>NC_140207.1:18230769-18877019 GCF_965226575.1 Pagrus pagrus
AAATATAGATGTAACGACAGTCTTGCTCAGAATTAGCTGGTACAACATTCGCCATTTTTACCATCTTATTTTATCGAGTTAGCATGCTAACTCCATAATCACAATTAATCTTGAGAAAGACATGACTGTTTGTAAACTTAAGGGTAATCCATCCAATAGTAGTTCATGTCAACCTGCTATAGGAAAAGTTGGGGATCATCAAAGTCATAAAATGTATCATCATCTGGAAACCATGAAAGTCTACAAAATGTCACGTCAATCATCCAACAGAACAACACTGCTAGCTTGATTAAAAATTAAGATATTCTTTATTGTTTACTTGATAGATATAACTGAAAACTGAAATGTTTAGGCTCCCTAATACTCAAATAATTGGTTTTGTCCTAAAATTGGCTATAAAAGTTTAACATGATCCCTGGTATAAGAGCTTAAGATGTGTGGTGTAATGATGTGTAGTATTTTGCGGGATGCTCTTTTGACCTTCCATTACCGGAAAAAAAAAAAAACTAACTAAAGTCTCTAAAAGTAACGGTTTCACCCTCCACAGTGGCTATAAATCTTGCCATCCGTCAGAAGGCAGCTGAGAGATAGTGGCAGGGCTGAATGGGTTCCAACCTCAATTGCACACCAGAGGGAGTATTTAGAAGAAGAGGTGGGCGGGGGGGTGGGGAGGGAGTACATTAGGGGAGCTAATTAGGATTATTAGCAGGACATATTTTATTCAGCGAGGACTTAAACAAATTGCTTAGTCGTTGTAGAGTAAAATTGAAAATGAGGGCAGCAGAATTACAGACAGCCAAAGTGCACTCGCCAGTGTGTGTTGGGAGAAGCAGTGTTGCTGCATGGCGCGGTTCAGTGACACCAGCAATGTCATGTGTGATTCAAAATGACTGTTTTGTGAAGTCTAATCAGCAGTTCAAACACGATGGCTCCGTTCCATTAAGTATCCCTGTGAGGCATGCCAGTGAGGGAGCTTTACAATACCACATTCCTGGAACTGGCTCATTTGAATGGAATGCAGCCATCATTAATATTAATTAATTCCACCTGTGCTTTTCCTGCTTTGGTAAGTCAAACTGTAGCTGCGTTGTTGGCTCATTTTGTCATGTGCCTTGTATTAATGCATATGTGTTGCTGGCAAGAGAATTGTCTGTCTGTTTCCAATCATAATGCTAAGCTATGCTAAAAAGCTGCTGGCAGTAGCCTCATATCTACTGTACTAACGTGAGAGTGGTGTCAAACTTCTCATCTAATTCTTATCCAGAAGGTGAACTATTCCTTTAATAAAATAAAACTGTACATAAATGGCATGCTGGTGTCCTTTAGCTGATAAAAGACACATTCACATTCCCATATTCTAACCTAGCTTCAACAACAACAGAGGTTTACTGTTGGCATTAAGTTACTGTGTGAGTACAAAGTCACACAAGGTAAGCTCAACATGGTCTCATAGGTAAGACAGGGACATCACATTCTAAAGGGCAGGTCAAAAATAAATATCATCCATATGAAAACCAGCTGGTCATTTCCATGTAATTGACAACTGATATATAATTTCTGCTTCTCAGTGTTTCTCTCATATTCTCTAAAGCAGTAAGGGTGATGGCAAGACAGCAAGCCAGCTAATAATACAAGTAGAAGAAAGCCCTTGATGAGATCCGAGGGAATTGAGTCGAGGACGGGGTACCAGACTCATATCAAACGCCAACGCTCCCTGCCACAGTGTCTGCAGCTTGGCGTATCGCCCTCATGTTTACGGTGGGGGAATATAGTCTGAAGCCATGCTGAATGTCGTTGAAAGAGAGCCTTCTACGTGACAACAATGTGTGTCCCAGAGTAACAGCTAATGCCTGGCACCTCTAACTAAATCATTTCATTTAGAGCCTCTGATGTGCAGACAGAAGGGATGTAAAATGCATTTCCACGCCAAGCCTCTCAATCGCTAGCTGTCCTTGCGAGCATAATGAACAGATTACCGTTTGCACCCTCGTCACATGATGCTTCTCTGACAAGTGCCTGGCACCTTGTGGGAGATGTTTTCAACGCATGTCCTCTCGTTCCCAGCGGAAGGGGAAAAAAAGGACTGAAACTAGTTTAGCAGCCACAGGAAATAAAACAACTTGCTAATTAGGGGAGCAATGGACTGAGGCAGACAGTACTGCTTGAGTGGATGGCTTGGGAGATGGAGAGGTTGAAATGCCAAGTGTCTATATCCCAGCACCCTTAGGCCAAAGTCCTGCAGACACTGCAAGTCTACACCCAATTTACCAATTACTCTCTGTGTCCTGACTCGGGTTAATAAAATGCTAACCATCTCAATATCCATGACGGCTTTTTGCTAACTACCTCCCCTCTAGTTAAATTCAGCCTCTCTTGTCCTTTTCTCTCCCATAGAAGAGAGACTGTAACTCCTGCCTTGCCTTAATCAAGAGGATTGCTTATTAAGGAAAGGCTCTCGGGTGCTTCCTAAATTGGGGAGAGGACAGTCTCGCCAGTGCAATAACTGCAGATTTATGTCAGAATTAGGGGTAAATAGCTGCACTGGTTATTTCCCCTTCTTTAATTAAGCAAGCACATTTTCTAGGCCTTCGTCTTGTCCGCTGACTGCTCCGGTTCCCTCTGCTGAGCAGAGGCTAGCTTACAAAGCAACTCAGCCATGTGTAGGACAGTGCACAGAGGAGCCATTTTAGGGCGATCCAAAAGTTTAAGTGGCCGAAAAGCTCAGTTATTATAGCTCTGATTTTGGTGATTTTAGTAATGTATACCACTGTATGGGTTTTGAAAGGAGAGTTTCTAGCTGAAATGTCACTTCTTTTTACTTCTTTTGTTGTCTGCTGTCTTTTTGAACTTGTAATCCAGCCTGTTTGCAACTATCAATGAGTAGTCATCCATAATGATTCATGGCAGCAAATGTCAAATTACTTCCCAGTGTCAGATCAAGCTGAGCGCACAGGAAAATGAAAATGTTCTCCACGAGTGTAATATCACTTTAAAAGACTGCCGACTCTGTACTTTGAAGACAATTCCATCTGTGGCCTCTCATCTCCCTGAGTTCTATTTTTGATGCTCTAAAAAAAAAAAAAATGGTGCACATCCCAACAAACTTTACACTTTCTCTTAGCTGCGGCTGTACTCATACCTGCCAGGGAGAGAAGATGAGCAGCGGAAAAATGCTCTCATACAGTTCATGAGGGGGTACTCAGCGCTCAGATTCAGCATTCAATTTCCATCACTGATAGCGTTGCTATTGATTCAGAGTTTGCCCTATGCTCGGTGTGGGCCAGACACAACAGATCTTAGGGTTTGGGAGCTGTCAGTCAAGGTAATCCAGGAGTCTTTTCCGAAGCCTGTCAGGGTGAAGAGTACAGCCTCACATTTCCCTCAAACAAGGAGGAAGACTGAGCAGGTCTAAGAGCTGTCTGAGAGAGGAGTAATGCTCCTCTGAGGAAAGACAGCCAGACCATACAGGCAAGAAAAACATCACATCTATCACATGCTTAATATATTTCCCTTTACTTATCGGAGTTAAATGAGCACTCATTAATGCCTTGAGCTAACAACAGCAAGAAGTGTTTAGGTCATACCCCATTTTGCCTTTTAAATCTGTTAATTATTTGATGTTTCCTCAGGTGCTTCTCTCTAGCTCTGTTTGCAAGTGTTCTTATTTTCACATCAAGAAATTACACACACATTACAACTGCTACGCCTGCATATTTTCAAAGTAGTGATGGGAAATATAGCTCTTTGGCGGAAGCCGGATCTTATGGGTCCATTCCTTTCTGAGAGGCTCTCTAAAGAAGTGCTCATCGTTCTTTTCTCCTTGGATCATAGGGTAAGTTCGGATCAGATTCAGACCCAGACATCCCACCAGTATAATTGCACTTTGCGACGAGTGTGGTAATGTGGACGAGGTTCAGCAGCACTATATTACTCTTTCTGACAAAACTAATGTCAATAATCTGCACTGTAAACAAGGCTTTGTTCGTCTTGACTTGAATAATGTCCTGTAGGGGATCATAACACATCAGGTACTGTATAGAGTTCATCTGCGGACTGATTACTTCAAAATGAGACCATACCTTTCTATTGATGGATGTCAGTTTTTGAGTCATGGCAACGCCCAAAATGTGACAACACAAGAAAAGCCTTGTTTTTAAGCCTAGCCGCTTACTGTAAACGCCTCTACTATGTTGCAATGCATATTGTAAAATGCCTTACTTGCTCTCACTGCAATGTCATTTTTAGGCATGCATGCATCTGCACTGTCAATGCTGAAACAACATTTTGTGCAGCTGATGGATGTAACTCAAGTCGCTTTGCCTCGAATATGATGCATTCACTGTCACGATAAAAAGAGCAGCTTCCCTTTGTTCATACGAAAGTGTTGTTGAAAAGAATCAGATCACTCGTGAACATAACATCACTATTTGAAAGGCTGTGATGATTCTGCAGTTGAAGTTGCAACCCTTCATAATGTTTCCCTTCCTTTTGATACGAATCTGACACTACTGCACATCAGAAACACAAAAAGCTGAACGTCCATTTTTAACTTCCAATCAGGATGACATGGATATGTCATACAAAACTGATCCCGAGGCATGTGGCCTACATGTGACTCGCACTTGCTGCCGTCTGAATTCGTAGTGTTGCCATGACATATTCACCTGAGAAATCGTAGCACTGCTAAAATGGCCGCTCTGCAGTTTGACTCAATGCGCTGGTGTTGAGAAAGCAGTAACTCAACTCAGGCACTCACTGGCACATGTTGTTATTCTGAAAATCCTTGTTTTTCTCTCATAAAAGCTGCTCACATTAACAGCGTATACAGTAGGTTACATCCTAAAATAGATGTGAAAAAGTGTCTGAAAAAGTAAGGTGTGAGCTGCAGAATTCATGAAAGCCTGTTGTGTGGATGTAGATAGAAACACAAATAGAAACAGACACACGCACGCCGCATACACCAGTCACAAAAAAAAAAAAAGGTATTGTGCTGATAAGGGACGGGAGGCCCTGCTGCTTTGAAATGCTGAGTAGAGGAGGGAGAGCGTCTGCCACGGCTGTGGGAGCATCTGACCTCCCACCATGGATAAAAATGAGGGATGGGATCACTGGGATCGCTCTATTCAGAACACTTCCACTTATCTGCTGCAATTAACATTAAAAGCCGCCCCAATACAAATAAATGAAAACATGAGTGCCTCTAAATATGAATGTCACCATATGCCAAGCTTTGTGCTCTGTAAGCTTGTCTGTATTGGCCTATGTGTGCGTGTGCGTGTGTGCTTGCCATTTGTTATCCGTGTCCCGAAGAGGGAAGGGGATATTGTGAAAATCAGTGTTGGAGCAAGTGAGCTCTGCAGGGAAATCCACCCTTGAGGTTCAAAGAGCAATTAAAAGCTAACGGATCTCCCCAGCAGCCCACTGCTGTATCTCCATCTATTCTCTGAGCCTTGTGCACAGAGGTGGAAGGAGTACAGGGGGATGATGGGGGGGGGGGGGTTCCCACACCATAATTTTCCATGAGTGATGAACTGTGAAATGCAACAAAAGCCCCCATTACCACAAGAGGGATTTAGAGCCCACAAAGCAATAGAAGAGAAAAGGGGTAAAAATGCCTTCGTCAAATAAAATACATGAGAGAAAGAAAAAAAATATCTCTATGTCATAGAAGTCAGACTGTGAAGGCCCGTATGCTCGGTTCATATTATGCATGAGTCCTCAAATCCAGTGAGTGCACTGAGCATTTAACAGTGAGACAATGTGATATTTCTGGATGACTTGTAGTCAATAGCAGGAGTCTTTAAGATATTCAGAGGCTAAATCTGAGCTATGAGAGATCATTTCTCCCTTGACTTATATTCAATACTAATTTTCTGGGAATTCATCATGTCAGTACGTGGAAACCAGAGCTGAATGAGAGTGAAATATGTTTTTGTTTCCCAAAATGAAACATTAGCCCTTCTCCTATATTGACTTCATTCTTGTACGTGCAAGAGAATATTTTTCAAGTGGCACTTTCACAGTCTCAGATAGTTTTACATCTAAATATGGAAAAAAACATAGTTTTTTTTTCCATTCTTCAGCTTCTCCAAAGTTTCTTCTCCATACTTTACGGCAAAGGAGGAAATGTTTTGCTCCAAACTTTGAAAAAAAAAAAGTCAACAGTAAACCCTGTGGGGAGCTGGAGTCAAGGAGGCCCCCTGTTATCTTGTTATGGCAGAGTAAACGGTGAGGCAACACTGAATGCCTTGATGGAGCCCAGATAGACGAGTCACACGCATTCACACAACACAGCATCACAGAGCAACACCTGATGTTGCATACCAACTTTTCACTAACTTCACTGTCACAAACTTTTTCTCCCTGGGAGTAAATATTTCCTCCTTTTCGCACTTTTTTACCCACAATACCCTCTCATTTCCACTCATACTTAAGCCGTATCTATCACATAAAATGTTGTGGCGATAAGAGGGATAATGGTGGGAATGTTAGACATCACATTAAAATAGTGTTGTAGTCAAGACCGCACCAACAGAGACCAAGACATTACCGAGACCAGAGAGTACCGAGACCGAGACAAGGCCAAGACATTAAGAGGTCGAGACCGAGACAAGACCAAGACCATATATATCAAAGGAAAATCATAAAAAAACATCAAAATGTGAGTTTTCTTTTTTTTTTAGCTGGGGGAAAACTTTACAATACCAATGATTTGAAGTCATTAGCTGTTTTTGAGAGGGTCCTTTTTCACTTTCAAAAAGCCTATCAGTGGTGGTCTTGACCGATCTCGTTCAAAAACCTGAGTCCGCCCAGTCCGAGACCAAGACGAGGCCAGGTAAAAATGCCCTCGATTCCAAGACAAGACCAAGAACCTCAAAAAATGGTCTTGAGACCGGTCTCGAGACCAAGACCGATCTCGAGTACTACAACACTACATTAAAAGGTGATAATGCTGCTGTTGATGATAGTGGTGATGAGAATAGCAAAAAGAGCGAGGCGAGTAAATAGCACTAATAGGTAAATAAACCTCACTCTTCATACTTAGGCCTATTCCTACATATCGCTAACTGTGGATATATGTAGCCTACAAGACATTGAATTAAATTAAGAGCATTGCTTTTGAATTGCAGTGTAGAGCTACTTAGTCCTCGCATAGTCAAGCACTTTAAATTGCTTTGTTGTTGACAGAAAATAACTTTGCCGGATAGGATATGGTAAGAGTCCAATCTTATTTTTGTAACATAGCCCTGTTTAGTTTACAAGCCTTCATAGCCTGCTTGGACAACCAAGGTAGAGGTTAGTTTTATGCTTTACTCTTCAAATTTCAAACAGTATGTAAGAGAACAGAAAAGGTATGAGTCCTTACCAGTATGTTCAATGAACATAACCCCATCTCTGGCAAGCTACTTCCCCTAAGACACTAAAGAGCTAACATAAACTTTATCCTTAATGGAGTGCCGCAGGAACGAGTCCTAACACCTGGAACTAAGTTAGCATTTTTATCACTTCCAGTTTCCTTGTCTCAATGTCAAAGGGGTTTTTGAATGGGTTTTTCAGTTAGATGCTTGAAAAAAAGGTGGTTAACACAAGCTTAAGAGATTTTCAGGTTTTGTTCTACAACATAAAATATATCAGGTAATGCCCTGCATTTTAATGATTAAGTGTTTACATGTCTTAAAAAAGGTAGTTGCTAACAAGTGGCTACATGAGACTAAAGACATTTTTGGGGACATTAAATGTCATTACGCACAAACATGGAGACTCAATTGTGTTTTCCACAGAGCTTATTTTCTGCGAAAATCCAAAGTCCAATAATCCAACTGAAAAATCCCATAAGCCTTTTGTCGAGGGAACCAGGGCAATGCTAACCTCATTGTACAAAAATACGTCATCCCTGCAGCACTCTATTTGACAACTAGCATCCTAGACTGGTTCTCCTGAAGTTGGGAATTAGCCTACCAGTGTTTTTGCTATACTATACTCAATACTATACTATAATATGTAGTTAGTTAATGATGTGCTTCTTCCCTTTGAAGTAAGAACTTGGTTAGGCTACTAGTGACTAGCTGAATGCTAACAATTGCAGCATGGTTTTAGCCACTGGTTAGTGAACAGTAAACACATACACACTAAGACAGGAGTTTAAAGTAATTTCCTGTGTGCAATGTTCTAACGATGAACCCATTCCTGAAAATAATTAAACAAGATGGCAGACTGAGTGGTACTTCCAAGTAGTATTGGGGAACAGGTGATTGTCTTGGCTTAAGCTGACGACGTAAATGTTATTGTGAAGAACCAACAAGATTGAAGGGACAGGACTAAATAAGCTTTCTGCTTCCTACTGTTCCCTCTCGAACAGATTATTTTGTTTGTCTGACATATCATTTTGATGGCTACTTGTTGTTGTTGTTGTTGTTGTTCGACATAAATAAATAAAGCAAGAAAGAAAGCAAGATCTTGATAAAATAAATGATCATCTGATATCTGGTGCTAAATTAAATCATGACAAAACAGAAGGGAGTTTGACTTGAAAGGAGGGACACACAGTCAGTAATTAATGTTCAAGAAATGTAATTTCTTTGAAAGAAACCGGGAGGCAAAGGAAAAGGAAATAAAAGAAGAACTATATAAATGGGAAAATAAAACAAGTAGTTATATAATAATAATTAAAAAACCTGTGATTAGGATGAAACTACTGAACACAGGTGTAAGAGGTCTAGAGATGTGTGGGCAAAAATGCCAGACATTTATTTTTAACACTGACGTTAATCATAGTGCTGTAATGTATGGTGTTTTTAAAGACTACCCAAGATACAACAAGATATATATTTGGACAATATGATGTCCCATCATCCTTCACAGTGTCACAATTATCAAAGAGAGACTTTAAACAAATCATAATTGAGCTAAAAAGACAAAGGATTTTTGTAATTATTATTATTATTGTTATGTATCATAATTATCTGAAGGTTTTCTAAAGACAACAAACTAGGAATCAAGTCCAAACCAAACCAAATGTGGGAACCATTAATGAAAAATCAAATCAAATAATTCCATCCTGGAATGCATTCAACATCAAAAAACAACAAAATGTGATAAAAAAAACTATGTGAGGCTGGGTGTTCCCTCTCTCAGTCTTACTCAGACTGTGGGATACACTAGGCTGGGCCACAACATGCCCATAACTGGAAGTGCGGGACTTTCTGCCAACACCTGTTTAATGGACTTCTCTTGAGCTTGGCCTGGGCTGGCTGACAAGACTGTGTTTGGGTTGGCACCTGAAGACCTGGAAGAATGAGTGGTTGGAGGAAATAAGAAAATGATAAAAATTCAGACAGTGCCCGACGCTCATGCAAAGTTTATGGCACGGGATGGGTTGGAGAGAATATGATGAGATTCTCCTGTGACCGCGGTGTGTATAACCTTCACATTGGGCGGATAGATGCGGTCTGACAGTTCTGTGCTGTGTTAGACAATATTCGACCTATTCTCGCTGCACTGGTAGTGTTTCAGTTGAATATATCAGGCTACAAAATAAAAGCTTGTTATGCTCCTGGGTTCAGATTAAAGGGAAGAGGGGCTGATCAGCAGTTGCTGCATCAACTGCAATCTGTGAAAATTCATTGTGAAAGGTTATGAATGACCAATGTTTGATGCGCTATAAACGTCGGACACGGGTGGACCTGAGGAGACTCCACACAGACAATGACGGCCTCAGACACAGCTGCAGGAAGGACAGGTGCTGACGGTGCTGCAGCAACCCCACCACCCGCAATTGGGTTGGGTGTATTATGCTTTTTTCCACTGCGTTACTCCTTACCTCTCCCTGTCCTTCTCGTCAGTGATCTTTTGTTTTAATAATTATAACCAGTGCAGACTTTCCATAAGGTTTCCTATAATATTTTGTATAGAGTCCTGTAGTCATTTGTCTGTAGGCCTATTGATCTGTCGTGGCAGGAAGGTTAGGACCAGATTCAGACAGCCTCTCGAGAATGAGCAAAATATGGTTCAAATGCAGCTTTCAACCAACAGCAGCACTAAAAAAAATTGCTTTTGATATGAGTGGCAACAGACCTCTGTCAGTGGAGCCTGTATTTCTTAACCATGCTGTTTTCATACTGTTTCGCTGACCATGCATCACATCTTGCTGTCAAGATGTGATCCACGATGTTGCAAGGGCATTTTGTAAATCTTTTGCACAATAAAGTGTAAATAAGTGTATAAGTGTATAAGTGTGTAATGCTGTGGTTTTATCGGGTAAATTGCAATTGCATTGCAAGCATAAACAAAGGAAAACAAAATCATATAATTGTAAAACTATTGTGAATCTTGATGCAACAGCATCTCAAAATTACCTTAACTCCATTCAACAAAATATATCAAATTAAGTACAGGATATAAATGTAGATATTGACAATGTTTCCATTATTGATTGTAATGATTGCCCATCTAATGACACCAATGTGCATGATTCACAGTATCATTGCTGGTTGCATCATCCATTTAGGAGAGTGTATGCTACCTTAACTCCAAACTGAAAGTGTTAAGGGTTGATTAGACTAATTAAATCACATGAAAAGACACAGAACTCCCTTGAGCACAGATTAAACTCGTGTGAAAATTTCAGTCAAGTCTCAAACACTGCCTGTTGGTGAGTTATGCAGAAATAATAACTCCAGCCTTGCTCGGCACTCCAGATAACTATCGGTAATCAAACACAGAACAATACCACGAGAATTTGTGAATTACACACGTGTTTCCTTTAGCTTGTTTCTGTCCGTACCCTGTGCCTCTGACGTGAATTTCAATAGAACTTTGATTTGGTTTGATCTGGCAAAGATGAAAGACGACACATAAAAAGGATCAAGTTGACTTAATCCTCTGATGTTAAACAGTTCTATTGAATGAGTAATTAGTTTTTCAATGCTGGTTAATTGCTTCTACATTCCTGGAATCTGACCTTTTTAAAAGTCAATCAGCAGGTCTGAAAAGCTGCCTTTGTGCTTGTTTTTGCAATCTTGCCCCCTCACAAAAAAAGCCAATATAAACAAGCTTGTATGACAGAATGTCACAGACAACACTGAAGCCACCTTGCCTTTTCTCTCACTCTCGCCTTCCTCTAAACCCCTACACTGACTGTTACAATATGAAATGAGACATATTGCTGCTGACAGCGCACTCGTTTCTCAAGAAAATGTCAGCGTTGAGCCTGTTGAGAGGCAGCGTGTGTAGAGTGAGGGGCGGGTGAGGTACGGGGGGAGTTAAAGCGCTTTGTCTGTCTGAGACCTCTAATCAGGATCAGCTAAGGAAAAGGTCAGATTTGTGGTATATCACAATGATAATCCATGGGAACCCACGGCATCCCCTCACTTGCATTAATTGTATGCGACACCTGGAAAAGCCCCTGTATGGTGCTTGAACTAGTTATTAAGCTGGTCATTGAGACAGTGAAAAGACATCTATATTACCATCATGTGTGCTGCTTGTGTGCTGGGAATCTTTTATAGGGATGATGAGCAAGTGGCATCTGGTAACAGAATCGCACGCAGAAAGGGGATGTTAAAAAAAAAAAGGGGGGGGGAGTAAAAAACGTACTTTTGGAAAAAAAGGCAAAAATGAAACCCTGGCAAAATCCCACAAAAACACTTAAAAGCTGAGGTAAAATCAACAGACAAAAACTAGAGTTAGGCTGCAGCCTTCTCTCTAGTGCTGATTTAAACTGGAATGTGCCATCTGCTCAAGTGAGCCCAGGATGACTTTAACTGTATTCAAAAACTGTACAATAAGATAAAGAGAACAACAACTTAACCTTTAATATTTCTGACGTCTCAAGTTAGCGCCAAGGACACGACAGTGAATTCATAGAGTGACATTTAAGAGTTTTATCATTCATTTACTTTTCACTCGACAGTGTGCAGTTGGCTGCTGAAGGATATGAACCACGCACACCTGATTTCACTACCACTAAACAAGCAAAGGTTTAGCAACGCTGCATGCAGAACAAAAAGACACTTCACATCTGATCTTTGCCACAGTATTTTCAATCTTGTTTAACAGTTCACAACCTTGTTTCACAAAAAAGAGCAAGTGTGCATTCTTTTTAATATTAACTGCTTAATTAAGAAGTCAATTATGTAACATGCCATTATGTAAGATTACGATTCTCCCATTAAGAAAGCCTGGTAATATCTGGCCTAAAACAGCTGTTTCACAAGTCTGTTAAATTGTTGAGTTCTGTTAACTGACCTTAGATGTATTTTTCTGCACAGTACTGTATAGCATTTCCTGCATAAGCAAAAGCTTGCAAATATCATTCAGGGATTAAAACATAGAGCCACAGTATAACTTTAATGGCAAAATTAAAATGTGTTTTAATGGAATAAAAACAATGTGTCAAAAGTCCTTAAATCAATTGGACTTGCATTTCTATAGCACTCTTCCAGTCTACTGACCACTCAAAGTGTGACACTGATCCATTCACACACAAATTCGTACACTGACAGCAGAGGCTGCCATACAAGGTGCCGACCTGCTCATCAGGAGTAATTTGGGTTTCAGTGCTTTGCCCACGGATACTTTGACATGTAGCCAGGGGAGCCAGGGAATCAAACCAGCAGCCTTACTGAGCCACAGCTGCTTCATATTATATTCGTATCTTCATATTACTTTCAACACAACAGAATAATAAAGACTATTTGCAAGTCACCTTTTCTTATCATGACACAGCTTTAATGACCTTTCATCAGGGCTGAAATTTGAAAAAGCTACATGCTGCACCACCTTTTCATTAATCTGCTTTGTTTCCTCATTTAGATTTGATTGGCTATGAAATGCACCGGCCTGCCGGGACTCGGGTTTCAGCATTCATCAGCGTTTCCTGGTTGTAAATTGATGGCACAAATAGAGACATAGAGTACTTGCACGGGAATGCATAAGGACATTCACACACACACACACACACACACACACACACACACACACACACACACACACACAGACACAGACACACACACACACACACACACGCGCGCACAAGCATGGTTTTCAAATGAGGTATAAATTATGGAGTTACACCTAGAAAGGGTGTTCTATGTTTAATGCCATGTGCATCAAAGAAGAAGCAACACATGCAAACTTATGTTGGTTGATGAGTTTGAGTGTTAAAGTAACTGAGTGGATGTTACTTCAGTTTAAACGTCTGCAGTAAAGTAGATGAGACACTGATCATTCCCTTGAGAGTCTTTCTATTTGTGGTGCGGGAGCAAGACACAAGGAAAGAACTACTACTACCCAGTTAAATCTCTCTTCACTAGTCAGAACAAACTTGTAACAATGTAAACAATTATATACATTGAATTTAACTTCACAAAGATACAGCTGTCGTTTAGTCTTAGTCGATTAATGAGAATCAGCTTCTTCTGCATGATACATCATTTTTGTCTTAAGTCAAAGCTGCTCTCCTGCATCCTGCACTAACTCAATCATCAACTGGTTGTGGCTCTGCGACCTGTCCAGGCTTTTAAAGGCCAGTCTGAGTCTAACTGGAGGGGACAGTGAAATCTCATATGATGGCAGATTTGTGTGCCAGAGTTCAGTGAATGCCAGCTTATTGCTATCGAAAAGGTCACCGGGCTAGAAGGAGAATAAAAAGCCTTTACTGGGGAGAGTGGTGGGTGTATGAATGTACGTATGTATGTGTGTGTGGATGTGTGTGTGTGTGTAGGGGGGTGGGTGAAGGCCGAAACCTGAGATAACCATGCTCATATAGGCACCACACCCTCGAGCTGCTGCATCTCGCTCTGTCTCTCTCTCCTCTCCTCAGGCTTTGGTGTCTGTTACCTTCAGCACTCCAGGAAGCAGACGCAAGGCTTTAAAATACACCCGCCTCTACGAACGCAAAATCAATTACCAGAGAGATGAAATTCTCCGATAACGCGGCCTAATGATAATTGCCCCGAATCTGCAATGATCTGACTTACGATACAAACCACTATTGGCATTGCAGCAGCATATTGGCAGCCAGAGTAGCTGGAATATCAATGATAATTGTTCTGATGTTGATTTGGAGCCACGTTACTGCCTGGGGTAAACATAAACCAATTGCAGAGAATTGGACTCTATGGCAAGCGGCAGGGGTCATATTTCACTGATGTTTGTGTGATCTGTGATGAGTACAGTACAGCAGAGAGAGGAAATGGTTATGTGGGAGCTAACCACTGCCTGTTTAATTGAAGCGCTCCTATCACATTGACTGCCGGAGACATGAGGGCGACAGCGCGCCGCTAACTCCCCGCTAATTCAATAAGCGATCATCAGACTGTTAAAAGGCTGGCAGTAATAATAATAAACCAAGTTTCAACTGCTCGGCCAGAAATAGCACGGCTCCACTGAAGCATCAGACACAAATGACCGCTGTTGATCCAGGATTCATCCGCAGTCGCTGCAAAGTAAATAGGAGACGCGCTTCAGGTTCAAATGCAGATCAATCAGAGGTCACTGGGCCACCCAGAGGGAGATCAGAGGGTGACCCCATTTTGTTGATGACCTCCTACATATCCTACCCACTCAACTCGCCTTTGCCTTCAACCAACCTTGGGCGATCGCGGGAGTCAGCATTTTTTAAAAGTGCCTGAGAGATGTCGGGCTGAATAATGTGTCCTATGAATAAAACACATTAGCTACAAAACATGTTGAATTATTCACATTTCAGAGCCTCCATCCCGCCCCACGCAGTAGATATTAGTTCCTCAGTCACCGTATGCTTTGCACATAGTCCTCCGAGTCTCTGTCTCCCCCGTGTTCGTTTCCTTTCACTTCTCTCTTGATCATTCGCCCGCTGTCTTTGTCATCTGTATTTTGTTAATCCCTCTCTGTTCCTCTGTGTCTCCTCTCAGCTGACTTTCTGCTGATGGCGACCGTCTATTTATACTCTTCAAGTTACTACTTTTCCTAGAACATCTCGCTATTTATCAAAAGAGCTCTTGAGGCTGTTGAGAAGTGCATTTGTTCTGAGAGAATCTTTGATGACTTGGTAACACACGACGGCCCAAAATGGATTCATCATTTAGCGTTAATCTGAGGCGACCAGCTGTGAGTTTCAAAGTGAAAAGGACCCGGAATAAGGAGGAAAGGCGGGTTGCTAATTAAATACTTGACCTAATATGCATCTCATTTTATTTTCAGCTCCACCAGGAATTTGTGATTTTCATGATTGCAATGTAATTTGCAGAATCAACAGCGCCACATGAACTTCAAAGGGTAAACCAATCAACCAATCACTGCTTTTTATTGTGCCGTTCAATTATAAAAATCCCTCTAATCCTACAAAATACCAATTTAAAGTTATCGTGATGGTAGAACCCTTTATGAACAAGTCGGTCGTGGCCAATTTGTTCAGTGATTCAACAACCCTTATTTTCTGTTTGTGTGAAATTAAACAGAAAGGGAGCTAAGTGGTTCATTATTCTAAAAAGCCTCCCTCTGTTTTTGGTCAAAAAACAACTTTAAGTTAAACACAATAAGAAAATGAGCTAATTGGTGCAATCCTTGTAATACATAAAACACTATTTGGATTCCTTCCTCTTTGATTCACAGCAAACACTAATGATTTAACTAGTTGCCAGTTCAGGAAATCCTCTCTTGGAAACAATGTCTGTTTTGCAGGAAGTATAACATTATATATACTCATCAGCCTGCTAACATGATCACAGTGACATAACTAATAATAACGTGAAAGTATAATATTCATACCATGCTCACCTTCTTAGTTTAGTGCTTGAATGCAAACATTTACTAATTAGCACAAATTACACCCGAGGCTGATGGGACTTTATTGGACAAATTAAATTTTGACTTGATAACAATGCTGGAGGACCAAAGTTATTACAATTAATCCTGAGGGGGACATGAATGTTTGTACCAACTTTCTTGGTAATCCATCCAACAGTTGTGGAGATACTTAAGTCTGGACCAACGTGGTGAACTAACAGACCAACCGACAGACCGACATCTCCACTGCAAGGTACAGCTCGACTCGACTCTACTCTCTTAGACCTGTTCGTTTTTATCACTAGATTAGTCTTTTCTTTATGACTTTTGGATCCATTAGCTTCCACAAATTGGTTTCCCTTCTACCTTGGGTCCTAATTAACATAACAACCAAAAAAACTCAGATAATAGAACAAAACCGCTCTGATTAGGATTTCCCAAACATTCCTGTTTTTCTTTCAACAGTCTCTTGTCTTGCTGCATTCACCCTTTTTTAAAACAAAATGTGTCTCCTTGCTTTGAAAAAACTCATATCCTCCTATGCTACTGTGTTTTTGTGTTTGTGTTTTGTGTCACGACAGTTTCATGCAGTGTCGCTACGACAATCAGCTAAGAATCCGGCCTACATTCAAGGGGTACCATCTAACGTGAAAAAAGGACTTGAGAAAAGTACCTGGTACCATAACCGAGTCAAGTTGAGATCAGTCAAGTAACGTCAAGTCAAGTCGAGTCGAGTTGAGTTGAGCCATACCATGTAGTGGAGGTAAGACTATAGAGCCAAGTCTCTAGCATGGTGGAAATAGATAGAGACAGATCTGTCACCCAACTAATTTCTTACAGCAAGAAAAATATACTGAAATGGAAAGCAACAGTCTCCAAGGCAGAGGTGTCACTTGATTGCCCAAATAAACATTAAAGGATGGAACAGGGCCTAATGCACCAATAATGAAGGCTGACACCACTCTGCTCGAGTTAAAGAAGCAAAGCAAAGAACGCTTACAGTACTGCATGGGCAAAGGTGTCACTAGACGTGAGAAAAACAAAAAAAACCCTTAAAATAGTGCTCCGCTTAAGTTATCATACATGCTGTTGTATTTTTAGCCCACCTGTGTACTACTTCACCATGAGATGGTTGAATTTTTAGGCCACTCACTTATTCGACTCTGCAAAACACACACTGACGCAGCAGTAAAGCTGTTGAGGGAACGGTATTTTTTGTGTGACTCTGACGTGTGTGGGGTTGAGGTGAGTACGTGTGTTTTCAAGAGTTAAGTCACATTACACAGTGTTTCCTGCTAGTAAGCAGCATGAACAGCACATCAGACATTGTTTGCAAAGCACACGGAGAAGCGGATCTCTGAACAGCAGAACGTGACGTCAATGGGCACAAACTTCAATTTCTTCAGCCACAGAAAAACGTATCTGAGTCACACAAGCTTTGAAAGAGTCTGTCACGGCTGTGGGGTCAGAACAAGCCGAGAAGATACACGATACACAGACACAGATAAGAAGGCTGCCTTGGTATTTTTCTTACTTGGTGTACAAAATTTCAAAAAAGGAAGATTTGGGGTTTTTCTTCACTTTTTCACATGTACTCACCAGGGCACAATACGTCTCCGGAGGGTCTCCACAGGTGATGTTGGGGGGATCCAGAGAAACCTTCAGGTACTGGGTCATGTCTGCTGCCTCTGGCTGGCAGGCCATGTAGTCCCAGGTTAAGCCTTCGTCTGAGTAAACCTGGGACTTACACACATCGTAGTGGCCCCATGCTGCAGGGTAGTGCTGCATGGCTGCCTGGCAAACACCGGTCCACAGCGCCTGCAGCGTCAACGCCAAATGGAAACGCATGACTGCTCCCCTCTCAGCTCCTTCTCAAGGAGGTGTGCAAACAAGGAATCCCTCTTCTACTTCCACTTACTACTACTCACTCAACTGGAGTGAGGAGGCATGCCAAAGTCCCCTCAGGTGGAGCGAGGGTCAGTTTAGAAGTTGCTTTTCTTTACTATTTCTGTCTCTTTTTAAGATGTTTTTTGGAGTGGGGGATAACTACAGTACTGCGGTTACCAGCCCATTGAGAAGATAAGAGGAGAGGATTGAGGGAGGGAGGAGGATGGTGGAGGAGGAGGAGGAGGAAGAGGGGGGAGGCGAGAAGGAGATAGCCCTCTGACACGCTGATAGGAAGATGAGTGACAGGTCTCCTCAGCTTGCCTGGCTGTCAATCATGGTCCTCGTCCTGCGTGGCGATCTGGTGCTGCGGAGAAACGAGAAACAGAAGAAGGGGGGTTGAATATACCTCCCATGTGGGAATACAATTTGACAGTGAGAGAACATTAGCTGGCGCCATTGCATGGGTGAAAGGTGTATGTGTGAATGGAAAGTTGGATGGGTGCTAGATAGAAGTGCCATGTTGGTGTTTGTTGTCCATCAAAACACAGAAAATCAGTAAGTGAGGCCATCAGGGTAAATTGGATCCTGCTGCTTTCACACCGAACCCTCATCTCACTCAGCGGTATCAATCCTACAGTATTACAGCTTTCCCCATCCCCTCACCCTCCTCACACCCGTCCCACACCCCTCACAGCAAGAGCCGGGATGACAGATGGAACGAGGAGTCAAAGGAGGTTAAAATAGGATAAAGAAACATTATGTTTTCTGCAGTCACAGAGTTGTTACTATTCAATTTACACTTAATGTGGTAAATTGAATATACATTTAAATTTCAATGTACTCGTTGCATCATGTAAAATATTAAACTGTTGGTGGAGCATATTAAAAGCTATTGTTTTAGCCAGCAGATATTCCTTTTCCTGTGTCCATAACACCAAGAATTCTGGGTAAGAGAGACTGTATAGCAGTGCATGCACATGGCTGTATCTGAAATAGTTTGCAAAATGACACTTGGTGACATCAGCTACTTTACATTAGGATACTTCAACTTTAAAACTAAATATAAACAAAAACACACTCACAATGTTTTATTGTTTTTATGTCTGATCGACCTTGAGCTAGTCGCCCACTACCACTCAAAATGTCAAAGTGCGATCATGGACTAGTGGAGTCAGTGAATCACCGGGGACTCATGCAGGACTATTATGACTGGGTCTATTAGGACTGTGTCATCAGCGGGTATATCAATGGCGGTGACTCTTTTTGTGTGCGTCTGAGAAACAATCTGTTGCTTGGAGTGGCTAGTATGGTAACTTCATCTGAAATGTCATTAAGAAAAGGTCAAATAATGGAAAAAGCTAATCAAAAATATTTCATGCTAAGCACTAAATGCACTTTAACCTGCATTAATTGTTTTCTTTTACTAATTGACGGTCTAATATTCACTCTCCTTTTAGCTCTGCTTTGGTCTCCACCAACTCTCGAGGGAGATATATGTGGTCTTTAGCTGCTAAACGCTCCGCTATGTTCACCAGATAGTCACTAACTTTGTCAATCGGTAGGTAGCATACAAGCAGCTGCCTGCCGTGGCTGACCAGACACTGATGAGAGTGGTGAGAGTGAACCAGTGCAGTGGTTGCAAGCTGTAAAACCAAAACAATGACCTGAAAGACGCTAAAATTCGTAGAGCAGAGAGGAACTGACGAGCCATCGGATCGGCACTACACCTTTCATATTACACACAATCACCTAATCTATGGTTCACAAAGAATATTGATCATTGAGCAATTTAAAAAAAATCCTTTAAGAGGATAAAGTGGCCACGCATACTTGATATAGGTCCACTTTGTGGTTGAGGATAAAAACAGTCAAATGTTATCATAAATATCTTGTGACTCATACTGCTTTCAAGTTTCCTCTCTTAAGTGGTAGAGCTGTCCATAGCAGGAGCAACTGCACTATATCACATACAGTGATTTACTTCCCAGGCTGAGTAGCATCCATTTATATCTGCCAACCATCACGTACTATGGCCTCACTTTTTCTTTTGTCTAAAGTTCTTGAATTAAAACACATATTTTAACATAGCTGGGTGTCGGGCTTTCAAACATTTAACCCTGCTGTCTGTTTATTTCAGAAATAGTCTACATTTTCAGAAAATGCTCGTCCTTTACTTTGTTTTTGAGTTGACCTTATAAAGTCTTTTAAATTAGGCTGTCTACAACCTGCACATACCTTGATCTCTCTCTCGCCAGAAACACAGCAGTAAGCCAGTTGGCCGAGCCTGTGGATACAAGTGTGTGAAGGTTTCCTGCCTGCAAACAGCAGCCTGATTGATGGAGGCAGGAGTCAGTGGTCAGAGACAGGAGGGACACACTGGTAGACATTTTAGCGCTGCTTAATCAGTCAGCTGAATCTCTGTGTCTGTGCGTATGTGTGTATGCTTGCCAATACAGCAACCAGTCATAAAGGATCAATTGGCAGCTAGCTGCACAGTGTGTTGTCATTGCTAATTAATTCCAATTTTCATTTATAATTAGATTAGAAAAGATTAGATTAGACACTGAGTCACAGCAGCACTGAATAAAAAAGAATAGTATATCAGTAAAAATAAAACATGGGGAAGCGGGGGGAAAATTGTATTATACCACATTCCAATTTAAAAAAAGGCAAAAGAGCAGCACTCAGTGGAGCACAAGCTGCGACAGAATGATGAGGTGACTTATGTGTAATGTGAGAGTGTGAGAAAGACAATATGTCACTGGTTCTCTATATAGGAATCAACGTGAGGCCTGACGACACATTAAAACAAATACACACCCTCCAGATTATCATAGTATGTACACATGTTGAGATTCTATGTGCATATAATCTGAAGAACGTCAATGAAAGGGCACATTCGCCACCGTTTCATGTGTATATATGGGAGTGCCATAATATTTGTATTTGCCTCCTCGAAATGTAAATCTGATGTGTTGTGTTAATGTGAAAGAGATCTAAAGCTGCATTTGAGTCAGATATTTTCCAGCAGATGGAATGTAAATTATCATTTTAAAGAGCACCCGAGAACAGAGGTAAAAGGTTAGTAGTATACAAATATGTCCCATACAAAGCTGCAAATGCACATGAAGGCAAACAGATCTTTTAATGCTACTGGAGGTATTCAATCCATGAAATGTCAATGATGAAAAATATAGGATACAATCTACATTTTTTAAAAATACCCCTCTCTCATATACAAATAATTCCAGCCACAAATATGGCTGCAAACTGGGATTACAGTTTTCACAAGTAACGATGTAAAATCAGTACAAAAAAACTACAAGAGCGAGTATTAGGAGTCAGAGGACGAAGGAAGGAGGAAGAGGTTAAGGGGAGAAAGAAATGAAGCACCTCAAATGTAAAATGTAAGAATGTCAATGGGGGAGATGTCAGCAGGTGAGGAAGCAGCCAATTATCTAGAGGAACTCTTGGCACCGAGCTCCCTGTTCCCCATTAAGAGACATAATATTTCCGTGTTAAGGGGGAGACTAAAGAGATGGCCCGCGATGTCTGCCTGTGTGTGTGTGTGTGTGTGTGTGTGTGTGTGTGTGTGTGTGTGTCTGTGTTAAAGTGTGTGAGAGCTTCACGTGCAACCTCTGGATACAGAGAGGTTCAAGTCATGGGTAATGAGACAACAAGCGCTGGCGAGGCTCCGATAACAAGCAATAGAGATCACAAAAGCGGGGTCATAATCACTCTACCATCCTGGACACGGCGGCCCCTTCCTCTCATTACTCCCTGCTTATAACCCTCCGTCGCCCCAAGGAGATGAGGCGAGGGAGAGAAAAAGGAGAGCAGATGGAAGAAGTGTGGATGCGCATTTTAAGTGAGAAATGGGTTTATTTTAGGGCAGGTCGCTTCCTCCAACCATCGATCAAGGTCCGAGGACATCAGAGGAGGCGCGCTCACAGGAAGTCTGAAATTCTTCCATGTACAGGAATATATATTGCACGGCCGACACGGAACGGGGAAAAAAAAAAAAAACACTTACAGGAACAGTGGGAGGTCGCTGGGTGTGAGGGAGGGTTACTGCTAGAAAAACTATTTTTGTATTCAATGTTGAAAATGTTTTTTGTAGACCATTGTCAATAGGAATTCTTATAATGAACCTTAACTAGCCTCATGACAACATGTTTATCCGGCACATTTTATTAATGATTTTACAACTTCAAATGAGTGGAAAATGGAGATATAAAGAATGTTAGTATAAAAGCTGATATTTTAAGGTGAAACAATGGGGGGATGTTGGTTTAGGTTTAGGTTTCAGAGATATTTACAACGGGAAAGCTGAGTGAACCAGGTGAATGTTATTCAACCTGGGTGTTGCATCGTTAGAAAGAGAATAATCTTAAGGATACTCCCAGACATGTTTTAAGACCAGTAATACTGTGCTTTAAATAATTATTTGTATTGATATGGTTGAAGTTGAAGCACCTGGTAAATAACTAATTTCCCTCATTGAAAATCAAGAATTTCTTTTTCATAAAGTTTAACTATTGGACAGGAAACTAAAAACCATCAATAATAAAGGTAAATTGATAGTTAAATAGACTTTAGTTATTACATATTTCACAGCTAACAAACAATGAAAAGCTTTATATACCATTCATTTAACATTTGTAAAGGTTTATAACCATCAGTTGCAACTTTACATTAAACAATTGCTTAATAAATGGTTTATAAAGCAATGAATTTGCCATTTATTAATGTTGCTGAGTTTCCACATCGCACTCGTTTAAGAAGCACACTGGGCCGTGATTAGCTTCCAAGCTCATTGTGATGTCACAAAATCCTGCAGGTACGTACATGTGCGAAACTCAGATTTAAGTTTAAGTACAGAGAAACTTTCCTCCTTCAGCAGATGAATGTGACATCAGCCTTTGAATATCAACCTCTGCACACACATCAGTCTGTACAGTGAAGGCCAGCATATTCACAAGTGTTGTTACAAAAAGCAGAATCTTTTGAGTGAAGATGGTCTTCAAAAACATGAAAATATGAAAATTGCAGGTTGTAAAAAGTAAAAGCAGCAATTTAAAGTTGGAGCGAAGAGGGAGATGGATGTGGTTCTGACTTTTATACATTAATCTGAAGATGTGTGAAAGCTAACCAGCCAAAATAACATTCTCCTATGTGTGTGGGTATTAAACCATTAGTGAAAAATAAAAATGAGATTAAAATATTTTAATAAATTATGCAAAATTTAGAAAATGAAGTGTCTCGAGGACATCTAAATGTTTTTTATATTGGCTTGTAATGCTGCTTGAAAATGATCAAATTGAAAAGCAGTCACATTAATATGAACAATAAAGGTTTTTTTTTAAAAAAGAAGTTATTGGCAGCTTCAGGTCAAACATATCAACACAGCCCTTTCCCGTATAAACCACATACAGTAGAGCGGTTAGTGAGGTGTGCGCTCAGCCTGCCCCAAAACAACAGGGGACTGTAGGTACCGAACTGCCAGTGCTGCAAGCTCGATTTTATATTTAAACACATGAATCTTTCACAAGGCCCTGTCAGCCCGTGAGAGAGAGTTTGTTCTGGCTCCTGAGTTCGTCACACCCCACCCAAACAGCCACCCATGCACCCTACGCTCGCCTCGTCTCTGGGGCTTCCAAACAGCCTTCGGTGTCCACTTCCATTTCATTCCCGGGGCCACTCAAGCATCACTAAGTGTCTCTCCAAATCACGGGGGAAATGTTACACGCATGTCCCCAGAGCCGCTCTTTACTACTATAGGAGGAGTCACTTGTAAATCATGCATATCATGGAATGAACACATGAAGGAGCTTCATATCTGCCTGACTTCTGCAGGTGTACATGTCGTCCGTTGTAGGTAATCAGCTTCTTACTCACAGGATATTTGGAAGTGTTTCGGTGGGAATTTCATCAAACAGCAAACTCACACTTTATATCTTAAGCACCCATATTGTTGATTTGGACTCACAGGGTTTTTCCTCCGTCTGATTCCTTTCCTTCTACTTTTTAAGTTTTGCCATATTGATCGCTTCGCTTTTTGTCGACCACTGGTTTGTGTTGGTTCAGCAGTTTCTTCTCCTGCTGGCTGTGTCGTGCCAACATTTTCATCTCCTCCAGACTGCATTTCCAGTCGATCTTTGATCAAAAAGGCCAATTTTTTCTCACCCGGGACGCGGGAGAAGATCAGGTCATAATCTCCCACGATTGTCCTGTGGTGGCCCACAGGGGGCAGTACTTACACACCTGCCTGACTGTTGGACAAATTGTCCTTAAATTTAAAAACTGTCCACTTTAGCTCTAAATGACGTGCTTGGCCCAGAGTAAGGTGGAATAATTACAAGGTTACCACTGATGTCCGAGCTATTTTCCCCCTCCTTTCGTTTTTAATTTCACGCATTTTATGCACTTTCAAGGGCAATTTCTGACCCCCGCTCCTGTCCTGTCTCTACCTACTTTCATCTTTTCTAACTCTACCTGTTTCGTATTCCCCACCAGTGCCTTACTAAAAGAGAAACAAGAGCGCAGGAGAGAGAAGGGCAGAAAGACAGGAGGGCAGACAGTCAGAAACAGATGAAAGATAGATAAAGATAGAAGCTGGCCCGGCTTCAGAAAAAAAAAAAAAAAAAAACAGCCTCCTGCCCGCTCTCTGTGCTCCACTCACCAGATTTCTCTGCCTGCCTTTCCAGAATCCCTAATCTTGCCTGTTAACAACCTGCCAATAGTCCTCTGTCCTCATGAATAAACATATGGAGAGTGGAGCATGGCCCGGCAAACATGACAGCCAGCGTTAGCGTGGAGCGGCGAGCATCCCCATAACGCATCCCTGGGGCTTGCCTCCGAGTCAGCCCATCACTTAGCGCTCTTTTCCACTTCTTAAAATGTCACCGCCTTCAATCGGCAGGCTTATGATCTTTTAATAATGACGACAGGTAGCAAATGGGTGGAGTGCTGACAGCTGGTTAAGTGACTCCGTGTTGGGGATGGGTGGCCTCAGAAGGAATCAAAGCCGCAGCTCTGCTCTAGGGTTAAACAAATAGTCTGGCTGTTTCTGTTAAGCCAAACCCGGGCTTGTATTTGAAGCTCGCTTTCCACCTCTGATGTGATAAATTATTACCTGTGTGTGAAAGCTGCGTGCAATAACAACGTCAGACATAGCAAGTGTCTCACCCTGATGGAATTTCATCAGTTTAGAGTCTTCTCATGTTCAAGAGGGGTTTTCTACCCGCTGAAGAAAACTAGAAATGAGGCGAATTACTGAAAAAGCTGTATTAGCGCTCGCCTTGAGCCGTGAGGTAATCATTCCTTTAAGCAGGATGCAGCTGCAGCCTCTCCTCCAATCCAGGAGCCAGACAGGTCAGGCCTCTGAAGGCATCCCGGTCCCTGCCTGCTGAAGACGTGCCTCCACCAGCTGCACATGCCACAATCCTCTATCACTCCCTCTGTCTCTGCTAACTCCATCCACCCCACCCCTGGCCCCCGAGCTGCTGCTGAAGCTGCCACATGCACTCTGTGTGCGTGAGAGCAGCACTTTTGACAGGGGTGACTGTGGCAACGCTGCCCCCGAGTCGAGCTGAACACCCTCGGGCGTCAGTTACTCCAGCGCCACATAACGCAGCGGTGCACGGGGCACCCGATGAGACAGTGAGACAAGATCACGCCTCCGCCCGCCCTCCCTCCCTCCCCTCTGCCTCTCCTCGCCACCAAGCATGCCTCTCTTTGCAACACAGGAACACCTTATGCATTATTAAAGACACTTTTCCTAAAAGGCTGCTAGCACATTATTCTGCAACCACAGTGACATGTCTGGATACTCAAAATGTCCACTTTAGCTCTGAAGAATGTGCTCACCCAGGTAGCTCCTCTCATGCTGGAAATACAAGCAGGAATAAAGCCATATGGTTTGAAGCTGCAAACAAGCACACAGAATGTGACGATTTATCGCCTGTCATTATTTCACAGGATGAGTAAAAACATAAAACAGACTGCAATCAGATGACTCAGTCCATTAAAAATGACTGCTGATTGTGAATGCCATCTATAAAACATCAGATTGCGCAGTGTAGTCTTGGCACGTCCTTAAGAGAATAATTGTCAAGTATTAGCCAATGTAAACACATGAGGGTGATTTAGATTACAACTGCTACGAATATAACTGAAGAGCACGCACGGCCACTGATGTTTGTGTAAGAAAATGTCAAAAGCACTGGGCTATGAAGCAAGAAGGCGCATTGGAGTCAAGCAGATTTGAATGGGATGACAAAGAGTGAAGCAATGAAGCATGTACCAAAACAAATCCAACTGTAATAGGCTGCTCATATAATGACGTATCAAAGGCAGGCCAATTGGCTCCAGCATGCATGACACAAATGTAATTATGCGTGATAGACAGGAGACATCAGGTAATAAGTTCCACAAGGGGGCGCCTCTGGAGATGACCCGAGGAAATGGTGTTAAGTTTTGGACGCAGTCAAGGTCGCGTCATTTGTGAATATGAATATGTCTCCCTGCGTGGTTCAGAAAGTCCTCAAAGTTGTTTTGTGCTCTTTGGAGGCAAAACACGCACAGCTCTCCCTAACCCCTCCTTTTCCGTTCATTAAAAGAGATAACTGCAGCCAGGCCAGAGCCACGGAACTTCCAACCACGACGATCGGCCACTTTAACGCAGGAGCGTTCAGTCCACGCTTCAGCGCACAGCAAAAGTAAACTTTACAAGCAAGAGGAAAAACTTACATTTCTTGTGTGGGGTACTCCCTGTTCCCCCCTGCTCTTTAACGCCGTTCAACAAGTTCAGAGCAGCGGAATGAACATGAATGAAGAATGAAGCTCTTTAAGATGCGCTCCTTAACGGGAATGTGATGAGTACGCACGTCAGTCTCTGAGGAATCGCTGTGCGCACCATCTCTCACTTTTGTTTTTTGGCAAACCGAGAGGGTGGGGGGAGGGGGGTTGGGGGGGGGGGGGGAACGATCAAGAGGAGGATTTTCCTGCCACTTCAAAACAAATGACTGATCACCGTCCTGAGGGCTCGGTCAGCACCGCGCCTGCTGCTGGAAACGAGGGGATTTGTGAGCAGGAGCTCCGGTGCCAAAGTGTCCATCATCCTCTTTTCCAAGTGTCATTCCATCACGGCGTCAATCTGAGGCACAGTGATGTCCGCAGGAAAGAGAAAAAAACCCCACTACTGCAAAAGAAAACTTTGACCCGCTGCCGTGCGTCCCTCCTGTGTTTTCCTGCCCTGTTTATAATTCCTTCATTTCCAAAGACTCCTGCGTGCGGGTCTGGCGCCAATCTCGTCCCCACTCTCTCCTCTCTCTCGCTCTCTCTCTCTCTCTGTCTCTCTCTCCTTCTCCCTGGCGCTGAGTAGGTTTCAGCCACTCAACAGGGACATGAATCACACCAATTAGACTGGGCGGCTGAGAATATCCGCCCGCATCAACGCATCTTCTCCCGGACGTTTCCCCGGCACGGCGCTGCACCGACCGCCCAGACGGAGATGACGGGGAAGATAATGTGCTCCGAGGCTTCTATTAGATGAGACGCACACTCAGCTTGTCCCCCCCACACCACCCCCCCACCCACGCACACCTATGGTTTCGCTCCCCCACCCCTCCAGCCTTGTCTCCATCTCGTCTTCAACCCCCCCACCCGCACGCATCCCCACACACGCACGCCATCCTCTTTCGGGACCCGTTAGAAACTCAGGAGGGAGGAGGATCGCCTGGAGTTGAACCTCTTCTGGTGGAGTTCACCCGACTCGCCTGATCGCGTTAAATT
This sequence comes from Pagrus pagrus, assembly GCF_965226575.1. Taxonomy (NCBI): domain Eukaryota; kingdom Metazoa; phylum Chordata; class Actinopteri; order Spariformes; family Sparidae; genus Pagrus; species Pagrus pagrus. The sequence goes on from NC_140207.1 coordinate 18,258,220, forward strand.
ATCCAACAAATGCGGGCGTTAGTAGTCTCGCAGGAACGATCGCATCAGAGTCTAACAAGAGGAGGGAAAATCTCCAGCTGCCAACCGAGAATGTGAACAGAAATCTCAGATATTTGACAAAAAGTGTGAACACATTTGTGTCCGTGTCCCCTCAGGTGGCCGATCCGTTCCGAGCTGGGTGGAATGCAACACCCTGGGGTTTAATTCTCTTCATTACTGATCCTTATTTCTCTTCATTACTGATCCTTATATCTCTTCATTACTGATCCTTATATCTCTTCATTACTGATCCTTATATCTCTTTACTACTGACCCTTATATCGTACTTGATTTATCTGTAACAATTCAGAATGTTGCGTAATTGTTCAAACAAAGTGATTTAAGTCTATCATGTGCGTAAAAAGGAGCGTTGGTTTGAGCAGTTATACGACCCTCGCCTCATTCAGTAAGTACTTTAAATTAAAAATAGGCGGAGAGGCGGGAAGTCTGAATAAAATACTTTTAATAGGAAGAAGGCGTCGCTCCAGTGCGAAGGTGCCATTCTAAAAAATAAAAAAAATATAAACTGACCGCGGATTATTGAGCTATTAATAAGTAAATACATGAGAGAGATCTTGCGTTGATGTTGATTTCACACCGAAACTCTGTATGTTTTAGACATGACAATACATAAATAAATAAATAAAAAACATTTCAGCTACAGAAACATATCTGTACCTGACAATGGGATTCTAACGAGCGCACCTTAACTGATAAGCACGAAGATTGAGCGCACGGGGAGAGAGGGTGTCAGAACTACTGTAGTCAGGTCATGACACTTGGCGCACAGGTTAACCTCCCAGCAAGCCTCGACAAGCCCCTACACAGCTGAATGAGTCGATGCTTATGCAGTCTCTATAGGCCCGGAGAGGCCCTGGTCACCCCCCGCACAAAGCAATGGAACATGCGCAGGTGCTCGGAACATTCAGTGGCATCATCAGAAAAGAAAGAAAGAAAGAAAGAAAGAAAGAAAGCCGGACCTCGCAGAAAACGTGCGTCAAAGTCGTTTTCACCAGTCAAAGATGAGATAAAAACAAAAAAAATTAACAGAAATCCAGCGTGAGAGGAAATATGAAATGGATGACAAGGAATCATGGGTCGTTTTATCTGCACAGAGCATGACTGATTGATTAGCAGACTTGTATGTGGAAACGCGGTGCCTGTGCCTTCTTGGATCTGTGCGCTCACAGCGCGTCCCTGCGTCCTTATAGCCTCACATATATATGTAAATATATAAATATATACGGGGGAGTTTTGCACAAATTTCCAAGAACAAAAGGAGTTTATTCTAAGAGACTAAAACGCTCACGCAGTGTCTACAGACTACCATATTAAAGCTACACCTGCTTTCTCTTTATTTATCGCACCAAACTGTCGCCGCTGTCGATCAGCACAATTCCACACAAGGATAAGGCAGGGTTCTGAATGACAGCAGACAAAGATAACCTGAAAAAATAGCATCTGCTCTCAAAATAGTCGGCTTACTTTCTTTAATCACGACGCACAATTTGGCCACCCACTCGGCGCGCGTCGCAGCGGAGCTTCAAAAGTTTACGCGCCCCGGCATTCGGCTGGAGATAAATGAAATGTAAAGAAATCAGGTGTCTGAGAGTCTCACCTTCGTCTTCAGTGCTTCATACCGCCGAGGAGAGCCAGTCCTGTAGCCTGTTGCAGCCAAATAAATCCGCTTTAAAACGGGACATCTTAGGAACGGGAGACTCGCCGTACAGAAGCGACCAGCGTGTCTCCGCCGCTCCCGGGGAATGGAGGAGAGCTCCCGGTACCAGCGCAACGTCACTTCGAGCCGGACACACAAGTAGAGACGGCAGGAGAAAATCCTCCAAGCCAATTGTAACCATTCAAAAAAAGTTGATATCAGTAAGATTCCAAGTGTCTTGTTTAGAAAGAGCCTCAGAGACGGCAGAGAGTGACCGGACTCGCTGCTCTCAGACACAATGAGGCGATGAGCCTTTGACAACTGACTTTCACCTCAAGTTTATTTCTCTGCTGAAGCCTGTGAGCCGCAGCTGAGTGCGGCATGAACAGAAAACACCTTCAACTGCTCTCTTCAATTAGTCCTTTATAAATCGTATGCTCTGGGATTTTTTTCAGCTACATTTTTACCACTGAAACACATTTTATCGTGACAAGTCACAGAGATCGCACGCAAATCTGATCATAAGCAGCAGTCTCAGCAGCAGGAATTTGTGGGAAGTCTATTGCATTGCTTTAAGGCATGAAGGGAAATTGCTTTATTACACAGAACAGTAGGAAAGATAAAGATTCCAGGAAAGGCTGGTGGTAAAATAACTTCCAGCTGATGTAAAACAGAAAGCACAGACGGTCATGGTACATTTTAAGCAACTGCTGCCTGATAAATGCTGCCACTCGTCTCCATCATAGTCTTGTTGTTTAGAGTCATTACTCAAAGGGATAACAATTGATTCAACAATAATGTAGCAACGTTTAAAGTTGCTAAACACAGCGGTTTTAAATGGTACATGAAGACATTTATGACTTTTATCGACGTTTATCTGCAGCAAAGGACCTGGAACATATGGACAATGGAGGGTTAGAGCTAGAAAATCAGTGGAGAAATCCAACACAGAGTCAGGAGGCTATGTATTCAAAGATTTTTTTAATTTTTTTTCAAATAGACTTTTTTGAGCAGGTGAATACCTTTCTGAGAGCCAGAAATCTCAACAACAAGCCAAACTGAGTTGAGTCATTGGTATTGATCACAAAACCCAGACAAACCCTGCAGATTCAAAGTACTAGGAATGCGGTCCACTTCAGATCTTAGTTAACTCATCTTTAACTTCATCTGTGACACAGTGGAAAGGTTAAGGATGCGGTGGCGACTACCTCGTGGAGACAGCTCCTCAAGCAGCTGCCTCTCTCCTCTGTGAGCCCAAGGGCAGTTCGCCTGACATGGACCTCTTCTTCTAAATCACTCAGCGACGAGAGGTGGAGAGCTACCACAGTGCACATTTAAGTCCCACTTACTGCCTCAATACAATGACTCAGTATAATATTTTCATTCACAATACATTTCTGGAGCTTGTCTGCAGACTGTTAAGCTCTTTTCCGACTTTCCTTCGAGGCCTAAAAAACTCAGCTCAGACAGAGCTGGGTTTGTACATGTGACTGTGCGAATGAAGCCGTACACTATTGGAGGGTTAAGTTACTGTACCTTAACACAAAGAGGTATCTTGTGTATATTATCAAATGATATGTGCAGTGAGGAGAGTGAAAAGAGGATGTGTTTAAATGTGAAGGATTATAATTCAGACACACACACACACAAGCGGAAAAAGACCACGTGCCTTCAGATCCATCAGCAGGTTCAATAGATAGCTCTTTACTTGAGAGACCAATAATCACGTGGCCCCTGTTCCGATATCTCACCTCCACCCTTGTGTGTTGTTAACTTTCCTTTTTTTTTTTTTTCCTTGTCATATTGCATGATGGTTATTAGAAAATTGATGGGTAAAGCTGTTCTTGCACATCCCTGTCTGGCGGACGCCAGGCACAGAGGTATTGGATTTTTACGCCTGTTCAATGGAGGGTAATGTTGCCTTCATCCGGAGGAGTGTGTTTGTTAGTGGAGGGGGTGGAATAAGAGGGGGCGGGGGGGGGGGGGGGGGGGGCAGTTTATTCATAAAGAACTATTGTGTCTGTGCTCAATACACTTTAATGTGGTAAAATACAGCTGTGTCATCAACCTAACTCTGAGAGTAGACGGGGCGGAGACGGACAAATGCAAATTCAGGCAAATCTGTAGAAAAGACACAGGTGAAGGTTGTAAAAAGCAATTCAGTCCCAACACATCAAGGTTAAAACTACTCCAGTAAAAGTCCTGCATTCAAAATGTTACTTATGTAAAGGTAAAAAAGTGTTAAAAGGAACATGTACTTAAAGTATTAAGGTGTATTATTACTGATGCATATGTTAGAGATGATGTTGGCTAAACATCTGTATATCAGCTGATATTCAGTTTGGCTGATCTTTATGTGATGTGTCACATCACTTTTGCACTGGCACAATCGTGCCGCACTGGCTCATGACATCAGTGCTGAAAAATCCTTCTCACTGAGTGACTGTGTGTGGCTGTTTGTGTCTGAAAAGCCTTTAGAAGTATTTACTTTTCAAAACAATAATTATTTTCTTGTGAAAGAAGGCTACATTAGAGCTGGTAGATACCTATGCAATACGCTATTATGATGCTGTATATATCATGAGAAAAAGTATTTGTGTCATGGCAATACTTGATTTATGGGTTTTTTTGGGCACAGATGTGTTGAAGCACCCTGATAATTTATGTATTTAATTCCCTGGATTAGTCAGATCAGTCACATCATGCTATATATTAATATCTTATACATTTATATCTATATATGTAATACATTTATAATAATGAAAGAATATTTGGCACTATTGGCTGCTCCCATACTGACGCACAGATGTGTAAGAAGCAGTTTAATGCCCTAGCTGAAAAAGTTGATGCCAATTTGAACTACTTTATAAACTGTTAATAATTTAATTTATGAATTTGCACCGTATTTTATATACTGGTCATAAATTCTGTATATTAAATATTCATCTACAAGTAACTGGTATTGGTCATGCTTTATAATCTCTAATACATGGTACATTTACAGTCAATTAAATTTTGGTTAATAGTTATTTCACTGTAAACAAACAATGAAATGCTTTATAAACCATTTATTCAACAATTGTTTATGTAAAGTAGCGACTGATGTCTGTAATCCGTTGTAAATGGTTTATAAATAATGTGTAGTATATCTGTAAACATTATATGGATGGCCATTTTAAAGTTGCAACTGATGACAAGAAAAAATGACATTGCTTAATAAATGGTTCAAACGATTTCTCCCCTCACTCTTAGATTAAGCGTTTTTTTGGACAAGGAGACAAATGACAGAGATTAATTGTCTTTGCACTCACTTCTATGTAACTTTGACTTTGTGAGCTTTTGATTTCCTACTTGCTTGATACAGACAAGGTGAATCAAACTGGCACCTTCAGAGTTTCTATCTTGTGCTCCCTCATAAACTGCCTGAGTATGCAAAGCATCCTAACTTCCCTCAGGAGGTGAGACACTTAGTAAGAGTCAGGACGAAAACAGGGCTCACATTGCAATATGGGATGCCTTCTACAGACTGAATCAGGTCAGTCCCAGCACCTTTATGCACCTGCTCCATTTGGACTTTGTGTCAAAGGTTTATCATGCTTCTTTCAGCCTGGCACTAACCCTCCGCTCCAATCTGCTGCCTGCACACCTCTGCCGCTTATCCAATCCTGCACAGTGTCCTAAACCCATAACCTGACTCACCCACATTGAAATATCATATTAAGTTATAAAACAATACCTGAGAAGAATTACATAGAGGCATAATCCAAAAAGTGCATGATTGAAAAGGGATTAGAGGGGAGGAGGAGGAGGGAGGACGTGGCCGTACAGTTTGGTGGATTTGTACTTTGCTCACAGGCTGAGAGCCGGCTGCCTCGGGCTGATTGTGAATCGGGGCCATCCCGTTCAGATTTACGTGCCCCTGTGAGTGATTTGGGATTTACTTTCTTAACATGCGCCGTCCAGATCTGTCCTTGTTGTGCGGTGTGTGTCCGTCCATGAAGTCACGCCTCGGTGCTTTCAGCTGGATGCATTTGTGATAGGCAGTGGCTCTTTGTGGCTGAGATTTGCAGCTCCGGGCTAGAATAAATACTGTTTCTCATTTAAATAAGTGTACTGTTTTATTACTGTTGAGGAAAATATGGGAACATACAGTGAGACAGAGTTATTTTGGGTTTGAGCAGTAGGCGCACGGGTCAGTTCCTGCTGCTAATGATAATGATGACAAATGGTCTGGCCTGCTGGGCCCCAGAGAAATGAAGTCCACCTCTCTGGGGGTTGGACACCAAATTAGCTTTTGTCAATACCATGTTCCCAAATTGTCCTCACAGGATGTGCTGACAGAAATATTGGTTACTGTAACCGACTGTGGGAATTGAATCCTATTGGCTTATTCGTGGTGTCATTAGCATACAAGGATGAATGAGTGGCCATGATTAGATGCTGTGTGCCGCCTGAGCCCAGTCGGGTTTCAGCAGCAATCGAAATGAGCTCTGTCGAAACACGTTCAATGATTTCCCCCACGGTTTTTATGTGCTGAGTGAAGTTTAGGTTTCACGCTGTATGACCCAAAGAGAGTTTTGATATGCATGTTAATCTGGTCACAAAAAACATCAACAGGAACAAATTACTGCAGGAATTTAAAAGGGTCTCCGACACTGCTGACAATGATCTCAAATCAAACCAAAATGCATTATGGAGATTTCACATTCTTCCTATTTTTGTTTTAGAATACATTATTCATAATTCTTATCACAGAGGGCACTATTTCATTTTAGCAAGGTGACAGTGAGGTGTTGAAAGTGAGGATGAAATACTCTGAGATCCATCACTTTTCAAACTGGGCACCATGCATACACAATGTCTGAACGAGTTGTATTTGTTTCTAAAGTTGTCATTGCGTTGCAGTGACATCATTGCAGCTTTCTTTGAATGGACCGCTGTAAAGATAGACATAAAACAGAATGTTCTTCTGTTGCATACAGCAGTGCAGTAGGAGCCTTGTAAACTGAGCTGAATGGCTGTGGTCAACACAGATGTGAGCAGGTGCACGCTTTGTTCCCATCTTTCTAGAGGCTGACAACTCAAGGACAAACCCATATCATCGCTGTTGAATAAAGAAAACGTAACTTCATGTTGTAACTTGAGGTTTACATCGTCACTCTCCAGTGAGCTTCTTCAAATCCCTCATGTGAAAACTGCAGTTTATTAAAAACCTTATTCTCAAAATCAGAAAAAGTGGTCCTCTCTTCTTCAGTCCTGCTCCGCTCTAATGAACGCAGCCACCATGTAGTGCTTCATTACTGGCTGCGGTTATATTGTACAACAAGGTATTTGTGTGCTACTGCAGAGTGACTATCACTGTGTGTGCATAGATGTTCCCAGTGGCTGACGTCTCCTCTTGGACTGGTTCGTCCTTAACTATGTAAAACCAATAAAACCAACATGGCCTCCACTCTCACATTGTTCTACAGGTGTCACATTGTCGCTGAAAAGAGTTGGAATAAAAACGTTTTAAATATGTTGCCTCTTCTCCTGGAACAACGATCTGAAGAATTCATTTGTGTTCAATGTGTTTGCTTCTAACTTTATTTTGCTTTTTCTTTCCTTCCATTTCTTGTGTTGTTAACTACTGAAACTACAAACTATTTGGAGCCATTCAAGGAAAGGATTTTTATTCTGCGATTGCTTCTCGACTGTAAATCAAAACTGATATCCTTTTCATTCTCCCATAAATAGTGCTAATAATTTTCGAGTTTATGACGTGAGCAATTTTTGCAATAAAATCAATAGCGTGGCATTTTTTCTTTTTTTTGCTGCTCTCATGCCTGGTTTAGCCAGTTTTATTGATTACAGTGGAAGCGCTGCAGCAGCCGCTCCACAAACAGCCTGCATACGTTATGTGTTCAATGTTGCCAGAGCAATAAAGACTGTTGATGTTGCAGTATTGTTGTAGCGATGTTTAACTGCTGGCCTCTTGACCAGATCCCTCTTAAAAAGACAAGACTTTTATCTGTTAAATTAAGGAAAACTATGTAATAAATGATAAAACACTCTGAAGTATTCACTGCATTTTTTTGGTAAATGGTGAATTCTTGAAAAGAAAGTTAACTTTTCTAATTTCTTAGAGCCAACAGTGAGAAGGCACACATCTAGGGAAGAGTCATATCTAGAAGTACAGTATCTGCATCACTAGTACACTTGGAATGTCTGTCCAAATGGAGGAACAGGAGAAAGACTTTGGTCAGAAAGTAGATCAAAAAGATTGTGATTATTGACCTCTCTGACTGAACTCTCTGTATGAACAGATGATGCTGTCATCTAATGTTTTGGTTTGATGATCTTCACACATAATGCAAAGAGCTCAGCATCAAAGCAATCGTGTCATGATATTCTTTGGCAGACACTGTGAGAATGCTAGCAACAAGGGAAACAATAAATAAATCCTGCCACAGAATGCCAAAGACCTCAGATTGGGTGTTCCAACAAGACCTCAGGCGTAAAGGCTGGCCAAACCAACACTGGAACAGCTACAAAATAAAGATGTGGAGGTCTCTGAGTGAGCCAGCTGAAACACAGACTTGAGTCTCAAAGGAGCATTTGTGTGATAATATAAAGCAGTCTGTAGATATTTTCTGTCCAACTTAAATGAGGTTGAACAAATCTAAAAGGGAGAATGGGAGAAAATCCAACAGTGTTAAGCTGACATACAATCTGTTAAAGCTTTGATCACTCAAATATTATTGTGTAAATACTGTCAAAATTCATTAATGTTTAGCCACGAAAAAAATCCTCAATTGTATCTTCATGCTCACTGATCCTACAATGTCCAGCAATATACTAGGTTTCGACTTAGTCTTGATCACATTATGAATTTTATATGGTGGGATATTTTGTTTAAAGAGGCAGCAAATCACAATTTTATCTGTTTTGACTCAAAAAAAAAAAGCTGAGTATAAGTAAGTGTACTTATACAAGAATACTTTCATCATATGCATTGTGTACACTGAGTCAACACTGCTTTAGTCTTTTAGATAATAGAGCTGTGAACACCTGACTGCCTGATACAGTCCTTAGAGGTGTTGAATTGGAAATATTCTAAGATCAACACAACATAATGTTTTATACTGCAGCACACTTTATTCCAACCAACTAATCCTGACTTTCATCATTAAAAAGTTGAAACAGACAATTGCATATATCATGACTCCAGTTCACTGATTCCTGGGCTATGCTGTCTCTCAGTCTCATTCACCAGTCCTGCACTGAACAATGAGTCTTGAAATCAGTTAGATTAAGCACATTGTCTATTGATTGGCTTCTAAATTGCTTTGCAATACAAGACAAATAATCCCATTTCAAGTTTCAACACTTGTTTCTAATGGTTTCCGAATCATTTCAGGCAGGAATGGATCACAATTAGTTTAGCATTTAGCGGCCAAGAGTGGTCATGCATGCATGAGTGTGATTCTGGGCTTAACAGTGGCAGCCCGTGCTGCATTTGACATTTCCATCCTCTGGATACCTCTGCCTGCGGGGATTTTTTTTCAGGCACCTGTTGAGGCTGAGGAGAGACTCAGCCATAGTACGTGCATATTAGGCTTCAGCGAGTGTAGAATTCAATTTGAGAGAAAAGTGTGGATGTATTTCTGCCTCTCTCAGACACAAAAGTGCTGTTTGGCCTAAAAAAGAGGCAGAGAGGCTCACCTCCTACTGTAAACCCCTTTCACAGCAGAGCAGTGACACAGGAAAAAACCCTGTTTGACATTTAGCAACATGGATATGACCTTGGTCACAACCAGGGTTTAAAGTGGTTCTGACCGTTTGACTTTTGAGAGAAAGAATGAGCATTTCATCACTGTATATGACGTCTGACCGCCAGCAGCCAACATCTCACCACCATGATGGTTTTAAAACAAACTGTGTTTCATTCAAGTGTCAAAACAAAACAAAGATACTGAACCTTTGACCGGAAATCACTTCTGCTTGTGACACTGAATGAACTGAATGTTGAAAAGAAATTACATGTTTTAAGCAGCAGCTGCAGAAAAGGGAGTCAATACTATACAATTGGTTATTTGCGTGCCAAATTTTTGCTCTTCTTGGAAGAATTATTCAACGCTGTGATCATACACCAACCTAACATTTTAAATCTGATATTGTAAAGACATCCTTAGAGACAGTTTCAAATGTATGTGCTTCTGTTGACCATCAAAAATCCCTTATTTTAGAGCTCAACACTGGAGCCCCCCAGGGATGTGTGCTCAGCCCCCTCCGATTCACACTCTACACCCATGGATGCACTCACAAACTCTATTGTGAAGTATGTTGACGACCCCACCATCATCAGCCGCATTATAAACAACGGTGAGAGTTCATATCGGGAGGAAATCAATAATCTTGCAGAGTGGTGCACAGAGAACAATCTGCTGCTCAACGTCAGCAAATCCACGGAGCTGATTGATTTTAGAAAAAAAGGAGGCAAAGACGCAGAGCTCTGTCTACATCAGTGGAGCTGAGGTGGAGCAGGTGAACTGTTTTAGTTTCCTGGGAATCAACATCACAGAGAACCTGTCATTGTCATCGCACATCACCACCCTGGCAAAAAAAAAAGAAAATGCACAGAGGGATCCACTTCTTAAGGAAACTTAAAGGCTAAATTCTGGTCCCAAGCTCTTGTCAACTTCTACAGAGGACCAACAGAAAGCATCCTGACTGGAAACATTGGAACACTAGAAACAACTGGCATGGTTTGTGCATGGCACAGGACAGAAAGGCTCTGCAGCAAGTGATTAAAACCGTCAAGAACAGCACTGGTAGCCATCTCGGAGCATCAGTGACATCAGTGAAGTGAGATGTCTGCACAGAGCCCAAAGGATACTGAAAGACAACTCTGTCTGGCAAAAGATACAGAAGTATCTGCTGTCATACCACCAGACTGCCACCAGTTTATTTACTCAGGCTGTGCACACATAGCATTTTTTTTTTGTGTGTTTTTTTGGGGGGGTTGAGACAGAAAAGCACTCGGGAGCGCTTGGATGAAGCGTTTGTGTGCTGAGAGAAAAAAAGCTTCATGTACGTCTCGTCTCTGTGACAACAATATCTCGACAACCACCACTGTATGATCAACACTGTCCCTTTGTGGTTTACTATCCATTTGTTTTGTTTTTTTTACATCAGGACACAAGAGCAAGGAGGATGTGGGTGCATGACAGTGAATATTATCACCTAGGCCAGGAAAAATAACAAAAGAACACCGGTGACATCAGCAGCCCCTTTCTGAAAAGTTGAGAGATTTTCAACTTGAAGTGCTCAGAGCAGCCGCACAAAAAAGGCGGAGAGCTCGGAATAAGACGCTGGGCGCTGTGCCTTTTTCTCTGGGGGGCCTCCTGCTGCCACCGACGCTCCCTCCTCATTGGAAACAATTGAAAAAAAAATGCTGCTGCTCAGAGAAAAATGCTAGGTGGACACAGGCCAATAGTTTTTCTTATGTTGCATAAAGGGACTTCAATTTACATTTGCAATCTGTGTTGTAAATGCTAATTAGATTATTGAATTGAACCTTGAGTAGTAGTTGTTAGTAAGGACAAAAAGTACTGTGTTGATGTCTAGAAATGTAGTTACCTTTTGCTCCTCATGTAACTAAGTTTGTTGGCTCCGTATGGTGCTTCCTGGACACTACAGCAGAGGCTCACTGAAGAAACTGTTGTCATCAGTGTGATGTGACAGGAAAGGCGTCACGGACTACTGTCTTCTTCAGAGGTTTCTGTTTGTCTGTTCTTACTGTAGACTGATCACACGCATCATGGGTTTGATTGCTGTGCTGTGTTTCGTTTGCAGTCTCAGCTGCTGTCACTTAACACTTTAACATGCTTGATAGCTTACAAAGCTTACAAAGTTGAGGCAGTGATGACTAATTTCTCCATAAAACTTTCAAAGCATGTCCCCATGTTTTATTGTCAGGTCTTTGCTTGGCTTCATGTTTCAATATGGAACTCGCATAATACTTAATGTTAAGGTAGGCATATTCATCATTAACTAGTTGCTTGTAAGCATACAAGTTTAAGGTATACTGACCCTATTGGCTCTGAATCATCAGTAGTTAGAGTTGGATTAATTAGTGTCAAACTGCTTGTGGATTAGTTGTCGGCAAGACCTCACTTCAGAACGGGGAACATAGAGTTCGAGTTAGAAAGACTTAGAGTAAATTAGACACTATTCACACAACAGATAAGTGGCAACTTTATGTTTCTTTAGGTTAAATTTTCAATAACTACCGTTTTTTACAACCTGGACCTTATTTCTAGCATGAAATACAATGCTTTACTCACCTAGATAACTTTGGTGTCATTTGGCGTCGTTCGGACGAAATTAGATCCAGTGGAGCGCCGCGTATATCCATATAATGCCAGTGATCCGGGCACCGAAGCGCAGCCTCTATGAGCATTATCTGCCGCGAAACTAGTTCATTTCACCAATATTTTGTTACGATACGCTAGTGCTATTCCCCCCTGAGTCTGGGCTTGTCTGTTGTCAACATCCGGGGTCTGTAGGTTGACCTACTACCTCTGACCTGGAAGAGGTAATCTCTGAGCTGCGCGCGCACCCGCGACAGCCGGCTTGTTTACCTGTAGCTGCTACTGCTAGTTTGACCCTGGATGTTGATAACAGACGAGTCCGGACTAAGAGGGGAATAGCACGAGCGTATCATGACAAAATATTGGTGAAATGAACAAGTTTCGTGGCAGATAATGCGTTATATAGAGGCTGTGTTTCAGTGCCCCGTCACTCGCATTATATGGATATACCGGCGCTACACTGGATCTAATTTCGTCCGAACGACGCCAAATGACACCAAAGTTATCTGGGTGAGTAAATGATCATATTTTATGCTAGAAATAAGGTCCAGGTTGTAAAAAACGGTAGTTATCCTTTAAAAAGATCCAGTGGTGTCATTCTCAAACCATGGCCTGTAACTGTACCACTGTCCCGTACACCTTCAGGCTTGAAAATCAGGCCATAAACATGTAATGTGAACATGTCTTGTGAACATTTTTTATTTTTAGAAATGTACATAGTAGGGCTGAACGATTTTAGGAAAATATCTAATTGCTATTTTTCTGGCAAATATTGCAATTTAAATTTGTTTCACGATTTCCTTCAAATCAAGCTTCAGTGCAATATTCACAATGTACAGTAACATTAAAACATTAAATGCTATTACTCTGTTACACTGGCAAAAGATGCTGTAATTGTAGGCTGTTTGCTACAGTGGGAGTATCATTTTCACTGGACTTTTCACCAGACTTTTTTGTCATACACTCGTCATGCAAATGCCTGTGGTGATTTTTCAAGTGCCGGTATAAATTGGTTGTGTTTCTGCTGGATGTTGCAACTTTTGCGCAACAGGTTTTGCACAGTACCTGTTTCTGGTGCATGTCTGCAGCCTCAAACCCAAAATACTCCCAAATGACCGATGTGCTGTTTTTCTTGGGGATTAAATCCCCTAACTCTGTTTCTGGTCCAGCTGAAGCCATTTCAGAGCACATTAAGGAGCAGGTTAATACTGATTGGTTAGCATGACCTGTCCACGAGTAGCATGCCGCTTCTGATTGGCGAGCTTGGCAGGATGGCAGGGAGACAGCATGTATGTGTACAATAGTTGACACAACAGATCCTGGGTCAGTCAGAAGCGCTGCAAAAACCGCAGCTTTGGCGATCACACGATCGCGTTGTCTGAAATCGCAATTTCGATCAGAAAATGATAAATCGTTCAGCCCTAGTACATAGCCTATGACTACAAATGTTTCAGATCGGTGGTTTTTAGAAATGTCAACTGCTAACATTTTGATAAGCATCTACTGAATATGTGTAATGTCGTATACATTAGTGTTAACCGGGGACTTCACCATTATACTGTACTGTATGTAAGATGTAGGTTATATATATATATATATATATATATACCGTATATATATATATATATATATATACCGTATATATATATATATATATTTAACTCCATTAAGGAAGTTATATATATATATGTATATATATATAACTTCCTTAATGGAGTTAAAGTGCCAAGTCTACAGTTTAAGACCTGATTTATTCTTCAGATTGAGACTTCGATTTGGTGTTTGATTAACTTTAGCCACATTTTACCTTTTCATTATGATCACAACTAACAGTTAATCAGCTTATTTTATGTCATTGTGAAAAGGCAGCAAGCAGTCCGTATATTCCATCAGCTTACTGCTGATTCACTGATGAATTTTGGTTGTGCAGGCTTATTCATTTTTTTCTTTTTTACAATATAATACAACCAAGTGGAACCCAGAGGCAGACATTTGCAGTACAAAATATGATTCAGCCATTATTCAATCTTTCCCAGACTGACAGACAATGCCCTTGATTTGTAGACACTATAGCTTGTGATTAATTCGAAATGTGTTCATTAGAGAGTGGGTTCACATTTCACCTGACAACACTGAAACAAATGAACCATGTATTCCAGATGATGATGTGTGAAAGATAAATTATCACCTAAGACTTTCTATGTGAATTTATTAACTGCTGTATAATTATAATGCAGAAAAGGTGCTTTCTGTTAGAAGGATCTTTCACATCTGGTGCCTTGAACTAAATGAGACAGACATAACCAGAGCAGTCAACTGTCTTAGTTACATAAAGGTTCAATCAACGTATTGTATAATCAGTTATCATTTCAGTTGTAATTTCAGACTCACTTTTAGGACTTTTAAGTCAAAGGTAGATGAACAAATATTCATAAAAGTTTATAGTATTTCTATTTTCTTGGTATTATTGTGACATGTATTTATATTCATTTGGTGAAACAGTTGTAATGGTGGCTGTTCATATTTCAATAAAACCCAACAAACACATTTTATCATCAATATCAGTTTTTGTAATTATGCCACATAAAGATACCAAATGACTCACCAATCTTACAGATACATCTGCTAAAAACTCTGCTCTTTCTAAAGCAAGTAAGGAACTCAATGAAATGCAGAGCAGTTCATCTGCAGTTCACTCTCAGGATGGTTAATTAATGTGAATGTTTGAACCTGCAGATTCCTTTTGGCAAGTTGTGGATGATTGAATGAACGAATGAAGCTGTACAAAAATAACTGTAGTAATGTTGACATGGGCTCAGGATTTTTGAGCTAACCCTAACCGTCAAACTGTTTATTAGAGTCTAGTTCCCATCTGTTTAATAATGAACATAGTTGGTAAACAATTCTCTTTGAAACAGTTGTCAGCTCACAAAACTCGAATCGAACCCCCTGCAATATGATCCCCCAAAATCCAAACACACTTCACGTACATTGACTCTTTAGTATGAGTGAATCAATGACTGATCAGTGACTGGACAATGTTTTAAGTTAAATAAATGATGCATGGCAATTTATTAAACATGGCCTTCAAACGTTTGACTATTATAGAAAAGATTTATCCTTGATTGTTGCTGATGATGAACAAATAAACACTTACAGCAAGGTTCTTAGTGACCAGGAAAGAAATAGTGTTGCACAAACAATAAATCCTTTGCTATTTTGCAGAATGCTGCAGCAGAATTACAATTTTGGATTAAGTTGGTGGTGTCTGGCAACAGATGATGGTGTGTGCTTGGTTTAAACCAAAATAATGAGCCAATTTGGTGTGTTATTAAAATCTGAAATCCAGCCAATGTAAAAGCCCTCCTGTAAGATGCAGCCTCCTGCCTGACTGCAGCCTGTCCAAGTCAATATATTGGTCTAATCATCATTTAAATGCAGCATTTTCATCAGATCCCACTCAATGTGCATAATCAAATTCATTAGAATATCAGATGTCTGCAACATGGTGTTGAATTTATTCAACCATTTGTAAAAGCTGCTTTACATAGCGACAAAACCAAATAAAACTACTAATTAGTCCGGAGAGTTTTAGTTTCTTATGATGGTTAAACAGAGTTTCAAATGCTCATTTACTACCACAATAAAAAAACTGTTAACCTAAACGCTGGAGCTGAAATGACTTTTAGTTAAAAATAAATAAATGCAAAAAGTAAATGCAAGACATTTGTAGATGTAAAGTAGGACTCTGAAAACCAATTTTCCCATTTTCTAATGGTCAAAAATCCCACTTAAACCTGTAATCTCAGGCTTTTGTGTGCAATGGGAATGTGGAAACTCTGATCTAAACGTAAGACCTGGGTAAACACGCTAAATTCCACCACGCGACGTGATAAACGTCCGGTGGTGACGCGTAACCAAGGAAGGAATTTGGGATGCGGCCAATTAAAGGACGTTTTATTACTGGACACAGCGTTGGAGGCGGAGCCCCGTTCATTTCTATAAAAGCTGCTCAGTGGTTTTGAAGCCAAAAAAGCTAGACTTCCCCGGTATGAAAATAATTTGATATTGGACTGAGCCAGCTAACTTCATGTTTAGTGCTGGCTAACTTGAATGAAGAAAAGATTATTTAATCGTGTGGCTTTTCTAGACTTTCCAAATGTTATAGGACAGAATGGCTCAAATTATGATAGTGAAAGAAATCATTTAGCGGGGTTTATGACGCTCAAAAGAGTTTATCCACCGCTTTACAGACGCTTTTTTCACAATGGGTCCATTGTTGTTTGCTCTTCTGTTACAACTGTTTCCGGCGCATTTGTGACGTGAATCGTGATGTCAGTGATATACAACGTAACAATTCATATAAAAATCACAGACAGACTGCTTTGCCTGCAGGAAGTGGTAATGGGGTCAATAGGCATTTTTTAGTGGGTTGACCCGCGTTTAAAAAACCTGTGTAGACCTGCTAATTTTGGTGGAAAAGCAGTACTATTCTGACATTTTTTGGATCTCATGACAAATCAGGAAAATAAGGGTTAGCTATTCTTAAAAATGCAATGTATTGGTATAAAATGGGTTGTGAATGGTGTAATCTGAATGTACAGTATGGCGCATCGGTGTTGTTTAGTGGGGTTCATAAAAATGCACAAAAAAGTGGGAAGGCACGGATGTTCTTCCTATCAAGGTGTCAAATTATTTATTAGTTGTAAAAACAAGCAAAAACACAACATAAAACAGATTATAATGTAGTTAACCTATTGACTTGCAGTAGCCAGTGTCAGGAAATGCACTACAGTTTAAGACTTCAGTCTGAAGATATGGGTCAAAACTTAGTTTTTTGTGAGTATGAATAAGATGTCAGCTGTAGTCCGTTCATGCATTTGTCCAAGTGAGACAGTGCCTGATGTTATTTAAAGTTTTTGGATACAGTCACAACTGCAGTCATTGCTCCACTTCCTCTGACGCTGGCAGTGAGCAGGTGTGTAAATCTTAGTAACAGACAACAACACTATTGTTGTGTTGTGATTAAACTGTAACACTAGGCTGAGCTTCGCTGCTCCAGTCAGGGATAGCAAAGGTCTTCGCCTGTCTTTTGTGCTCTCCTATCGTGTAGTCCACATGGATGCATATATGTCTGGCGCTTTCCTCCGAGGGATACATGCTGACCTCTCCGGTTACCACCGTGTCTTGCACCACATCCACCGGAGGGTCCAGGTACAGCACCGCCTGCTTCCAGTGCGTCTCCGGTTTGAACGGGGACGTGGACAGCACTAGCGGTTTGTCCGGGCAGGGGAAAGTCACGGTGAAGAAAACGCAGAAGGCGTTCACTGCCGCCGAGCCGAACGCCTCGCACCTAAACTTGCCCTTCACCGACCGCAGCAGCTCCTCCACGGTGACCGAGTGCAAGTCGAGCTCGGCGAAGCGGGCCGGGTGGGAGAGCACGTCCTCGACGGTCACAGAGTTCACGGTGATGTCGGAGTTCATGATGCATCTCGTGGCGAAGTCGTACATGCAGGACATGTCGACGCCGTACTGGTCTTTGACGTTGTACCAGAATTGTAAGCGGTCCTCCACCACCGGGTCGTTGATGGGAGCGATGTATAGCTCGGCTTTGCTGGGCAGGATAATGCCGCCTGGCAGCAGCCACTTGTCGCGTGCGTAGAGGACCGAGTTGAGCATGGACTCGTGCAGGAGGGCATAACCCATCCACTCGCTCACTATCACCTCCACCTTCTCCGGTAGGTCCACCGTCTCCACCGTGCCTCGAATGACTTCAATCGTATCCTCCATATTGTTCTGTTGAACTATTTTGACAGCCTGCTCGGCGATAGAGCAGGCTTCAACGGCGTAGACTTTCTTGGCACCGGCTTGTGCACAGAAAATGCTTAACACGCCGGTTCCTGCCCCGACGTCCAGCACAACTTTCCCCCGTATGGACTCACTGTTCCTCATTATCGCCATCCGGTACGTGTTCGTCCGGACCTGGTCCGCTATCATTTCCTCGTGGATAGTCACATCGGTATAACTGTCGAAGTACAGTCTGTCCTGTCGGCTTTTATCCAATTTTCTTTTCTTAACGACATGAGACATCTTCTCTGCTGTGGTGCTGCAAGCTCTGTGTTTTGTTGTACTACTTCCGCATTGTGGAATCTGGAACATGTAGTTTCCCACCGCACGCGATGCGAGAGAAACACGATTACGCGGACTACAATTCCCACCACCACGCGACAGTGACATGTTGGTTGGTCTGGTGCATTCAGGGACAGTGGGAAGATGGTACACATGAGCTTCCTCTGGATAGAGCAGCGACATAAACGGCGCCTCTTCTCGTTTTCGTCACATCAGTTTGAGATGTGGGATTTGCCAATTCGTCTTTTCTGGGTGAGAATAAAGCCAGCTGTAATGTCCTCATAATCAAACAATTAACTGGGCGATATTATGCCCCTGGGAGTGATGCTTTTCTTTGAGTACAGTAGGCCTACATTAAAATTTCCTATCGCTACCTGAACATCGAAGAACTCCATTTATGTATTTGTTTGTTTTGTTATTATAGCTCTTATTACGTCTACTGCAATATTACAGTTTTTGTCCCCTTTGTGTACTTTTATGAAATCACTGTTATTTTGGGTCCAAAATATTACATTAGTTATAGAAACTATAAATGATTAACTGTTGCTAGGAAACTGTAAAAGGACTAAAAACAAACCTTAGATACTCAAAAATGTTTAGCAGTCGAGACACTGATGCAATATTCCGAAATAGAAAGAGCAAACTGAATATCTGGTTTTGCGGGTAGAAATTTCTAACTCTTACTTTTGGAGATCTGCCTCTTTTAAAAACACTGCTGAATTGTCATTATATTGTCACATTTGAGGCAGCTTTTTTGGGGCACCTATATCTCCAGTGTGTCCCACGAAGACTTTTGACAGGAAGTTTAAATTTTATAAGATTCCTGAAACGGATTTCTGATGTTTAAAGTCAGGGAGGTTCCTGAGTTATAGCAATTTGTGTATACCATTACACATGCAAGAAGTTTACAATGATTAATCAGATTAGTAAATGTGCAAAAACTGACTCTTACTGTCACTGGCGTCACCCGAACCTCTTCATCACCACCACCTAAGAAGAAGACATCTTAGTAAGCAGTCACTTCCCTTTGGGCTTTCAAAAACATACAATTATCTGATATGACAAATACTTTAAAGTGCAAAGTCAAGATTAGAGACGCCATTTTTTATCTTCCAGGAATAAATTTACGGCGCCGCCTTTGCAGGGTTTTATATTTGAGAGTGCATCTGTGAAAAGTCAACTGAATGAATAAATTATCTTCAGCATTTCATTTCCAATAATTAACACAGGTTCCAGTCACCTATAGCACATCCTGTACAATGTCTATCTCATAACAAGCTGAACGAAACAGCATGGCCATTACCAGTTTTGAGCTTTCCCCAAAGTTATGGCAGGCAGAACACAGCTGCTGTCTCTAGACAGCCCTGTGGGACCCTCTCCACTGTTTCTGAGATCTTTGGCAAAAGATACTGGACAAATCAGCAGGAGCTGTATCCCATTTCATAAAGATGAAAAGAAAGTGAGAAGGAAGCAGTGGGTTGTGAGAAGAAATACAGCGAGATGCTAGGTATTTTGTTGTTTTCAAGACTGCCTTTGAAAGCAAGAAGACAGCACAGTGTGATGCAGGGAATGTGAAATAATAGCATTGCAAAACAAGAAGAAAATATTGCTGGGGAATTTGCGTGCGGGTTGTTGGGTAGGTGGGTGTATGTGTGTGCATTCACATTAACATGCTTCTTCTAAATTTGTATCCAATGCTGCTTTTAAAGAACTGGCACTCCTGGGAAAATGTGTGCATTTAATAATTCAGCCTTTTCAAAACTAGATAGAGAATAAAGCAGGAAAATAATTCTGCATGAACTGATATGTTTTCATCTTGAGTAATGGAAACAGCAACCACCCAGGGAAATGAGCCATACCTTTGTAGTAAACATTGACTTTATATTCAAAGCTCCCGTTTTCCTTTTGGATGTATTTGATTTATGTTAAACCAGAAACACAATAACATCAAACATTATCTTGAGATGCAGTGTAATCCTAAAACGAGCCAAATATCAAAGCTGGACACCCACATTCAACTGGTCAAAAGCAGAATTGGACTAAATACAATGGAGGAATGGAAATATACAATAGCATAGATTACTGGAGCATGAAATACAGACACTGGAATTGAGATTGTGTTTCTATGCACTTGGCAGGAAGGTTTGCAGGCGTTGTTGCTGGTAGACAGAACAGACAGACAAGCAGCTGTTGGCCACGTTGTCCTCTCCTCCTCTCAAGCTTCAGGTAGAGCTGCTGCCAGGTCGAGACACAGCCAACACCCAGCTCCCACTGAGAAGCCTGGCATGATTTACCTTTATCCTTAAATTACGTAAATGACAATGTGTCCATCTGCATTCATGCAGAGATAAGTCTGATATCCAACCAGTTGTTACAGTTGACCAAAGTTTAGGTCACACATGTTACATCTGATCAGATCATTGTTCTCTTATTAAGATTCCTTATTGGGATCCGGCCCTCGTATTCATTTGCTCAAACTCCACATACGGCCGAGTTAAAGTGAAACTCTCGCCAAAAAGCAACCGAGGCTTTATTTATGATTGGGTATGAGTCAAACCTTCACGTACAAGCACACTCATGACCAAAGAGGCACTTTTAAGATTTACCGTAGTTTCGTTTTGGGGCAAGCTCATTTTGAACGGGAGTACATAGGGCATACCACGACGGCATCAAAATGTCTATTTTTAGACCACTAAGAAGGCTCCACACATCATGAAACTTTACTGGTAGCATCACCAGGGTCTCTACTCATGACACGAGCAGTAAGAACATTGTTTGTGTACACAAAGTGTGTGAAAAAGACGGTTTTGAACTACTTACGCTTAGCTACTGGGACTCCGGCGCGCCGCCGCCATTCCAGGCAAAAAGTGTCGATCTCCGAGTGCGGCCATCATGACGGAGAGTAACGGTGGGACGCTCCTCGGGCTTATTTCCAGATGAATTCGCGGATAATTCGTTGTTCTGTCGTTAGTCAAAAGCAACACTGACGTCCATGTTGACAAGGGAGCCACATATTACAGAGCGTCCCACCGTTACTCTCCGTCATGATGGCCGCACTCGGAGATCGACACTTTTTGCCTGGAATGGCGGCGGCGCGCCGGAGTCCCAGTAGCTAAGCGTAAGTAGTTCAAAACCGTCTTTTTCACACACTTTGTGTACACAATGTTCTTACTGCTCGTGTCATGAGTAGAGACCCTGGTGATGCTACCAGTAAAGTTTCATGATGTGTGGAGCCTTCTTAGTGGTCTAAAAATAGACATTTTGATGCCGTCGTGGTATGCCCTATGTACTCCCGTTCAAAATGAGCTTGCCCCAAAACGAAACTACGGTAAATCTTAAAAGTGCCTCTTTGGTCATGAGTGTGCTTGTACGTGAAGGTTTGACTCATACCCAATCATAAATAAAGCCTCGGTTGCTTTTTGGCGAGAGTTTCACTTTAAGTGTCTTCAGTTTCTAGAACTCAGAGTTTAAAAAGGATGCTTTCACGTGCGATGACACTGGAACTTGAAATGAACTCTAGGAAATGATTTATTTATTAATTCAATTTTTATTTAATATGGTCTCAATTGCAATTCATTGATGTTTTACTTAATAATCAACAAATACCACTGTTTCAACTCAAAACTTCATCATGTCCTGTATTTTTATGTTGTTCTTTTTGTTGTTAGTAAATTGTGCTTCTATTATAGTCAGGACTCAGAAAGCATTACTGTGAGAGTATCCTGATAAAAAAGATATCCATGGCATATATCGATATCCATTTTTTTATGAAACAGAATTTCATAGAATTTTTGAGTAGGGGTCGCTGCTCCCTCTTTCTACCAGCTAAGGGGTCCCTGGTGGACACCCCTGAATCCTAGATTACATGCAATGCCAATGTTTTTAAAATTCTCAGTATTCTTTACTCTAATATATTTATCTCTGCACATGGCCAATAAATACTCTGATGGTTAATACTACCCTTTCCTACCCACCGATCGGAGATTTTTACTACTTAATGCCAAGTTTAAGAAGATGAATGATACTTTTATTTCTCAGTCCAGCTAACTGTTTAAATCTCCTGATGAACTAGCTTCTAATTAGTTTCCCAGTAACCACTGGGGGCTGATGATGGTCTGACTGATGCTTAAACACATCTGGTTTCTGGTTGTCACTTGATTTTTGATGTTTTATGTACTTGATTCGGTTTCTATGTGTCTCTGTGTTCTATGTTTTACCAGGCTGCAGGTCAAAATAAAGTTGAAGGCAAGCACGACAGTTGGTCAGGAAAAGACTGTGGTTACAGTTCATTAAAGCAGAAATGTCAGTGCAAGTTTGTGACGAGACGTGAGCGATCGTTTGCATGAAACTATCTTGAGACCTGCTACATACCCATATTTTACCCCAATCTCCATGCACTTACCCTCTGACTCTACTTCCTGCATCGGCATGGACCATTTACAATCAACATTAATCATAAGATGTGAAATCATCCAGCATTACCAGTATATTGAGCTGTTTTGTTTTTTAGCACAGTTGATTCTGGACATGGACAGAAACACATGCACTCACACGTGTTCACACACCTCCTCACCTCATACTACCAGCCAGTCTGAAATACTGCCTGTAAAAACAGAATACTTCCCCACTCTCAAATGAGTGGAGGATTTTAAACAACCACATATTTGCACAGATATGCACAGCTCATTCTCTTTAATTAAACTTGGCCAACTCCTGTTTGCATAATCTATCACAGTCCCACGTACAACTGATTGGGGATATGATCAGGTCTAAGGGTGGGCAGAGGAGTGCCTGAGCGTGTATGTTTGTGTTCTTATACTACATGTGCCAGAGAGAGTGGGAAGCTGGGAGGCTATACCAGTGATAAAACAAAGAAACTGAAAAACAATAAAAGATAAAGAGAGTTGTGCTTCTATAGAGGTGTTGAGAGATGAAGGGAAGCACTGTGTGGGCTCTCTGTACTGGAGGCCCATCAGCAGCTGCTCTTCTTTGTGGCCAGCTGCTGTCAGCATGCACAGCCTCATGGGAAGGGCCTGTGTCCTGTCAGTATTACTGGACCTGTCAGCTGCTGCTACAACAAACACACACACAATAACCCATCTTGCATACTTAGATATGTACAGTATACATACATGCATAGCCAACACGTCCTCACTCCCAACTCATCAAATATGGCCGCTTGGTCAGTGGCCTAGAGCTTTAAACTACAACACTCTACCTGCCCCGCTAATGTTAGTTTTGCATGTTACAGGGCAAGGGCTCTGTTGTCAAGTTTGGTGGAAAGAAAACAACAACTTGCAACGTCCACTTAGACTGCCAAAATAAAGCTTGCAGACAAACATTTCATCAGCAGTGCTCGGTGAGGTTTAGGCACCAATTTTACTTGGTTAGGTTTAGTCAACAACACTAACTGGTATGAACCGCCCAACCAACCCCTGGTGCTCTTTATACGACTGCACTAGACAGTTTCAAACTTGGAAGTGTAAGGCTGCTGTCTTTGATGCATTCGGAGTGAGAATGGCCTGGCATAGCAACCTGCACAAATAGAAAGCACAGGCCACTGCAAGCACCTCAACCCACACTAACACACTAGCCTGATACACACGCACACACTGTACAGAATATATACAAAATAAGTGCACAAGGGCATGCACACACTTCCACACACAGCCATCAGTTTTGGTGTCATGATCACCCATTTCGGAGGAAGGCATACTGCTGAGCAACAAATACAAAGGTGCAATGGCTTTATATTGATTGTTCCCGGGATCAATACCAGGCTACTTTGATATCTCACTCCCAGAGAAAGAGCCCACATCTGTGAACAGTGCTGTGTCATAACACACTTTCCATCGCTTATTCACCTCCTTATTCACCCGTTTCTTACAGCAAACTTAATTCATCTCACCCGAAACACTGTTTCACGCATGGATCCATCTGGATGCCTTTTCCGAGTGTGTGTTATCTAGTTCCATGCTTTGACATCTCCCTATATGGACACAGTGTGTGCCAGTACTTATCAGTGGGAAAGTTATAACAACTGCCAGAGCAAGATTTCCTGCACCAGGCGATTTCATTTGCCTTGTTTGTACAGTCCACGAAACACCACACATCCGCACACCACTCCCGAGCCTGTCCCTCCTTTCAATTGCCTCGACCAATCATTTCCAGGATCTTGGCCTGTCAATCCAGAGCCCCGGTAATCAATTCATTAATTACATCCTTTTCCCTGCAGACTCACTTCCCTCACGCCACCCCAGTATCAGTTACATTACACTGCAATTAGATTAAATTACTAAGTACAACCTGCATGTGACAGCTATTATGGCAGCGTCAGAAGGGTATTATGCTGACTCCATGGCAAACCCACTGCGCAATTTGTAAAATGGAAATATTGTCTGTTTGTTAATGGAGGTTATTTGATAAGTACATTAATGATAAGATACTGTGATAGCCCCATTGGATTCCACAAATAAAAATCCTAAAGTCTGCTTGAAAATCATTTGACAATATCATATGGACAAGAAACATTATGATCAATAAGTAGAAAAAAATATACATAAATATTGGGTCCACAAGTCTTAAACCACTAGTCAACATACTTCTATTTTGCATGTTATTTGGTTGAAATGCTGTGTAGAACCTGAATGAATGCTAAGTAAAGCCTCTTATATACTCTGTACTGTCTTGTATTAATACGACAATGTGCTTCATTGGAAGTTAATCAATGAGGGTTAAATAACTGTACAGGGTACAGTGAATATACACGCATATATATAGAGGTGGAGGTAAGTTGACATTTTAAATCTTTGAAGAAAGTCAGGCTTATTTAATATTTAGCTACCAAACTTCTCATCCAATTTCAAAAAAGGCAATAACGTACTTGCCAAAATGTGGAAATAGTCCTTCAAAAAAATCCCTTAGTAAAACAACAGCCTATCAGGGTGTGTCTTCATGATGTATGTTTATTTTTGCATGGCACATTTAAAGCTGATTTATCATCATTGTTGCCAAGAGTCTACAGCATCACTATAGATACTATAAAGCCAGACTTTAGATAGATAATCCAAAGCTATAGAGATTTCTTCCTGAGAATGGTGCGAAATAAAATTCAGGGTATTACCAAGCTCACTAGGCTTTTCCCTCTTGGTACTATCAGGAATGTCCATACAAAATTTCATGGTAACTAATCCAACTGTTGTTGAGATATTTCAAACTGGACCAAAGAGCTCGACCGAGTGACATTGCCATAGCCATGCCACTAGCATGACTAAAAGATTCCAAAGGCCCAAACATCCACCTCTAGAGAGAGTAATCCACTGAGTTCTTTTAATTAAGCAGAATGTGCTTGTTATACCAAACAGCAATAAAGTTATCCTTGAAGCCACACTTACGTGACTCTCACAAAGCATTCCTGTTTTCAGCTGGAATTCAAATGTGTCTCAAGAGATGCACTATTTATCAGACACCTGCAACACTGTGTTCATAACCTCCATCAGCAGCTCATGATTTCTACTGGTGAATGCAGTGCTTCAAGTGGGCTGGTACTCACTGGTACACAATACCAGCACTTTGTACCCTTTGGCATAATGTGCCAATTTCATGCGTATCGGGACTTCTCACAAGGCCCGAGAGACACAGGTGGAGGAGGAAGTGCTGCAAAGCACACTGAAGCGCTGCCCGCTTCCTCTGATAATCTGCATTGATAATTTACTATAGAAATAGTGTCACTGCTGTTTGTCAATGTGTTTTATGTATTTTTTCCCCTATGTTTGATTAGAAAAGAACAGAGGAGCAGAATTGACCAGTGGATGCATAAAGACACGTGAACTTCTGGTGGGACTGATAAATAAATACCTGTAGGCATCTGGATATTTCTGCCCAGCAACCAGTTTTGTACAGGATTACCTGATAATTCTGCCTGGTACGCAAGACTTGGACTCTTCGACTACTTCTTCCTTAATAACATCAAGACGGGGACTATGGATCACCAGTAAGCTTCGCCGACTGCAGACCATTAGGAAATCAATTCTAAACCCATTCTTTTTCTATGAGAAGCCAAGTAATTCACCTGTGGTGCAAAGCGAGCACGCAACATGAGGCAAAGGGCGAGAGATGAGCTGGAAATTCGGTCAGCTTCATGCAAAATCATGCTGTGTTTGCCATGAAAGGATCAATCCATTTGGCAAAGGAGGAAGATATTTTGTGTAATGCTTCTTGCAGCTTTGAAACACTCTCTCATGAGAAAGAAGTTAGAGTTGTGAGAGTCCTTTTTCTCCAGCTGTGAGGAGATCAAAGGAAGTAGGCAAATATTGCCAATGGATTAACACAGGCTATTAAGACATATTTACCAGAAAACTTGATTATAGAGAAGTTTCACTTTTTTTTCCTCGTAAATATGCTTGTTGACTTTCTTGCCAAGAGTTAGATAAGAAGATTGATACCACTGATGCATCAAACTTTTAAAAGGCGTTAGTTTGAGATACAAGGCGATTCATTCATTCTTTTTGCAAAGAATTTGAGAGGAAGTATACCACTCTCACTTCTGTATGCTAAATATGAAGTTGCAGCAAAGCAGCTTAGCTTCAAGCTTAACTTAGCTTAGCATCAAGACTGGAAACGGGAAAACAGCTAGTCCGGCACTGCCAAACTATTTCTTTAAAAGCTTTTGTTTTCTAGCATGAGTCAATACATCCATTATCACTTTGAGGGGAGGCTATGGATCTGTGTGATTCCATCTTTGCTCAGTGTCAACAGTCAGTCTCCAGTTATTTATCCATCTTTTTGCCCATTTCATCCAGTATAAGACTCACTTCTTAGTTGAAAGTAATGAAATACATACATACATGATGTTATGTTTGGAATGATCTTTTATTAATCAAATCAGATGTAATCATACATGTATTAAATTATGAAAAATGCTATTTAGAGTATGTTTTGAGTTAATTTGTGCACAGCACATAACATTTCTTATGTGTGGATTGTAATAATTTGTGAAATCCATCATGAGCATATCATTAATGTGCTAATTTTACTACAAAAAACCTAAAGGAAAGCAAGCGGTTTTCAAAGTATGATTCATACCATTACACAGTGGTGCTGTATTGTATGTGTCAGGGGAATTTCCATAATAACAACAACACAATCATGTAATGAGCAATGTTTGTGTTGGGAAAATTTGCATCGTTACCTCCTGTGTTCTGCTGTCAGTTTTAATTCTGCTCATGTACTTTGGAGCAAGTTTAAGTCATTCACTGGGAAAGAATTAATTTGGAAGCGCTGTCACCTGCCATGATTAGGCCCATTACTTGTTTACTGCCTCCGAGGCAGCGTGTGTGTTGGCTTTTGTAGCCTAAGTATGATATCACAAACAGCCGAGGGAAGAAGTTAGGAGGTAAATTTCGACTGAGGAAGAGTAGATAAACAGGCGCCGAGCAATTTGAAAACACTGACACACATAGCTTTCAGCAGAAGCCATAAAAAAGAGATATGGAACATCATAATGCATTGTACCATTTCCTTTTAATTCAAAACGCCTCACAGTTTAAACATTTGGTTATTTGTCGCTTTGCCATTATGCAAGGTCACGATAAGTCAGACAGCTGTGTTCTCAACTTCATTTGTGTTTATTTTCCCTTCAATAAATAGACTGAGAGAAAGGCCTGTACTTCTGAGGTGATAAGATCCTCCCAGCTTGTGCTTCACGCTGACCTTGGGCGCTGCAAAGTAAAAATCGATGCTCTTTGAGAAGGACAGAAGGCAGTATTCACTTTCTGTTAAGGTAGTGTGCATCTTCCACAGAAAGCCTGTGATGCCAGTGTGTGTCAGCGGAGGGTTGATCTAAGCAGACAGATACAGGCACAAAGAGACAGCGGTATAGATATTAAAGGATTGGGTAAGGGTAGAGCTCACCAATAGTGGCATATTGTGTATATCCAGATATCTGTCTCAAATCAAACATGGTTCCCTCTGCCTTATGAAGCTGCTGATGTATAGAATACCTAACATATTTCTATGTCTTTCAAGCTGCTGTTCTGGTCTATTAAAGGACCTTTTATTACTGGACACAATGTTGGAGGTGGAGCTCATTCATTCCTATGAAAGTTGCTCAGTGTTTTGGGTTTTAAACCATAAAAGCATCACTTCCTGGCTATGAAAACACTTGGATCAACGCCCGAACCGGTTAACTTCCGGTTTAGCACCTGGCTAACTTGAATGGGGATAAAATAATTTAATCGTGCGGTAGTCGCTTTTAAAAAAGCCTTAAAGACCGGCTAATTTTGGTGGAAAGCGGCATCAGGGAGACCTTGGGACAGTTTTCACCTGTGTTTGTGACCACAAAACCAGGGTGTATTTAATGAGACATCGGGACATCTCCAGCAGTGTTTGTAGCATCTAACCAAAGTGGTTTTTATTTTAATGTCCAGTCTGCTATGTGCCAACAAAACCAGGTATTGTAAGCTAAAATAAGTTCATACCCAAACCTTACCCAAGTGGTTTTTGTGCCTAAACCTAACCAGATCATGAGCACAGCCCTGTCACAACAGAAAATAAAACATTGTGCCTAAAGAAATGTGAAGTAGCAACAAAAAGAAATCTTAATTTTTAACATGTTTGACAAGTACTCTTATTCAGGCAACTGGGTTAGAACGTTTTCACTAGCAGTGATGAACCCACATTTAATTACAGGTCCTCTCAGCTCTATGGAGCTTGATAGCTGTTTTCAGCTCACAACTTTAATGATTTGGTTTCTCACTGCTCAGTGTTGTGTCAAGACACAGCAGGCAGTTTAGTTAACAAACCCACTGCTACCTGCTAGGCACCAAACAGCAGAAACAGTAGCAACTTGCTAGTGAAGGTAGTGGAGCACAGAACCAGTGTTCTCCCACAGGAGTTGATGGGGAACAGAAAGGTGAGTGAATATTGGACTTTCATCAGGTAGCCGGAACATGACTACACATGATGAGAGTGTTGCTTTTTTTTCTACAGGATATGTAGATAGGCAACTGCGACAGCTTGTGTCGACTGCCAAGTGGCCATAAAATCTGTTCATACATAATAGCATACCCAGTAGGTGATATGAGGGGGTGCGCCATCCCCCTTGTTAGCAAAATGACCAAAATGCATCCCCCATGTTAACTTACCAAACCTCTCTACCCAGAGATAGAAAAACTATTATATGGCATTAAATCATGACGCAAGTTAGAAATTATGATATTCCCTCCTGGAGCTCTTTGAGTTTACATTTCCTCTGAATCCCGCTGTTCTGTTAGTTTAATCTTGGATCTATAATATTGACAACTGACTGTACCATAGAGTTGTGTATAAGCATATATCAGCATAAGCTTTTAAAAGCTGTATTGAAATCAGTGTTATCAGAGATGCAGTAGCAATTTAAAAGAGTTCTTTAGAGAAGGGCTGTAAAAATGTGGCCACTCCACCCACCATCATCCAATAATTTCATCTCAGCAGTCTTCCCTCAAAAGCTGTAAAGGTGTTAATTTACTTGAACTACTGCATTAGCCCTTATTCGCAATCCGGGGGACACCAGTGAGAAGCAACTTATTCTCACTATTAGCTCAAATGAAATCCTACTGACTGGTCACACCACAGGAAGTGATGAGTCAAAACAAACTCCTGCAACTCAGCAGTGTGTTCTTTGGTCTCTCCTGTGCCTGTAGTATGCTTTGGAAATAGTAGACTGGCAGTAGTAAACCTTAGTGTGCACCTTAATAGTACCATCTCCATTTTGAAATTTGATATTTTTAACCTCTCAAATTAGTATGCATTAAGTCACTAGTATGCAAAGGCTTGTGCACCTGAAGAAATTTGAGCTACTTCATGTTTACATAGCTCAGACAATGACTAGATGGACAATATAAAAGCGACTTCATTTCGTAACGCTTTCGAGAGGTCAGCGTTTTTTAAGCCCTCATTACCAAAATTGTTACTACGCCATAAAAAAGGGAGTGCTGAAATATTACAAAATGCAAGACATGACAATTTAAATGTACAATCCTACTCTACCTCTGCAGGAATAATCAAATGTTGGTTAAAGGGATACTAATGCTTCAAACTTGTCTGACTGTACTGTCAGGGAGACGCTGACTGAGGACAGGTGGTGAGAGATTTAGCTATACAGTGTTACTGCTTTCCTCTAACCAAATCAAAAAATCCGTTCAAGAACATTAGCGCTGCTGCTAATTGCTTGGCTCTGTGTGTCTACTTGCTCACATTGATCCCTCCACAACATCCGCCAGTTGAAATGGAATTGTGAAATTACAGAAAGTGGAGAGAAAAAGGATATTGATGCTACATTCAGCCACACGATTCAGATAAGGTGACTAGAAACGGTCACTATAGAGCATGAATTTATATGACAGTAGTGGATTTTGTTCAGCTATAGCATCAAGTTTCTTAAGCTTTAAGTGACACATGCTGTTTAAATTCTACATGAATAATTCAACTCCGAGGACATGAATGTGGCCTCTCCACAAACCCAGCATAATCAAAACACTCCTGCTAGGGACATGTGTTAATTTAAACATCCCATTCTCTAACCTTATTGGGAAAAAAAGGTCAAATCTATCTCATTTTGCATTTGGACTTAAGGTCCAGCACAAAGTGTTGAGAACTATTTGGTGCAATACTGCTGTACAGAAATGCTGAATACAGTATTATCAACTCTGGTGCTAGGTGCAGAGATCGCTTGTCAACAACCGTGTCCAGTTATATGATGTTCTACTCACCTGAAATGGTTTGCAACATTACATAACATCTGTGAAATCACCCATAATGCATCGTAAAACCTGGACAACTGCTCTTCAGAGTTATTAGGTATTTCACAAACATGTTGTAACTGATGATATGTTCGTAATATTGGTACATTCATTACTGAGGTTACAAATATAACGTAGCTATTTCAAGCCAATCCACAATGTTTTCCTTAACCTAACCAAGTAGTTTTAGGCCAGAGATATACTTGCTGTTGATCCACACGTTTTTGAGGACCACCGGCTGCATGGTGAAAGCAGTTGTTCGCATACTTGCCTACAAATCCCCGTACTGGGGCTGCACTTAACCTACCCTTCATTTGTTCAGGTTGTTCTGGTAACAGTGATTTGTCGTTTTGGCAGTCACTGGCAATCAACCTATTCAGTTTTTGAGGTATGAGGATGTCTTTTAAACACATGTCGTTTTGGGGCACTGGCGGTAAAGTGTTGGATAAGAAGCTGTTTAATTTAACTTAATTCAACTTTAACTTAGTGGAATGGTGTTGTAGCCTGTTGCTCCCACCCTAAGTGGATGTTTACAACCTTATTTCTTTGTCTTGTCCCATTCACGCCACACTGCATCTTCAGTCCTACTATCCTATGACACTAATCAGATTTTTTACCATGAACATAAACATCTTTGTGCAGTTGTGAAACTGTCTAGAAAAACCACAAAACCTGCTCCTTCTCCCAAAATACACACTCCTTCCAAAGGATGCATCTGGGCTTCAGTGCAGGTTTTTACCTCCAGCCTCTCAGAGCTTAGTGACTAGCACACAGTGGATTTCATGTAAAAGACTGGAACAGCTGTGTCCATGAATTGTGGCCAAAAGTTGCGGGATGGGGGAAGTGTTCACACTTTATTAGGTACCCCTGTGCATTTCAATATAATCCAATTCAACAGATGCCACAAAGTCTTCATTTAGAAAGTCAGAATGTTCAGTTTTTGTTGATACGGTCAGAGACGTGTTAATTCAACTGAAAGTTTACTACTGAGATAGTTAGTGGTATTGTATTACTGTACATTATTTAATACCTCTGTGAAAGTGTAAAATCTTTGTTAAAGTAGAATTATTGGTGTCCCTGTTGTATTGGATTTTGCAGGTGTATCAAGTGGCGGCTGATACTAAGGGTATGTGACATATATAAAGCCTAATCCTCCCCATTGTCTCTGCACTGTGATGTGTGCTTGGCCGTTATTAGCATGTGAGCTTGTTGATACACAAAGTTGACCCAAAATAAAATGTACAGTCTCGCCTTGGGTGGTTCTGATGTCCTTATTTGAACCTGTCATGGCGACTATGTGGGCCTCAGGCAAATATAGCCAGTGTCCTCAGGCAGAGTAAACAAAGTGCTACGGTCCACCCCAAAACACACTTGTTTTCACATACACAGACACATCACAGCAGCTGTCTGTTTGGTTTAAAGTCACATATATCATGTAATGTTTCTTGTTTTTGTGGCATCTTAACATGAATTGCAGTACATCCCACCAGGGGAATTGTTGTCCTTGTCTATAACTGCCTAATAACGACACTTTTGGTGTGCGTAGCTGCTTTTCTCTAAAGGTGAACTGTTAGAAAAGCCTTTGCCTTTACTATGAGCTTTCTAAAAAGTTGCACTTGGGAATCCAGTTAGCCATGACTCTTCATTTTGCTTTGTGTTCATCCCCAAACAATGACATCATCTATCTACACTGTGCTCTGCGCAAGTACCTCCATTCTGACCTCTAATTGGCGAGGCAGTGTGCGCCAGGGGGAACATTACACTGCATTCCTAAATGGCTACTCTGGGCCACTGCACAGGACATTTAGTTAAAGTTGGTCATTCTCCATCCCTGGAGATCTATCCACATTGCCTGGAAGAAAGTGCAAAGACATACAATGTGCTGGAGATGTCACGATTCTGCTGTGAGGTCCCTGGATGCAGTCAAGATGGCAGGCTGCACAGCATGGAGCTAAGTAATGCCCCACTGCATCTGGCTAATAAGCTGTAAATAATCGTCTGGCCTTCTCGCCCCTCTTCTTCTCTGTATTCTTTCTGGCATAATAAGAAAACATTCAGTCGGATCAAGCTTCCTTTTTTTTTTAACAACGTAGGGAATGAGTCCCTCCTGGAGCATGCCTTGTCTTTATCAGCATTACCTTCACATAACGTGGATGTAAATTACAGAAAACAGGACTTCAGCACACTCTCAGTGAACCTTTGTTTTTGCCATAAATCAATTTGAAATCATGCTGGCATTTTTTCATATTTTTCAAAAATATTGTGATTGTAGGTGTAAACAGGACAAGGGACGTCAGAATGTTGCCATACCTGTGATGTGATATTTTTAAGACTTTGAACACTATTTAAGTATGTTTGGTAGATTCATTTAAACAAAAATTAGTCACACTAACGGTTACAAGATAAATCTTCCCTCCAAATTTGGTCAGAATGACCCAAATGGTTTCTGAGATATTGCGTCTGAGTTTGGAGATTTAATCAGAAATACTTTGTTGACCCCATGGGGGGGGACAAACCAGGCTGCATTCACCTAGACGCATGATCACTTAAGTTCGCACTTAAAGCTGCAATAATACATATTTTTGTATTAAAAATGGATCAAATTATTCTGTGTAATGTGACAGGAGTTACTTGTAGAAGGCCGCCATTTTCTCATTAACAGCGACCACTACCTATCCAGCACCAAACAACAAAAACACTGAGTTAATGACAAGCTGGTGAACGTAGTTGAGCATTCAGCATAAGGTGGCGAAGCAGCAACATCCTCCTTTGACAGCAGCATTGGAATGTGGTCTTAGTTTTTAGGACACTCAAAATGCTGCACTTGGAGCCTTTGAATGTTTAAATTGATATGTAAAATTGGATCAAACCAATTGAATTTAATTTCTTACTCTGGGTCATATGCAGCTGTCAGCACTAGCATTCATGAAGACACCATCATATCCAGCACAACAACTGTCTGCAAATATATTCTGATGATTAAGCACTTGAAGCTTTGGGCTGTTTTGTCAAGGAATCATTTATTTTTGAATGAGAAGCTCATCTGTCCAATACAGCAGACCTGCTGAAACCCAAATGTAAAAGTGGTCTCTCCTATGAAGTTATTAAATCAAATTTAATCCTGAACACTGAACTGGGAATTAATGTAATCATGTTGCGATTCATACTGAGTGACAGCTTTTTCGACCTGCCCATAAAAAATAAATATCATATTCACAAACTGCATTATTTTATACCCATTAGATTTCCTTATGAAATCAATACAGCTTTAAAACCTGCACTTTCTTGTGGTCATGTCTACTCTTCAGGTTGCAGGGAGTAAGACAGGCTTATGTGACACGTGTTGCCAATTAACTGGTGAAAATGTCACACTGGTTCTTGTGTTAGACTCCAAATGTCATGCTTTTGAAAATGTTTTTTATTTAAACTAACATTCTCGAATGGTCTGGAAGATTTCTCCAAAAGTTGTTGAATGATTTGCAGAATAGAAAGGGGGCTTACAAAAATAGAAATATATTATCTGTCTTTAATCATGTCTACAGCTGTCAACTGGTTGAACAATCTACTGGCTTATTTTGAATTACTTTTTCCAGATGTTTTGAACTAGGGCTCTGTGAGTTCAAGACACTTACTCAAAAACTAGTTAGTATTAGTATAATTACTTTGGTTGAATTATAGCAGACAAGAAAAAAAAGGCCAGAAAAAGGCTGTATAGGTTATCTGTGCAAGCAGCTTATTACAACCCATATTTACATTTATTGTCAAACATCTGGTGACCGTAGTAATTATGGCTGGAGCAGTGGAGGAAGTAAGGTGACGTATCATAAAGAGCGACAAAGTCGACGTTTGGAGGAGGTCTGCTCAAACACACCCAGACTTTCACCCAGCAGACCGCTGTTCATGTCTGCCGTGGAACCAAAAGTCAACGTTGGCTTATTTTAACTTATTTTATGTACTTTAATTTATGTACGTACGTAATCTGAGTGACTTAACTAACGTACTTATTTTAACCCAAACCAAGATGTTTTTTTTAAAGCTAGCTAAGTAACTTTGGTGCCTAACCGTACTGCGATGTTTAACGTTAACCACATGACACCAAAGGTCTGTTATGACAAACGTCCAGTTAGCCTGTAGCTGATACTCTCCAACAGTCATACATGTTGTTTTAGGAGTCATTGGTTATCAACCTATTCAGATGTGTAGGTATGTGGACGTATTGAGACTGTTGCTATTACTAAATAATTTGAATCACCAAACACTGGTCAATGGAGCTGATGTGAGGTTAATGTTACTTAATGGGGCGTGACATATTGTGCATTTATTTTATGTATATTTTCCAGGTTACACACACACGTATGATTAAAAAGGCAGAGAAAAAAAAATCTCACATTCTAAACAATGGGGTCCAACATGAAGACAACATTTTTGACCAAAGTTTGTATGATTTTGGTTGTTTCATATGACAATAGTTCTGTATTTTCTTATTTTGGTTGTGCTCAGCCCACTGGTTTGAGGTAGCCCAGACATCACTGGAAAAAGGCGATGTCATGTTAATTAATGTTGCTGGGCCCCTGTCAATCAAATGGACCAAACTACACCCACGCAGTCCTGATGGAGCAGAATAGCTGAGTGTTAAACACTTGAGGAATAAAAGCTAAAGATGTTTCTGTTTTTTTTCCCGTACTTCAACTATGACTGCTTCACATTAAGTACTGTGTATTTAATGTTACAGAAAAATAGCTGAGATTTGAAAACACATCTTCAAGGTCTTTGAAAGGGTTACTGAGTCCTGTGTAGCAACACGTGGTACCTAACGCTATAGTTCTTCTATCAATAACATCCAACAACTTTAAAGTACAAAGTCAGCTGCATGACACATCAAGGCTACCAATTGTTCCCAGCTACTGTGCTTCTACCACTGCAGTTTCAATCACGTTACATTGTTCAGAGTCACTGAAAAAAATCAAACAGGTTCAGTTAGCAGGCAAAGTTAGATGTAAATGGTTCTTGTGTGCATGATCAAATTCTGCAGTGCTTCCGACTTTTTTCATACCTCCTACAGCGTATGACAAGTGCAAACATGCTTGATGACTCTATGAATACAGCCGCAGCCTTTGTGTATCTGTCATAATGAGACCTCGCTAACAACCAAATGAACTGCTCGTCTAATGAATCCCCTCGCTGAAAAGACCCAGCAGCTCCTCTGTGTCTCGTACAATAGGAACAAATTTACCAGTCGCGACCTTTTCAACCTTTCCTCATATTTTCCTGCGATAGCATGAAGAAGACCTTTCTGGAAGATGAGATTGCACACTGTTGCCTGTAAATTAAATGCAACTGCTATTAAGAGATATCCCCATGTTGATTTTTTTACAGCCTTCAGCTCCAAACTTCTTCTTTTGCATCACCTTTTCTGGGGGCCAAATACAGTATAATGCTCAGCTGGAAAAGGCTGGGTCAGAGTGTTTACCTCTGATAAATGGGCTGTGGGATTTCCCGCAGTGCTCAATAGTGATGTGTGTAATGCAAAAAAAACTGCAGATGGGCTGATTTTTCTTTTTATCTACTTCTTAATGTGGGATATCAACTGCATTCAATCATTTTAATCCGTTTTTATTGTAATGTTAATTAAGAAACAGGAATGGCCCAATTACATACCTTAATTAGCAAGTAAACACAAAAACAACACACACACACACACACACACTCGGCTGAACAAATACATTCCATCATGCAGAGTTTACGAGTGTCCCTGCCTCCTGTCCTACTCACTACATCTGTTACAGGGTCTCTGCTTTTCTTCAAGGTGACTAATTTAATTTCCCTGATTTGACTGACCTTTGCCAGAGTTGTTTTGATGGCAATGATTTCCTGTCCCTTTGCCTCAGCATTCGCAGCAAACAGAGCAAGTGTAGCGGTCTGGTTTATGTTCCCGGCTCTCAGATGAAATGTGAAGTGAGCTGTAAAGAGATCCTTGTGTGTGACTGAGGGGTCACTATGCAGAAGCAGGTGAAGCCAAATAGGTTTAGAGACAATATACTGAAGTGTTGTAAAATGCTTGTGATGATGGGTGTGGGAGTCCCCTGAAATTTTAAATGGATTTTTAACAACATTATCCACCATTTCAGAGGGTAATTCTGATTTGAGTTCTTCAGAGAACGAATGAAAACAAGACAACACTTCCTTACCTCTTAGGATCTTGATTAGTATCAGTGTTGTCTACAACATATTTAGCAGTTGCGATAAGAAATGGGTTTGTGACCGACATGTGTAAAATCTGAATTTAAGAGATTACAAGTTAAAATAATAAATGTCACTCTGACAGTGTAATGCAGTGTAGGACTTTATCTAATACATCTTATCTTGCCTACATTCCAGAAGTGTCATGTAATCAAATCTAAATTGAGATCAAGGAGAAGTGAATTGCTTAAAAATATTAAGTCCAGTGCACTGTACAAATTCAAATGTGCAGCCCTATTCGCTTCAATGTGCCTACAAACACGACACCTTCAAATTGCGTGCAGTACAGACGGAACGGGGGGTCACTGTTGTTCCACCCCTAAACTGGCAGCGGAGGTAGTGACAACGCCGAATTGGTGTGTGTTAAAAAAAAAAAAGAGTGTGAGCCAATGAGGCGGCAGGACGGGACAGGGGTGTGACGTCTTGACACCATGTTATATGTGCCATCCACAACTGGGAGATAACTTAAAGAGGAAGAACTGCAACTGAAAATGTAAACTGGGGACACAACAGCATCCGGCAGCTCTTTACTGTCCAAGTAGAGGATGAGATCAACCTCCATGTAACAGGGATGGCAGGTCATGCCATTTTTTTGAAAGCTCTGCTTGGCACATACGCAAAATGTCACGCTACACACCGATTCTGTTCTTTTGCACTTCATGCCTCTTTCTTTTGAGGAATGCTGGCATATCATCATGTGAAAAGGACCAATGTTTCTTGGTGCTTAACCACCCACTGTAGATCACTGTAAATAATATGAAATCCTTGTGTCACTTGTGTGCTTGTGCATGTGAATCCTCGTGCATAGGAACAAACAAACGGGGATCACTCATCAAAATATTGCTCAAGAGGTCAAAAACGTAGAAATCGTGCTGGGATCATGGAATACATAGAATTTGATGCATGTGGCTTTAACATTTGATTTTATTTATTTCAAGCTGCCATATAATGTTGCATGTCACAATATGTGTGATCAATATCCACTAAATTAATTCCATAAACCAGTAGAGCATGTTATGAGTGACTAATGGGTTAGAAAGTCTATGTTAGAAATGCATTTGCTAAGTTTGCTTCCAGCCCAGAACCTTTTGTCATATTTGCTTCTTCCTTCTTAGTCATTCCTCCTTACACATATCTCAATTAATAATATTTTCAAAAATATTGTATCAACCAATATTGTATGAAATGGTGTAAAACAAGCTATAGTAATGCTTTAAAATACTATCAGGACTGTAACTTTGGATTAAAACAGTGAGCACATGATCACCTACAAATGCAACACTAAATTTCCCAAAGCGTTCATTTTTTGCTGTCCCTCCAGAAAAGTGCCTTATTAACAAAAATGTCGGCGTACACGTCTTTGTTCCGCTCTCCTCTGCATTCAAGGAGACTCTTGTGGGCTGTGCACAGTGTACTACCCTTGGGAAGTGTCTCTTTAACAAAGGGTCTATCTGGTGCAATGACCTGCACAGCCAAAACATTTTTTTGTATTTGAAAAGCACTGGGTTTTTCTTTCTTAGAGCTGAGCCACAAACACATGTTATTTTACCTGTTTTACTGATATAATTTTTACTGATAAAATTAATATTTCAAGATGCTCAGTGTAAAGCACTGGTGTCAGTTAGATTCAGTGCCACCATTGCTTTGTTAATCCTTTGCAATGTCCGGCATAATCAGTCTTAATGTGGAGTATTTAAGTTCATTGCCATTACATTTTCAAGGCTACACTTCTATGGGAGCTGAGTCTTCTGGATAATAAAACAGTGTCAAGTACTGCTTTTTATTTAATATTACTTTGAGATTGCCTCACATGCAGTGGTGGGATGTCGCTAAGTACTCCAGTCCTAAGCACTAAAATTACATAGAGTTCAAGTACCTCAAATTTGTACTTGAGTCTTTCCTTTTCATGCCACTTTCTACTTCTTCTCCACTATGTCTCAGAGAGAAATGTTGTACTTTTCACGTCGTATTATTGATTTGACAGCTCTAGTTAGAAGTGACTTTCCAATAAAGATGATTTTTTTCTCTTCCCTCTCTTCTTGGGCAAGTCACATTGTTTGTGGCGGTGTTTGGTCAGGAAACTCTGGCTTGGTGGTCTAAAGATGCCATGGGCAGTGATCATATCAAAGTCCGCTGCACTTAATGCAATCCCTGCGCTTCCTTTTCGGATGCTGATGAGTGTGTTCCTGCCGTAGGCTGCAGGCGCTGTCCAGGCTCCCTGGCCCACTTTAAACCCTCATCCTTCCCCATTATCAACCATAAATACAAATTGTAATTGCAACAAATCAAATTCTCTGACAAAGAATCTTTTTTCTGACTCAGCTTGCTTGTAAGTGGCTAACATACTACTCACCACAAACTTTGCTTGGGAAAGTGTAAACATACGCTCCTCCGGTCTGTGTGCAGTAAATTGGTTCGTCTTTTGCAGAGAGTTCGACCCACTGACTAGATACTGAGATTAACTACATAGAAACAGCCACTCCTCTTCTTCTGTATGGCAGTTGTTTGATTGTCGCACATCCAGTTAAATGTTCCTTGTAGTACGTTCAAACTACCTACTATAACAGTATCTACTAGTACGGCTGAAACAATCAGTTGATTAATTGGTTAGGTGATTGATAGAAACTAAACTACATAAAACTAAATTATTTTAATCACTGTTTATGTATTTTTTCATTTAAAACATTTTACCTCAACAAATGTGAGATTTTGCTGTTTATATTAATTTATAAGAGATCTGGTCTGTTGGTTGCACAAAACAAACATTGTGAAGGTGTTACTTTGGGCTCTTGGTGATTGTGATGACATTTCTCACTATTTTCTGAATTTTTACAAACCAAACAATCAATCTTTTAATCAAGAAAATGATCAATCCATAATTGGAAATAATCATTATTTGCAGTCCTTTACAAAGTTCAAAATGAGCTCCACCTCAACCAACTGCAACAGCAGAATCCTGCTTTCACATTAACGCATGAGTTGGTATAATGATATATAGTAATATATAACAGCACTATAGTTTCAGGAGATATTTTCTGCACGGAATACCATTGTATTTAATATTTTAAGTGCATTTTCCTGCTTATACTTAAATATATATATTTTAAACAACATTAAGCTCAGGAACATTATTTCTGTATTTCATTATTTACGTCAACTTTACTCTCACAGTCGGCAAATGCACAGCAAGGATGATATCTTAGCTTTATGTCAGAAGCTAAAGTCCTTTTTGGTGATGAGGTGGTATCATAACTAATTGGTTATTTGTTGTGACAGTATATAACTTATTTGTATTATTATTTGGATCAGATATTTCTACATGACTTGTGCAAACAGCAGAGGCAATATGCACTTCATATTAGATGCTCCAGTGAGGTGTTCAAGTCATTTCACTTACTTTATCAGCCAAATTCTAGCTAATTACAGTTATCCACAACCAGCTTGGCTGAGTTGGCAAGATATTTAATTGGGAGAGAGCCATTGTTTACAGCCAGGGAATCTAACTTGAACTAAAACCAAGCAAGACACTTATGTCTTGGTTTAAAACATGTGATGTCTTTATTACTGTAATAAGTACTGTTTCAGGCTTTCACAACTGTACTTTTCTGTCCTTCTAGTGCCTGTTGGTTATCATCTTTTTTCATATCAGACAGTCACCCCCTGTAGGCTTTAAATGCAGCTGTGACAGTGATCCAGCTGACATGAATTCAAGCTAACCACAGCTGCTGCTCTCTAAGAAGAATGAAAGGACAGCTTTCTACAGCCACCTTTTAAGCCTACAGTGGTCAGTATTTGATGTTGAGAGATAGATTTGGGGTGATGTAGTACTTCTTACATCTGGCAGAAGATGTTTCTATTTCTTGTAG
This sequence comes from Pagrus pagrus, assembly GCF_965226575.1. Classification (NCBI taxonomy): domain Eukaryota; kingdom Metazoa; phylum Chordata; class Actinopteri; order Spariformes; family Sparidae; genus Pagrus; species Pagrus pagrus. The sequence goes on from NC_140207.1 coordinate 18,299,285, forward strand.
CTGGAAAAAGGCTCTGGATGATAAAAAGAAATAAGTAGACTTTAGTTTACCTGTTGATCAGTGTTTCAGTGTACACAGTATGTTGCATTAAACCTCCTGGAAGTCACAGGGGCATCTGAGTAACATAACTTTTATTATGTATTAGTTTTACTCGTGAGGAAAAGTTGGATGAGGCTCCATAAACTGTGTAGACTTAATGCTATCTCAGTTATATAATTGGTATATCTAGTACATGTCATACCACATAAAGAGCACTTCATTAGACTTAGATTCGTCTACTTAAAGGTCAGTCCTCTTATATAACATAAGGTCCCAGCATTATTCAGCATAATGTAAGCAAAGGTGTGAAAAAAAAGGTCACTGAAATAAAATGAAGAGGTACCTGTTAAATCAGACTAACTTCAAGGCATAATTGATAATATCTGACAGAGGTTGAGCTTCCTTTTCTTCCTCTTTGGCCTTGCCACTTATCAGAGCTTGGGAGGTCTATTCAAGGGAGGACTGATTTCAGTGTGTGGGCTGCAGGTTATTTCATTTATGTTACCTGATAAGACTTCTCTTCAGGACTGTGTTGATGGTAACTCAGAGAATTCAGGTAATGCATAAATTCAGAAAAAAAGGTTCCATGCACTGTACTCCAGTGACATGAATCTGCATATACATGCACTGGTAGTCAGATGTCTACCTGGCCTTTCGACCTCATATTCGAGGCAATGCTCACTTATATTGTCACTAAGATAACTGATTGTTTTGCGAGTTGGTGGCAGCAGAAACAAGTATATATTAAATGTGTATGTTTTATGTGGATCATATCAACATTTCTACAATATGTATCATATTATGTTCATATTCCATGTATAGATGTAAACTGCCTGGTCAAGAAAAGAGTCACCACCTGGATTTAACTAAGCATCACTGGATAATTACTGCAGTGATTAATATGAAAACAACTAAGGAGATTGCTGAAACTATTAAAATGGTCTGACTGGATGGAATGACTGGAGATCACTTAAATGTTTGATGAAATCAAATCCTAAAGAAAAATAGAACAATAGGGCTATGTTTAATAGTGAATTTCCACATGCACAATACGAAGAGAACTCAAGGGATTGGGACTTAGCTGTGCAGCCTTAAGAAAAGCAGTTATCAGTGAAGCTAATCAGAAAACACGGCTTCAATTTACTAGGCAGCATAAAGATTGCACTCTGGGGAAATGGAAAAAGGTCAGGTGGTGTTATGAGTCCAGATTTACCCTGTTCCAGAGTGATGGGCAAGAAGAAGGCGGATGAAGTGATGCACCCATCATGCCTAGTGCCTACCATACAAGCCTGTGGGGGCAGTGCTATGATCTGGAGTTGCTTAAGTTGGTGAGTTGTAGGTGCAGCAACGTTATGTGCCCGAAAAATGGTCAGCTACCTGAATTTACTGAATGACCAGGTTTTTCAATCAATGGATTATTTCTTCCCTGATGGCACGGGCATATTCCAAGATGACAATGCCATGATTCATCGGGCTCAGATTGTGAAAGAGTGGTTCAGGGAGCATGAGACATAATTTTCACACATGGATTGGCCACCACAGAGTCCAGACCTTAACCCCATTAACAATCTTGGAGAGGACTTTATGCAGCGGCCCGACTTTCCCATCATCAATACAAGATCTTGGCGAAGAATGAATGCAACTCTGGACGGAAATAAATGTTGTGACATTGCATAAGCTTGTCAAAATGATGCCACGCCGAATGCGTGCCGTAATCAAAGCTAAAGGCGGTCCAACAAAATATTAGAGCGTCTGACTTTTTTTTTGGCCGGGCAGTGTATACGATACAGCTATATATGTGATCAAACGGCGAGACGGCTGCTTGGTGAGAGACAACTGGGACATTTTGCAGTTGTCTTTGTGGCACTAATCCTGGACACATAACAAGATCTTTTTCCGACCCTAACCAAGCGTTTTCGTCCCTAAACCTCACTAGATCATAGGCACAGCTTTGTCCACCAGTGTCACACAACTGAATGTTTCATCATTTAGGCAATGCGATAATTCAGTCCAATTATTCACTCCCTTTTAACTCTGTTTTTTGACCTAATCTTGACTGAGATATCTGGCACTTCAGCTTAAATGCTCCACTATGTTCACCAACTACTCACTGACTGTTTGTCTGCCGTTTGGTGCTGAGCTGGTATGCGCAGTGGGTTTTTAGAGTGTATTTCTCTGAAGAACAGCTGCCTGCTGGGGCTAAAAGTGACTATTTTAAATACGAGAATGCATCCGTGTCATCATCATTCCTTTTATCTTGTCCCTCTGCTGTCTAAAGCCTTTGTCATGCAAAAGCTGGCATGAAACCCTGTTACTGTATACATGACCAAGAAATCCAGTATACATGGCCAAGAAATCAGCGTTCTCAAGGAAAAATTCAGCTGTGGAAATTGCTGTGGGTTGCTCTAACCCTCTACCCTTGTTACGTAAACCAGGTTCCTTGTTTCCATGATTAAGAAACACATCTAAAGGGATTAATTGCAAAAAGTCAACTGCAACCCATTTACCTAAACGCATGTACATGGACTGACTGTTCCTACAATATGGTGACATCACATGATAAAGTATAAAAATGGAGAACGAGGGTTAACTGTCAATCATGGCCACATGGTTTCTGCTTTACTCTATCTGTACATCTAAGTGTACAGTTCAGTTAGATAATGCACAATGCTGGAAACATTACTACTTCACCACAGACAGGTTTGCCACACATTTTCCAACATCTGCCACTGAAAGGGCCAAACCTGCAATATTACAGCTTGCTTATCTTTCTGCCTTTAAACTGCCAGTTCCATATTCTCTTAGCAGGATGTAACTGCTGAGTGACAGCTCGGTATATTACATTTTATTACCCTGAAATGGAAACGCAGTGCGATAGGGCTCTAATCGGGGACAGGCAGTGGCATTCTTTTACATGGTGAGGAGCTCAGTCAATGCACGGGCAGCTGATAGGGTAAGGATAGGATGATAATCTTTAAAACGGGGGGCATTTATTTCTGAGCTCCACTGGCCACTGCCGCAACAGTTGTTCATCCGCACGGGGATAAAGAGGCAGCAGCCCGGGGAAGTGAATCAGTTTTAGAGGGTTGCAGGGAGGCAACTTTTTAGACACAAAGGTGAAGAAAGGCGAACTGTACACAATATCTGTGCTCTGCAGACCATTAGGTCACCATGCACTGCAGGACAGGAAGTCTCAGGACGCCACTCGCCTGGAGGCCAGACATCAGACTGCTTACTTGCATATTTAAAAATCTGATGCAGTAGCACTTGCATTTTTCATTGACGTACAGGAGATTCACTCCGGAGCTCCGAGGGTGAAAGCCTCTGTAATAACAAGCCAGAATGGAAATAGGCTGTAAAAGTCTGATGAATAAAAGCAGTTGTTGATAAACCTCAGATCATTAAAATCTTCTCTCTTCAGCAGAGGATATTAAATATGTCCTGCTCATGAGATGCATACAGCCAGGTTATTTCCTTGCAGGATTTGCAGCCCTTGCTCCTAAACAGACAGGCAGCCTCTATGCATGTAATTAGGACAGCCTCAGCTTGATTTGTTCCATTTCTCTTAATGTTTTTTGCAGCCCCTTTATTGTTCTCCTGCATTCTTATTGCTCTGACTCAAGCAATAAAGGCTTTCTGATACTTTCAGGTGACTTGAATGTAGATTTACTTTTTTATTTATCCTCCATCATGGGATTGGTTCTGCTTGAGGCTATGATCACTGTATAAAATAGAGAGGCACTACTTCACTCAAGTAAACTAGTTAAAGATTTATCACACAGCTTCATCATTTACAATGTAACACACTTGTTATTCAAACCTCTGGAATTATTGTGTGTACCTACTCTACTACGATTACAATCACACCACAGAGCTGTGGATCATTTTCCAAACTCAACTGTCATCGCTATGAATCTTGACAACTCATTTGAAATCTTATGATTTCACTTCAGCCGGGATGTTTCTGCAACCCTTTTCATAACTGCGCCGCACACTCCCTCGTCAGGGAGAGCGAGGTGTCTTTCCCAAAGAGTGCTGGAGTTCCTCTGCCTCAGTCTAAGTGTCAGCCTGCAGCTTATTAAAGCGTTGTCAGGCTGGAGGTTTCAGCCAGAGAGCTCATACCATTATTAGTTGCCCGTGGCCTGGTGAGTGGCTACACAACGCCAGGTGATTTAATATAGCCTGAAGAAAGTGGCTCTATATGGGTAATACTGTCTCGCTCACATACATCCACGGCCTCTCACTATTCTTTATGCGCCTGTTCCCTATTCACTCAGCTGTTGGGGGATGGACATCTGTTCAGAGGTGTAGCGGTCACAGAAAATGTGGGGTGCTTCATCAGTGGTGCTTGAGAAATACAGTAAGTATACCCTTTAATAAACAGAAGCACACTGATGTGTGTGATGGAGAAAGTGTTAGCTGGTTTGTTGGTGGTGACCTTTAAATAAAAATTGGATATCAGTCAGTGATCAGGAAAGGTGATGAAGGCGAGTTCTGATTTTCCCTTACACCCTCGAGGGTGTCAACAGTAAACATGTATATCCCTTTGAGGAGGGCTGTGATCACAGGCAAAAAGTTGGAGTCACAGCATGAATTGCAGGATCCAGCTGGGTCGGGTCACATGGAGATTATGTTCAGAGATAGCTCAGATACTACTCTGAGGCTTTCCTTAACAATACTGTACGCGGCCACTGACAACAGCACTATGACGACGAGCATAACAACTGCTGGTGCTCTCCAGTTTGTCATAAGCTCTGCCTATAGGAACTGCTCTTCACTAATTTAAACACTGAAAAATGTTAAGCATGAGAAGGTTGTGCTATCCAGCCAGTAAGTAAATTACTGATAATTGATGCTCTATCTTAAGAAAGTAAGCTGCAGTGTCTTTTTACATTTCAAATTGGTTTAATTGAAGTGACTTGAACCAATGCTGCAACACACGTTTAGTACAGTGTGCTACTTACATGTAAACCTAGAACTGATGGCAAGCAAAAAATCTTAGAGAAAAGCCTGGTTTTGATGGGTTTCATTCCCGAACACAAACATTTCTTTCAGGAATAGAAGTCAGCAGACAACTGTATCCACAAAAATGTCCTGTTCTGTAAGAAAAGGACTCCGATGATATTTCATCATGAGTTTTATATTCGTGCAAAGGAATCATTTTTGTCACACAAAGAAAGGTGCCAATTTTCATAAATGGTAGATGGTAGTTTACAGACTTGCAGTATATTTCAGATAATTTAGCAGCAATAGTGTTTTGCATTTAGCTACTGTAACTGTGTATTTATATTTCAAAGCAAAATACAGTTATTCATTTTAAAGGAAAGCTTTCAATGTGTGTGTTTTTTTTTCATATTGCATTGCAATAGACTGTTTAAAGTGATCATATACCAAACAACTAATCAATGCTGATAATACTCTATGCTAATAGATAAAGGAGTGATGATAATACAGTACATGCTTTGAATTCTTTCGATAAAACTATACAGATCAAAAAGCACTTCTGCCCAAGGATGACTAATTATTCTCTATTTAGCAAATATTTCAATGCCATGCAGCGTGCTCACAGCTGCACAGCTGAGTGCTTGACCCTCTCACCCTCATTGAGGTTTTTATTTTTATATAATTTGACACTGGCTTTCTAAACTCCCTCTGCCATAGACATTTGCGGATTTTCTCGACCGTCTACCTCTCATGTTGTGGGTTGCAATTAATTGAAATGAAATGCCTTCAAAGAACATCTTCACACTTCAGATGTCATTAAGGTACAGTCCAAAAAAAGTGCTCACTTTGCTGTAAAACCGGCAGCTTTAAATCGCAACTAGTACAGGGAAAATCAAAGTCGACAGTCAAATTAGTGTCTGGGGCACCTAGAGCTGCTATTATGATCTGATCCTGTGGGCCCGGCAACTCTGGCTCTGGGACTCAGTCAAACTTTTGGCCTCTGATCATTGTTCTCCCTGAAGGGGCAGAGGGAGATGGATTTTATTGTTGAACTTGCAGAACTATCCCTTAAAGAGATCTTAATTAGTTTCTGGATGGTTTGACTGTCACATCATACAAACTACCATCTATGAAGAGCTTCAGTCTTAAAACCACTTGCTGGTATGCAACCCGAACTAGTAGAATGCAGTTGTTTGGGTTTTTTTTGCACAGATCTTAAACTGTTTGTGATGTGATGTGACTCTTCCCCTATTAGCCCCAGCAGTTACTGTTGCTCATGCCATCAGGTGTAAAGGAGAGATGGATGTGAGAAAGCAGGCTACTGTAAGAAACTCCTTGTTAGAGCTCTTTGCACCCGGACCACCTGTGAGTCTCGAGATGAGATGTTGTTTTCTTGCCCAATCGACTAAAAATAAAACTTTCTTTGCTGAACCAATGTGTTTGTCCTTGTTTAGAAACATTCATGAATATGGAGTGCTTGGCTTATGCATACCGTTAAGTGCATTGTTGTAATTTCAAAGTGGCTCCATGCTTACTGGGACCTAAAGGAGCTATATGTAAGAATGTATGTTTAAAACATTCAAAAGTTAACTAAAATCATCAGGGTTTGAAGTCAGAAGTTTTAAGGATATGTCAAAGACGTCTTTGTATTGTGTTGCAGCGAGACAGTGGGCTCTTCTATTTCTATTTCTATATTAAAATATATTCATATTTTCTCCCTCTCGTCTCCTCTCTCCTACATCTTCCTGCCTTGGACCCGGAAATCGATCTCAGTGTGCAATACTGCAGGATGTCTCACTTCCTAAAATGCATCCTGAAGAGAGAGGAGCGAGAAGAGAGGAGACTTGCCGGAGGAGCTGTGAGTGAGGATGCAGTGTAACCTTTGTGGAAGAATTTTCAGCACCCGTAACCAAAACAGGTGTGACTCACAGCTGGAATATACAAACCATGGTGGAAGAAGAGCTCGACAAATGTTCCTTTGTATTCATATGTTGTATTACTTATCAAGATGATCGAATGGCCAATCAACCTTTCTGCCCTTCATTGTTTGTGGAGAGCCTCGTAAGGTGCAGTTCTAACCACATTCCTCAAAACATTTTATTTGATATTACTTGTGTCACAATGTGCCACATTGTGAATTGAACAGAAAGAAAATACAGAAGTCAAAATGAACAATGTAATGCTCATCTGACAGAGATTATAAAATGCAGTGGTAGGCTTTAAGAAAACAATGGAAAGATGATGCAGCTGTGCCACACGTCATATTTCATGTTGTTACATTCCTGGAACCTCGACACATCGCTCCTTGTGTCGCCTTCTTGACTTTTTGGCTGAAGTCTCAGGAGGGAGGTCTAAGGGTGCTGACACACCAGGCTGACGGTCGGCTGTTGGCCAATCTCGGGCCGTCTGTGAGGGTCTGTGAGCGCCAGCGGACTGAGCAAGTATATAGATATAAGATATATCACACCGATTGGCTGTTCAGCTTAGCCAATTAGTGAACAAGAAGGAAATGGAAAAAGAAAGGGAAAGCCTCATCAGCCTGTCGCTTTAGTATCCATGATCTCATTTAATAGTGTGGTTTCTCCTTTTTGTCACCTCCACCTCTTTGTCAGTGTCATTTTTATCAGACATACTCTTGATTAGAAATGGCTTAATTAGCAAGTATTACATCCACACTCCTGAGTCTTCCGGTTTCCTTTTAAGAATGAATTGAAGACTACCTCCACCTCGTGCTATAGGAGGTTATTACCTCTCACGCAGGTGCAGAACTTGTGTGTTCATTTGCGGCTTTCATCACCGTTAGTTCTTGTTGTTAGTTTGGTGTGTCTGGGGCCTACTGCATGAGGAGAGGAGGCGATGAAAGCAATCAAGGAAGTACAAAGAAAGAAATGAGATGGAGGGGAATCTACTGATTTAGAATGCTAACCATAGTAGCACTGCAGCATTTCTTCTAGACAAGCAAGTAAAGAGCTGTTAATGCTGCTAATGCTGGCAATAAAAACGTAGCTAACTGTTTAACTCTACTGACAGTGACAGTGGTGGACACCCTAAGTTTGTGGTTATATGCTGCCCTCAGTTTGTTTGGAGTATTAATTTGACAAGGACATCATCAGATGATCAATGCACACATCAATTAAGTCATACTGTATACATACACTTTCCTTTAAATAAAAAATAAAAATGACAGTAAATAAACCTCTATTATTTACATTCCATGCATTTAGCTGACACTTTCAAACGAAATGGCCGACAGTGAATACTATACAGGCAGACACACTTGCTGTTGCAGAGATCAAAACTGTGACCTTTCCGTTACTTGACGGCCTCCCTAACCACAGGTTCACACTGCCAACCTGTCTGACTGAAATTATAGAAAAGCCTGTGGGGCTGAGTGTGACTGTGAATATAAATCATGAACATGCTTACATGTAGTCAGTCTCATGCTGCTGAATAATAGCACGCTGTTTGTGCGTGCCTTATTAGATAGACGTGGTGTGTGGACATGTGCAGGTGCTGCCAGCGGGACAGCGGCGTATAAATAAGGATGAGAAGCCATTTAGAATGGCAAAAAGGTCTCAGGAACATGACTTAGCATCACATTAAATTCCCTTGTTAGGAGTCTCCATCTTATAAAATGTGGGGGCAGAGGACACGAGCTACTGGTACAAGTGCGTAGGCATGCAAAGGTGTGCACAGAAGTGTAGAACCTTGAAGTATAGATACACACACGAGTGGGTTTACTTGAATACTTTTAAGGACATTTCATTTCCTACCCCTACATTTTTAGAGTGATTTAGCAATATTTTTTTTCCTGTCACCCCATCTACATCTAAAAATCTGTCCCACTCATTCCTATGCACATACTACATTGTTAAATAAATCAAATGGTAACTCACTGCTCATTAATATCCAGGCAGGCTACTAATGTTCCATACAAACAGTATATTGCTAAACCTGGATAAGACTCATAACCAGGATACAGCACATGTAGATTTGCAAGTGTGACATCAGCTCATGCAGGTCATGTAGGACTTACTCAGTTGACCAAAAGATATGATGATAAAAATTGTTTTGAACTGCAACTGAGAAACTGAGTATGATCAGGGCCATTCCAGGCACTTTTGATTAATATAGTCTTGCTATTGGATATAAAGCCAGATGTTTGCTTCAGGAATGACAGCTGTCAGTAAGCGATGCGAGCACAGTTAAGACTGAGGCTGAAGGGAGTCTGTGAAATCCCATCCAGACCTCCCTGCCAAAATAAATCTGACATCCTCCATGGATGTTACACAATAAATGATATCACACTATATAAAATACTGCAGGAAACATCAAACAGAAGCTGTTTTTTTAGCTATTCAGCCCATATATGTAAGTTGCTTTATTGATCTTAATGCAGGCCTACTGTTGTCTAAGTGTGTACTGAAAGCTGTGAAGTGTAAATACAAGTAGACTCTAAATCAAGGAGATAGATAGCTATACTAATACAAATACATAGAAATGTAGATACATCGATATATATACGAAGTGCTTTACAAACAAGGCGAAGTAAAGGCAGGGGAACAGTCAAATACATAATCACAGTGAGTGTATAAGAGGGCCTTATCAGAAGATCTCCAGCTACAGCCTCATTGCTCATTAACAGACTTGTGTATGTCTATTGTTTTTGACATGACATGAACCAGAAGTTAACTAAAGTTGGAAAAATAAAATATAATCAAATTATTTGGAAATGAAAAGACAAAATGAGGATGTCTGGCAGCAAAATGGCACTTCGTAAAAACAGGCCCCTTCCCAAAGTAGGTTTTTTAGGTCAAACACTGTCCATGCACAGTATGACACCACTTAGCGTTTCTCGGCAGGATGGGTAAATGAACACAGAAACATATTTCAACCACAAATTAAGGATAAAAATGTCACCTACCACCTCCTCAAAGCAATCTCGTCTGAGGAAACGTGCTGCCTGCGTTCTCACTTTGTCTGGGCTTGACATGGCCTGTATGTGACAGTCCTGACAGGTCTGTCACATACAAAGCTGCATATGATACAGTGAATCCAATGTGTTTTATGATTAACAGGTGATTGGTTCGGTGTTAATGAGGACAGATGAATGGTTTCTTCTTTCTCCACACATTTCTCCTAATATGTAACATCAACATAGAGGAGGGCTTTAATCTGCACAAACTGTCAGCAACATTCATGTCAAATTATCTTCTGGTTCAACCAAGTGTTCAGTAAAATGCTACCGTAAGTGAAGAAACCTATGACAACAGCAAAGTGAGTGAACAGCTGATTTGAATGAAGTACAAGGAGACACCTACATTAAGCAGTCAATACACAGTAGGCAAAACACATTTGGGACTACTTTATATGCCTGTTCAGATGCATCATAGTAAAGGTGACAGGTTCAGCATGGTTTGCAGTGGCCCTGTATGTCAGATAACACAAATCAATGCAAGGTCCTATTTGTAATCATGACACCGTGAACTTGTGTGCACCGCTTCAACCACAACAATTGAATGCAACATTTCCCACACGTTCCTTGTTTTGACAAGGGTTAAAATCTACTACACGGTCAAGCACACAGTCGATTACAGATTAAATTGTCAAAGTGAAGCGAAGGGCAAAGGGGGCAACTGGAAACATGTTCACTTTGTAAAACCACATGTGAGTGCTACTGGCATTAGTGGCCCCATTAAAAGCTCACATGTAGTTTAATAGATGTGGCTGGGGGCAGTTCTAATGCATCTATTGGAGACATTTAATTACTGTTCTGTTCTTTCAGCCATCCTCCACCAAACCTCATAAAACACTTTGTGCTTTATGAGTGATATCTGACCCATCCATTCTGTTCTATTTTTAAAATCATGTGGCTTTTGCTTCAATGCCCATCTTTTCTTGATATATATATTTTTTTTTTGCAACAAATTTACTGGTAAATGTTTGATGCTGTGGTGCTGTTCTGTGCTTTGCATGTCAGCACTGACCAGACGTACAGTAGTGTAATAATGAAAGAGATGCAGTGCAGTGTTTTAAGTTTCTTCAAGCTTCAGTGTTTATTCTGAATTGATGCTGTTTCTTCCCGAAGTGTAAAACGCCTTACATTGTTGGCAGCAGAGGAGTGGAAGTCAAACCTTTAATGAAGAGGTGAAGAGCTAACTTGCTGTTGTGTCAATCAGCAACAAACAGCAGCAAAAGGACATTCTTGCACATAAAAATGTTGCAGACCTTTTCTTAACGCAAAACCACTTTCAAGTCTGCACATAAAACCCAAGATTGCAGCTATAAAAGAGAAACCCAGATTGAATCTTTAAAGCAATACATCTCCCACCTTGTATGTTGTAGCATGACATTTCTTGTATAGAATCATCGCACATGCAGTAATCGTGTTCGTTCTAACATGTAGGGAAGGAAGGTCGTCTCCCTCTCCACCTTCTGTGTATAAGCCACATAAATCATGTATGCACACACCCAGTTGAGCCCTGGCTCCCCTGCTCTGCGCCCTAACACCCACCCCCATGCTGCGGCCCAGATAAACACGGGCACAGATGAACACTTCAGGTTATCCCCCTGATTCCCCTGGGTACACGTCAAGGAGATCACACCGTCAATGAATATGCAAAAAGGGGCCAGGTAGAAGTGACAGGAATGTGGGACTGGGCAGATAGCGCCTGGGCTTGGCTAATATTTCAGCGCATAATGATGTCATCTCGATGCTTGATCACTGAACAATTGACTGACTGTGGCTGGTGATCTAGCGGCTGCTTATCTTGTCATTGAGGTCACGGAGTGATGCAGAGAGTGCAACATTGCTGGAAGTGATTGAGGAATAAAAGGCCAAAGGATACAACAAACAGCTAAAAGGAACAACTAATTACAAAAAGTAGCAGCATCATTATCAGGAATCAGCAAGTCTTTTAACAACCATTACTCTGCTTTTAAAAGCCTCAGAAGTGTGATTGGACTGGTGGGGGTTAAAAGGACTGCAGGGTAGTCTACACAAACGAGTGCAGTGACGCCTAGGAACACCACTCCCAGTCCATACAGAGCCAAAGCATTGATCAACCTCACATTTGAATGAACTGAAGGAAAGGCGACAGAGGTATCGCCTTTCTCCTCAGAGTTCTCCACAGACTCTCGGCTCACAGAATGTCTGCAAGGTCTCAACAGCATGTTGGCTGGGCTGATGGAAAAAACAACAACTAATAGCCAAATTATGACATAAAGTGAAAAGAAAGTTAACTTTTCAATTAAATAAAGCTAAGACAGCCGAAGAGAATCCAAACCAAATACCAACGAGAAAAACTAAAAAGAAAAACAGTTCCTTGTATTGTATAAAGTCTAAAATATTTAGTAATTCTGGACCTGCCCAACACCGTTTGGATTCTTCAAAAAGTAATAATGGAAATAAAGTGTGTAACAAATGTGTGTAGTTGTACAAGGTCCAGTGTGTAAGATTCAGGGGGCTCTGTTGGTGAAAATTTAATATAACATTCACAATTATGTTTTCATTAGCGTATAATCACCTGTTATCTTTATATGTACAGAGCGAGCGGGTCCTCTTCCACCAAAGGAGTCAACCCCTGCCATGTTTCTACAGTAGCCCAGAACAGACAGACCAAACACTGGCTCACCAGCAATCTTTTAAGACTTTAGCAATTTTTGTGTTATAAGCAGCCACTTCTGAGACAACCCAGTGAGTGGTCTAGATCACTTCTTTTAGACATCATTTATGGACCCAGAGGACGTCTAAAAGATGTCCTCTGGGGAGCCAGAATGAAAGTTTTTTATACGTCTTTTCTGGACGTTGTATAGACGTTTGTGTGTCGTTTGTCGACTAATTCTGGCTGTCAGTGGACGTCCAGATCATAGCCAGTATGACCGTCTATTCTCAACTAATTCTGGATGTCAGTGGATGTCTAGATTATGGCCTGACTGGACGTCTTTTCTCAACGTCATTTATCGACTAATTCTGGCTGTCAATGGACGTCCAGATCATGGCCTGGCCCGACGGACATGATATCAACCTGTTTTGGACATCCACGGACGTTGCCTGCTCAGTGGAAAGAGGTATTTACCTGTTTGCAATCTGCAACCTCACTACTAGATCTTACTAAGTCCTACACACGGGACCTTTAAATAATTTACAAAAATGTTAAAGTTACAATCATTACTATTTCAGTCCTGGTTGATTTCTTGTGTGCTATCCTCAGTGACAAATACCTTCATTGTGTACCATGTGACTGCTTCACAATAAAAGCCACCCTGTGTGGTGTCAGTTGAATGCTTCTAATATTTAGTAGGAGCAGCGGTAAATGTTGGGTTTGCCTTCGTAGTAACTTCATACAAATCTGATACAGCTTCCAGAGTGAAATAAAACTGCAAACCGGGAGATTACAGGCATGCATGCATTTGTTCTGTGAATATGTGCGTAGGCATGGAATTTGAATCCCACACATTAACGGTGGACTCGCCACTAACAATTTAAACTAATATATGGTGGAGGAAAGTTAGATGTAAATGAATGAAAAAAATGCTGACCATAAATAGCATAAAAAGCAGTGTCTGGCTTCATGAAAATCAAAAAGGATTATGGTTTTAATAAATATGTTCCTCTTACCAGTTCAAAAACATAGTTAAACCACTAGTTTCAAGACAGTAAGAAAATTTGCCAGCACCACAGGTCCCTTGGGTGTCCTTGACCAGTGTGTAAGCTGACATGGCAGCCGAGCCTGTGGACATCTCATTGTCTCCCCTTATACATTTCCACTGAGGCTTGATGAGTTGGTTCAGTTGCTTTGTACAGCTTGAACACATGAAGCATGTGTAGCCCACTGAAACATAAAATGCTTTTATAATTTGGGCTTAGGTGCGTGTCATTTAACCAAAGGCACTCTGTTATTTTTCTGCACATTCTATTTCCTGTGGTCCCTGTTTAGTTCTAGTACAAAACACCCAATAAACACTTTATAATGCCTTTGAAACCTCAAAACCATGAAAGCCCACCGGATGCAATTCAAAAATGTCTCACTGTCTGCCAAACTGATCACATCGGTAGCTTCTTTAACAATACGTATTAACACTCTGCCCCCTGTTAATGCCCATCAAACACACTTGACCCGTCGCTATGATAGATTTTGCCCATGATTAATCCATGCCTCTTGTCTTCTGGATTAAGAATTCAAAGGCCCCAGTGCTAACCATTATCCTCGGGGCATGTTCTAATATTGGAGACTGGAGCGCTGTCTTGCTCACATATCCTGCCTCTCTCCCTTTCTCATACACACATACATTTTCTAGATGTCTGTTAGGATATTGTGTCCTAATGATGTCTGTGGACTGATCCTGATTCATTGTACAATAGGTCTTTTTCACTGTGGTTATTATGCTGGAGACAAATCTTCCAGTTCAGGGATGTGGAAGCCCTGTCAGGCGTCATCCCTCTGTATTTCAGGCACAACAACTAGAAGAAATAACTTTTTAAATATTAAATTGACATCATTGATAAGAAAAAATAAGATCATATGCCAGGCAAATAAATAGAGACTTTTACAGTAACCCAATAATAAGACATGCTGATGGAGGATAATGATGGGAAAAGTAAATATGCTCTTTAGTCATGGCACTCAGTCATCTATTATAGATATCATCTGTTATCAGGAATTTACTCAAAGAGATTTAACCCCATTTGGCTCAAAGATGCCTCAGATAAGACCTTGATAAAAAATAATTGTGTTGTATAATTGGCATCAATTCAAGGATATGTGAACTGTGGTGGTTTGCTTTTATTTGTTGCAGTAGAAATGAAAGCTGGGCTAATTGGCTGCTCTGCTATTGAACTGCTGCATTTATAACAACTTTTGACTTTGCAATTGGGGGTATTTTTAATATTGTTTTTTGTTTGATATAATACAGTTATGCTGCCCTCTTAGAAAATCTCAAAGAGAACTTCTGGATGAACAAGACAAAGTGTCTAAAGCAGCTGTGACTTCAGGCAGCTCTGTGAATGTAAAGCCTACACAGCGGCGTTTTGAGCCTAATGCTAACATGTTCACAGTGACAATACTAACGTGCTGATGATTATTAGGTAATGATTACCATGTTCACCATCTTACATTAGTGTGTTTGGATGCCAACATTTGGTAGGACAGCAAGGTTGGTGGGAATAAGCTGTGCAGCTATTTAGTCATAAACCAAAAGTATTGGCCCAATTTAAATTTTGACCTAATGATAGCACTAGAGGATTGAAGTTGAAGGATCACCGAAGTTAATAAAATTTACCATCCCATGTAAATGTACCAAATTAAATGTTTTTGTACAGACATTTGACTCTGAACCAAAAAGTTTAAGCTGCTGGTGGTCCTAGAAGAAAAGTTAGGGGATCATCCATTACTGAATAAGTAAAAGTATTTTCCTGAGTATCACCAATGTTATTAGAATCCACCGTCTATAGACCTCGAAAAACTATAGCAAATTCCCTAGCGATCCACCCATCCACTTGTTAAGAAATTTCCCTCTACACCACAAATACCAACCTCATGGTGGTGCTAAAGAAAAAATCAGTTGTTACACACCTTTTGGGATCATGAATGTGTGTACAAAATGTCCATCTAAAAGTTATAGAGATATGTCAGTCAGAAACATAGCGGGGGACCAACTGCCTGACTCACCATCATCGCCATCCCAAGAGCAATGCTGCTAGTGTGCCTGAAAAAGTGGCATACAGTAAGTAAAATGTAACAATTTACTATCATGGTTTTTGTTATTCCACTCATTATATAAAAGACGTGTTGCATCGCAGTAGATATTTTTCCTTCATTCATTACACAATTCTTGACTCTTGAGACTCAAAAAAGGTTCCCAAAGGTCCTAAGAGCTGTTATTAGATGTTTTAATTAATATATACTGTGTTTTTACCTTTTCTCATTACCTTTCTTTATTAGCTTTCTCAACAACAACTCACATGGCAGGCTCTACTGACTTTTTGTCCTCAGCTATGACTGAACACAGATCCATCTCTAGTCTTTATTGTCTATGATAATTACTGGTTGTGGTTGTTTGTTTAGCCTTTTGTTTTGGCTGAAAAGGGTAGATGAGAGAGAACGAGACCCAGAGAGAGAAGGAGAAAGACAGAGCAGGCTTCCGCCAGTCATTCCCCAGGGTCCTACACCACCCTGCACTGGCATTTTATTGAAATATTAAAGGTGAGGTAGATCCGCAGCGACATATTGTAAAGCCTGTCACTCCGATCACAAAAGCACTGAAGTGAGTGGAGGATGGAGAGGAAGAGCAAGAGGAAGCAGAGAATTGGGGGGTGTAGATGGAGAGTGAGGGAGGCAAGGGACCTGGGGCTACAATAGAGGAAGTAAACTGTGTGTGCAGGTGACTGAGAGGCAGCGGCTGGGAAAGTCACAGTACAACAAGCAATCATAATTTCTAAGCCAATGCTGAGAGAAGTTGGCGAGCAGGACAAGTGGAAGGGAATCATATTGACACAGGGAAGAGGCAAAGGATGTTGAGAACCAACGTGTTGAGAGAGGCAGAGAAACCATCAGGGGACGTTAAAACACTGGCTGATTCTACTGAGGTCCAGCCATTGATTTTTGAATTTATTTATTTTATTTTTGTGGCAGTTTGACGGGCATGTGTGCACAGTGGAACATGTTGGCTATCCTTGTGCCTATCATGTTGGGCCTGGTTTGTAGAGGAAGGAAAATGTGATTGGCACTCAACCCACTGGAGGTAATGTTGTCAATGTTATTTTATACCACTTTTTCCCAAATTTATAATGCACAATTCATTTTGCATTGCACAGTTCTTGTCACTGCAAACTCCTATGGTGAGAGCGTGACACATGACAGGTTTAAACTATCCCCGCAGTTCATAATCTTTTTGCAATTTCCCAAGCCAACCTTTAGAATTGGTTTGTGCAGTGACAAAGACAAGATCCCTCACTGGCTTCCCACCGGCATAAGTAACAAATTGTTCTCGTTTGAACCGCAGATATCGCTATCACAATTCAAACTCCATGGGCTCTATCTTAGGCTCGGCACAAAGCGCAGCGCGAGTGTCATTGCTAATTTCAGACCGACGCAGTTGTCATTTTCATGCCCAGTGCTCACGTTGTGTAAATAGCAAATGTACTTGTGCCCACCTGTGCGCCCCTGGGTGTGTTGGTCTTACAATGAGGTGTGGTGAGGCGCACTGATGGTGGATTGCTTTCTTGAGACAGCAGAAAGCCACCGCGCCATAGACCAACAAAAAGCTGGCCTAAAGTTAAAAGCGCAGTCTGTTTCCTCCTATTTAAAGGACGTATTACAGTTCACATCGTTCATACACTGATTTGATGGTTTGAGAGGCTGCTTTCAGTTATTTTAAACATGTCACTGTAACAAATATTGTGGCACATTTAATCTCATCTCTCATCTCATCTCTCTCTCATTGAGGACGTATTTCTCTCCTCTCATCCCACCTGTTATTTATCAGGATGATTTTTTTTTATGACCCTTCCTGCCCGATCCATGGACTGAGATCTGTGCACACACGTGCAGCAACGCTCCTCCCCCTCCTCAGTTTATATTTTCATATGCAGTCAAACAGAGCTGTTGACGGAGCAGATGACTGCGATAGTGGTGGGGCTCTGGGGACAGAGGGTCCAGCAGCCAAGGATCACATCCCTGTCCCTCACTGAAGACGAGTGCCACTGGTTAATATGTGCCAGGCACTGGCCCACCTGGCTCTTAAAGGGAATGGGAGATGACACTCTGATTGGTTTGAGTTATGTTACAACCCAAACACACCTATGACCAATTCAGAGTCTAAATACAACCCCTTTGTGCCATGTGCGCACTTTGCTCCCATATTTTTCGCTATTTAACTAGCAAAATTGACTTGGACACACCTTAAATGCATTAGCCTGCTATGCTTTAGACAATGCACTATAGACTGTCTAAAAAGGGCTCCATGTCTATGGGGTGGTTGATGAGAATTTCTCTCAAGTGCCAGCTCCTTATGCACACATAATTTTGTCATTTTCATTGAAAGGTCAATATATGCAAGGATACTTTAAAAACAAATGAGAGCTCAATCACTCACAAACAGCATTACCTGTGAAATGCACTAAGTCTGTCGTAATGCAGAGCTAATACTGCTGGGATGTGTAGAGAAATGTGACACTATACCTGCGGGGGACGCATCCAGTTTATCAAACTTTAATGATATAATTACATTTACTTAGAAACCCCGGCACTTTGCCTTACTGTATTAGACTTTCAGGCCAAGTAATAAGAAGTTGTAAGGGACTTGGAATTTAATTATCAAACCAAATACAGTGTTGTGGATTAAAATTACCCCTGACAAGCTGAATCTGATGACAAAAAGCCAATTGAGGTCATTTAAAACATGAAACACAAGTTGGGAATCCATTATTTCTACCAGCTTATCAATGTAACTATAAAATGCTTCAGAGAATGGGTAGATTTCTGAGTGGATGATGTCTGAACTTTGCAGTCAAAGCTTGTCATTGAGCGAGCTTCAGATATCAAATTGATGTATTGCTTCCTATAACACAAAATTCCCATGTCAAATGTTTTGAAATGATTTTCCATTAATCATCATCTTTGCAATCAACAGAAAGTGCAAACATGGCAGATGTGGATCTTACATGGCCCTAAATAAATCAGTGAGTAAGTTGATTGTGAATGGTGCAAGTACATTTTAGCAGTTTGTTTTTTTTCACTAAAGATTGTCACCGTTATTAAACATTATCAATCAGTCATATACTGCTTTTAATTATATGTCCCTGCGGTTACTTTGTTTTTATGTAACTAAGGTATTTTGTTGGGACATTTGGGACATTAAGGCACTGACGAGAGATACTAAAGCAGTTTGAGGGTTGTAGATGTGATCTCTGGATGAAAACAAACCTTTTGGGTAACAATTTGAAGTGTAAAGGATACCACAGTCAAATTAGAAGGTCATGTGCCAGTCTGTTCATACACAATTCAAAAAATGAAAGAAAAAAAAAAAAAAGTATGTAAATTTCACATAAAATCAGTCATGAGTGTTTCATAATATAATGGTTTACTTATTATTTCAGTTTAGGAAGCAAATACTACTTAGCTCCAAGCACTCCCTATTCTTAGCACCCTATATGACATCTGGTTGATACGGCTACACTGGACTTCGCTGCTGCTATTAGCTACTTAATGGATAGGAGGCAATATCCAAATGAGAGTAAAGAATTTGAATGGAATGCTAATCCTAACTAATTCTAAAGCTGGTATGATAAGTTATAATAATGACAATAATTACATACACTAATGAGTAATACGATATCACAGCTCTGAATGGGCTCAGTCCCACAGGCCTTGAAGGGTTGCTCTTGGAAAGCGTGCTTATCAGAATAATGGAGTGTACTGTGAATGGCTGTGGGGATTCCCTCGAAGGAAAGTGCCAAGAGTTAAAATGATGAATGAAATAGGGACTCTGATAATTACAGTGACAATCCCACCTGTGCACTACATTTTAGTAGAGTCAGTACACTATATGAACATGATGTTTGTAACTGTTCAAAGCAAAGAGCTACTATGGAGGCAGCCATGTGATAAAAATGTACAGGATCGGGTCAGTCCAAAGTACAAAGATTTGGATAGATTATCCTGTATGATGGTTAGTTAAAAGCTGCTTTCAAAGCATGTCAGCAAGATATTTAAGGTCCTCTAAGCTTTCAGTTTGGGGCTGTGGTGACGTAATTGTTCCCATCATTCTCACCATCATCCTCTGCTGGTATTCATCTAGTTACCAGCTTCTGCAGTGAGATATCTTTGTTTACTCCTGATGACTTGACTGTCCCATACTATAGAGGTATGTGTTCTCTTTCAGAGATATATTATTATCCTTTAGAAGCAGGATATTATTGCTTCTAGTTGTGCTACCACTGCAATGTTCTCACATTTGAGCGCAACAATATGACCCTGTGGCAGATATCCAGCTGGCATTCAGTTACATTAAAAGAATAAGGGATTTGAGATAAGACAGCTTTGAAGATGGGGAGTACAGTTTAAACTGCAGAGAAAAATCTGATCTGATGACAGCAGAGTAACAGACACAAAGAGCTATCTAGGGGAAGTTAAACAGTCTCTGTAGTCTCTGCAGGGTCTCATACAATAAAGGTTCAGAGTTTGGCCTCTTTAGAGTCTCCAGGTCATTCTTCTGGTCATTGATATACCAGATTTTTCTTGATTAAACTGATCTCAGGAACAGTTCAATCAGAGGGGAACAGATTCAAAAAGAGTGTAGAAAGCTGGTATTTCGGGAGTAGGCTATGACCTCATTGCTCCCCATTAGCATACACTTAAAGCTCAGCACAGAAGAAGATTAGTGAGTCAGGATAAAGATCTGGGGTCTCAAATGAGAAAATGCACGTACGCCAAAAAATATTCTGATTTATAAAACCTGGCATACGCCAAACAATGCGCAACTTCTTTTTATAAATCCCAAATCAACTTGGAAATGTGCGCACATGGATCTGCCTCATATACTGCCCTCTGCACACCCACATTCAACTGTAGTTATTTTACACACAAGGCTGTATGAAAACTAAAATCGTACTTTTGTTATATATGTACAGTATTAATTTCTTTAAAGATATCTGATGTAATCTTGGATTTCTACAACCGAGGATGATAATTTCGTTATCACACCCTCTCTGCAGCGCTCCGGGGGTTGGACTGTGACGGTGAGACAGCGCTGACTGAGGAAACATGATTTCAGATTTGAGTTGCCTCATATCTTTTACATTTAAAAGGTGTTTATGGAATAGTTATGCTTCACTACAAGCACAAGTACAAATGTTACTGGTGGTTTGAATGTTTATGATAACAGGGATCTATAATTAACGTTTGATATGAAGTGAAGTCAATTGTGAGATGTATCACTATGCACAGAATAATGCCTCTCAAGTTAAATTTTTTTTTACAATCTGCTTGAATTCACCACCTCGCCATTTGTGTCGCCAATTCCCCTTGCTTACAGGTGCACACATTCTCCAGTCAAGTGTGTTTTTTATAGATCAGAACTTTAGTGTGGGAAGTGGCATATGCCTCTTTCAGGCCCCTTTCTGTGTGTATGCAATGTTTATAAGTGAACCCCCTGAGCTGTCTGTAACAACTCTAGTTGTTTGTGTGAAATAGCGAACAGGATTCGTTGCATTCATCTCTACAATGTTTTTTCCGGTTTGGGTTTCCATTCACTACAACCCTTGTTTTTCCGTTCCCACTTGAGGTGTTTGTGCTTTACATTATGGTTTGAGTCAACCTGTCTGAAAACAATCTAAACTGTAGTATGCTTAATGGTACTGTATGATTTTGTATGATCTCTGAAAAGTGTATTGCATAAACAGTGTGCGTGCATGTGCGTGTGTGAGTGAGTGTGTGTCGTAATTATACCACCTCACGACAGTGTTCATATTAAATATACAGCAGAATTGCTCATTTAGCCGTTCATCCCTCTCAGCGACCTGTAGTTCATTTTTATGGTGCGTCCAGCAGGTTGTGTCAGGCTGACATGCAAACCGGAGCTGCTGAGCACGATGGAGTACATTCAGTGATGAGTCTGCACACAAGCAGAAGTGAATAATTTGTTTGATGATTCACAAAGGATCTGTTCTGTGTGTATGTCGAGCTGCTTGTATGTGTTGAGTGAAACCACTTCTTTCTAGAAGTATGGACTTGCAAAGCTTATTTCCTGCCAATCTGGTTCAATCTATTCACACATTTTACAAGATACGTAGAAGTGAGACATCTCTCGCTCTTTTCTATGCATTTTTTGACACATTTTTTTACATCAAGCAGATTGAACCTTCCGGTTAAAATGATTCATGTAGTTTAATCTTATGAGATATGTTTCATTACATGAGAATATTGTTGGCTATTTATTTTAGCCAACACAGATCATTTATAATTTAGGAAAGTGCAAATTAGCTTCTATTGATTGTGGTTGTGTACATATTGACGCATTAGTGAATCAATATTTTAATGCTGTTGCGAAGTTTGGAACGTGCCTAATTAGGTTCATTAAATGTATGTGCTAATTAGCTTTCTGTGAGAAATACCTGTTGTGTTTGCGAGAAATATCACCTGCCTCTGGTTTAATTTGCCTTGTGGAAGCTTGTTCTATTTAACCAAGGTAGTCACAGTTAGCACTTGAAATATTTTCAGGATTATTTAGTTGTTTCCAGATCAAATAAGAGGCTCTTGATACAAGAGGAAGGAATGTAAAATGATCAGCTTTGTATTCATATGTAAGAAAAGTCTTGCTAAAGCATGCAGATTTATAAAGCGAGTAAAGTTACTTATGCTCAATAAGATAGAGACTTGTACATGATTTCGTCCTATAGAGCACTGTCACGTCTTTGCAGTGTTGCCTTGGCAGAATTGACTGTAGAAGATCATGACAATGTGGTAGAAACATGAGATTATCCCAGCTTGAGTGCTTTGTTTTGTGAGGTAGACTGACTGGAATATATCTGCTTTTATGATTCAAGCTGCAGTACTTCTTTGAATGCAGCTCTTTAAGGCATGCCATTTTTGGTTTACTTTAATCATATCATGGTAAAGCAGCTAAGGTGGCTCATGTTGGGACTACAAAACCTCACACATGAAACAAATATATTTTTACTTCCTCCCTTGTTTTTTTCTGCTGTGCCCCTTTGTTGGCACCTCACAACAGCAGTATCATCAACATGGCTGTACCTCTGCAGCTTAAATAACACAAGCCAGATCATCACGGCTCGGATGGATTGTAAATAGTCAAGGGGGCGATAAATTTGTCACCGCTTGGACAGAGATAGGGCACATTACCTTCAGAGGAAGCATATTTCACCCTTCCCTGGGGCTGATGAAATGCGGAGCACAGGGGCAACACAGCATCTGTAAGTGAGGCCTTCTTTATGGCCTGATTAAGTCATCTGATGCTAGCTATAGAGCCGGCTGTACAGCTTTATTTCACCTCCCACTGTGCTGCTGTTGTAATCATCTAGGAGGACTATGACGGTAAAACAGCATCGGAATAGCCCTCGTAATATGATGGGCACAGTCATTCCCTCTCTCTTTTTATGCCAGCCATTATAACTTCTTATAAACTAATACTGCTGAGTAAGAGCCTGTTCCTTAAACATTCACAGCCTTATTATATAGACACTAATGACTAGCAATCCCTTTTTTGTCGATCTGCAGCTTAGAATGCAATTTCTAAATCCTCCTGTTTTGTTTTTTGTTTTTGTTTTTTGTGGGGCAGGGGGAATGTGTAAGATAATTAGTTTTAATGAAAGTAATATATTTAATTATATGTCCCTGTGGTTACGTGGTTTTTATGGTGCTAAGGCATTTTGCTGGGACATATGGGACATTAAGACACTGATGGGACGTATCAAAGCAGTTTTAAGGCTGATGTGTGTGCGATGGGAGGTCTTCTCCGGATGGAAACAAACCTTTTGGGAAACAATTTAAAGTGTTAAGCAAAAACAAAACAAACAAACAAAAAGAAGAACATAGAGAGAAAGCAACCCAATTTGCTGAATAAATAATATGCGTTTCAGCAAAACGTGGATATGTTGAAACGGTAAATTTTTCCGTAGATTCAGTTTGCAGTTTTATGTTGTGACAATGCTGCTCTTATGCTATGGTTAAGTTTCGCCACAGAAACCACCTGATTAGGGTAGGAAAAGATCATGTTGTGGCTTACGTGGTTCTGTTGCCAAAAACAAAAACGGCTGGAATATGTTTCGACATTCTTATTAAAAATATCCAGTGGTTTCACGCTTACAAGTGTTGACACACCATCTCCAACAGCAGTCTCTTGCATGTCAGCTGTCCTGCCAGCTGTCATGCCAGCACCATCCCTTCCACCTCCTGACACGCAAGTCAGGATATATATGGTACATGCAGTCTGGGTATGATATGACATGTATTGTATGAAATGTTGATATGGTATATATGACACGTACAAATCTGAACATCAGTGATTTGCAGAAATGGCTGGAGAGACAGAGAGCTTTTGACAAAAATCTGAAAAGCTCTCAAGGCCACTTTTCACGCACTATTAAAAGGTTCTACATTTCAACTCTTCAGTTTGTTAGCAGGGTGCCTGGTTTCAATATAGGATCATATCCAGGGGTGGAAAGTAACAAGTTACATTTACTCTCGTTACTGTAATTGAGTAGTTTTTTTGTGTACTTTTTTGAGTAATTTTTAAAATCAGTAATTTTACTATTACTTAAGTACATATTGTTGGAAGTAATTTACTTCACTACATTTTAAATAGCTTCCATTACAAAGTAAAAAAAAAAAAAAATGGCTGAACTTGCACTGCGTCTGCGTGCCAGTAACTGTCCATCTGATTGGCTCTGGACAACTGCAGCGCCAGAAGGTCAGAAACGTCGAGACGTTGGTGCCACAGAGGAGCTAGCTAAAAGATGATGGGGACGAGTGTGTGGATGGAGACAAGTGTATCACACAAAACTATGCTAATATTGCTATGATATGCGTTGAAAATTGCTTATGAGTGTATTAACACATGCACCAAAAAGTTATTAATTTTTGGCTAATAAAAAATCTTCTGGTGTTGTTCTAATATTGGGTCTCTTTAAAATTAAATTAAAGGGTATGGTCTAGACCTGCTCTATGTCTCCGGATGTAAACAGAAAATCAACAGGCTGTTGATTTTCTGTTCTTATACAGTGAGATGTGAATGAAAGCTCAGGCATTAATTAAGTCATGATTATTTTGTAAAATTTGGATTTATTTGTATAGTTTTTGATACATGTGTATCTCTGTACACCTGAATATGCGACAGGTGCATCGGTGCAACTTGAAAACAATGATACTATTTCTGATTATTATTTCTGACTCACCTGATGGTGCCGAGTCCTGAAAACCAGCTCCTGTTCAAACTAAATAGCAAGTTCATTGAGTAATTAAGGAGGAACTGTAATCTGGATCTATGTGTTTTCTTTAATAAAAAAGTGAGTTTGAGCTTTGTGTATGTTTTTGTACTTTTTTATTGCATGGGGAGAGATTATACACCCCCCCAAGAAGTAACTAAGTAACTTTTACTCTGAGTACACTTTAAATGAGCTACTTTTTACTTTTACTTGAGTAGATTTTTACACCAGTACTTTTACTTTTTACTTAAGGTACTTTTCATCAAGGTACTTGATGTAGTACTTTTACTTGAGTAGATTTTTTTGGTACTCTTTCCACCCCTGATCATATCAGTGGTAAAAAAATAGCGCTGCTGTGTAGCATCAGTAAAGCTTTATCCTGCTTGATTACTGCAATGGATGTTGCTTGTATCAGAGAGCATTACCTTAATAATGTTTTTTAATTAATTTACACGCATGCGTGAGTGTGGTAGGATACAAAATAAAAAAGTTGACCAACTCATATTAATTGCTCCATAGCAGTACGAGTCCCAAAAAAAATCAGGTTACCTATAAGGACTTTCTCTTTGCCTTTTCTGTAAATGATAAACATACTTGCCTTTCACTCCTCACTCATCCTGTGTACCCTTTTCCTGTTTTGTGTTGCAAAGCTGCTGAGCAGATTTCCCTCCAAAACCCAAACAATGAATAATGAGTCTGATTCATGGTCCCTTGTTTGAAACTGATGGATCACAGTACCTATGATAATAATTCATCCACGCTCAAATGCTACATGTAAAGCCTTAAATAAACACATTTTCAGATAATTACCTTTGAGGCCGTGCGCATTAAGAGTAAGCAGAAGCTCAAATGATTGAGGAGTTTACCCACAGCCATTCATCATAGCGCAGAGATGAGCAGGCATCATATTACTATAATGCACCTTCCTCTGATGAAAAGTTCAAAAATCAATCTTTTTTTGAATGATACACTGAGGTGATATCGGGTTCTCCCCTTGTACTGTATACAGTATATGTGATCAAACCAAGTGCACTTTACATGCCAGGGGTTTTTTCAAAAGAAATGTCCCTCGTTTGAGTGTGTATGTGTGTGTGTGTCTGTGTGTGTCCACGCGGCATTAGCGAGCCAGGAGCACTTTGGCCCTCAGTCTGTGTGTCCAGACTCACAGGCTCCGGACAAGAAGGGGCCAGAAGCTCCATGAAGCAAAAATATCAACAGAATATTTACAGCATGTACACTGTTAACCCTTTATTCAATGGCAGTTGCCTGAAGAGCCTTCAATACAATTTACAGCCTTGTATCCTGCATGACGATACACTGTACACCAGAGAATAATATATTTTTGATATACGGGAACAAGTGCTACTTTTAACTTATATTTCCACACATTTATATTTACTGTGTGTGCATGTACGTGTACGAACATGACCAAACTTTCCAAGGCCAGACTATTATCTCCGTAATGCTCGATCAGAGAGCTATTTACGTTCAAAACAGTGAAGCATCACAAATCTTTCCCGGCTGTACATTTTGGCAGCAGAGAGCAGATGGTGAGGCAGAGCCATCTGACGGACCTGTTTGTGTTTTTCAAATCATGAAATTCTATATAGCATGCCCCTTAATCATTTTATAACCACCCCCTCTCTGTTTTCATCTGTTTGTGTCTCTCCCTGTCTTTCTCTTTCTCTCTCTCTCTCCCTCTCCTTCCCCTCACTTTCCTGCCTTGCTTATTATCGTCTCAGTATGTGCCAGACTTTATCTAATCCTCATGCCTCTCTTCCCTCTCCTTGTTTTAGCCCTCGATGAGCTGTGCCGCTTTCCCAAGATACTTCAAATAAGGAGAAGGAGAATTTGGTTTCATATGCAATGACTGTATTTTACCCTGAACTGCTCACAATGTTGACGACATGGTGAGGAGGTTTAACAGCAGCATTGGAGCATAACAAAAGGCTTGAAAATGGCACAACAGCAATGACAAACCATGTAGCGTGTCTCAACGTCATTCAATAGCACTGCTCCGTGTTAGCACATCTCATTCTTTTGCATTCATTGCAAGCGTGGTGTTGGAAACATTTTTTTGCTTACATTTCACCCTCTCCAAGTCTTCCCAGTGGTTTTGTTGACCACCACATCACCCCATCCTCGGGCTGCTTCTCGTGATTATTTACAAACTTCTAAAAATATATACTGATGAATAAAATTTGATTCAGTCACATTTGCATATTGGCAGGTTTATTTCTTTGCAGGTTTCTTGGCCAGATGAATAAGTTCAGTTAACATATCAGATATTGCAATTAATACTGTCCTAACAACATCCTTGTTACAGTACTTTAACATATAGTACCAAAGCACTATACAAGACCCTCTCTGTGTATTTTACAGTAATTTGACTAAAGTTATTGGACTGCTTCTTGGTAAGCATTTTTTGGATGAGCTTTCCTGTTGTTGAGTCATCTTAAAATGTCACTCAATTCCCAGGTTGACAGAAATCATTACTAGTCAACCTGACACGTTCAGGAAAGCACTAAAGATGCTTATGAAAAGAAACAAAAAGTATTTCTCAAATCCTAAAATATTATTGGAAAAATTATGTGTCAAAAAATCTCCAAATGACACCTTTCTCCTCTCCTTCTCTGACTGTATTCGGGTTGTACTGATGTTAAAGTGTAAGTTTCTGTAGGTGGTGCTCTTCCCTCTGTCTGCACAGGCAAAGGAGCGACCGCAGCCGACTACACAGCTCTTCTGTTTATTCCATACAAATGAAAAATGAAGCACATCATCTCCTGTGAGCCAAAGGACTTACCCTGACATGAGTCATTCAAAGGAATTGCAAGTACTGTATGTAAAAGTACATGCAAAACAATGAGCATTGTCAGGAATAAGACCTGGGTGGGTAATATGCACAGTTCTTCCCTTTAAAGTAGCAATTTCAGTTAAAGAAGCAACTTGTTTGCACCAATGTATACACAAAATAGTGAACAAATGATAGGAATTTTGGTTATATACCTTCATCAAGAAAGATTTATCAATAAAGTGATCTGTATGCAGATAAGATACAGAGCCTAATTATAAGATTCCATTTAATTGACATAACTATATCAAGCAGTCTGGTCTCAATGCAGTCGCCAGAGTTAATGTTGGTTATCTATATTTCTGCAAACCAGGAATATGTTGTAACTTTACATTTTGCTGTGTCACAACTTTACAGTTCTTTAGGTTTTTTAGGTCGATTCCCAGTTTCTGTCTTGTGAAAATATTTATGATCTGGTAAGGCTTATGCACAAAAATCACTTGGTAAGGGTCAGGAAAGATCATGTTTTGTCTGCTTTGGTCGCCAAAATCATTTAAATAGGGACCTGATTTTGTTAGCCTGAAAATAACTGGGACATTACCAAGATGGATCCAAAGTACCAATACTTGCTGAACAGCACTCCTGGGTGAAAGTCCTGCTCTTGTTTTACCCAACCGTCCACCCCTTCACCTCCCTATACAGACTTTATCAGTCTTTGGATGACTTCACCTGACTTTCTACTTTGCTGCTGTAGTAATTAGTACAGCCACTAGAGGTCGCTACTTAACAAGCAATAAAAATATCAGTCACAATAATCTGCTTTCACAGTCAACCTATATGGTCATTTTTCTGACGAGGACGAGCTGTTAAGTTTTGATGTGCTGTAGCTGCAGCTCTTGTTCAGCACTTTTGTTCTAATGCTCTCTCTGTCCTGCCAGATAGTTTCAGTGTGATTTGTTGAGGTTTAGAGATGTCTACTGTAGAAGTAGGGCTGGGCAATATATACAATATATATTGTAATGGTGTTATAAGACTATATATTGTCTTAGATTTTGGATATCGTTATATCTGTCAGGTGTGGCAAAATGGTGAGGACCCACATGCACCAACACTCAGGCAGGCAGGATAAGGAACAAAAAACAAGCTTTTAATGACGAGCTGAAATCCAAAAAATCATATAATCCAAAAACTGAGAAGTGCAAATTCCAAAAAAAACAAAAAAAAAGCAAAATACAAATCAGGGGAAACACAGGAAGACACAGGAACAGGCTCAGGGGAATAACACAGGACCAACTGACACAGACATCAGGGAGCACACAGACTATATGCACACAAGGGCTGGTTAACAAACAAGATACAGCTGGACACAGAAAAAGGGCGGGAAATCATACAAAAGGAGGAAATGAAAAGCAACACATGACACATGACGACAAAACTTCAAAATAAAAGAGGAAATTACAGAATAACAAACTGAAACATGACAATATTGTGATATGACAAAAACGTTGTTCTGGTTTTAAAAGGCTGCATTACAGTAAAGTGATGCCATATTCTAAACTTACCAGACTGTTCTACTTGTTCCAATATTCGCCTTTAACCACTTGGTCATTATATCCACATTACTGGTGATTACTGATTAGAAATCACATTGTGTTAGTATTTTGTGTATAGTATATAGTATTTTTATTTTATTATCCCTACAATATTGTTGCAATATCGGTATCGATGACTATTTGGTCAAACATATTGTGATATTTGATTCTGTCGTCCAGTCCTAACATTTAAGAAGTGTCTGTCAACAAGACATTTGGTTGACACATTCAGGAACCCAAAATCGATGTCTTTATTTGAGTGAAACTGCTCACAACAAGGATCAGTGCTGTACTTTTAATAATAAATCAATTGAGGTGAATTAAAACAAAGCGGATCAAATGATAAAAACGATATCTGGATGAACACATCACAGTATGTGGAAAAAGAAAAGGAGTTCTCATATTTTGGGTGAACTGACCCTTTAAAGAAAGCAGCAGTAGAAGCACTAAAGGCTCCAGATTTGTACGCTTAGCGGTCCTTACTTCTTGCAGATGCAAAGCCATATTAATGTCTGTGGCCTCTGTTGCCATATCACGGTGAGCAGGAAATCTTTCTCCATTGCTCTCCCCCGGTAGCTTGGTTGGCGGTTTAATTTTGTTGAAGTGTTGGCAGATTACCGCTACCTCGGTGCTGCTGTCATGGAGAATGCGGCCCAGGCAGGCAGTGAGCAGGGAGCCGGCACATTGATAAGGACAGCTGCTCTTGGGAGATTTCCCTCGGGAGAACAGTGAGACAGGGCCGGCAAAGACACGTTGGACGTCAGGTGAAAACACCAG
This sequence comes from Pagrus pagrus, assembly GCF_965226575.1. Taxonomy (NCBI): domain Eukaryota; kingdom Metazoa; phylum Chordata; class Actinopteri; order Spariformes; family Sparidae; genus Pagrus; species Pagrus pagrus. Next base: position 18,329,370 of record NC_140207.1, read on the forward strand.
GACCACCCTCATTTTAGCACACTGGCTGGTATTCAAGCCCCTTATTATCAGATAGGCAGCTTACAAGCTGGGAGACCATCAACTTTTGTTGGCGGAATCAAAGAGCTTAAGGGTTGCATTCTGATTGGATTCACTGGCCCAGGCACAAAAAGATCAGCAAGCAGATTGATAAAAAAAAAAAAAAAAAGAAGAAAAAAGTATTTTCCCCCCACTGGATTTATTACAAAAAAACATTAAAAAATAGTTCCCACCTCACAGCAGAGTTTCTGAACTTCAAAAGGAAGACAACAGAGACAATAGAACAAAAAGATACTGATAACAATGAGTCTTTATGTTCATCAACGTCAACACGGGGAAAGATGATCAAAAAAAAATATTTAGTTCAACTTTACATGAGAAAACACATACTTTAATGGGCTCATCAGGGAACAGTTTGTTCTACAATAAAAGTGGTGAAAAATGACATTTATTTCAATGGGTCCACGTTTGAAAACCCTCCCTGAGGCATCGCAACTAGGCTTCACCATTTATCTTAAACTCTCATTTCCATCTAGTCTTTTTGTTTATCCAAAACAAAGAACTTAAAACAAAACGACATTTCCATAAAACAGCCGGAAAAGCACTGGCCAGAAACCATGAGTGCTCTCCCTTTTCAATGTGAAAACAAGGCAGCAGCGTGCTTTCAGAGCACCTCCATTGCTCTTTTCCAGGATCCCACTGGGTTTCCTTGACAGAAGTGGAGAGAGGAGTGACTTTGATGAGGAAATGTTCTCCCCTCTGTGCTCAGAGGTAGTTGAAACTTGACAGAATGTTTATGTGCATGCATGTACAGTTCGTGGGTGTGAGGGTGCACATTCTGATGCACAGCCTGTCTTTGAAAAATTGGTCCTGTCATGAATTATAACCATCTGTTTATCTGTATTTTCTGATGTTTGGATTGCACTGGGCAAGACTCCTGATAAAAATCACTCTACTTACATCACGCGTTAGTTCCGGCTTTTATATACAGTAATGATTAAAAGATTTGTGTTGAGATAAGCAGTAGTAAAACACTAGAAAAAATGAAAAACTACAATCAGAAGACTTCAATTTCCATTTTCCATTGAGGATAAATGTCCATAAATCCACTTAGAAATAATAAATAATGATTCACAGAGAAATCTGTGAATCATTATTGACAGCATTATGCAGACTTGTAGGCTATAGGCTAAAAGCACAGAGATGTAGATAGTATCAAGTTCAGATGTTAAGTGTGGTTGGTCCTCAATAACCAGTTTTCACCAGATTTGTTTGTCGGTCCAGGCTAAAGCTGGACTGATGTTGTATGGTTTTATTTTTATCCCATGATCTGATATTGAAACCAGGCACCAGGCTTGACTGTCATGGGAAAAGGCAAACTGAAGCAATGGACCGTCTCAAAAGCGAACATAAAATGGCCAAGAGAGCTTTTCAGCTTCTGTCGATAGCATTCTCTCTGGTCCCTTAAAAACTAGGGACCAGTTTTGTTTTCTGGTGAGACCCATGCATTGCATGCAAAGCTTCATGTTTTCCTATTCACATTTTTTTTTAATTATGCAGTAAGACCCCATGAACTTTTATGGCTGATTTTTGGTCTTTGGTATTCTCATATTTTATCATAGACTCTTCAGACTAACTTCGTTTTCATCTCTGTCCACTCCCATAATATAAGCAACCTCTAGTTTCCTGAAAAAAATCATACAGATTGCCAATGTTACATTTTCCAATTCTAAAAAGAGCATTAACAGTTAAACAGCTTTTATTAAAAATAGCAGTCAGTGTATTTTTTAAGCCATGAGTTTACTACTTTGCATACAATGCTAAACTCCGTAAAATATTTTCACCAGTGTGTGTTTGCAACTTCTTTGGTTGGTTGGCTCGTCAGCAAGATTACACAAAAACTACTGCACTGATTTCCATGATACTTGGATGGAGGATGGGTCTCAGCTCAGAATAGACCCCAATAAATCAGTTGGTGCAGATCTGGATAAAGGGGCAGAACCAGAACCTTTACAGAAACTGGATCGGTTGCATCCAAGGAACGATCGGGCAGATCCAAAGTGACCACACCCCACCATCAGAAGATCAATACATCAAGCTTAGTTCTCTGAGATAGTCCAGCTGCCCAACTCCAGCCTTAATCTAACTACATACACAAATACAGACATTTTTGGTGGAATATGTTATATATGAATATTGTTAAGCATTGCAGCATGGCAGCACACACCAACATACCAAGATTATAAGGAAAATACACAGGTTAACTTGTAGTCTAAAAATAGAATCATGATATGCTATCCTGAAATCAAAGCCTGAATCAATGGGCCTGGTGATTGATATACAGTCATGTGGACGCACCGCTGCCCATAAAGCCACCTGAACGTCATCATACCTCACGCTGATGGCCGGTCATTCACCAGCAGTACAGCAACTTGCAGGAATAATCTTCCCGCTGGTTTTATTACTGTGATGAATGAGTGCTCATTAGTGTCAGCCACCCGCAGAAAGGTTGGACATGATGAGCCCTTTTCATTCAAAAAAAGGCCTGCGACAGGCTGATGAATGTACATTTGAGGCTTTTAGTTGATGCCCTTATCCACTGTATAGCAGTCATGAAAAAGTGAAGCACGATTCTCTTCATAAAACAAAAAACAGTATGTTTCACATGCTCCATCACATTCACTTAAATCTAAGTTTATGATAGCAGGCTGGTACAGTACTTAAGCATTGCTTACAGAGATCATGTGCCAAGACAAAGTATGGAAGTGTACAGTGCATGCATGTAGATCAGGTTGTACTGTGTATGTCTCAGGCTGCAGTCATCTTTATGTTTAATAATCCATGATGGATTTGGAGGTTATTACAGTTCGTGGGTTGATATTTCCTCTCCCGGTGGTCTTTTTATCCCTGTGCTCAAAGATCATTCAAGCTTGATTGGTATTCATGTAGGCCTGCTGTCTAAATGCATAGGGCCTTGTGTGGACAGTATATTGAGTGAGCTGACTGTTTCCCTCTTTGTACTGCCAAGAGGAAATAATATAGTTGCCACGTTTGAAAAGCTTTCCTTTTTTTCCACTTATTTATGGTTCTTTAAGATGTCTCCTTTTTAAAATTCATCTTCACGCTATTCTCTTTTGGGCATGACATGAAAGAACGCTATCACACTTTAATGTGACAGTATTTGCAAAATCCTCTCAGCTGAGGACACACCAGTCCACACTGTGGTCTGAATGGATCACAGCCCGGGACTGTTTAGACCTATGCAAGTTTGACATGTTGCCAGAAGTGCCAACTACTTTTTTATATCTCATGTCTAGTATTGGTGCCATGCATCACTCCAGTTCCTTTGGCAACTGCCTGCCGGTGAGTCACAGCACACACGTGAAAATGATCACTCAGTTTTCTACCTTGGCAATATGTTGCAAACACCTCAGCGTGTACTGTCATCTGTGGTAAACATGTCTCCATGTACACATTCTTTATGCCGATGCGCCTTTGAAGGTCAAAAAATGAAGCATGACAATACTGAGAGAGAAGAGATTGCAAGACAATAATACCCTGCAACAGCAAAGAACAAAGATGCAAAAAGGGGCCCCTCAAATTTGAACTTGATGATTTCTGAAATGTTCTGTCCCCTTTACAGTTTTGACAGTTAAATAAATGATGTTCACTTGAACCTGCAGTGACAAAATATCTGATCCTTATGCCAGATATTCTAACTGTCTGAGTGCCCCTGATTTCTGTTGAATAATATGTTGAATCTTATAAAGTCTTTAAAGTGCAGCTAACCTTGGTCTGTGTGTAACAACAGAAGACATTGAAACACTACTAGTCTTCAAGCCTGTCTGCTTTCCAACAGTTGTGAATAAATATTGAATCATCCTTCAAGGCTGGTATATTACATGCATGTCACAGGAAGACTATTTCAGTCCTCCTCCCCATTTGACACTGATCTGGGGCATTTTATCGAGGGCAGGGGAGAGAATGGAGACATTAATGGGTGGTGTAATTGCATGGCAAGGCTAAAATAGAAAGATGAGTGAAAAAGATAAAATCTGAAAAAAATGGTAAAGTGCTGCTGTAAAAGATACCCGAGAAGAATCTGAATACATCTCAGCACAAATGTTTGACAAATTGTAGCCAGGAACCAAGCCAGCATTTTAGGAAAGAATACAGTGTGGGTTTTGTACAGACTTTCTCTTTTCATGATACACGTGAGATTGTACTTTCCCATTTCACAAGCCAAGATGACAGTCCTCTTACATAGGCTATTTTCACTAAAAGCTTTTGACCTATTGCCACTGTATGGCTTGTTTTGTTTTTAATGAGAAGTCTTTTGTAGGTCAAATCGTTACTTTTTAAAAAGATAATTATTCATATATGTACCTAGAACAATATGATTGTGATCTTGTGATGAATTTTTATGCATGTTTGAAAATTGAAAATTGTCCCAGACAATGAATACTACTTTGGTGATCCCCAGACTTTTAATCTAGAGCCACCCTGAGGATGGTTGGTTTGTGGTGTGTATGTATGTATGTATTGAATCCTAATAATTTCGGGGATCACTTAATTTTTCATTGAGAGCCATCATCAGATCTAACTCTCTATTTGGCCAAATATCAGCCTTAGCTGTACTTTTTGTTCAGATCTAGTGTTGGGATGCAAACATGCAAAACTAAGATGGTACCAACATTCTAACAGATAAACATTAGTGTACTAGCATTGTCATTGTGGGCATGTTAGTATGCTGACATTAGCATTTAGCTCAAAGCACAATTGCAGCAACGTGCAGCCTCACGTAGCCACTAGAATGTCTGTAGACTTTAAATCTTGTTAAGTTGTCATTTACACTGTTAACACCTTTCTGCAGGCTGTAGTATCGGGGTCATTGACCTTCCAGAGGAGAACAAATTTGCACAGGTCAAAGTAGACCTCTACATGCAGGTAATCGTGTTTCTAATGAATTACTTGCATGTTGTTGTCTAATTAGTGTCTCATACAAACAACATTTCAATTCCCTCATCTTTGTGGTTGCAAGTACTTGTAAATGTGTTTCTCATTAGGTCCAAGATATCAGTTTAGAAAACGTTGCTTCTTGATATATTGTAAAGCACATTTTCGCCATTTGGGAATTGGTTAAATCTGAGCACTTCTACATATCAACTAACAACCTGCCACGCTTAATAAAGACTTTCCTTTTTTTGTGGATTTGCCCATTTTGTAGAGAAACAACTGGTCTCAGCTCATTCAGTGATCTAGTAAATCATTGGGTGAGTAGATCAATCACTATACACACTTCTTTTTTCAATAATTTTGAAGTTATAAATTAACACTTATTTTATTAATTTTCAAAAGCTTCCAACCTGTTGATGTTTTGGAACTAATTTATGAACTATGTTGAGTTTATTAACACCAACTGTGATTTGGGAGCATACTTGGGGATCCTGAGTTGCTATTGAGATACTATAACTTAATAATGAACATCATGTGTAACAAAAGCAGCACTTTGAAACTAAATTTTTAAACATGTGTGAGGGGTGTAATGTTCAGTTTTCTTTTTCATTTAATCGTGACAAAGATGTCAATGTGGCTCATGTATCACTCAATAAAAGGCAAATTGAGGTCATCTGCTCTTTGTAAACATAATTAAACAGTGCATTTGGCTGTTATGTATTTTGTTCACATCAAAGAAAGACAGCTTCAAAGCCATCTCCCATCCAATGAGCACTGTCTCTGTGCAGAAAGTTCTGACCCTGGTCATTTTCCACTTAGGCCATCATTTGGTAACGAGCACAGTGGACAGATATTGTGACCAGGCATTTGTTATAATACAAATTATCACTTTAATTTTGAGAAGAGCATGAATCTACGATGACCTCTTATATAAGTTTGATACTTATGCTGTGATGCATGCTATGAATTTACACTCTTGAGTAAAAAAAAAAAAAGAAAAAAAGTGTGTTGAGTCTGTTAACAAATTAGATAAAGTGAGTGCATTGCTGTAATGTAGGTTTACTCCTCACTACACTGTCTTTATCTATGGCACTGAAAGAGAAAAATGCAGCCATGGAAAAAATAAACAATACGGTTCAACACATTCTATACCAGGGCATTTGAGGCATCTCTGCCACACTGGTCTGGTCTGTTGGGTCTATTGAACCACTCACATGGTGTAATTAAGCTACACTGTGAAAGGCAATGTACTACAACATTAGGGTGATATTGTGCAGGAACATGATTGGCAATTCAAAGCCTGTAAATGCTTTGTGAGTGGATCAGAAGAAGTAAAGCCCAATTCTCGGATCAAAGCCTCACTAATCCCACCTGCTGATTGGCCCTGTAATGATAATGTTTTGATTGGTCCTCAGAGAACTGTGGTCTGCCATTGTTGGAAGGGGTCCAACAAACACTTCCTATATCACAACTTAAATATGCAATGTCTCTTTTAACCTTTTTGATGTGGGACTAATTTCATTTTTTTAATCCTTAAAAAGTGGGGTTCCATCAAATCTGTGATAACATCAGCACTTACAGTTTTGTATCAATATGTAGTATCTTTAATTTGAGTGTTTTATAAAATTGTAGAATTATACTTGAAAATTGTATTCTTTACAACAGATAAGCCTGTAAAACTGCCACCATGTATTTCTCAATGGATTTGACTCTCTCTTGCAGTGTGTGAGAAGAACACACTTTATCTTGGAAGCTACTACTAGTTTGTTTGGTGCAGGTGGCAACAAGCATCATGATGATGCATTATTAAATCACTACAACAGCTGAAAACACATCAAATTTATTTTGTTGTAGCTAGTGGGTTCGTCCATTGAGAAAACATCAGCTTGTTGCTATTAACATGCAACAAAGCTTACAAATACATCGCACTCACACATCTTGTCAGGTGGAGGCCCCCTTTTAACAATTCCCCTTGAATTAGATTTCACTCTTGACTTAATCTCTTTATTCGTGTGGAGAGGCTTTTTTTTCGTCGAGGAGGTTGTGCATGATGTGGCTTAATCCTTCCGCCTGCATGGGCACAGGCAGGCCTTTGATCAGCTCCTATTTGATGAGAGATATCGACAGACCTCATCTGACACAGCGGACAGCCCGCTGCCGAGCCCCGCCGCCCTCTCCTCCTGCACTTGTTGAGGTTGATGAGATTAAAAGAGGAGAAGATGGAAGCGTCAAATGTCGGGAAACACGGAGGGGGAAAAAATTGCAGTGGCAGCGGCAACTGGCTGGACCTTGACTTGATTTATGAGTACACTCCATTTCTTTTTATTTCCTCTTCTCTCTCTCTCTTTCTGGGTGTTCCCCTCTCTCTCTCTCTCTCTCTCTTTCCCTCTCTCTCCTTGTCTCATTGTGCATACACAGGAGTACCACAAAACCAGAAATATGAGCACATACACGTGCACACAGAAACATGCAGACTCCACTTCCTGCCACCCTCTGCAGAAGGTTAATAATGATCTCCGGTGTGACTTTCTGAGAGGTTGAAGCAGACTCTGACACAAAATAAGAGCTTGGCTTGAGCATGAAGGCTGTTTCCCCAACGGTTCATCGTCCCCCTTCGTGGCTGTGTGACATTTAGAAACACCAATAATGTGCTAATGATGCAGTATTTTCACAGAGTTGCCCCATGCCACCAGTGGCAGGTATTGCAGCTTTCTCTTGTTTGCCCTCTGTAAAGAGTCAAACACTTAATTAATGTCCAATTTCACCCGGGACAAAAGGTGGCAGTGGATGTGCACGTATGATTTGACATACAGCCTTATTTTCTTGCCACTAAGGTGCCGACGAGCTGTCTACGGTGAAAGAGACATGGTGAAAGTGACACAATCAAGGTTCCCTTCCATTGAAAGCTCGTGCACATGTGATTTTAAAGGTTACTTGACTGAGTTCTCAAATAATTCCACAGCAACCCTTTAATTATCACAAATTGTATTAGTTTGTAGCTGCAGGAGTAGAAAGAGGGCCAATCTGACTTCTTATTCATCATTGTAAAAAAATATCTTAGTCGTGTCCCTGGGTGCGCTGTTGTCACTTGGTTAGTTTATTTTCTCTGGATATGTCACATTATACAAGAATGTGTATTGAGCATTTAGATGTGTCCTTTAGTTTACCACTAGTGGCTTGTCAGCAGTATTTGCATTCTGTACTAAAAGAAACACAATGAGTATCAATCAACTTTTTGCTGCTCTCATTACTGATTGTTTGAATACGGCAAGGATCTGGGAGCATCACCCACGAAGTTCAAATTTTACATTAGCAATTTCATTGTGGGGTAAAATTAGCATGGCCTTTAATGCATTTAGCTTATCAGAGAAATGTTGTACATATATTTGAATGTGTTTACTAGCAGAATTATTCTTTTATGTTTGTTAGGCAAGTAATTCTGAATGTAAAGTAAAGTAAATCTGGTTGGAGAAAGCTTATGGTTAACAAAAATGGCATGACACAGAAATAAAAACTAACAAATGAGCTATTTAGCTTCTATGTTTTGTGGTCAGCAGCAGAAAAGACAAAGAAAGGATCAATAGAATACCCATAGAGAAAGATGCCAGGATCGGTAAATTGACAAATACGCAAATATGACGATACCATATGTGTGAGAGGATGTTGTATGTGTGACAGAAAGGCACAAAAATAGCAAACCAGCTGTTGACAGTAAATATTTTTAATGTCTAAAGAACTTTCAATGAATAATTCTTCAGGACACACACACACACAGTGGCTAGACTGAGAGAGGCTGACGTCTTGTCAGAGCAAAACGCCCTCTGCTGAGAAAATAACCCTGCCTCAACCTCTCCCCCGCACACAGGAATGAAAGTGCATCTGAAAGCTATTTTTTCCCAATTTGCTTCTGTTTAAGCAGATTGTCAACTACTGAATACCAAAGCCCGGCTGCCCCCTGACATTATTCATGGCGCAGTGGACCAGGCTCACAGAGTGGAGGAATTAGAAATTACTGAAAGAAATTCAAAACAAAGAGCACTTGAGCCACGATCTGCAAGGGCTGAAGGCCTGGGCTTTTTTTTTTTTTTTTTTTCTTTTTCGTCCTCTTTTTCTCTTTAAGCCAGGAGTTATATTATGGGTGCAATTTAATATCTGAGAGGAGGGAGGGATCTGGATTTTCATAATCTTATGATAAGGAAAGGGATTAAGAATAAAGAAGGGATTAATTCGCTTGATCTGCCAATATGGTGGACCAACAATTTTCCCCCCAGGAACTGATATGTTCTCCTCCTTGTACAAACCTAAGTATAACCCAATTACTATTCTCTGAAGAAACTTAATTTGGCCACATCATGTTTTGATGACTGGTGCTGGCCTGGTTAAATATCTTCTCAATCCTCACACAATCTGTCACCTGTTGAAATGTCCACAACACGCGATATCTAACAGTACACAAAACATATGTAGATAACTGTGAAGGGAGTCAAGATCAATTGTTTAGGTAATTACTGTATCACACATGTGTCATTTAGTTCATCCAGATATGCAATTATGTAAAGTGAGGTCACACTAATTGAGCCCAGAAGTGAGGCATGGCAAGGACAACCAAGTGGTCCATCAGAGCAGACAGTAAAATAGCTGGCATTTATTCACTCCTGTAAGGCAGATGGAAAATGACATAATGATGGCCTGAGACTAGTGATGAATGACTCATACCACAAGTGGACGTGAAGGCCTGAATACGACGGCTTTGAAATGCAGAAATGCAAAAAAAAAAAAAAACACGTAGTTCCCAAACTCAAAAAAGCACCCCTAACTAAAATCCACTTTGCAGGCCAGTATGGTTGTATTTAAAGTGCTATGTGTAGGATTTTATTGTCAGTAAATCAGTATGACATCAGCTTTAGGAGATGTGTAAAGTTACTGCATAAAGACACCGTACAGAGAAAGCATAATACTGTGCTGGATGTTCAATTGGATGCCATTTATGAAGGACACAGCAACTGGTTGTGATCTGAGGGAACAATGTGAGGCCTAATGTTTGGGTTTATAGTTAATACAAAAAAAAGATTAATTGCAACCTGAATGCAATGTGTTTCAAGACTATAGCTGGCAGCTTGTCACAAACTAGAAAGAAGCTAATATAAGTGATTGGCCTGCCAGGGCATGCTAATGTGGTGTCAGGCAAGCCCCCAGGATGAGCACCAGGCTTTGAAGCCAATTTGACTTAGTGGCCAAACCATGTAATTACAATGTCACATGATGCACAATTCTGGGCTATGCAACCACAATGGCAAATATATAACTGTTTTTCCCCCTCCTCCAGAGAGACAAAGAGGGCAAATGGGCTGTTGCTCAGGCAACTCTAGTCTGGCCTTATGCACTTCCTTGAGCATATCCAAAAGGTTCAATGCACCTCTGCACTGATTTCAATAACAGACAACACGAAGGGACTGCTGCTCTTCCAGTGAAAATAAAGCAACTGCTTTTAGAGTCCCTCATGAAGCAACAAGACAGAGGCATAGTACAGCATGTTTTCATTTGCTTAATATATTACATTTAATTTGACAATGATATTTTTTTTAAAATACCACATATAGCAACATGTAAAAGTACTTTTTCCACATCCCATTTCAGACAAATGGTGTGGAAAACATTAATCAAACATACCAAGCTACAAAGCAATGTTTCCTCCGGTACATATAAACCATTCGCTACACGGTGAGAGAGACAATCATCTTAAAGCCTGGTGCTTTATGAGGTTTATAATGGGCACTGATCTCTATCTGCAGTGGGGAGGGAAGATGGAGGTGATTAGAAGTTGATGCTCCCCCAGGCTTGGGATTATGGTAAATATACTGGTCGTCTCTGGGGATCATTAAAAACAGCTTCCTCATCCCCTCCAAGTGACTGCTTATGTTACTGGACCCTTGGAGGCAAAGCAAAACCCAGTAACCACTGCTATCTGTTTATAGGGACAGAGTGTATGGTATATGATAGGACTGACTTCAATTAGGCCTGAGAAGTTGCGAAGAGTCCTTCCTGTGGTACATTAAGTGTGTTTTTTTAAGAGCTAAGTAAAGTACTCAGTATAAAGCTTATGACAGACGGTTGATATGAAAGTAGTTTAGATGTGGTGCTTTTTTGCAGATAATTCGCAGAATTCCTCCATATTTCATTTTAAAACATGTATTTGTGTAGTCTTAATGTAAGCCTCAGAGGTGCAGAAATATTAAATAAATTATATTACACAAATTTTTATCTTACACTACCAGTTCATCTACAGATAATTGTGGCTCTTTAACAATTGATCCTTTATAAACCTTTCCCATGGGCAAACTGAAAAGCTTTGTGTTTACTCAACCAGTTCGCTATCAGGCAAGACTTTAAGCCACACTGTGCAAAACCAACATGTTAAAGCCTGCTGAGATATACAGGGTCAATAAGCGAACTCCCACACTTGCCGTGATGGCAGTGAAGCCATATAACCAAGCACCAGGGTTTGCCCTCTGGGACATCCAGGCTGAGGTTGTGACAGCCTTCAAGCTTTCACACATCTCTCACCTTCAGCAGAGAAACTGTTAGAAAGGCTATGACATGGGATGGAAAACAAATAAAAAACAAAGTGAGATCAGAACACTGTTCTCTGCAAGCAATTTGAGGGAGGATAAAATGCAAGAGGTCAAACATCAGGCACCTTAAGAATCAAGGGAAAAGCATCATATTGTCATTATATACAACATAAAGCCTGATATTCAAATTTAGAAATGTTTTAAATAATGAGCTGACAGTGACCTGACCGCTTGTTAAGGCAGATCTGTAAGAACTGTTGATTCTGAATTAACAACTGTTGCTCGCAGATTCTCCACGAATTAGTTAAAAATGCCATTTCTGTCTAATATGTTAATGTTTCTCACTGACACAATTTAAAAAAAGAATCGTGTAAAAGGGGTTGTATAGGAAGTATGCACATTATATAAAAAGACCAGAATCCTAAATTGTTGATCTATGTAGAAGACATGAAAACCTTCTCGTATTGTGGTGAAGAGCTAGTTAGTCCTTATCAATGCGATAAGGATTCATTTTCAAATTGTACATTTTCACCCTAACATTACAAGGGAAAGGCTTCTAACAAGACTAAACAGTGTTTGACCAACAATGGCAAGGTTGCTGGAGTGTAACTCTTCAAATCCAAAAGAGAGGACAGCAAAGCAGCTGATGTTAGCCTAAACTGTGATAGCTCCCAGGACTTCTACACAGAGGGAAATACAACCCCAGTAGTCACGGTTCAAGGCATTTTTAATGAAGCTTGAAACTCCTCAAATTAATATATGTAGTGTGTTAATGATGTACTTTTGGCCCTGGGAGTGAGGCTCTGTTACTGCTGTAGTTAGCAAGCTAGTGAGGCGGACATGCTAGTGATTGAAGCATAAGTTAGAGCAAACACAGTGTTTATTCCATTCCTTACAATTTCAGAAAATTTAGGAAAAAGACACCCCCCTCCAAGCTCTTTAAATGTGAAATATTACTCATACTCATACACACCACTTTGGCAAGGCAAAAAAAATCCAAATCCAAATCCAAAGGGTCCTGTAGAAGTGAGGAAGATTGGACAATGGTTAGACATTGGTCTTTAGCAGATGGTCAGTAAGACGATGATTTCAGAAAAATGATGTATACGGACAAACAGATGTTAACTCTATTTTGATTCATGTATACACAGGTTTTCTGCGAGTGCATGCAAATGCATCAATATTTATTGCAAAAATGTTTGCTGGGTTGTTTTCTTGTTATCAGCTTTGATTGGCATTCTGTATCTTAACCATTGTGTTACACTGTGAAGGACAAGCCTTGCAAGTCTTCAGTGCCAGCTTTCCAGAAGCTTGAAAACAGGCTTACACCTCAACAATCATACAGTTATGAGGATATATAAATTATTTGTGTTGCATAAGAATATGGTTTGCAGAATTTAGCAACTCGTACTGTAAAAGAAAGGTTAAGACCTCACGGTTGAGAGTTTTCACCACTGTTGCAACCATCTTTTTTTTTTTGGCTCAGTACTGAACAAAAAAAAAATATGGGTAACATATGGGAAGATTGCAGGCTGATATGATTGCAAACACGACAGATATGCCCAATAACAAAGCTTCACTTACATAATAGCAATGTAGACTGTGCACTGTATGTCCTTCTCACATACACAGAGACAGAGTTGAGAGAAAAACATGAGAGATTCATCTATCATTTAACAGATGTGATAAATATCACTTCATGACCTGCGCTCCTTTCTTGATGCATCTCTGCAGTGTGCTTGTCATCTTTGTTTTTCGCTTATTATTCTCGGAGAGAATCCACAGATTTGCCTCAGGTGCATTTTTCATTCTCCGTTTCATTATTTGCTCAGATTAATACGAGCAATGGTATCAGCAGCGGCGTGGTCGGCTAAGCTGTGTCTAATAGGCTAGAGTCTAGACATACCCATACCAATTATCCACTGTAAATAGAATCCACGCTTTGGCTCAAGGCTTTGTTTATTCAATTCTATTCACTTCATATCCGCATGATTATAATTAAAGAAAATAAACACCTGCTTAGAAGTTGAAGGCTCAGTAATGGTACCTGGCAAACAACATGTGTCATTCCAACAACATGTAGGTGTGCAGTAGTATGTCAACTGTGATAAATTTAATGCTACACTTATGGAACCATCACACTGGAAAGGACTGAAAATTAAATGCAAAGGCTTAATTACAAGAGTTGATTCATTTCTCACTTCATCCTCTGAAGCTTTGCAATTTTGTAAATACTGGTCTGAAAATAGAAAATATCATTTAAATTCAATAATGAATCGTCTATTTTCATGCAAGCAGCCATTTATCGAGTAGGTGCCACATTGAACAGATGGTGAATATCTTCCTTTGATAGAGAGCTTGAAATATAACTGAATGTAGATATTGTAGCTGTCAGTGGCCTTTAAAATGATAATGCCCCTTTAACAAATAGGTTTTGAGATTTAGTCTGTCATCTTGAAATGTGACATGGAGTGATGACAAATTAAAGGAAAAACCTGGGGATGAAAGCGCCCCCATTCAGAGGGCTCACTGAATGGTTTGATGAATATATAATTTATGTGACTCATATCCTATGGCCTTCGCAGTCACCAAATCTCTACCCAATTAAATGCCTTTGGAGGTTCTTGGACTGATGTTAAACAATGCTCTCCATCGTCCCATCACTGTGTTCCATTCTTATAGTAGATCAACTTGTAGAGTCAATTCCAAGGCACACTAGTGGTGGCACAACATGTTACTCAGGCATTTAATGTTGTTTTTTCCTTTAATTTGTCACCCTGGGTCCGTTTCACAAAGCAGGTTTAGTGAAAACTCTGAGTCTGTTAACCCTGAAATGAGGGAAACTCTGAGTTTTCTGTTTCACAAAGGGAGGTAACTCAAACCAGAGAAAGAGGGGTAACTCTAGCCTGTTTCACAGAGAGAGGTAACTTAAGCTCTCGGTCAGTTACCATGGTAACATACTCTATGAAACTAACCTGGTCGGGACCAGGTTTTTCTCAACAAACCTCGAGTTTCTCTCTGTCTCCGCCCTCTTTCAGCCACACACGGTATTTGATTTCCTCATTCATTCAGTCAGCAGGCGAGTTTTGGCGTAATATAGTTCTGCCGTCTGTTTTTTGAGAAAATCATTGAAAAAATCAGTCAGTAGGCCGACATTAGAAGTTATATTAGGTGGCGACTATTTTCACTACCATGGCATGTCCTTTTGATAATGATCCCGTGGATGAAGGCAGCATTACTGCGCAGAGAATTAAATATTCGTCGGGAGATGATTATCAGACCGCGCATAGATGTTCTTGCATTTCCAGACAATTATCTTTTTGAGCGGTACCGTTTCACGTCACAGTCCATCATTTACATACACAACCTAATCCGTCCTTACATTTCCAACATTACCAACCGAAGTCATGCTCTCACATCCCAGCAGATATTGTGTGTTGCGCTGCGTTTCTTTTGCAAATTGGAGTTTTTTATACAACGTCGGAGATGCAGAGCACTTGAGCAAGGCAACTGTATGCAGAGCGGTCAGAAAAGTGTGCCTTGCCCTGAAACGGCTACTACCCATCTTTATCATTTTCCCTGGACATAAACCTGTCAGAGCCATCAAGGAGGAGTTCCACAGGATTGCAGGTGAATGATGTAGAGATCCATTAAATGAATATTAAATAATATTCTGTTAATGACATTGTGCTGCAACCTCAGACTGGGATTATTAATTTTTTTTTGTTACACTTCCTTCTAAAAACGTGCTCAAACTGACCGTATGAGCGCATTAATATTTCCAATTCCAGTGGGGTGAAAAACGTAGCTCTCCTCTTCCCCGTTGCCATGGTGACTCGTCGACTCGGGGCTCCATTGATGCTATCTTTTTATACTTGTGGCGCACGCGCTTAACTCCAGGTGAAACTACTCCGAGTTGATCAAACTAACTCAAATCAGCTGTTCTGGAACCGAAAACTCAGAGTTTCCTATCTCAGAGTAGATCAACTCAGAGTTCAAGGTTAGACTCAGAGTTTGTTGAACCTGCTTTGTGAAACGGACCCCCTGTCTGTATAAGATAGAAATGGTTTTTATGTCATCATGCCAATGTCTGTATGTCTGAATGTTAGGAATGTGTTTAGGCTTTTTTTTGTATAATGTGTAAAGAACAGAGGTAAACAGGAGCTGCTGATTACTCAGGTGTTGAACATGAACATTTCATTTCCTGTAACTTCTTCACAATAACCCCCCCCCCCAATTATGTAGTCATATAAAGCTTGTGTTATGAAGCAGCAATACAGGAAACATTGCGTTGTCCCCAACAGACCCCCAAAACAGCAAACATGATGAAACAGTAAAACACAGTAGATGTTTGAAAGTACAAACAGGATGAGAGACACAAAGGTGATTCAGTTAGAAGCTACAAAAGTGCTGAGATCTGAACACACTGACTTAAAAAAAAAAAAAAAAAAAAATGTCTCTCTCAGGTTTCCTGCACAAACATGAGTTGAGTATCAATTTGCAACACACACTTGTTTGAGGGGGAGATGGGTGCTTGTTATGGGTTGGCCACCGTTTGAATAATGGAAGAAATATGCACAAAAGTTACAGAATCATTTAAGTTCATGTTTCTTCCCTGACCTTGATGGCAAATGGTTTGCAACATTTAATACTAACAGTCCCCTAATCACACAGATCTAACCAGTATAAATGTCTACAAAAATTATAATTAATATTTTTCCCTAAAAAAGCAACACATTTTAAAACTCTAAAGGTCAGTATATTCACCTTGACTTGACTTACAGACCTCATTTTGAGTACTTCAGTTACTAATTGTGACATAACCCTTGACAATGCTCACTGTGTGATCTGAAGACTGTTGTCAGTGCCTTATCATATCTATATCAGTTACAACTGAAGTCCACTGATGTCAGAAATCATGACTGAGCCATAGACTTTCTGAGAAACAGGTGACAGAGCAGCTGTGAGTCAGAGACACACCTTCACCTCATCAGCTTGTCCTGCTTGCCCACTGACGTAACGAGACATTTGCTTACAGCGCAAAAAGAAAAAAGTCTTAGCTGCCTGGCCACCAACCTGAAGTCATCACTGAGTCAACGGTACATTGCAAGTGACACAAAGTCAGAAACTAAAATCTCAGTATAGACAGGGCTAAATCTTTCATGAATTTATCATTTCTTATTCATAACAACTCTCTATCCACAATTTCTATTTTTTTTTTTTACAGATCTGCAACTGACAAGAGAAGTCCTTGGTGTGTGACCTTGTGGGTGCAGTTAAAGTTGGAAAGTGCAGCAGAGCTTATTCAAAACACCACTAGAGGAAACTGTTGTGACTGGGCTGTCCTGCAGTAAGCCATGCTATGTTTAATAGCAGGTAGCCATGCATGAAAAATATAGAATACAGATTAGATAAGTGACTATCACTTAAATGTTTTGCCTGTGGGCTCCAACATAGGGGGATTGGTTGGGCACATTACCTTTCCTAATACCAATCCCATCATATCATGGTCTAACCATCTGTCAGTGATTGTATAACCTTTCAGATTCATTTCTTTGCAGCTGGTTCTCAACACTTTCAAGAGACACCAAGTTTAATAGTTTCAATGTCATTTTACTGCCAACTCTTTGCAAGTCCCTCTGTCCTTTCAATCACTCAGTTGCCTTTCCTTTATATTTAGTTGCCGCTCTCCTCTTTTAAATGCATCCCTTAGTCAGTGTCAGTTAAATTTATTCAGTGTCTGTGTGCGATGCATCCAAGTTAAGCCTTGAGCAAAAGACCGAAGGGGCCAAAGATCTCCACCATGACCACACATATCATTTGTCTGTGACCTCTACCAACAGCTTGATTATACACACATTAAGGCTGCATTCCAATATCCATTTAGTATACCAGAAAAAAAAATTAGCATATCCCAATACACAGTATGTCAAATGCAGTGTGCCAAAAATACTAGGATGTCCTACTGCATCCAGTCGCATATTACAGAATGCAAGCCAGCATGCTTTTCTGGCTATTCTGACCCACAATCCTCTGCATAGCAGAAGACACGTCACATTGACTGAGCCGCCCACAAAGCACAGACAGATAACAGCTCACTGACAGATCGCAGAGACCACAATGATAGATGACAGCCTGTGGTGGAAATGCATGGTTTACAGACTACGGGCTGCGACCAATGTATAAGCAAAATGGTCAAAGTTTAAAGAGTAATGTTGTGACAAAGTGGTACATCCCATTTGTATGAATATTGCACGCAACAGCACATACTTTATAAAGGCGGCTGAAGTGCGCACAAAAAGTAAAAAGAAAAACAATGCAATTTGGAATACATCTTAAATTTTATTTCACTAAGCTTTACAGCTTATTATCCTGCATCCTCAGTGTCCTCTCTAAAACTGTGTGGGCCTCTCACTTGTTTCAATCATGTTTCAATTTGCTACCCATTCTTCCACTCTGTCAACATCTCAAAGAAACCTTCAGCTCTGAAATAAGAAATGTATTGTGTGCATAGTTGTGTAATTATCATAGATAAATGAAACACGAAAAATATACTTGACACTGTATCAGGCCAAGTGAATTGTGACCTCTATATGGTTTAAACAATGGTATGTTTTAGGTCTAGTTTTCTGCACAGAAAAGCTGCTCACTTCAGCTGATGGAAGTATGGGGCAAGCAGGGGTGAAGTTGAGCTTTGGTTCTGATTGGAAAGAAGTGAGTCCTTGACTACAAAGGCACCAAAGAGCACCTGATACTCCGTAATTCCCTTTAACAAAGCCTGAAAGACAGAAAGAGACAAGGGCGGCTGAGCATAGGCCTGAGCAAAGTTTTCTAAACTTTATCTTTAAAGGGCTGAAGTGCTGTTTATTAATGTCAGTCAATCTGTCTTTACTAATAAGAGGCGGAAGGGTTAAAATGTTCCCATTGTTAAAGCTCCTGAATGCACACATCCCAAAAGAACCACTACTCTTTTGTATCACATCTGAGTGGAATCCAGAAAAAATAACTCAAACACTCATCTGCCTGTTGAGGCATTTTCACACAGTGTATTTCCAGACTATTAAAACTTTATGGCCAGTGTAAACCTCTCCTAACATCTGGTGGAAATGACTGTGGATTCAAGAGACAAATGTGTGTTGTGAACACACTCATATGGTGCAAGCAGATTCACATAACTGAGTCACTTCTGGCTTTAATGTGTGCATGTGTTAACACATTTAAGATGGTGTTCTTTGTCATTAGTTGCTGTAAAATTTTAATGCAGACCAAAAATCCTCTCAGGCAGTTATGTTTTGGAGCTTTAATATTTAATATTTCTTTACTCTCTAACATTCACTGATTTTTTTTCTTTTCAGGGTCAGCTTTGCAGTTCATTAAACATTTCTGATTATGTTTACGTCACACTAAGAGCTTAGAAGGTGGATCCAAACACAAGAGATCAATGGCAAAATTCTTATTCCAAAATAAACCAAAGGAACAGATAAACTGAACCAATGACTCAATAAAGACTGAAGTGAAAACTAGACTTAAATACAAACTAAACCTACAAGGGGATGAGTTGTAGGTGGAGCAAGGCAGAGAAGCATAGGTTAGAGGAATGAGGTTAAGAAACAAGAGAACAGGAAAGGAGCTGATAGGCCAGGGAAAACACTGGGAACAGGGCAGGGCTAACAAGGCTGACGCAGGGCAGGTGTGGAGGGAAAACACAGAGAGGCAGCAGAGACACCACAGAAAACCCAGAAAACACAATCAACAGTGACAAAAAAGACAGGACCATGACAGCTTACTTCCAAATCATCAAAAAACATTTTCAGCAAGGATTGAGGTGGTCAATTAATCATTTTTTCCACTTAATCTTAACCCTCCCTTTTAAACCCTATCACAGAATATACAAGAATCAGGCCATTTTAGCTCTCCTGGACATTGTCAGTGAAACATTTGCATGTCATAACTATTTTGGATGGATTAGTCTCTAAACCCAGTGAAAAATCTCCCCTACACAGCCCGGATGCCTGGTTATAGAGAATAAATTGGTGTATTTTCAACATCATTATCATGCTATTCAGTTCACTGCACTTACGCCTTGTAGATAAAAGTGTTGTCATCCTGGAAGACATTGCAATTAGTGAAGAAATGTATCATGGAAGAAAGTGGAAACATTGTGATAAAGATGATTAGAATTTTACTGGCATGCTAAAGAGGAAGTGCCACTACTGCACAGTCCCATGGTACATTTATGTCAATGACACACTGACTGAAAAATTACCATTAATCATTCATAGTGGTTAATGGCGTTTTTCTTTCCTTCCCTCTTAGGTAAGGTGAGTTTTTTACTTTCATTTTATGCCTTTGGTTTTTCTCTTCAAGGAGTGAAAAAGTTAATGTATGATTTTATTTAGGATTCATGATTCAAATTCGAATAAGGTAATGCTTGAGGTTACAGGATTACCCATTGCTGTTTGTTTTGTGTCTCTAGTCATTTACCATCACTGCAACTGATCCAACAAAAAAAAGACACCTAATGCTAGCTAGACCTTTCACTCACCAGGTGTTCATATAAAATAACAGCTGCCATGGGAAACAGCACCCAGAGACTTCAAGAGGAACTGAAATTTCAGCATGACTTTAAACCGCATCAATGCACAGAAAGAACCATGCTGAGAGGCTAGATATGTAAGCCAACTAATCTAGTTAATGTTACAGCTCAGCTTAGGTGGATGCCATTGTTTACATCCAGCGCTGTTACAAGCGTGAGCCTCTCAAAATGCACACTTCCTTCTGTATGGTGGTACAGTGTAGGTCAGTAGAAAGAAAAATATGTATGTATGTCATTTTTTTCATTTGTCTTTGTCTTATAGGGTTGGGCGATATGTTAAAAATTTCCAACCGGCCACTGTCAGCCCATCAACCAGCGGTTGCCGATATATTCGGCAGTTGTGTGTGTGGCGGAGAAAATAAAAAAAAGGGGGGGATGTTGCATTTATGTGATGTCGGAAAAAATCTAAAAATGACTTTCAGAATGGGATATTTCACATGAACGCCACCTCATGTCAGAAAAACAACTCGGATCTTCCAACGCCACATGAATGCAGCAAAAAAGTTTAGCGTGCTTTGCGGGTGCAGGGGGCGAGGCTGCAGAAGGACGCATTCACTCACAGCCTCTAAATGAGCAAACAGGTGGCCGATCAGGATAACATACATGTCCTATTATAACGACCGGGGTGCACAACTGCACATCTTTTTTTGATGTAGTTCTCAAATAGGGTTTATGAATTAACGTTACTTTCAGCTCCGCCATTTTTTGACTCGTAAGAAATCATGTGTGAAGCTGCCAGTTCCAATACGTGCAAACTTTGAATTGTGCTCTACATACAGTAGTAATTATGAACTATATGTACTGTGTTGAATTCTGTGGAGGCAGACCATTAATTAAGAAAAATAAAATGACTAAAATCGCACAAGAAAATCGCCAAAAATGAAACAAACCGTGATGGACTCAGCCGATGGGCGATTGGCGATATATTCGTCCAATCGCCCAAGCCTATTGTCTTATCAACTCTGTACATATGCATGGATTAGTTGTAACTTTTCTTTTGCATTTCTTGGAAAACACTTTATAATGACCATCATTAATAAATGGTAAACTTGTAGTTAGTCAAACTTTAATAATAGTTATTTCACTGTTGACAAAACAATGAAATTACTTTGTAAATGGCTAATAATTGCTGTGTACTGTAGTTAATCTGTAAACACTATCTGAATGGCCATTATATAGTTGCAACTGACATTTGTAAACCTATATAATTATTTAATAAATGGTTTATAAAACATTTCATTGTTTGTTAACAGTGAAATAACTATTAATTCAAGTTTAATCAACTATAAGCTTACCATTTATTAATGATTGTTATTGTAAAGTGTTACTTATTTATTTTTATCTAAAACAATCAAGTTTGTATTTCGAAAAAACAGGTGGAGTTTGGCAAAGCAATGTTTTTAATTTAAAGTCTCCCTAGACCTTTTTCATTTCTGGCCTCAGCATTGACTTTGGACCTAGTCTCAGAATTGATCCGGAATCTGTAAAAGTGATGTGGACTACAGTACTAATCCCTGAGCCAAGCTGCATTGCGTTGAGCTGTCATGTATTTGGGTACCCTACAGTCACTATGAATGACATTCCATCGCATTTGACAAGACTAACATGCACCGCTGTATTTGCCAACACGTATGTGACCTTCCATGTTTGGATGCATCTTTCCTGAGGACGAGAGTGCTCTCACAGTCTGAGGACAAAGCTTTCAGCATTGCCCTTACAACAACAATGTGACATTGTTCACGCTAAAACCTTAAGCCCACAATGCCCACAAGCAGCAATGTAATCAAATTAATATCAAAACACCATATCTCATTTTCATCTAAAGAATCTAATAGATAAAAACTTGAGTCTCTGCTCCCACAAAACTATATTGATTGTTGGCATCAGGGCAAAACTTGCATTATTTATTTGAAGACATTCCTTGAGTATAAAGTATAATGTTTAAAAATACTGAATCATTTAATTTTAATGAAGTAATGGCTGATGGTATATACAAATCCCTGATGTTATTTCTTTTGATATAGCATGTCAGATTAACCCCAGTCTCGTAGCACAGTGGGTGTCCATAAGCTTCGTCATATCATACATACAGTTGATGAATGCCTGTTAGCATGTATGCTCTGCTGTCACTCAACAGCCTTAAGCCTTGTGTCACACTTAATCAGGATCCCAAGCCTGTTCGGATGTAGAGTAAATACATTACCCCACAAGAGAATTAAGTTGTGGATGGCTTGTCTAGTTTCTTAATGCATAATTTCTTTGGATTGTCCGAAAAATAATTAAAGGTACTTGTACCATTTCTTTCACACAAAACATAATTATACTGGGAATATCATATCTAGGCTATGTTGTTTGACATTATGTCATGCCATGTCATGTCATGATGTGCATAAATATTAAACCTTGTTGCTTCTGGTATATTTAAAACTTTATGCTAAGCATACGTTAGGCTTATTTTCATCAATCACTATGGCTCATCAAAAACAAAACAGGCCAAACAACAAAAATTACATTAGAAAGTCAGCTGAACAACAAAAACAAAAAGACATTAAAGAGCACTGTTCAGTAATCATTAAACCACTAGAGTTAACTTCTCATTTTTCTGTGGTGTCAGTGCACCTTGCATCACTATTGAGTGCAGTTGCACATGCAATGGAGCACACATCTATCCCCACCAAATCACATCAATTAATGAAGGTGGGTTTAGTTAGAGGCATCTGTAGACTTGCAACCACAAAGGGCAGTAGATATCTTCTTTTTCAGATCCGGCCATCATAGTTCAACCCTGCAATCTGAGGAGAAAGGGAATTGTGCTACCCATCAAGCTACAATGTGGTATTAACAGGTCTCACCACTGTCAGTAGAGAGCCCTGCCATAATTCAAGAAGCCAAGATCGTGCGGTTCAGCTGAACCATGAAGAAAAATACACCACCATCCAATATTGTAATGTTCTCTTGACTGCCAACTTGGGAAGAAAAAATGTAAAATTAAAAAATAAAACACGACCCACACAGCCAAATAGGATTTTTAGAACAATGAGGGCCTTCAACTTCCTAGGGGGATACTTGATGAAAATATCCATGAACACTGAACTGAGACGGGGCTGAGTCACGCTGAAACAAGGACGGTGATATGCAAGCATCAACAAGGTCAATACAAACAGGATTCCTCTCTGAATGTCATATTAAACAGAGGATTGTTACAGTTCCAAAGGCAAACACGGGCACACTCAGCTGGGGATGGTGTGTATATTGCTGATGTTATTACATATTTAGCTGTAAACAAAGAACTGGGCTTTATTCCCTAATACTGTAACATACAACTTGAACAATGAGAGTACTGTAGCACGGGGGCACAGGGCCCACTCATCTACAACAAATTACAATATTGTTCAAAAGCAAATCTTAGAAAAAGGGCATATACATTTCTTATTAATGAGTTTTAGCAATTAATTCAACACATTTTGATATTGATTCAACACTTGATGAAGAATAAAAAGGCAGTGCCCCTATCTGCCCATTTTTAGGGGCTGTATGAAAAATATTTGGTCCCACAAAGTGTTGCATATGAACCCATAGTCATCATAATCAGCCACTTCCTGTGCCCAGTTCACCTATTCAGTAGCAATAGTAATATCTGCTTATTTTGTAGCTCTATGTTCAAATACAGAGTGGGTGGCAAACCTATATTTAGTAAATGTGTCTCATTTGTTAAACATAAATTTGGCAGTTGCTAATTTCACTTCTCTTCTGTGTATTGATAGCTCACATTAAGAGAATAAATGTTTAAATTTGGGCACATCATCTTTAATTCTTGCCTTACCTCTTTAATTATTGATGGTTGATTGCACCAACTCAATATTGTTTTAATTATTCTGCGATATTGGGAGGGTGTTGCAATGTTTTTCAAGGTGAGTCAAGGGGAATGTCCTAGGAAAATATTAATAAAATTGGGAAGGGTCCTGCTTTTCCCAACCCAATCATTTTTGAACAGTCCCCTATAGATTTGGATACAGAAGTTAAAACAGTCAGCCATAATTTTGAGTTGTCCATCTGTGACCTACAGGGATTACACTGTGAAAGTTACCTTTTAAAAGTCTTCATCTGCAGCATTATATCCACATTGTTTATATAGTATTTCAGTGGGTCTTCATTAGGGCTGGGTATCAGTACTCGAACCCTTATACATATTGACCAAAATATAGCAGTACCTGGTAGTATCAAATCTTCTCTAGTCACGTGACACCTGTGTTGATTTTTTGATTGGTTTTACTCCCAGCCAATCACTGCTAGCATTCTTTGATCTAATGCAATCTGTGATTGGCCCACGGCCGCAGCAGCTACAACTCATAGAGTCTGTGGTATGGTGAAATCCCGTGTATTCAATGGAGTTAGCAGTTTAGTGTGCCCACATGCCACCAAGACGTTTGACCGTATGGCTTTACTACGTGCCTGTGGTGTCTAGTAAAAATACAAATGCATCAGAATTATTTCAGCAAAAAAACTGTTGGGTAGCACCTCATCAAGCATGGAAAAAACCTCAGGGTATATAACTGAAATGTGTTGGCAACACCACTGTCAGCTTCTTCTCAAGAGTACTGTACATGCTGGAACTGTTGATTACTTCAGGTTCTCGGTTAATTACTCATCTTTTGTGCATAAAGACTGAGCTTGAATTTTATCGAAACAAATTTGGTTTTTGGCAGGCTGTTGTAGGCAATATTAAATATAGTATTGAATGAAGGGGAAAAAAGGAAGAATTAAGTAGTCTATTGGTATCAGTATCACTTTAAGGAAACTGGTATTGGTACTGATGTCATATTTTTTTAAATGATACCCAGCCCTAGTCTTCATTCTTAATAAATAATCGATTGTATCAAGATCCTTACAGTCCAAATAAGTCAAATTTACTATAAATTCACTGTGCTTCAAAAATTCATCAAGTGCTTCGTGAGGGCATAGAAATCTGTAGAGAGGCTGTGACAGTGTCATGAACCAGCCTTGGGGATAATCTGAATTACATTAGACTGTGGAAACAGCCGCAGCTATAAGCGACTTTTTGAATTGAGAAACTCATATTTCTGTGGATGTATGGGTGCCAGTCTAATGTCCTGTCGTCACAGATAGACTGAGATTGCACAGTACATGAGGTGGAAAACCTATAGCGTGCTGGTTCATCAGCAAAGTAGGAAATCCTCAAACTAAGTTTGCCACTCATGGTTCAGCTGGTGTCATGGTAATCAGTTTTGTATTCTGGTGAGTGAAATATGATGTATGAGCATCTGCTTTCCAAATGAGTTTACACTGGAGTCAGAGCCCGATATCTCTGGGCAAAGGTAATCATTTCTTGTTCTGTCTTTTAAGCTAGGAGATGGAAGAAGGTGCAGCGGAGGTGGGAGAGAGCCAGATGGATATTACGCTGACTTTTGAGGAATGGAAGGCAAACAAAAGGGTAACGGGGGAGGAAAGCAAACTCAATCTTCCATTTCAGAGTTTTTTTCCTTCATATCTGTCACAGCTTTCATGTGCAGTGTCCTAATGACAGGAGGTTGGTAAACAGAAAGGTGAAGAACAGACTCTCCAATGACATTTTTCTTTTCACGTCTGGCATCACAGCACATGCCAATCACACAGCAACCACGCAGAAGATGAGCGATGGCTAAAGAGAGGGAGAGGAGGAAAAGTGAAGATTGGTGTACTGCTCTTCTACTCATCCTTGAGGAAGTCTCTATGAAGTGCATTTTTCGAAGGTTATTCTGATATTGCAACTCATTTCTAATATTTAAAACTCTTCATCCACTGGAATTTCAAAACACTCAAGGCCACCACAGCTCAAGTAAATGGTAAGAACTGGGGCTATATATCTAAAAAAAATTCAAATGTTTTCCAAATATTTTTTCCAAAATGTTGATGTTGGCTCAACATAAAGAGAAACTCATGGATGGGGCTGGAACCTTGGTGATGAAGTGACAACTTTGATGGCTTGTTGGTGAACTACAATAAGAGCAGCTACATAGCTTTTCTCTATTTTCTCCCTGGTGTTCTGTTTACTACCCCCTAATATTTGGTTCACCATTTCACACTATTTTGTTCAAGTTATTGTGAGGGAAAATAAAGCTCTCTGAGCAAATGACCTTGCTAACAGTCGGTTTAAGTGTTCACAAAAGCTGAACTCTGCATGGACCATTTATGCAAATTAATTTTACCACCTCACATCCATTAAAATGAATTGCCTTTAAATTGACTGAAATGGTGCCATTTTAAATCCTGGTGTTTCAAGGTATTTGGGATGGTACACATCTGTCCATATAAACTGACAAAGTTCACAGAGCATGTCAGAGCAAAAACTAAGACATCACATATACAGTATAGACCTCCATGATAGAATTTTCATGATGTACTATAGACCTGGAGAAGGTGTATATTTCTGACACATTTATAGTTTTCCACATCTTTGTTAAACATGAGCCAGCAAGAGTTTCAAAAGTCGGCTGTCTGGTCAAATACTGTAACCTGGCAACACGGGTGACCGAGAACTAAGAGTCTCAGCGTTTTTGCAGAGATGAGAAAACCTTCCACAAAGACAAAAATCACTGCAGCAATCCATCAATCTGGCTTTCATTATGTTGTGGCCAGACAGAAACACCAAACGAAAAAGAAACATGCATGAGACATTCTGTCTGGAGCCTGTCAAATGGAAAAAAGGTTCCCTGGTCTGAGGAGAGAGGAATTGAACTCTGTTGCCTGAATGCTAGTCTGGCAAATCCGTTTAGGTGAAGCATGATGGGGATAGAATAATTTGGTGGAGATTAGGGTTTTTGTTTCGCCTCTGAGTTGTCGTAAAGTAGGAGTTGCCCAATAGCACCCAACTGTACCGCTGTTTCCCATTGTAGCTCTGATGCCAACCTCCAACTGTCCCACCCAGCCCGAAAACTCATTCCCATCACCAACGAAGGGAGCAGGCAGATCAATTCTCACATCCCTGCTGGGTAAGTGTCCAACATACATCCCCATGCCGAGTTAGAAAGGTCTTCAACTCCTCACCCAATGTCTGTAACTAAGCTGTGTTCAGCCGCAGAAGATTGAAACAAAATTAGCCAGCCAGCGATACTGAAGAAGCACTGTTACTGAATGTCTTGGTTTCACCTAACTGAACACGTTTAATAAGAAAACAATAATATGGGGGTGGGGGTCATATGACCTCAGATTCAACAGCAACCTGACATCGTTAACATGAGCATGAAGATAACAAGTCATAGACATTCAACTTTATCATAGCTTCAGAGGAAGGGAAGGCAGAAACTGTCCAAATAAAGGCATGCAGAGCTGGCAGCTACAAACAAGAAGACTCAAATCTGTAATGGCACAAAATTAGTGACTAAAGGGAAAAGATACATTGAAAAAACAGGCCTTATTGTTTTTTAAGAAATATTTAGACAATACTGTAACAATATTGTTGCAACCTACTGAAGAAGTCTGCCACTCTCTTGTGAATAGCCCATATTTTATAGATGCTGTGGTGTTACCTGCCCTCTCTGAGTTCTTCAGATACACAAAGGCCTCAGTCTTGAGTCTGACTGTTAAATACTGCATTGTGATGAACCACTTCTCATCTGCCATGGTCAAGGAACCAGCCACGATTGTGGTTACCTTATGAATTCATCTATTCTGCTGCCTTCAGGCATGAATGGAGTCTACATGTGCTGTGTTAAGTGGATGCTGTGGGAGGTGCACATGCAGGAATAGCATGGATGTCCAAAAGCATTTCATTAAATTCAAATTCCAAAATGGGACCCCCACTTATCAAATCTGAGTCCTTCCAAATCATTTACTAGATCTTTTTAGGCTGGGTTTACAATAGTTCAACATTTTCAAACTGTCTTACACAGAGAAAGTCCCTGCTCCGGGCCACAAAATAATCCTGCATATATCTCCATGTAAAACCACAGCCTGACATTTTAACACTTTGTTGAAGATGTAACACAGTACATATTGAGCCTATGAGGTTCTGATTTTGTTTCGACATTTGGACAGAGCCTCGACAGTTTTTTCCCCATTTACAGTCAATATGCTAAGCTAAGCTAAATCCTGTTCTGCCATTTTTTATGGTAAGTGCTTCAGTATTTGGGATTTTATGGCATCCAATAAACAATAATCTTGCCGTCTTTGTGCTGTGGTAGTGATTTTATGCTCATTCAAGTCAGCAGTATTTTCATTTGCAGTAGTCAACTTGGTGTTTTTAGAGTAAATACCAATTAAATGGGAAAAAATTACATTATTTAATCAAATGCAACAACAGTGTTATTATACTACTGCTATATTACTGTGCCCTGGCCTTCAATGATGAAATGGGGTTTGGATGAGGTGACTTATGTGAATCTTCTCTGCTGGGTTAATCCCTCTCCATACATGGGGATGAGAGGATAGTCAGGACAGTAACATTTTAATTTGGAGATGGTACAGTAGAAACATTGTTTTAATGTTTTCAGAGCTTTACAGGAAAATCTTCCTCTAAGCTTCTGCCACACAACAAAGCTATTCCTTTGATTTTGAATTACAGTAAAAGCCTTCTTCCTGTATCTGACATAGAAGACGATTAAATTTTGTCATGCTGACCTTACATCGCCCTCTAACTTTATTTAAAGGAGCCTGGCACAACCCTGGAGGCCAGTTAAGGCGATAGTTCAATTATTTTTTGTATCTGAGGTTTGGGCATCAAAAGCCTATTTGCAATGATTTGATTAATGTCCTATGTGTGTCACGCTGACCTAAGAAAACTCATGAGTGATCCGTGTCTCACAGATTCTTCTCATATTTTGAACACAATTATTGCTACATATGTCTTTCTCTATTGGCTGCCTCCTTACTCGACCTTCTATAACTAGGTCAACACCTGACTGTGAAGCATAAATACATTCAGGCCCACATGTTGCCCCTACCCATCAGCCCCAAATGTCCAATATAATCCCCCCACCTTTGATCATGATTTCCTCCTAATCCGGTTGAAAGTGTTAGGTGAAGACAGCCAGAGGCAATATGTCTGCTAAGGGAGGATACCTGCTTCCTCTTGTGGAGAAATGGCGTTAATTACCTCTATTCGTACGCTGAAACTAACCTGAGTGACCAAAGTAAAAGTTAAATCTCTGATTGGATGAATCAGCAGCACAGACCTGTTGAGTTCTTATTGATCTCATTGAGCTGGGAGACACAGCTGGGGAGGCGTTGGATGCTTGGGCTGCATCCTTTCTATTCAAACGTCATTATAGCTGATTAAAGTGACTTTGCGACGGCGCATCATCTGGTCACATCAGATGAGTGGATTAGCAGAAAGGAGGGACTTTTTTTTTTTTTTTTTTTACATAGACTGTGCTTTTAATCCTCACACCATACATTTGCATGCAGAAACTCCCTTACACACACACACAAACACACACACAAATCACATAACCACAATCACCTGCAATCACTTGCAAAGATGTGACCTTTTGTTCTTTGCTGGTTAAGCTGATAAAAGACAATGGACAGTGACAATGACATTAGAAGTAATTTCAAAATACTTCATGAAATGTGCTTGGAGCCTTAAACCAGCATTAATAGATGTCATTGACTTGTACCTCCAGTAAAATGTGACAGGATGAGCGGGTATAGATAATGGACCTATCAATCCCATTCAAGTGTATTCTATTCTAAAATGTCTGGGATACTTCATATTTACATTTGCAGCACAAGTGAAAATTTGTTTGAGATATTTCTCCCCTCACGTGTGTTTTTCTTCATGCTGCTTCTGGTTCTTTTATTTTCTAAACCTTTCCTTTGCCGGTCCCACATGCCGTATAAATTTATCAAGTACGTGTGTGAGCTGCAGTAGACTCACCCTTCCTCTCAAACTCCCTGCTGTCAGAGAGCCCTGCCTCTGGCTCCTTCTTAGCACCTCCATGACTCTCCGCAGACAACAGAGCCTGTATTAATCAAACAAAGGGAAATCAATCCTGATATTAAATTCACAGGCTGACTCATATTTAGTGACTCCTGTTTGGTAAAAAAAACTTTTTGACCAATTTTGTTAAACTAATATATCTTCTACCCTGCATTGTCTGATATGATGCTCATCATCTTTGATCCCACCACCAGACAGATGAAGCTCTGTCTCCCAGATGTAAGTTTTACTTCAAAACAGCTGCTGACTCTATGTCTTAAACACCCATCGGTCCAAGAACCTCATATAGAACTGCTGACACTGCACTACAGAACTATGGGACGTGCCCCTTCGATCACGTTATCCAGCTATTGGTCGTTTTAACAGGCTTCACAGTCTCCACAGACAGAATTGCAACATTAACTTTACCCATCTCACAACATGGTTGCTATTGATTGGCTTAATTTGTTGCAGAATGGCTCAGTCTTCTAGAAGTGATGGCAATTATGTCAAAGATAATAGTATTTAAACCAATTAGACTGAACATGCCATAGATGCAAACATTCAACTTGAAAGCATGAGGTCAAAGCTTAAAAAATATAGATTTTTAAAATCTTAAGAGAGTAGAAAAAACTCCATTAACCAAAATATATTCACATCTAGAGTGCAATTCCTTAAACTCCCATTTACTCTAAACCATTGTGGCAAAAGAAAGTGAGAAGAAAGGAGTTAATAATGATGCTGAGAAGATGACAGAGCTACTTAGATTGGCTACTATTATATTGTTTCATAACATATGTTTGACCCTTCATGAAAAAGCAAAGTAGCTGAAATTTTTATAATTGTACACCTGATGACAAAACAAGGCTGTTTTTTTTTTGTTCCATATTTACCTGGATAACATTAAAAATTTAATTCAATGTGATCTATCACAGCTCCAAAATATTTTAATGTCCGATTGAAGAATTTCACAAGCTTTTCAACCCCATTCTGGGCAAATCACTTACACTTTTTTGCATATAAAAGTGGTCAAAGATATTTACTATCAGTGCTATTTCCATATCCAAAATTTCAATTCCATTTTGTGACCTTTGTTAGATCCCAAGTATACCCCTGTCCAGGAGGTACTGGACCAGCTCTCCGTTATAAGGGTTAGGTCCCTAAACCTACAAGGTGTTTCTTAAAAGTGGAATTAAATAGGGACTGCTTAAGCTGGTAGCGAGGAGACTCTCCTAGCTTCTCACTGCCTATGTCCGAACGTCTACCCTGCTTCCGCTGGCTTGGCACCTGACTTGAATAGCCCTTGAGTCAGATACGGCCACCAGCCATGGCCCTTAACGACAGCTCTCTCTGGTCAGAAAGCAACCTGTATTTTTGTCAGTTGATAATAGCAATTTTTTAATCAGTTCTGGAATTGGGATCTCTGCAATAATCAGTTGAACTTTGTGACATTTCTGCTGCAATGAGACACCAGCAAGTGCTTTAAGAGCACTTAAAACATTGTGACATTTGATTGATGAGGAGGCACTGTCCATTGTTCTAAGATGCACGTACATTTTAAGAGGATTTGTGTGTGGTAGCTTGTGTGCAGCAGCCATTCACTGAATGGGATTTCTGCAGCATTTTTGTATGACTGTGATCTCTGCCCTCTGAAGCTGGCTTGCTGTCTTCTCTCATAGCATCACTTCAGGACCTTGCAACAAGCCAAACAGATAAAAAAGAGTGGCATCAAAGAGAAAGTTTCCATCCATGGTCAGTCAATAAACTTCAGCAGGTCCATGCCCAGAACACACCCATCGAAACACCATAGCCTATGTAAGACTGTATGGCTACATGACAAAACAAAATGTACTTCTTCATGCTGCTTTTACTTTAAAGACAAGCAACTACTTTGTTTTATTTCTTGTAACAAACAGAGTCATGCAGCCTCTTCTTCTGTTTGGTACTATCTCCCAATTCTAATTATCCAAATCAACCTCCTGACATTCTCAAACACAATGTTCACTTCCAGTTTACTTATCATTCTGTTCAGTGCCCTTCCTAAGTGTCCTGGCCAGCTCATATAGAACAAGTCTTTACAGGGTAATCCCTGTTTACACAATACGCCTGATGTGCTTTATAAGGAATGCTCCAACAACAGCTGTGCCAGATACCTGTCATTTAAGGTTTATTGGAGAATAGCAGCTGCCTACCCAGTGCTGGATATGCTGAGAAGGATGGGGTAGAGGGTCATACTTGGTCAGATTGGTAAGATGTGTGGTGATACCCACTTTAAGAAAGGTCAGTTGTCAGTTGAGAGATAAGCTGGCAGAAAAGAACATCAAAGCCAAACACAGCAACTGAAACACCCATAGAGTGTCAACACAGGAAAGTGGGAACAAAAAGTATAAATGCCTTTTTTACAAAAACATTTGGAATTTCTGTTATTTCTGTATCAATCCAATACAGGTATGATAAACACAAAATGTAAGAGCTCATGTAGTTTAAAAAAATAATTAAATGCCAATTTAATCCATTTAATAGCTTTGCATATAAAACAACATGCTTTATTGACTGTCTTTTTATATAACATAGGATTTAATCTATTGAACTTAATATCTCATCAAATACTGTAATAGCTTAGTCCAGGGTATTGTGGTGAAGACAGGTCTCTGTAAAGATGTTGGTGCAGCAGTCGATTTCACCCATTGTCATTTTCCTGCTACTGGACATTAGACAGGCACAGCCTTAAATCCAAGATGGATTAGCAAAGCTATCCTGACACTCTTACACTCCTCCCTGGGTCATTCTGGCTGGTCATTGCTGATTAATGTACAGTGTTTTGGTCATACGCTGTAGGTAATGTATGTTTCAGTGATAAAGTCAAAATAATCACAAAAATTGTAGGTGCTAATGGCATTTGCAGCTGCATGCGCTGCCATTGCTTAATAACAAAAATACAGGAGCTCAGTGACCATAAGGGAGTCACAATATTACCTGCATGTTGTCTCGAAAAGTGTTTTCAAAATTGGATATCTGACTGTAAATCCTTCAGATGAACTGACAGATGCTTGTAACAGTTTTATTAAAGCAATTATGACCTTGTGTCATTTAGTTATTGTTCAATATTGTCCGTTAATCCCTGCTTCACACTGCAGCAACCACATAGAAAATATTGAAACACTTTCCACTGCTGCTTATTGCTCACAAGACCTGTTGCCAAATGTCAGTATATAAATAGTGCTTGAAGACTCACTAACTCTATCAAGTGTAATTTCAGCGAGAGCCTTTTTTTCCTCCTCCTTGTGCTCAGAGAGGTTGCGACACTTAACGCCACTGCCTCAAAACAGTGACTGGTTCTTGTTAAGCGGCATAAGAGATGCAATAGATGGCCTTGCAAAATAAGAATTCATTAAAGTTTCTTGCTATGTCTCCCTTGAGGTTCATCTTTGTCCCAGCCCTACCGCATCTCATTTCAACCTCTGTCAGGATGTGCGGGGCATCGTTTTATCATTCTCTCATCATTCGCCACGGACCACTTTGAATTCTCATCTCCCCTCATTGTGTTTCAGGAAGCACAATTATAACACAGAAAAAGTGATGCAATATTACTAGAATCCTTCTCAAGGACTTTTTTATCCGCCCTTACTTCCTCCTTATAACGCTGACTTATTTTCTCTTCTTCCATACAAAAGCCCCACACATGGATACGAGAACAATGTGTGAAACAATATTCAGAGCTCTGCCCATTACTTTAGTATAGCTGCAGGTTCCCAGAACGGTTCCACTGGTGAGTCAGGTCAACCTCTTTTACCCAACCAGCCATCCTGTGACATTTCCCTGCCTTACTAATGAGACAGGCTTGGCGAGGAAGGCCTGTGCTGAGACCAGCAACCTGGCAGAGTTTGGCCCCAAGGGCCTCTCACTGGGCCCTGATTCCCATTTACCCTTGTGATATATTCTGCTTCTGTTTTATTACATAAAGCAAAGAGTATGCTGTGCACTCGCTGCAGGTTGCTGGCACTGTAGTTAAAAAATTAAAAACAAAAAAGATTCTGTTAGATTGTAATTGGTGTTATCAAAAGACAAAGTTGGTACTGCTGCTCTTTTCATGTTTACCTTTATTTCAAAATGTAATAAGTAGAACGTTTGAAGTCAAAGTCCCCCACAACAGACAGTGGCTGCTCATCTAGACCTATAAATTCCAGGATTTCTCCACATTTAAAGCATTTTGATTGACAGCCCTTTACCCCTTATTTAAAGTCGAGGATTTGAATATCTGAGACATCTCTCTGGTGTAACTGCTCTTGGCTCAGAGAACTCTGCGAGAGCTGGCGGTTAGCATATTTCTGAATAGGGGAGTGATAATAGTGGCTAAATCAATCTGTGGGGTTGAAAAGAAGAAGAGCTGAAAGGGAAAGCTGCTGAACTACGATGTATTCATTATCGTGACAGTACAGAGGTGTGGTCCATGGAGGTCTATTAAAATGCTTTGGCTAAACCTGACCCTCAGTATGATCACTACAGTACAAGTAGACACACAATGTAATGTCACAATAAATATGAATGGATTTTGAACAGTGTTTGGTTGTCTTTACTTGGTGACAACCCAGCAGCATTTTCCATCAACACAAAATTCCTATTTAAGGGAATGGATCTTAGTAATGTCTTTGGTTGCATTAGCCTGGTTTCCACCATGTGTGTATTTATCTGTGCATATGTCTTGAAAATACAGCAACCAATTTCAAAAGATGGTGTTTAATGTTAAACCTATGATCTTGCGAAGGGATTGCCTGATATGTTTTTCTCAGGGCTGATACCAATTACAGATGAAACCTCCAAAAAACGTCCTGATCCTCTGCGACGGGGCCCTAACCAGTGTCAATAAGTCGATAGTCAATAAATCGATAGTCAATAAGTCGATAGTCAATAAATCGATAGTCAATAAATCGATAGTCAATAAAACCCGCGATGGAAAGTAATTAGGTCAAACATGCTTGGGCACGGTACAGATTGCCTAGTGTGAGTGCACCCTAAAGTGCAATTTTCCAAAGTACTGTACTTACTTACTGCACTAAGGCAAAAAAAGATAGTTGACAGTTGAGTCTTGTTCCCAGGTCATCAAATACTGATGTTTTGGGTTAGAATTTTGAGGCGAACACTGACCCAAAGCATTGTTTCTTCTTCTGTTGAGTGAGGAGGAGGAGAACAAGACCATCATCACTGGATGATGTTGAACAAGATGCTGAACAAATGTTGCAAGTCATATTTTAATGTGAAATATATTTGCAGACAAGTATTTCACATTTTCATGTTACTCATTTGTCATGTCCCTGGTGCATAAAGGCATTTAGTCTGTTAAAAAAGAGTTACTCTGTTCTCAGGTTGCCATGACCTGTCTGCTACTGATTCCACTCAGTCATCAGAACATTTTGTTATGTCTAAAAACATTTCCGCACCCTGATGGTTCTGACATGGCCCGCTCAGGGCAACACATTTTCCCTGGACACTGTGCAGCCACAGGGAGCCATTCAGAAGTTCATGGGCCCTCTCTTTCACCTATGTGTGTTGATAGCTTGCAGTGTGACCAACAGGTTTTAATCCACGGTGTTCTCTCAGACCAGCAAGAGTTGCGGGAATTGTTGTGATTCTGATAGAATTACAGGTGGGTAGGTAGTGACCTCTACCATGCACTCAGACTATTCTACCACCTCGGAGGGGGCATGTTCACAGGATGAAAAGAGAGAACAGCCCATGGCACTCAAGCAGCAGGATACTTTGGAATTGAAGCTGTGGATATAAAGGCCATGATTGATTTTTCAGCACCCTTTCTGTAAGTTTTTACTTCTCATCTCACTTCACCGTTTTGTCGTGGATTTGTTTAAACAGCAGTGGCCTGTTCTTCAACAATTGATAATGTTTTCGGAAGCAAAGTGAATAAATGTGCATGACTATGTGTGTGGTCAGTGGTTGGCAGGGGGTATCACAGGGGTGGCAGGATGTTTTTAGAAGTACTTTACGTGAAATCAAGATGTGGCACTTTTAAGTATGTAAATGCTGTGTCTAGCAATTTGTGACTTGTCTTTGCATAGTTTTATCAGCTCGGCTTTCTTCCCCAACAAACCTATTGCTTTTTCTACATACTTACACCATCTATTGAAGTCTAAAGACTTATGTCTCAGATCAGCTGATGATAGTAAAGTGATTTTCTGTTCCATAGATCAGTCATAGGTCAAGCTGTCATCTGAATTTGTCTGTGATGATTTGCCTGTCTTTTGATCTGAGTATAAAACCTTCAAGACGGCACAGAATCTGCATCAGTGCCTGTCAGGATGGGTCCTCTAGCTCAAACAGTTCAGAGGCGTGTTCACTTCTTCATCAGCTTTTCCAGACACTACCACAAATTTTTAACATGATTAATTTTGTCTTAGCTAAAACTGAATGCGCTTGTAGTTGGGCCACCTTGGAGTCTGAGACAGAAAAGAGTAGGGCACAATGAGAGTGCAGCAGAAACTAAAGGCAGGAAGAGGGAGGCAACTGATACACACATACACACACTGAATTATATCATATATGCAATAGGAGTCAAGAAAATAGCTTTGTGGGGAATACAAATGCAGTAAAGACATGCATACAAACCATCCCAACCAGTGATGGGAGAGGAAGAATGAGACAGACAGACGGACAGCAGCAGATGCCTGTGCTATGAAGAGTTCAACATACCCAGGTTATCTTTCTGCTATCTGGCTTCACTAACCTTAACAATCACAATCATGCTAAGCAGTCACAAAGACGAGGTTATCAACTCGATAACTCAGCCCAGGTTTTCAAATCCTGCTTTGTAGTACAAGCCTCTGGGGTGCAGCAGGTGGAGGTGAGATGGTGTTGAGATATATGATGTCAGCAGAGCATGAGGTAAATGCAGTGAAAAATAGATCTTAAAATTTCAGTTGCAGCCTCTTCCATGAGTGTGTCCCCATTTTGTTGTATGAGTGCACAACACTTTTTGGTGAGTAACTCTGAATGTAAACACA
The DNA here is from genome assembly GCF_965226575.1 of Pagrus pagrus. Taxonomy (NCBI): domain Eukaryota; kingdom Metazoa; phylum Chordata; class Actinopteri; order Spariformes; family Sparidae; genus Pagrus; species Pagrus pagrus. Next base: position 18,366,441 of record NC_140207.1, read on the forward strand.
ACATTTGTTTCTTTACAAGAAACCTACACAGGGCACCTTCAAGTATGTTGCTCTGTAGATAATTGTGAGGTGCATTCACCATGTCTGATGGTATTGATATTCCTGTGGATCTTATGGCTCATGTAAATCCATTCTGTTCTACTTTCACACCTGCTTGTTTGTTTTACACATAAACCGAATATGTCTGGGGAGGAATGCATCACATTTGGACCTGAAAAACAGCTGCAATCAGCGCCACAATGATGTATCATCAATTCATTCAAATAGCACTAAGTTTCTGGAAGCTTTTATTCTCATCCACCGAAACCATTGCATTCAGAGACTGTGCAATATTTATTATAAAAAGATACTTATTGACCTCTTAGCTTACCACTATGAGCACACACGACACATGACAGATATTCAAGCTTCACCAGAGTCAGTCTTTCTTTACAACAGTTCACACTATGGTGTTACTCTTGTGCTGTGTGATTTGGTCACAGTTTGGTTAGGCTTAGGCACAAAAACTACCTGGTTAGGTTTAGGAAAAGATCATACTACATACTGCAAAAGTCACTTGGGTAAGTTACATTACAAAATTTACGTATGTGCTTTTACTTGAAAACAAATCAATCTTGACTCTTGGTCACACTCAGGATGTTAACTGTGGTCTCTTAGGCGAGAGTCCAGTATATGACCCATCCAACCACTCCACTACTCAGACTTTTCTCGCTCTTTACATTACTACACTAGAAGGGTGCTTCAAAAAGTGACACTGGAGAGGTAACTACAGCGTCAGAAGCAGAGGACTTCTGACCAGGCTCTGTATTAGATGCATTGGGAATGAGAACAGGCTGCCATATCAGTGTGTCAGAAGGAGATGTGTAACTTCTTTCTTTCCAACAAACCTGATTATCAAATGCTCACTCTTGTGTACCTGGTTTGTGAGTTTGTCTCTAGTTTTCATCAGCTATTAGGTTTCTTCAAGTGGGGATTCATAATGTGTGATAGTGTTCATGTGCCACATTCAGATTGTTGTGCATCCCTTCTTCTGTAAAATCAGTAAAAAATGAACTGCTGTCACACACAGTGCTATGTGTACTTCATCTGGTTTCGTTTGTAAAAACTGTGTATTGTAATTTATTCTCATTTGGAAATAACGGTAATCTATTCATTTTAAAATAGCTTTTAGGAAAGAGTGCTGATGCATCCAATACCGTGGAGGACTTTCACAGATTGTAAATTTTCCATCCATTATTTGATAATATGAAGAAATACCTTATCAGTTGTGTCAAACTCCTTCCAGTTCTGTCTCACATTTTTTTCCTTCCCAGTCAGCTTTCTTTAATCATCTTTAATCATCAACATGCATTCATACGTCAGATATTCAATTATTTAATGGCTTGTGGAAATGGATGACAATTAAGTCTATAAATCCTGTGTGATAAGTTAGGTTGCTGTGGTTACAAATGATGAACCAAAAGCAGGTTCCAACAAAGGAGCAGCACCAGGAAATGACAGTGTAAATGCCTTTTCACTACCGTTGGATTTTTTGTACTGTGAAATCTTTGCAATTAAAGAACACATTTTTCAAAACTAGTTGATTATTTAAGTATTGTTTTATTTAACTGAAAGTCATCACAAACTGCAGTTTCACCTTTATCTAACTATGATCACAAAATGTTGTTTGATCCTGTGCAAAAAAATGTCATTAGAAAATCTGCCCTTTGTTTATGCAAATAATCAATTAATAGTTTAGTCTTAAGAATGTTAATGTTGTGAAAAATGCTCATCACAATTTCCCAGAGCCCAAAGTAACGTCTTTAAATTGCTTCTTTCATCCAACCAACAGTCCAAATCCCAAAGACTCTTCATTTACCATGTCTTTATTGACAAAGAAAAGCAGCAAATCCTCACATTAAAGAAGCGGGAGCAAGCTAATGTTTTGATAAAAAATTACTGAAGCAATTAATCGATCATCAAAATTGTTGCCAATTAATTTTCTTTCAATCAACTGCTCTAGTTTAAAACAGAAATTAAAGGGACTGCTTTATCTACCCAAACAAAAGCACCTACCGTCTAAGTTATTCAAAATAATTAGTGTATTGTCTGTATAGGATTTACAAAATGTTATTATATATTATTAAATTATTATTAAATATAATTTAATTTGCATCTCATGAATCCACCACATCTGTTTTTTGTCTGACTTAATGTCCTCTTTTATTGCCGTCCTATTTGTAATCAAGTATGAATCCGACCTTGACAAAGGCAGGCCCGTGCCCCTGTAGTCCAGTGTCTGATAAACTGTGCCCACCGGGACACAAATGAATACCATTGCTTCTGTGAATTGTTATTCTGCATGTAATTGTCACATGAACACAGGAGGCAACACATCACTTAAGCAACTTCAACTAAATGAATAATAATTGATGGGTGCAGAGTTAACATAAAATTCTTCAGTTTGGATTATAGTGACCTTGAGGCCAAATAATTTCCCACCATGAGGCCTGTGTTTTGCATTCATGATAAATACCTCATGCAGTAAATTGTGGGAACTCTTCTGCACTTGGACAGACAATGAGAGGAGGACCTTTTCCAAGCATAAAAGCTCCAGTCAGCAGCGCCATAATTGCTTTTCATACGGCAAATTTGCTTTTACTTTCTCTCAGTTAATGAAATTAAACCAGAACATTCTTCCCACAATCAGCAGTGCAGTGGACCTAAATGTCAGTGGCTCCAGGATTTCTTCATTCAATTTGAGCAAACACCCAGGAGAGAGAGGGTATATGGCATGAAGTGATTGACAGAGTTCCATTACAAGGGCTTATCAGACCCCTGTCTGCAATTATCCAGGTTCAATATGGCGGTGGGATTTGATTTGCGCCGGGATTATAGTCACAAAGATGTGTGCTGAAAGGGGTACTGCTCCACATCGTGACCCCTCTATAATTTTCATTAGCATGTTCTCCCCTGCTAAGGCAGCACTCACTGCCAGCTCATTGTTTTGTCTGTGTTTTCCTGGTAAGAGCGTATCAGTGGATCTTTTTTTTTTTTCCACAGGCCTTTTTATGAGGATTTTGATATTAACATCTGACATTTGTTTCATGGTTTGTTGTCTTTATTCAACCTTTGGTTGTGAAAGTTCACTACCAAGGTGATTGGCAAATAACAGTTATAACATAAATAACATAAGCAGGTTGCAGTCAACAGCGGCACAGCGATCAACTAAACAGCACAGATAAAATTATTACATGTGGCTGCAAACATCAAAGAAAGTACAAATTTCATTCTTGTGTTCTATTCTATTCTAGGTATTGAAACTGACATGTTCGGGCATGGCAGTACAAAATTATTGTCAGTCTAAAGTGAAAAATAAAAGGCATTTGGTCACTTGGCTGTACCAAACACTTGCTGTTAATGTGGGGTGTGGTTGCTCTATTGTCTCATGTCAAATCATCAGTTAACTTTTGAAAACAGATGCCTGCTAAGTCATTACTGCCATATTATCTCAGGGTTTAGTGAAATAACACGCACTACATCTGCTCCTCACACACTGTATGTGTTTGCTGCATATGAAATTCTGACTGTTAAAAAAAAACAAAGCTAACAGTCTGCTGACATGTTAGTGGCTCTGTGTGGCTGTGCTTAGACACAGCAGTACTTGAGCTAAATGCTAAAGTGCTGGTCATTAGTTACATTATACAGTTACATTAGTATAATACTATTTAACAATTATGACTGAACACAAAGTATGCCAGTATGGGACCGATTTATAATTTAACCTGATGATGGCCCAATGTAAAAAGTTTAAGAATCACATTTTAATTACAATTTATTTGCTAAATAGTTCCTAAACAGTTATTTACTGTCAGCCACAGGAGCCTCCAAAATTAATTTGAAGTCTCTCGATTATAAGGTGCATCGCAATGTGGTGTGGAAGATTCAGCATTGATGCAGGCACAGCGCATTTTGAGAATCTGCAGCTTATGTTTATTGTCCAGCTGAGGCTGGACAATAAAGTTACATCGCGACGTTGCTCCCATGCTTTGAATTGAATTAAACAGACATCTTGGGGCACATGTCAGATTCTGTGATCTTGCCGGGAAGCACGAACTGGACAAGACTGATGCTGAGTGTGACTTCTGCCTCACAACAATTACTAATCACGTTAGCCATTTTCACCTGAAGCTAATCAGCCAAGATCTGAGGAGGCGCTGTCAACTTTGCTGTCCAACTCTGAGAGAGGTGTGTGCAGCAGAGTCAAATGCCTTCTCTTAAAGCTGCCATGTGAAAGCAATATTATCATAGATTACAACAAACGTGTAAGGCACTGCAGATGGATAAATGTTTTGTTTTTGTAATGTTTGTGTACTAAGGTACAGATATTGAAAAGATGCAGCTTTTATTTTGTAGACTGCTGGAGTCTAATTATTGGAAGGACTTTTCTGAATAAAAGGGGAATTTAAATGGTGAAAAAGTAGCCATGTGCAGTAACATAGATCATTGAGGATGCCACACACTGAGATGCATTGAGAATCGTTTTGCATTCGAATTGTTGACAGCTGACTTGTAATCGAATCAAATTGTGAGGCCAGTGAAGATTCACACCTCTAGTGTTTAAAGGCTTTTAATTGTAAATGGTAAATTGACTTGCATTTCTATAGTGCTTTTCCAGTCTACTGACCGCTCAAAGTGCTTTACAACACTTGCCACATTCACCCATTCATACACTGATGGCAGAGGCAGAGGCTGCCATGTAAGGTGCCAACCTCCTAATCTGGGGTTCAGTATCTTGCTCAAGGATGCTTTGACATGCAGCCGGGGGAGCCAGGAATTCGAGCCAGCGACCTTCCAATTACTGAGCTACAGCCGCCCTGCTGTTGTGACATGTTACCAATCAGATATTGTTGTGGGCAGGACATTGTGTGAGAAGATGTTGCACCAGAACCAAAGTTGCACATTTACAGTACATTTAAAGTAGTTTATTTTATCGGCAATCTGACAGAAAAATCACAGATACTGATAATCAGAAAATGCTGAATATCGGCCCCGATAATCGTCCAGGGCCGATAATCAGTCGAACCCTTCAATGTACCGTGATATTTTGGACATCATATCACGATATGGCATGGGTGATGTCTTTTCCTGGTTTTAAAGGCTGCATTAGAGTAAAGTGATGTCATTTTCTGAACTTAGACTGTTGACTAGACTACTCACTTCGTCATTATATCCACATTACTGATGATTATTTATCATAAATATCTTTGTGCTAATGTTCTATTAAAGTACCAATTGTCATCCCTACAATATCGTCACTATATTAACATTGAGGTATTTGGTTCAAAGTATTGTGATTTTACCCCCTTTTAGGACATTTCAACATATATATATATATATATATATATGACTCTGGATTCTCTGGATAATCTGGACAATATTCTGTATGGTCATGCTAAATACTGGAATAATAATAATATTTTTTGTTTTTGGTGTAAGCCAGAAAGCTAGTCCCAAAATGTCAGCATCAGGCTCTGAAGACACTTTGTGATACAGACTGGTAAAAATGGACTTACTGCATCTATTAATTATTAGCCTTAATATAAGGCTTGCATTCTGAGATTCATGCAAGAGTGCAGAATCTATGAAAGTACTTTTCTCGCAAGTTTCATGCCGGTTTCTGTAGATCTGTGCATCCTGCATCCTGACCATTCAGAAAGAAGAAAAGAGATTTGACTTCAGTTCTTTTTTTCTCTCTGCCCCTTGCAGCCGGTGCATTTTTTCAGCAACATGTCCTGTGGTCAGCACAATTACAGCAGGCTGAGGCCAGTGGCGGCTTGATAGGCTGGGGGAAATAAATGCTTCCAGTCGCAGACGCAACCAATTGTTGAAGGACAGCCATGCCTCGCAAATCACTCAGAGGGAGCAAGAGGGGGTGCTCTGATGTGGCTGGGTCAGCAGACGGGGGACAGCACTTGGGTAGCACCAGTGCAGCACTGATTCTGTTGTGCCCCAACACAGGAAGTACTAAAACAATATTTAGTGAAGTGAAAAGAACACACACACACACACACACACACACACACACACACACACACACACACACACACACACACACACACACACACACACACACACACACACACACACAAACACACACACACACCACTCATAAATGCACAAATACCAAGTCAAGCATGCACACACACATCTCTGCAGATTCACACAAGCTATTATGCAGGCACTCCATTATTCCTTCATTCATAAACTCATACATGCACAGTCACACAGCCTGCATTAACACACACAACACACTGAGTTAAACAAAGCACACAGCAGCCATGTATTTACGCATGCAGTCACAACATGCCAGGGGTAAGATATAACAGCAACATGCAAACACACACACACACAAAACACAAAGATCATCTCTAGAGGCCTCTAAACAGACGAAGAGAGAGAATATAAAATGTAAATTTTTTGTCTTGCTACATAAAAATGCAGCCAGCACAGACAAAATGTATTTCCATAATGACTCTGGCTTGGTGTGCATATGGGGCGTTAGCTTCCCCTCGGCAGGCGCTGCATGTGAAATGAGCTGCTGTTCCGGCTGCCTCTTTCATGAACTCTCGGGGGTTTGTCTGTCCACTTGCGCACACTGCCCTGACATTAAACGCAACAGCTCAGAGCCACACAGGTGGGCAACTTTATTCAACATTCATGACGTCCGTCCATCCAAATTTCAAGATGACCAGCCAAGGTGTGTGTGTGCTACTTGCATGGTGCTGAGTGCATGTAAAATATTTGGAGGATGCATGAGGGCATTAGGATTCATCTAAAAAAAACAATTAGAGGTGAATTTCTGGTGTTTGAAACTTGAAATATATATTTCATATATTTTGAAATGATGGTGACATCATGCTGGAAAGGAAAATTAGTGTTTTTATTCCACATTCATTCTGTACACATATGAGACAATATGTTTAGTTTATATGTGGGATTTTAATGCTGATTTAAGCTCCATTGTCAAAATCGTGGCTAACTTTGCAAATATTGAGTTTTCAGAGCACTTCTCCATACCCCGATATGGTGAAACTCGGTCTGTTCCTCAGTTTTTAAATTGAGCCTCTCTTGCCTGTGTTTGCATTCTCTAATTTAAACAGATTTTCTTGCATTCCCTAATGCATCACAATAAATCTAGTTCTCACCTAAGCAGCTGTCATTTTAAAGTGACAATGAATACATTATGAAAATATATGTTTATGCTGTTTTATGTCTTCATTTTCTATCTCAGTAACTTCAAAGACTATATATAGCTGAATGAGTTCAGGGTTAAATCATTTAATTTGATGTTTAATTGCACTGAAATATTAAAACCCAAGGTAAACTGACACGGGTGGATCTCATGGCGACCACAGAAATGCTGCTTTTTAATTCCTGCTTTACTGGAAAAGTCAATAGTGTTGCTGTGCTCATCAATAAAGTCATTTCCACCAGGCCTGCAGCTTTCGTTACACAGAATGGCGACTAATTATCTGAGGTTGATAATATTGACAAGACAGTTGTGCTGCAGATGATACAGACACATGAGCAAAGTGAAATAAGATATTTCACAATTATTGATAAATGTGTGATCAGGTGAACATTTTATTTTTAATATTTCTTCTGTTGCTCCACTTCTTAAAAAGGTGCAAATACATTTATGTTACTATTATATTTACATCTCTAAATGTTAATTTTACACCATTCCTTTTACTATATGGTTGAAATCATACTTAAAACAAATCGGGGGCAGCATATCCACAGAGTAACAGCATTTAACTGTGGCTGCTGTTAGGCAGTTAGCTAAATTATCAGCAGTGTTTGGCAAGTTATTTTCAAAATGCAATATATTACATATACCTAGTTACCTTCATTTTAAAGTAATCTGTCTGCGTAGAGTAATATATTACTTATTACACTACTTTCAACAAAATGCCCAAATAACCTATATAGAACAATTAACTAGCCTAGATCTTTTTTAAATTAATGAATGTCCTTGGACACAGGGATGAGCAGGCAGAGATTAGATTAGATTAGATTATGAGAAAGGATTAAATATTTTTAATTGTAGGCTTAGTCATATGAAACACAATAGACCTATACCTTCTATAATGTAGCCTACAATGACATGACAAGACTTTTTCTATGCCTTTTAATTTTAGTCCACAGAACAAGGAATGCACGGGCATATGTGATTCAAGAATGTAAATTGAAGTGCACTCTTAGGATTAGGTTTCATCATTAGGCCTACGAAATACGGCTCATCTCAGTCACACAGAGACTGAGCAAAGAACTTATACGCTCGACTATATTAAATACAAGCATAGCCTATATGAGATATGGTCTTGCTGATGTGGATGGATTCTTAAAAAAACAACAAACACTTCACTTCAGTCGGTAGCGCAGATTGTAACACGTTACATGACATAACTATCATAATGTATTACTGAAATATTATTAGTAAAGTATTATATTACTCTGTTACTGCGTTGCTTTTGTAACATGTTACCCCCAACACTGGTTATCAGTGCAATTAGCAACCATTTTAGCTGACCTTTTGACAGCTGACGTGCACCAGAATGGACACCAGAACCGGAGGCAGACGCGTGGGCAACACAACCGGGCTCTGGCAGCTTTCCAGTGAACATGACCGGAGCAGGACTGAACACACCCTCCAAGGCTTACAGAGGCCAGTTTGATGACTGGGAATACAGTAAAGAGGTCATTTACACCAACTATGACCAGAACCCCGACTGAGCCATACTTTCAGACTATCACCTCTAGAAGGACAAAATGTAATTGTGAGACAGGAGGGGCTGGGGTAAGCTGGATGGCATTTTAACTTAAGCAGATATCTCTGTAACACAAAACATCCTTGACATCTCTCCACATTCTGTTGATAACTTTTGGAAGTATTTCTTATACTGAAATACTTAGATATTGCACTTTAAATGTGTTGACTGTTTTATGTTCATTGCATCACCTTTTCTACAATTACTTTCCCCTACACACTCAGGAAATAAACACCTCAGGAATTCTTTGCACTGAAGTGAAAAATTTGGCAAAGGAGCTGGTGAGAAAGAAGATGGAGAGAAAAAGTGTTCTTCAAATAAACCCTGCTAATGAGCTGGCGAGAGATTTACATAGCTTGATGACTAAGGATCCTGGGTAATTACCCGTGTGCACCTCAAGGTTTAATCTGTGATGAGTATAGGTCTGGTGACAATGCAAGCCAATCAATTCCTGTCTCGGGAGGTCAACGGGAACAGCAGCTCCCCTGGTTCAACATGTGCTATCTGTTGACTTATAGTGCTGCTAGAGATCACCGATGGCTTTATGAATAATTTCTTCATTAGCTCTGAGGACAGACAGCATTAATACAGGTGTACCTCATCTTTGTTAGTATGGATCGTAATAAAAGGGAGATTAGAAACACCTGAATTAATCCAGCATTCCAATGGAAAATGTTTTAAAGGTCTCAGAATAAGACATCTCTCCACCGCTCAAGACTGTGCTTGTATTGTTCATGGCTTGTTTGAAAACAAGAATTTCATCACATTCTGTAATATGAATAGATGATGGCATTGAGCTTTGGGAAAAAGTCTACACAGTTTCGTCTGATAATGAGGAGAAATGATTCAGCAGCATTAAGTCAAAGCTAAAGATAAGGGTGCATCTCAACTAAACATGCTATTCTATAAGAATTGTCTTCATCCTTAAAATGAATTCAAAATATTTTTTTTTTTTAAATAGCCTGGAATCAACAGTCCACAAACACGGTAATGTTTCCTAAAAGCAGGATTTCACTTCAGAGGCTAAACATGCTGGCAACTTCCAAACCAGTGCATGTTTTCCATGACATTACTTAAGCCATTCAAGGACTTGACTTCATTTCGAGTGAAAGCATGTCAGATTTGATTGATTGGAATGATATAATGCTTGCCCTGAGTACTACACAACTGTCATGGAAATAGGTTGACAGCTGGGGCAGATACTTTATCAGACTTATACAAACGGATTTATCTGTGGCGCCTGGTCCGTGATTGTATTAAAATATGTATTGCAGCTTTGAAAGACCCGAGTGTGAGAGAAATTTACGTTGTCTTCAAGTGTGACAGTGGTGGCAGAGAAATTCAACTTTTGAAGAAGCATGAGACATATACAGTACGTTGCCTGGAGATGTTCATGCGTGGTGCACAAGGATTTTCTTGCCGGAGTTCAATTTAAGGGCAAAACTTAAAGTTTTAAGGATTCCTCAGCAGTGTGATCATCTCTTGAAAGAAGAGGCAGATGATGAGTAGTGTTCAAATGAATATTAATGTAATCTAGAATGAATGCTTAAAGTATTTCACCCTAATTACTTACTTTATCAACAACTAAAACAAGTATGGTAACTATACTACTGAACTGCTCTGAAAAGAAGACGGTTTTGAGGACATTAATCAAGGATCAGCATGAATTCCAAAGCTTTGTGACCAATGTTTCCTCTAAAGATTTTTAAGTCACATAACTGCTGCTATTTTTGTCCAAACAAACCTTTTTCTCAACAATCTTCCTTCATGTTCTGTGTTTTGTTCACCTGACTGATTTCAATATAGATTTCTCAAGGATACAAGTTGTTGAGAGGCTCTTACATAAGATGCTAATCTTTATGCTTGGTTAAAACAACAAACCCATATTTTCCACCATGCTTATTGACATTCACTGGAACAAGGCAAACAATTCCATTCATGCCGGCCAGCGGTCACTGAAATGTTGGAAGATATGCACCAAATCACAATCACAGCACAAAGGGTATTTCGACTATTATTCGTGATAACAAGCTTGCAATTGAGGTAACAATTATTTTGGTTGTTCACCAGTCAATCTCTGTATGAAATGAGTGTGCCAGTTTTCATTCTTTACGAGGGGCTTCATGCTGTGCCTGTGAATCATCCATAGATTTGTAAATGACACCACTATCGAGGGCTGCCTAATTTGAAGTGCTTAATAAAAGAGCCTGAGTGCACCAAGAGTATGTGCATTCAGTGCTAAGGAGAGGCATACAAACATCTTATTCGGTTCACATTTCTGCTCTTTCTTGAAGGTGAAACAGAAAAAACAGGCCTGCATCACTAATGGCTTCCAGTCATGATAAAAGAGCAACATTTGTTTTACAATATCACTGTTGAAAAGAAATCAATAATTCATAACTACGCATCCATGCAACTGGTGGCGCTCTCCGAGTCAGTTGGTTCTCCATACAATCCCAACATCTTCCCCCCTCCCACCCAGTCCTGATCCCCTTTATGTCTACTGTACATCAATCCGTCCTCTGACCTCTGCTGTAAATCTCTGTGCCCAATACTGACACCAGGCGGCGCAGGCAGGTCACTGGGTGATGAGAGGGAAATAAAACAAGGGGTTTTATGGCTCTGGAGGATGCAGCAGTCAGGCTTAGTAAGCCTTGCACTTGATTGGAGTAAGTCACATTTACTGACCACTGATCTCCCACTCCATTAGTTGCAGTGCATAAAGGCCGTTAATCCAATGCACCAAGCAGGCTATACTGACAGTGCAGGAACCCAACACAAGTTCTCTAGTATACATTATAATCACCAAGGTACTAAGATATTGAGATAAGGGAGCACAGAGACATCTCTACAATGAAGCAAAAAACACAATCAGATCAGAAAACGAGCCAACAATAAGGGTGACCAAAGGTAGGTCAGTGATAAATCATTGGACAGAAAATTAAGTTGATAACTGATTAAACATCCACTGGTCCCAGTTTCTCAAATTTGCTGCTTTCCTTTGTCAAACACGTTAGCAAACTGATGATATTTGGGTTTTGCACAGATGGTTAGAAATAATAAGGAGTCAGATCAGTATACAATAAGATAATAGGATGACTTTGAAGATTCCACCTTGGGCTCTGGGGAGTTATAATTGCAATTTCCCCTATTTTAAAAACAAAACAATAATTTGAGAATATTAACATCACATGAATCATTAATTGCAGCTTAATTATAAACCTTTTTATTTGGGACACAACCAAAAGTGAGTTCAACAAAAATATTTGTTAGAATTTAATTCGATCCAGTTTCATGACTCAAATGTCTTTTTTATTTTCACTCTTTGAAGTGGGAAAATAAATACATGTAGTCATAAATTAATGTGTTATATTTTCAAGCTTTTGTCTGAAATCATTTCACATAACAAGAACTGTGTTTATTTTTTTGTTGGCCTGTTACTTTTATGATGCTGCGCAAACACTTAAAAACACCAACCCTCCTCATAACAGGGTTAACCTCATCCTAATGGACAACCACTGTGACGCTGAACACATGAGCTGAGCATGGCGCTGAGACAAGCAGTGACCTGGAGGGCCTGTATGCGAGACTGGATGGAGTCGTGGATATATAGTGCATGACAGTCAAAGACTCAGACAACATAACAGCCGGCAACTCATCTATCAAGGCGACAAGCAGCGCCTTAAAGAATGGATGGCTGCAGCAGCCTTGGAGCCTGTGTAAGAACCTGAACATACAGTATGAACACAAAACACACATGATGAGTCTACACAGCATTAGCATTAGGACTACTCTTGTCAAGCCAACAAGAGGGCCCTAGGGTTGGCCTATTACTGTAAATTAGAAGCTATTGTAGCTTACTTTTCTTTTAGATTTCTCAATTAGTTCAACATACACTTGTCCAGGTCAACAAAACTGAGGCCAACAACAACAGGAAGACAACATAAAACAAAATATACAACAACAACAACAAAGAAGCTACTGAATCTGTCAACGTACCATTACAATTTTGTTGCAGTAAATGTTCATAATTTAATATACTAATATTCTACAGCTTGGCAAACGACAAGTTAAGTTCAGTGACTTTTGAGTTTTGGTGACTCTGGATGAAATACAGTTCATTTAATTACAAAGTACTTTTTTAAGGGGCTCTATCAAACAACCTGTAGAAATTAACATGTATTGGCCTAGTTAAGGTTGCTTGATATGTACAGCATCATTTCATTCATGCCTTAAAACATTTACAAATTGCTTAAATTGTTGGACCTCATATTGCCAAAATGGTTCCTTGGGATTTTACTTTGTTGGAAGGTTGTGAACCGTCTTAAATCTGCTCCTGTGAAAACTCTTTGACTCGGGAGCCCATTCAGCTGAGCTGCATAGCACCCTGTTAGTCAAATTATGTGTGCCATGCAATACTTAAATTTGAACTTATTTTAAAACATTAGCTCATAATGATGTAGAATTTTTTGAATGTAAGATATATGCTGAAATGCGAAGGTAGTGTAGAAGCTAATTAATAGTCAGTTAGCCCGAAGATGACTCTTGGTACCGAAAGACATGCAGTTATCCATCAGGGTGCTACAGCGTTATGACGGGATTTGCAGGAAGTGGACGATACTCTCGACTCAGCAGAGCTAAGGCCCATGTCCTTGACAAGTACACTTAATTAAACCCACAATCAGCTGTTGACTGCTTCCCCTGCCTCATCAATAAAGTGATTGAACCTGCATGCTAGAGCGCCTGTCTCCTCATGTTAACTCCTCTACTCTGAGCTGTATTGTCGGCTCATTTATCACTGAAAAACCTGAGCCATGTTAACATTATACTGCCCTAAAAGGTAAAATCATTGCCTCCAACTCATCCTGGTTTCCACAACATTAATCACAGTGATATAAGAGAGATATGGATAGAATTTGACAAAAAGAGCGATTATATTATAACCCGGCTGTGAACTTGTCCGCAAAAGCAGCTGTCGAAACCAATAATTTGGCTTAAATGGCAGACAATCTATGTCTTATTGATGGAACAAATGCATTAGTGTCATTACTTAGAACAATCTCGATCGAGCTTTACTGATTACACATCTTGGTAAGATTTTCTACTAAGCAAGAAAAGTTTATTCAAATAGAAAAAAATGTTTCATGCTGTCAGTCTTCCATTCCGCTGTTGATCTAGGTGTCATTTATCAAAACTCCACAAGAACATGTAATGGCGTAATTATATAAACAATGATTGGCAGCCTAAATAACATCATATTTCTGGAGAACCTTTCAAAAGGGTGTACATTTGCATAAGCAACATGGATTAATGCGACAGCCAAGCAGCTGCTCTCACCAGGAGGCCTGCACGATAACAACTTTCAGTGATTTGGCGTAATCAGTAAAACTTTCTGTTTCGAGGTTAAATTTATGAGAATATGAGAGGAGGAAGGTGGAGGAGAGGGAGGAGGTAAACTCAGATAAGATTGACACCGATACCAATTCACGTACACAAGATAAAATTAAGCTGCTTGATTGTTAACAAACTGTATTACCGTGTGTTCCTTCTGTATTGGGTGACAGGATGTGACTTTTAAAAATGATACTGACACTCATGGTGACTATTCTTGTTCCTCACACTTACTTCTCACAATACATGTTTCCAATTTACAGTGTGCAATTATTTATTGAAGCACCATGTGCAACAGAGTGACAAAGGAATAACAGCAACACAACACCTCATCCTGTTTGGAGCAGATGCTTTCTCCAGATTGATTAGCACAGCAGAATTCTCAGCAAACTTTTAAAGGAATCCTCTACACAGCCCATACCAACGATTCGACCTTCTTTGTGGTTATGGGCACTAGGAATGCCTGGATGGCCTGCACCTTCCCTACTTGTGGCCTGATGACTCCACGTCCAATCCCAAACAGCTGCTGAAGATGATACACCATCTAGATATGCAAAAAACTTGAGACCTATGTCAGAACATGGTCCATCAGCCATTGAAAGGTGGCTGGAGCTCTATGCTCAAGCAGGAAGTACATTTTTTCTTGACTTTAAGATATCTATGAGAGCAGAGTTAGAACAGGCTGAATATGGATGGTTGTGACAGGCAAGCATCCTGCATTGCCTCCTATCTTTGTGTATGTGTGAAAGACCCTGAAAGACCCTTCGGCTGAAACCTTAACCTTCTAGCCTACAAGAGTATTAGACCTGTAAAATGTCTGACACATTTCTATTTGACAGTTTCTTCCCTACTTTTGGCATTTCTAATTTGAACCAACTGAAGCAGGTGTCACTCTCCGCCAATCCTGACTCTCAGTCTGGCTTTTCATTACAGGGTTCCGGATTGCACTGAGGTGTGAGATAAATTGGTTATGTCTAAAGTCAAATTATATCCAGGACTTTGCAATTCACTTCACTTATAGAAAAAAGTAGGGGGAAAAAAAACTGCTAAAAAGGAATGTTCCAAGTTGCTGCTTTTGCTAAAAGATGGATTCACAAAGAGGGAAACTTACGCTAGATTGCCTGCCAATTTTTGGTCTAGACATCAGCAGAGAGGTCTTTCACTGCCATTCATGTAATGCTTGACGGAAAAAGGAATGGTTTCAAAATAGAAAAGTCAAGTCCCTTTCAGCAATTATTTGACAACTATAAAGCTGCTATTGAATGGCATGAAACCTTCAGGCCAAAGTGGAGTGGCATTGTAATTTTCTAGCTGTGCTATTTAAGCACTTTGGCTATAAACACAGCAACCATTCTGCATAGTTTGATTATATTATGTTGAATTTCTCTGAGTTCCATTATAGGTAGATTTGTCTTTTCATCTAGTGACCCAGATTAGATTTTAATAAGCCTGTTATTCTTTGTTCTATTTTAAGACATCAGAAGGGGAGCTGTGGTATAGCGATTCAACTGGTCATTTGGAATTTCATTATAGAAACACAAAGGAATATTCTCAGATTCCAATATGGTGATGAGTCCAGTGAAAAATTAAAAATAGCACTTGAATCAAAAATGAAGTTGACTTTAATATGAACTGTTGATAGTTGTGGTGATTGAAGTTGCCTTTTATACGCTTGCCAGAGGAGCGTTATCTAGAAAATGTGTGTGGTAGTTGATGGAAAAATGAAAAAGAAGGCAGGTTCTTCTGAGTCACATCTTTCAGCACTAAAGTATGTCACATAAATAAAAACATCCAATTAAAGGTTTTCATTTTTCAATTTTTATTTAGGTATTGTTTACCAAGACATTTTGTCTGAGGGCTGCAAATATGTGTTTAAAATGTTTTAAAACTAGAAAATTTCTGTTCAGTTTTCACATTTTACTTACTTACCTTACTTCCTTTATGTTTAAAGACTTAAGAAGTTGACAGCCAAACTCGCAGCTGTATTTAGGCACAGAGAGCTTTGAACTGAATACCACCATCAGCATGCTGATACGCTCACAATGACAATGTTAAGATGCCAAAGTTTAGCACGTAATGTTAACCATGTTTGAGCTATGGTTGTGGCCATGTTTCAGGGCCACAACACATTAACTCCACCTTATTAGTATGCAAAAGATTTCAATGTGATTGGTTCTGTATAGACTCATATTTCCAATGACAATTGTGGAATAAAGAAAGAATGGTTTGGGATAAAGGAGCTTAACTCAGAACACCAGTCTCTGTGAAAGTGCAGTGTTTGATTCACACTTCTACCCAGAATTACACCCTCTTTGTCACTATCCATGGTTCTAACTCGTGCATTACATCAGCAGAAAAATCTGCTGGAAAAATGTTAAGTCATATAATTTAGCATTGTGAGGAATTTAATTAATATGACAGGTTTTATGAATAATGGCCCACATTAGGATACTTTGGTCTGCAGTACAATTGTATTATCAGTGAACTCAGTGCTGGCCAGGGAGCCAATGCAGTGTTTGTTGTAGCAACAAATTAAATCAATAGCCAACAGCTACAGTAAACACAAGACAGAGAACAAAGAAAAAAGTCATATAAAAACAATTGAGTCTGAGAGTCAACGTACAACTAGTGTTGACATGGAATGCCACAAATAAATCTATTTTATTGCTTGAGTACCTGCTATCACATGCAATTGTGCCAAGTGAATAGCAATAGAAAATGGCCTCAATGGAAAATGTGTTGCTGTTCCTTCAAGGCAGATAACTCTCACTGATGCAGGAAAATCTGGTAAACATCATACTGTGCTGTACTATAAGGCTGATGCTTTACTTTACTAACTACAATGGGCGTTTCACTGACAGTATGTGTGCCTTTCAGTCAAGGAGGCACTGTCTCTAGGGTGCAAGTGGAGGAAAGCTGACAGTGAACTTACTCATATCCCACCAGTTCATGACTCATGACCCACTCAAGCACTCTGACTTCAATGAGTTTCGGGGCTGAGCAGTCCCTAAAAGGATTTAGTAAATGATGAAGTCATGCCTGGGGTGGTAGAGTACAGGACAGAGCTTCAGCCGTGAGACAGAATGGACTTTCAGCAGTGGAATGCTTCTGTTCAGCTAACCCTAAGCTCCACCTACACACTGTCATCTATTGTCAGGGCCAGGGCGGCCTATTGGCAGGGCTATTGATTTCCTGATTAATGGACCTCTCCACCATTGGCATTTACCGCTGCCGACATCATTTTAATGTGTGCGTGATCAATAGCTCCATCAACACTGAGAATATCCCGCCGTCAAGCTACAGGGGATTTGTCTGTGCATATGTTCCCATCAGAGCATTCATGGTGAGGTCCAATAGGGCATACAGCATGGGGCAACATAGTGTAGGCAAAGGTTTGTTTAATTCCTTAAATGTGAGCGAGGTCCATATTTCTAAAGAATAACGAGTTAGAGTGAAAGCTAGAACTGGTTTTATCCACTCTGAGTTGTATGCTTTGTTACCACAGTGGCCACATTCAGTGATTGTTGTGGGGTGCAATTGCAAATCCATGTTAGCGAGGTGTCAAAAGGAAAAATGGTATTCGATGTTGCAGTTTGCCCTCTTTTGGTTGCAATGAGCACTCAGCATTCAGTTGAAGAAAATCACACAAAAATCACCCAGAAAAATGTTCCCATTTCTGGTTTAAAGGTAGATTTTATGTATTCTTGCTACCAACCATGCCCTTTCCCCTCCTCACATTGCAATAGCTGTCCTGCATTTTTTGATATAGTGCCTCATGTTGAGAAAAACTCAAGTGGATATAAAACTACTTTTGTAGGGTGTGTTGTGTGCTATCTTTGAGTTTGGTTGTTTCAGACGGCAATGGATTTAATAGTAGTAGAGTTAGGGTGTTTGATTTGGGGTTCCCTGGATCCAAAGTTAACCAAGTACAGAAAGAATACCTGGGAGTATATTATTTATGATATTTGGTTTACTTGATTTGAAATACTCAAGTCATGAAGTGCCAATTGTGACTCAAATACTTAATGCCATACACTTCGGCATACCACATTTTAACTAAATATAGGCAATCTGGTTTATCATAGAAGTCAGAGAAATAAGAACCTGTAGCATCAGGATGGATTGTAAATTTTATTTTTAAAGATTTTATAATTTTTCAGCTAGGCCTGGGCAATATGTATCGGCAATAGACACGTCGTTAAGAAAATACTTCGATAACATGTTCGTTTCATGTGTATGCATTAAATGCAAACCAACTTGACAGCACATAGCGCATACACCTGGCTGCTTACAGTTCGACTCCACTAAATTTAAAACCATCCTCCTAGCAAATGTACGCTCCCTGGACAATAAACTGGACAACATTACACTGTGGAGATCCACCCAGCGTGACACAAAGGGCTGCTGTGTCTTCATTTTCATGGAAACGTTAAACCCTGGACAACGCCATCCAGGTAGCCGGGCTTACTCTCCACCAAGCAGACAGCATCACTGTCCACTAAGACTCGTGGGGGTGGCCGGCAACAAAGCATGGCGTCAGGGCATTGTGGCTGTCTCCATACAATGCTCTACACTACTGGAGTTTATGATCATGAGGTGCAGGCCATTCTATCTGCCAAGGGAATTTACAGCAATTGATACTGCTGCTGTGTACATTCCTCCAAGCGCTAATGCTAAGGATGCACTAAATGAACTTCACATTGCCATTAGTGAGCAACAAACCAAGCACCCTGATGAATTTGTTGTTGTAGCTAGGGTTGTCACGATACTAAAATTTTCAACTCGATACCGATACTTAAGAAAATATTCGATACTCAATACCATTTTCGATACCACAAGGATAAAAAAAAAGACCCCAAAATTTAAAAGAAATACTTTTATTAACGAGAAAAATGCAAAAATAACTTCTGTTACAACATGTAACAATTAACAGAACCACACGTTAAATATTCTGGGGACTTGGCATCATATTTTCGTTGTTGGTCAAACACAGATAGGTCACACACAGGTAGAGTTGGCTGTGTGTGTTGCTGTTTGGTTGCAGGTCGACTTTTCTCTGCTTCATTCTGGGACTTTAACAGATGAAATAACACTTTTCAGTCATCAACATTTATGTAAACTTAGTATACTGACACTGTGTCTATTAACGTAATATGGGCATGCCCGATTCATTTTTTTTTTATTTTTTTTTACGTTGTTTCTAATCATTAACGTGACGTCAGCCTTTAATCGCTAGCTGCGGCTAATGGCTAATAATAACACGGCCAACAACAATGCAGGCCACCGGCCACGATAACATCAGTAATAAGTTTGAAACGAAAGATACTAACTTGTCGAAATTCACTGTAAAGGGCAGGGTGTCGGTCCTTAAGATGTTTCGCGAACAGTTTACTTGACTTGGTCGCCACCGCCTTGTAGCAGTGTTTGCACACAGGCTTATCCACGTCCTTCGGCTTTCTGTGCTCGTTAGACTCGAAGGCAAAATACCTCCAAACACTTTTCCCTCTGTAATTTTCAACCAAAACTGGTTGATTTGGCCCTCCTGCAGCAGCACTGGCCATGCTCTGTTGTTATTGTGCTTGTCACGGTGAGGGGGAGGGTGCCGCTGCTGTGTGTGTGAAGGCTGAGAGGGAGAAGGACGCAGCGTCGGCGGCTCGGCGCCGGGGGGGGGGGGGCTGGTATCGATACTTTTGAAAATGAGTACCGTATCCGGATACAACATTTTAGTATCGATACTTTTTTGAATTTCGATACTTTTGACAACCCTAGTTGTAGCAGGAGACTTTGATCACGCAAACTTTATATCTGTGCTGCCAAAGTTTCACCAGCATGTAAACTTTGCAACCAGAGGATATGGTGTACACAAACCAAAAGGAATGCACAGAACAACCGTGTAGCGCTGACTCCAATTGTGATGAAGTGCTTTGAAAGACTAGTCATGCAGCACATCAGATATTCCCTCCCACCTAAGCTGGATTCTCTCCAGTTTGCCTACTCCCCCAAAAGATCCACAGACGATGCTGTATCCCTGGCTCTGGACCTGGCCCTCACACACCTGGACACCAAGGGCAGTTATGTGAGATAGCTGTTCATCGACTGCAGCTCAGCATTCAACACGATCATTCCACAACAGCTTATTGTAAAACTATGTCTCCTGGGCCTCAGCACCGCCCTCTGAAATTTGGTCCTGGACTTCCTCATAGGGAGACCACAATCAGTCCGGATTGGCAGCAGACACTCAGCCTCCACCACACTAAGCACTTGAGAACCATAGGGCTGTTTGCTCAGCCCACTGCTGTTCACTCTGCTTACCCATGGCTGGACTGCAAGATCCAGCTCCAACCACATCATCAAGTTCGCTGATGACACAACAGTGGTGGGCCTCATCAGCAATGAAGATGAAACACCCTACAGAGAGGAGGTGCAACATCTGGGAAGGTGGTGCAAGGACAACAACCTCTCCTTAAATGTTGGGAAAACAAAGGAGTTCCTTTGGTTCAGTAGAGGTCATCTCAGATGACCTCTACTGAACCACAAACACTACAGCACTCACCAAGAAGGCACAACAATGCCTGTGTTTCCAACAGAGGCTGAAGAAAGCAAGTGTCCCGCCACCCATCATATCCACCTTCAGAGGAACCATCGAGAGCATCACAAAAAACAGTATGGTAAACAGACTTGATCTAGACTTGACTAGCAACATTCTGACAAGGGCAGAGATGGGAGTAGAAATTGTAGTTTTAAAAAAAAAAAATGGTCAAAAACTTGTGGATTCATATTCAGACCTCAAGGCTTTCCATCAATATTTAACAGGAGAAGATTAGGTCATATATTGAGAATTTTAACTTACTTAAAAGAGGGTGAACCCTCGAAGCACATTCTACACTGGATAATAGCCTCCTTAAAGCAACAGCCCTTCCCTCCAACTGCCCTTCCCTCTAACCTTCCCTTCTAAACTCCAGCAGTAGTAGAAACTGTGGGTGACCACACTAACATTCAGCCATCAGTGCATCAATGCAGTGAAAGATAACTTTTGTAGGTAAGTTGTGGTATGTGTTTACTTGTTTTAACTTTTTTGATTACTTCTTAAAAGAACATCATTATGGTATTTTCATTGTATTTGTCACTCTTTCAGCCTTGGAAAACTCACTGTGCCATTTGATTTTTCCATCATAAACATGCCAAATGTTCCTTACTGGTATAAGAAGATACACAAGATTACCGTACTGACCTTCAGTGCTTGGTAAACTGCTTTTTGAACACTCTGAAGTTATGAGATTTCCTCTGCTGGGCTCAAGAGCATGCTAATATTATGTGGCATAAATGCTAGCATCAACATAATCTGAATAAAAAAGATGACCTTTCCATCACTATAATGTGTGATGGTAATTTTAAATCAATTTTTAGCATCCAAAATAGACAACAATAACTGTCTTTTATTATGAAACTGGTTCTAGAGAAACACATTTGAAATGTCTCAGGTAGGTAGACAAATTAAACCCCTTTCAATACATTCATTTATTACAATTCAAAAACATTAACAAGACTGAGTCTACAGCCATGCTAGCAGCTCTGTGAAAATGTATAGGCACAGGAGTTGCTTCGAAATACATGCTAACGTCAGCAAGCTAACATGTTGATAATTATAATGCTGATGTTAAAGAGGTTTCATGTTTACCATGTTCACCATCTTGGTTTAGTGTGCTAGCATGCTATAGCATGCAACACAAAGTACATCTCAGTCAAATGGGAATGTCATTAGTTTGGTATCAACTAATCTCTAAGAATCTGTAGGCAAGGGACAAGTTTGTTGTAGTCCAACTGTAGTCTGAGCAGTATTGACCAATCATGTTTGAGGTGCCATTTTGTGCTTACAGGTAAACAGTCCATGTAGAGGGCAAAAGAGGCAGAACACATTGGCCAAAATGCAATCTCAGAAACCATCAGCTATCGTATGACCATGATTTCGCTTTTAATTTGCCTTTTTTTTTAATTATCTGCAATTATATACTTATTATGTTGCTTATACACCTACCTTTTACCTAAATATAAAGATAATAAAAATAAATTAATCATTTGTAAACATAAGCTATATTCATGTAGACATGCCTTGCAGTAAGAAAAATGCTTAATGTTTGAGTTCCACATAAATTTAGATGTATTTGTAACACTTTATTTTTTTTCATATTTAATATATATTTTAAAACAGTAAAATGTTCGGCCTTCAATTCATATCTTTGTCACCAGTGTTTGATCTATATTTTAGGGATCAAAAAACAAGTCATTTGTTTTTATATATTTTTAAAACGTTTTATTGGCCGAAATATTGGTTATCGGAATTTTTTACTCCCCAATATCAGTATCGGCCCCAAAAAATCACTATCGGTGCATGTTATACTCTAACAATTAAGTGTTGCCTTAATTTTTTTGAGCAGTGTATTTCGCTTTGGAACATCCAGAATGTTACCCTACTTAACTCCTATTACACGATATTAGACAACTATCGAGCCTCCAGAATGTCACCCTACTTAAATTCACGACAACTCGAAATCAATTCATCACTCATTCACCTCACATATCATGTACTGTCCATTACCATTAGCTCTACACATCAATTTTATCATGAAAAAATAGATCGATATCGAGGTCTTTACTAGTCAGACTGACTGTTTGTTCATGATGTGATTTTAATGTCCAGTGTTGGATGTAAATGCAGACAAAGATCCATATTCTTTGCACAGAGCAGCTTCTCATATCTCTATACATCACAGACAACATGCTAGCTTGCAAAAGCCCACCTCAAGCCTCGAGCCAGGCCGCTGGGTTGACAAATGAGAGCGTAAGGAGTTTGAATGTGCAGATGAATGATCCTGATGATTGCCCAGGACTGTAATAAAACACTATGTCAACTCTAATGCTGTTACCATTTCGTTGGTCTGCCAAGTGAGATGCACCTTGGCTTGTCCAAGTGCTCAGATTTCATTTCTAAAGAAATATCTGGATGCTGGTATAATTTGTTAGCGTCAACAAAAGTTCTAGCCGAGCGGAGTCGCCACACGCAGCGTTTTTTAACGCAATTTTAGGAGGGTGAACTGAAAAAAAGGAAAATGTCCTAATGCAGGTTAAAATGCCATTTCCATGGAAACAACATTGTTCAAAGATAAACCTGAATTCTAAGGTGCCGCATGTATCTGTGTGTGTTTTGTGCAGAAATGTATAGCTGTGCTTATGTAGGTGGGTGAGACAGTGCTTTATTTTTACTATCCTTAGTCCTCATTTGAATTCTCATTTGAAATTCTCTTGAAATATATTTGAAGCCTCTGTAAACTATATTGCATTTTAACAGGTAAACATAAAGCACCTGTAATATTTGTGTGTTTGTCTTTGTGTGTGCCGTAGTTTGTTCCATAATTATTGCCCTGTCATGAATTTAAGCACCACCATCCATCAGGATAAAATTTCAAGACAGTTTCCAGGCTGATTCAGATTTTCCTATGAGTAAAATATGATTAAAGTGACAAACCACAACTGACAGAGAGCACAGTAATACAACAAATTCACATTTAATTCCCTAATTGCCCCCATGTTATCTGTTTTGTGGCATTTTTCGGGGTTGTGTTGATACTGAAGTCCCACACAGCACATGTTTCAAAGCACAATGCCACACAGAGATTGGTATTGTTCAGTAAAACTGTTAGCTTCCTGTCAGGCTTTGATTTGATGCAATATGGCTTTTTTTGCTGCCTGTGAGGTTTGATATTATCCCAAATTTCATTGGACTCCAAATATCAGTTGTTAAGGTATCGAGGAATTTCACTTTTTGTCAGTTTAAATCCTACTCCTTTTCTGCACTTAATCCCAAGTGTGCTTGTGGTTCTACCCTTTCATATTGATTTTAAGCCGAGCAACTGAAAAGGGTCTTTATGGAGGCAGACTATGGTGGGAAGCCAACTTGGTTCTCATTCGTAGAAAGCGTTTGAAGCACAAAAAGAGGCTCCCTTGAAACAGCCAGGGTTGTTGAGCTGAACGTTCGTAGAGGCCTGTGCCTGAGGCCATTCCTCTGAACAGCTCTCATCCCTGGCTTCCAGAGAGAGGGGGGCTGACGGAAAGCTTCCAGGTGACAACTGTAGTGGGGGATGGCAGAGTGAGAGAGACAGAGAAACCTAGAGCCTCACCCACTGATACTTCACAATCCATCTTCCACTTTACTATTTATTTATTTTCATCCTGGGGGAAGAACTTTCATATTCTGCATGTAAAATAGTGCTGCAGTATATATAAAAAAATATTGTAAATAGAAAGTAAATAAAGTAAAGTAAATAGTATTCTTACATTAGAAGTAGTTATGAATGTATTACTAAATTTAATGTTAAATAGCATTAGACTGAACAAATGTTCATGCTATTGAACCAATATATACTGTGTACATTAAACATTAATGAGAAACTGAGTCACAGCTAGTGAAAATTGATGGTCATCATGACATGTACATTTGTTTATCTGCGGTTTTGAAGGCATTTTTTTAAAATTATTATATATTATTATATTGTTATCATAATATAAGTTATTTACATTATTATATATTTTTATCAAGTTTCAAGTCTGTAAGGACATAGTATCTGTGAAAAAATAAAGCATTCAAAAAATGTTTTACATTCCTTAAAAAGGGTCACCGTAACTGGTAGTATTTAACAACTGCAATATACTGTAATTCTATAAATCTGTGATTTTTTCTGAGATGGTTATCATACCATGAAAATGTCATACTGCTGCAAGAGCCCTAACGGCCATTGCTTATATTTCCTAAAACACGTCTATTTTTTATTTTTGTTATTTCCTCCACAAAAATGTCCAAAACATCATTAATTCTTTTAATGTCTGTGCAATAATAACCACCTTTTGTATATTTAAATAAACTTTGTAGTCTAATAAATGCAGTTCAAAATTGTAATACACACAGTGATGATTTTGTATGATAGTGTTACCTATAGTTAAGGATGATGAGAAGTCTGTTGACAGGACATCACCTGACACTTGATCAACAGGCCTAAACGGAAACGTTTTTTTTTGTTTTTAATTTTCAGCGGTGACACAGAATGAACTCTGACAAAAGTGTCTTTGCCACTAAATTAGTCCTTAACAGAACAAATATATCCTCTGGCTCAAATTAAACACATCAGGACACTTATCAGGTAAATAGCAATTATCCTTATCTGTATTTCTTTAGATGTAAAGTCAAGAATTCTGCACTGAGACGTGGTCTGTTTATACACTGCAGCACAGTGGCAAAGACGAGAGAGTTGAGAGAGTTTATAGCATGGATAAAGTTTTTTTTCCAGGTCTGACAGCTACAGCTGTAGATGCGAGCAGCCAATAAAGTCAAAGCTCTTTGCTATACTGTAGATGTGGAAGTCAGTGAGGATGCCCATGTACCTCAGACATGTTCAACCACTAACTATACTCTCTGCTCACTACAAGACCTTTTCCCCCTGCTTTCCCACCATTGCAACATCCTGAATCACACCATGGCTGAAAGCACAAGGTGTAATAGTACCGTGCAGCATGTGTAAAATGTTTCGTTCTCTCAGTAGTCTGACAGCTATGTGTTACAGTCTGACCTATTTCTTGTAGGCACAGGCACACCTTTTCATTTTCACACTTCCACGTTAAGATTTGTGCACTGTGTCTTCTCTATTTTTGTGTTACCACATCCCACCTGTGATACTGTTTTATTTATTTGAGCTGCATAAACACTTTGCTTAGTTAGCAGCACATGTGATATTTTACCAAGGATCTGAATGAATAAAGTGCTCTTTCAGAACAGTACGATTCTGTCAACCTAAAAATATTGGAACTGCTCATTGAAAAACAATGTTGGATCAAGGCAGACATCATGGATTTTTTCAGTTTCAGTTATTTCAGTTATTTTGTAATCCCTACTGGCTTTCTAATCTCTAATTTTTCACAACAAAACCTCCCCATGCATGTTGCTCAAATTGTGCAGCATCATTGGCTGGAGCCCCATTATGGTAAACTATCCATCTCCTTGAGGAAGCGCCTCCTCCTCCCCTTATGCCCACTACCATAAAGACACTTCACCAACATTTGAGAACATCTGAGCTATTATAACAAATCTCTGCTCCAAACAACTGCAAAAATATTACTTTAAAAAGTGAGATAACATGTTGCATCAGGTCCAGAGGTGACATACAATGCCGTTGAAAGATTAAGGGCTGTAATGCTCCTCTCTTGAGGTATGACCATGCAAAGGTGTGTGTTTTTCATTAGCAAAACTGCAATCGTTCAGAGATTAATCAAAGTGGAGACGACGCATCCCAAGGTTACCTGCCCTGTCCCTGTCAGCAAACATAACAAGCAATCCTCTTCCGGCAGCCCTCACTTCACTCACGCATGCTTGTATTCCTGTGAACACTTGTTGTATTAACTATATGGCAGTCACAGCTGCATGCAGCTGTCTCCTGCTTATTAAACTGTTTACTTTCAGTTAGCTAATAGACAGGACAGATGTTTAAAACTAATCCTACATCCAGTAAGAGTAATTTACATAATGCAAAGGAAAGCATGGGTGGAGGACAAGCTGCTGTCTACCTGGAAGATGCGGTTGTTGTTGATTGAAATGGCATACAGCATTTTTATTCTGTGTATCTTGTGTTGGCATCCTCTGGGTGATACAGTTTTCCCGGGTGAACTAAAAATGGTGCATTACTCCTAGGTGTGGATGCGAGTGTGAATGTGAATGTTCCTGTGATGGACTGCTGACCTGTCCAGGGTGTTTATACTTCCATCCACCCAGTGCATGCTGGGATAGGGTGACCCTGAAAACTGAAACTTAAACTTAAAAATAAGTTAAATAAAAATGGATGGATGTACTGAAAATGAAGTGGGGCCGACGAGGATCCAGACAGATGTCTGTCTGTACTTCTGTCTGGCTGTCTACTGCACTCTCCATTGTAATGAAAACTTCAACACTTCACACTTGTTAGACTAAGTACTTGGAACATGGATTTGCTGCATTTGGCCTCAACCTGTATTGAACTTTTTTTATCCCATTCAATAATGTTATCTGAGTAGAAATGAAACAATGAAACCCAGGTGTGGACCAACTAAAAGCTTCTTGGTATTTAAAACACTATCTGCAAGGGGAAACGTTAGCAACATATTTCATATGTGCTTTTAAAGCTGTGCAGAAGACCTCTCATGGTTAGGGTATATTTAACATAAAATAAAAAACTAATTTGATGTATTTATCATTTGAACTGTATAAGGTCATTTCACTGTATACAACATGTACAGCCAGGCAAAGCTCATCCTTGCAATTCTCACACAACTCTTCTCTGGCTACTATCCAACATACTGTAAATTGTGCTGTTGTCAGTGACTGTCTATAGGAGCAGATCTTTAAGTTGTGAGCATGGGAAGAATGAGGTTGGGAAGGATCCATAGTTTCCATTAAGAGTAATTTCTTATCTGATCATTTGCTGAGTAAACACGCAATCCTTCCAAGTAGCCCATTATGAACAAAGACAATGCCAAACTGTGTAAAATCAATTCATCAAAATAGGTGAATGTAAAGCAAGTTAGTTTTGCTGGCAACAAAGATGCACAGTATGGCTTTTATTATCAAAAATGCTTAGCAATATTCCTTGTAACACAATTTTGCTTTACTGGACTACTGTAGGATACTCACAGTGAATGAGGAACATACAGGAAGTGGAGGAGTGTTACTGTAATCTGGGTGCATCAAGTTCATCAATTCATTCTCACCTGTTCGAATAACAGGCATTTAAAAATTGTAAAATGCATCACAAAGTGTCCCGCAAGTACATTCACAGTCCAAACTTTATGCAAAATATAAAGTATTGTAGGAAATTAGTGTGTTTATGTCTTGCTTCTTAATTGAAGTCTTCATAACAAAAACTTTGTAGTAAAAAGTTTTGTGTTATCTCTGACCAAATCAAATATAATCAGTCTGCAAATGCATGTCGACCCACAAAGCACAAACAAAATGCACTTCCAAATGTTATAAAGTTAGCTTGTACAACTTATTTCTGAGTAAACATTGTTGCTGCAGGTTGTGTTTACTTGTATCATTTTAGACTGGCCACATTCTAATAGGGATGAACTTAGGCTACACGATAGATGAAATGCTCTTGGAATCAAAAATTATTTTGCACCAAAATCTACGTGTGGTGGATTTGACTGTGCAATGTTTTAACCATAACAGCAGTACTTTTTGTGTCCTTTGATGTTGTTCTTGCCCTTCTCAGCACCTCTCAGCTAACACACTGTGCACAAAGTTTTAATGCAACTTTCTTCTTCACTAAGAAATCATTTAATGTTTTGATAACACTGGTGGTAAATAGTCTCAGGAGCTGCATTAAGAATCTTCTGTTACTGCTGGGTTCTGATTGGTATAAAACTGAGTGGAACAAGCACTGTGTGTGGACCTCTTCTCCCTCCTGCCATATGAACAGCATATGTGTCTTGTCCTTGCTTGTTGGCAAGGGCATGCTTGAAATCACTATCTACGGTTAATTTTCAGCTGCTCACATGTTCTCTTCCCTTGCAAAAATGTTTTTAAACATGATCATTAGTATGATGAGATATTATTTCTTTATCAAACCAGACTACAGATAAACCACCCTCTTTTTGCAGATAACAGTACTTTAGAAGGACTACAGTTGAGACATTGTTGATAAATAGAAATGTGTTGTGAAACATAATTGGCCTTCAAATGCTTAATATTAACAAAGTATTGGTTTGATTCCAGCACAGCTGCATCTGTTCTGGCAGCGAGACAGCATCAACAATAACAAAACAATTACATCATGGCCAAAAGAGGCAAACAAAGGTTCAAAAATAAACTAAGGAAAAACAGGACATACTGTGCAAAATTATTTTTGTTGTACTGTATTCAACTTATTTTTTAACTCATTAGTAAAAAGTTGGTCCACTTCCTGTTTTTGTGCCCCATTCCCCTCTGTCGCTTCACTCACTGTAGCTAACAGACCACTAGCTTATTTGAATAACCGTGTACTGTATATACAGTATGTATGTGTGTGTGTGCAAGTGCATGAGTACACAATATTGTATGTCCACACATGTTGATTGAACTCAATCAATAATTGCCAACCTCTGTGACAACCTGACTACAATAAAAACATAACAGAGCAGAAGTTATTAACAAAAAAATAAACTTTCAATTGACTAAAAAACTGGTTATGCACTAAACTATAGAATTCTAAAAACATATTTTTCTTCCTACAACACAGCTGAATTATAAAGCTGTAGTTGGTTCTACCATTAATGTCATAGCTGATTGGTTGCCAGCTATTTGGTCTAATGGCTGCATGACATGGTTTATACCCCTTAATTATAGTGAGAATATTGCCTGCCTCGGCTGTTCTGGAGAAAGCCAGGGGTGTGGACGAGCGCTGTCAGCTCTTTCTGCCCCAAGTCCCTGAATCGCAGCTTCATTGGTTGTTAAGTGTAACATATGGAATGCCTCTCCACATCCGTGCACTTCTCCCAATAGAATAATCAAGATATTCTATTCTATTCTATCTAAGCTCAAGACTGTGGCTGCCCATCACGATAAACTGTGCAGCACGTTCGTTGTGTGCGATAAAAATAGGCAGGGCTGTCAATGCCTTGGTACAACACACATCAGCACAGGTGCTTATGATAGTGTGACACGATGTGAAACAATTATTGGATGGCCTGTTAAACAGTCAGTATTAGAGTTCCTTCTTAATTGCAAGATTATTATGCTCATGTACCAGACCCTTCTGATTACAAGCACTCCACAACATCCTCTGCTATTCGTAAATAAAGTTGTTGTGCGTGTTTAATCAATCGGAAAGTTCCAGTGAGACAATAAAAGCCAGATGAATTGGCTGTATTTCTATTTCATAGACATTACATTGCAACTGAAGCTTGGCGGAGACAGGGGGAGGCAGGATGTGACACTCCCTGTGCCCAGTGCACCTGCAAAATAGCGGCAGAGGCCTTGTACGTATTCAAGGTTGCTTCTCCTCCTTGAGGACCATTAGTAACAACCTTTCAGAAGTACTGATTGGAAGGAGCAGCGCTCTGCATATCAACAGGAAGTAGCATCCCCAGAGGTTGGCAGTCTGGTCGCAAAGGTGTAAAGAGGGGCTGACGAAGGGAGGTGGCGTGAAATGAACGAGAGGGAGGGGAATACGCAAAAAGGGGAAAAAGGGAAAAAAAGATGGGGGACAGCAACAGAGGAGTGGTAATTAAGATGCATTTAAAAGAGAATATGGTTAACAGGGGATGGGGGTTAGTTGTGAAGGAGGAATCACTTAATCAAGGCTTTTGGCAGACAGGGCAGGATGATAACTAAATCCATCAAATTACCAACATTGTGAATCCCTTAACGAACTATGTTTATTCTCACTGCAGTTTGTAAATAAATAAATATTTTTACTTAAACACACAGTATATTATTTCTGCTGATAGCGGTGTCTCATCAAGACAATGAAAACGACACTGAGGTAGCATGGGATAACGGCCGTTGTTAGCGTCATCAACCACCACTGCTTTTGGAAATCGGTCTGACGTGATTCAGACACAAATGCTCACGGACAAGATATATGGATTCATTCACGTACTGTTCAGTTACGTTCACCGACTTCCTTGCTCACTCTCTTGACGCATCATCTGAAGTTTTGCGCCAGGTGAACAAATAAAAATTCACTGTTGCCTTTAATAAAATTACACATTTCTCTGGGTTTGAACATTGATGGATGATGATGATTTTTGATTTTAAGGTCACGATTTGATTCTTGATCCTTTTTTTTGTTTTGTTTTTTCTTTTAGAACAGATGGCTATGCCATTTTTAGACTAGTCTAGGATCATTGGTTTTATGCCATGATGTCATTTAATTTTTTTTTTTTAAAAAGATACACATGTATCACAGCCTTATTGTCAAATTTAAATAATTTATTAACAAAACTAACTGTAAACAGAAGAAGTCAGAGGGTACCTGCCATCTAGTGACTCTTTTTTGTAACTGCAGTATGCACTCTTCACAGCAGATGTCATTCAAGTTCACAACAAAACATCCAATATGTGGTGACACATATATAAAGGTATGTGCTGTTGCATGTTGGTGAAGGATCTCAGTCAATATGTGGTGTTGTTTTCTCAGTTAAGTCTACTTCTTAATGATGTCACCAAGAACCAGGTACTGTTCTGTGTTGCGTGTGGACGCGTATGCTACACACGCATAGCAAGCCGACGGTGTCGAACGTGTCGTCGGGTTGCATTTCTCCAAAAGTTGACTCCATCTCAACTTTTTCGGCACGCACCATCGAAGCCAAAACGGACTACCCTCATTACAATGAATGGGAAAACCTGTGTTTTCGCCACAACGTCGGATCCAATCTGAATCCACTCGTCGCTACGACATGCTGTGTGTTTTTTTTCCCCTCTTGGCCCGCCTGCCGGACGTGACACTGGGGGCGTGGCTAAATCCTTGATTCCACCTGATTTTGAAGGTCGAGATTGTGACATCATTTCGATCAATATCCGACTTATAATCGAGATTGTGACACCCCTATTTAATAATGAAGTGCATATTTATAAAAAGGTTTACATTAAATGTCTGTGATAAATGTATTCCAAGCACAGTGTTGAAAGAGTTAAAAGGTTCATGATACTGTATTCACAGCCGTTCTGCATTTAGACTTTTTCCTCCTCTGACACATCTGTATGCATTATTTTAATGAAGTGACTGTGAGATTTCTTCATTTCGCTCAGGCAACAGTAGCTGTTTGATCACTGTGCTTCCTTCCTCTCTCCCCTGATAAAATGCAGCGCTTCAGACACAGCTCTGTGCCATGTTTTTTAAAGTTCAGATAACACACTATTAGATGTCATAAGATATGTTGTGCTGAAGCATTGAAACGAGGAAAGAGCAAGGAGCTGCGACACAACCTTTAGTTCAGCAGTCAAAAAATAAAAGAAAAAAAACTGAGATGTAACCTAATGAAGACATCCACAGCCAGAGACCTGCACTGCTGTGCTGTGTCACAGCAAAAAGGTGAAATATCACCTCAGCAGGAGAAAAGTGAATCAAACAACACACAGAGCAAACCTAAAGAAGAAAGAGTTTGGAGTGTACTGGTTCATCTATCAACACCATCTCTCTCTTCAAGGCAGAGCAGGCAGGCAGGAAAACCATCAGTCACATTTTTAAACAATAGTCTCTCCATCTTTGTCACCCGGTGCCAGCAGAATGACTTTACTTCAAATGTCTAGAGAGAGATCTGCGGAGAGTGCTGGATTTTTGGGGTCAATCTAAGAAAATGGCTGGACAGGCTGTCTTGGAGGTTTTACTTCAAGAGAGCGGTCCCTCGGTCCCCCTGCTGTGTGATGTTAAATTCTGAGAACTGAGGTAACTGTAACAGGCAGCACAAAGAGAACGTCAACATATTGATGGTGCAGCGGCTTGCTAGAAGGCATTGATTCGAAGAGTGTGAAGACTTCTAGGTGAAAAGAGCCTTCTATAAAAGTGTCATAAGTCATCGAGGTTATCTCATTGCTTTCTGTCTGTGCAAACACTGTCTGTCTGTAGCAAAGTGGAGGGTACACAGAGGTAAACATGCTACACCCTACTCTTTTATGGTGTTTTCGAGAATACCCAGCTATTGCCCCATACAGACGCCAACTTGATTTCAACTGACAAAAAATATGTGGTTATAGTTTCCTGTCATCCTCATGTGTAAAATCTTCTTCTGTATTCACCCTCTGGTAAACAGTGGTGGAATACACTGATACGTGCAGTAACACCTACAATAGGCTACAGCACTTACATTATCCTGCTGAAATTTGTCAAGTAACATCAAATTATGCAAACAATAAATATTTCCGCAATACAATAGAATCATAAGCCACACAAAAAAATGGCAAATTTCTAGAGAAATTCCTCCATCCGAGCACTACAGTGAGTGTGATCCAAACGTTTGAAAAAAATCTTGGAACACTCAACAACTTGTTCCAATCTTTGGGTTTTAATTCCAGTGTTTACTGAGCTGATTACTGTGAAATGTACATCTGTAAACAAGGAATGAATTAGTACCAGGGTCTACCTTTTGGGGGGGGTTTCCACAAGCACTAAAAGCTTTTTGAATAAGAATACAATAAGCTTAACAAAATGTAAAAATAAAATTTACTCAAGATACTTAGCAGATTTTTTTCTGGAACTCAAGAGCTCAATGATCAAACTCCATCCAATCACTACAACTTAGTTAAAAGCTCCAGAAAGAGCTAGTAGTCAAATTATTGTTTTCCAGGGTCAAGAAGGAAGTTAAGCTAGGGTTTAACAGGACTCCAGACTAACTTTTGGCATTGGTTGCACTAACTTTTTTATTTAGGTGCACCAGCACAAAAGTTAGGTGCACCCAAATTTTTCATCCTGTTGCCTTTTTACGCCACAAGTTCACATTATTATCGCTTTCCATATACATTCATATATTGTGTAAATGATTTTAGGCAAGAATAAGGTGTAAGTAAATGCTAGTCTTTATTTGAAGCACAATTATATTCAAAAAGAAAAAAAATACAGTGTTTAAAGTGCTACACTGAGCTGAAATTGAACAAACTTAAACATTTTAAGCAAAATAAAACATTTCCAAACAAAAAGTGCTAGTGTTTAAAGGGCTTCACTTCCTCTTTTGCGATGTCGCAGGCAACACTGAATTTAATTATCATTTCTGATTCCTCAGAGGACCTGAGGATTGCTGCCTACCGCTGAAATGCAGCCGGGAGAGGAGCCACTTTATTAACACACTTGTCCCGGCATGAAGTGTGTTTTTGCGAGACGTCATGTTTCTTCAACGTTTCGATACGTTTCGATTGTCGACCTGCTTACGAAGGCACTGTTACCAACCATGTTTGGACCGCACTCCTTACAATAAATGCAGTGCATCGAGTTATCTATTTTATTGTATCTCAGCCAGGGAAATTGTTCTAGCCAGTCCTTCCTGAAAGTATACATTTTTGGCTTTTTAGTCTGACTACTCTCAATTCTATGATCTCAGAATCAATAGGCCTAGACTCCATCTCTGTCTCATCAGATGCCATCTCCGCTGAAGGGCTTGGCACCTTAGGGACTGGAGGCCGGTGGCTGAATTAGCTCCTTGTCTGGACATGGACTGGGAATGACAGTAGGCCTACTCGTACTGGGCGGAACAGTAGGCTTACTTTTCTTGATGAAAAGGCTATCTATGTGTCTAACCCTCTTCATTTTTTCGTCGTCCGTTTCCTTTATCTGTTTACCGCAGGTGGTCAGGTCGCAATTTTGAACACACACAGCCCAGAGCAGTGGACAGGAATATCTGGACTACAGCCAATCAGAAGCAAAGACCCGCCCCATCTCTGTCTCTGATTGGTTTAGACCACGATATGGGCCTACCATTACTGTGAGTTTGGTCAAAGGAGATCAAACACTTCGTTCGCAGAGAGGCAACAGATGCGATGGAAGTTTAGGCGTACGCATTGAAAATGTTGGGTGCACCAGTGCGACCTAGGAATAATTTTAGGCGCACCTTTACAAATTTAGGTCGCATGTGCAACCAAATTGGTCACACTCTAGAGCCCTGTATAAGCACGGTCTCAGAATGTAGACATCAGGGATCAGGAGATGATTCCCAGTTTTTTTTTCTTTGCTCTAATCTTTGCATTTGTCTATCTCCTTGGATGTCTTAGAAATCAAGATTAATCAATCTTGTAAAGAAAAATTGTCTTTGCCTCACTGTTCACAATTCATAGACATGCAACTTATGACTGAGGGCCCCAAATGGATATTGGTTTTATTTAAGGGGTCACGAGTAAAAATAATGGGTGGGAACCACCATAGTTCAGTCATGTCTTTATCCTGGCACCTTCCACATGTTACTCTTTTTCTGCCAAGACCTGTTTTCATGACGCCAACTATGTTGTAGAGAATGTATACAACAATTGTATCTGTTGAAGCCGAAACTCTCAGAAAGACGACACAGAGGCAAGGTTTGTAGAAAGTGGGTTCTGTTTATTCCTGTACTGACCAGACATTTATGTGCCTCGAAATCTGCTTGCACAATCACACTTGCGTAGTGATGATCTAGACCATTATCAAAATGTCACAATGACCCTTGTCTCATTGTTCCATATCTTTCCTAGTATTTCATGTACTTTCCAATAACTCCCGAGTCTTGTGTGAGGGAGTGCGTGTATGCTCGTGCATGTGTGTGTGTGTGTGTGTGTTTATCCTGGTTGACTTGGCCCTACGTGTTGATTTAGAGTGTCCATGCGGTTATGTGTGTGTGTTCTCATCAAGTGTGATGTTAGTCATATTTCCCAATCTATTGTTTATCTCAGACCCTGAAGCAGAATAACACATTCATTCAAAGGTCAATACTGGTCATCTAGTCAGGCCAGAATTCTCAATACAACTAGTGAGAAATAACAAAATAAAGAG
The DNA here is from genome assembly GCF_965226575.1 of Pagrus pagrus. Lineage (NCBI taxonomy): Eukaryota > Metazoa > Chordata > Actinopteri > Spariformes > Sparidae > Pagrus > Pagrus pagrus. Next base: position 18,402,151 of record NC_140207.1, read on the forward strand.
GGCACAAATTAAATTATTTTGTGAGTACACTCAATATACAGTCACATATAATCAACTTCAAATTTGTGTGAAGATTACTGGCCAACCTGTGGCATACTGACAGTATCTCTTGTGACTTCTTTTATGTTCTAAACGGAGAATACCAACTTCTGCCCTCCAATAGATGATTTAGATGGTTATGACTGTTTGATATGCTTTGTACATCTGAATATGTGTGTCATATGTGTGACTCTATGTCTAACCTGTACAGTATGTAAAGGATGCTAAATGAATTTCAGTGTAAACTAATGAAGTTGTATCATATCGTATACTAATTTGAAAAGACAACTTGAAACATGTTTGTTGACAACATGCAGCAGTAAGGCTTGGAGCACCCATTTACAATGAAAGCCAAATACGTCCTTTTTAAATCACGTACATAGTCAATGTTGCTACTGTAAATGCTGTATACTGTTTATTTTTGGCATTTCATACACAGTGTGGTTAGATGTTTTTCAACATGAAAATCATGTCTAATGCAGTTTTAATATGTTTTTTATAGGTAAACCATGTGATAACAACATAACTAAGCCTTACTATCCACTGCTTAGGTTTTAAAGGGTGAAACTTTGCAGCAGCTAAGGTCGCAAATCCTCTACAGGCACCAAGTTAAAAAGACACCCTCTGCTCTCCCTTTAGCCTACTGGACAATGCGAGGGGGCTGCTGACAGCCCAGAATTAATTGACATGCCTCCGAGAGGTTGTTCTCTAATAACATATTGATCCAGCAGGGCTGATATGCAAAGCATCTGCCAGCGAGTGTCGCTGGCGAGGTGAGACAAATGCCCTCAGAATACCTTCGACCGAGCTATGTTGATTAAAGGAGGTATTAGCGCCCATGATCACCAAGAACCAGCGTGTTAGGTATTCCACATTGAACCATGTCAGAACCTGCTCTCATTAGTAGATAACATTTTCCACAAGCATGAAAAGCTGTGACAAATTCACATTAAACTTTCATATATTACAAGAATTCAGCGAAAAATTCAAGATTTCAGGTTTCTTTGTTTTGACACAGTGCACCTGAGTCTTGACAGGATAAAATGTCAGCTTTGCTGCAAAAATGTGTCGAGTTTTCATATCCTAAAGCTGCAGTAGTCAAGTGGTACGAAAACAGTCATCTTGCCAGCATTAATCGCGTAGTAAAATATACTGGTCTAAAAACTAATATAAAAAGGGTACAGTACCACTGCAGTGTGGAAGTGATTATTTGTGATGGACATGTTTGAGCCACTATTTGTGTTGAACAAATTGTGTTGGCTCTGGTGTGCACTCGTTGCTGACAAAAGGTAACAAAAATGAACAATAAAGCCAGTGATGTAATTGAACTCATAACTAATGGAAACAAATATTAACAAAAGTGTCTCACATGGGAAGTACACTGAACTGTCCTCTGAAATGAAGGTGTTCTGATAAAAATAAAAATGTTTGTCCTCACTAAAAGATTTGAATATGAACAACATTTGTTTGGTTTTCATGTTTTTGTTGTTTTCTTTGTGCTGTAGCTCAATATGCCTGAGAGAAGACTGACCAAAGAAAGAAAAGCTGCGATACTGGAAGTATGTCCATGAAAACCGGTATTGACAGGGACATTTCTGACTCAAGCAAGGTCCTCCGAAAAGGTCAGACAAGACACTCTACTTTAAAAGAGACCAAAGTCGCTGTGGGTGAGGGCTCCCTCAGGCAGAAAGATTGTTTTGGTAAACTCATCTGCCATGGAGTGCTCTGCTTTACCCTCTCTAAACAATATGCAGGATGTGAAAAAAAACTTGAATTGCAACTGTGCAAATAAGTTATCATTTGTCAGCGCCAGCAAGGTGATCATCAATTTTATACATGCATACAAATTGGTGTCAAACTAGTTAATTTGTTTTGTATGTTTTTGATTGGTAACAAGAGCTCATAATGCTATGTTATCTAGAGAGTTTACCATGCTTCAGCTGCTCCAAGCAGAGACAACAAGTGCAGCCTTGAAGAGCCATTTGGTGAAAGTGCTGGGAAGTAAAAAAAAAAAAAAAGCACCTGAAGAAGATACTCAGTATGTCAATATATATATATAAAAACATACATATATATATAGTTAGTGGCAAAAGATTCCCATGACTGTCCTGCTTTCTGAAACAGCTGTTTTCTATTTTTGGAAGGACTGAAGCCTGTTGTGCACCAGCTGTGTGAGTATAAATTGTAGTTGGGGAGGTAACAGAGAAAAACTGGAAAGATCATTTCAATTTCTTCTCCTTCTAAATATTTCAGTGAAATAAATAACACTCAGAGACATTAATTAAGTCATTCATTTGCTTTGGACTTCCTCATGACCTCAACTGAGTCCCTGCCCCCATGAACTGTAGTGCTAAATACAGCTAGGTAAGGATAAAGGATAAGGATAAAATGAGGAAAAGTGCATGATAGAGAGACCATATTGAAAAATCATTGTTTTGGTGTGTTTTAGACATTTAATATTACCTTTTATGACATCATATCAAAGCACAACACTTCACCTACTTAAAAATATACTGTGAAAATAAATTCCCCTGCCCAAATAAAATACATCCAAGTTCAGATGTACTGTGTATTCCTATAAAAGAAACATTTACACGTGGTCAAAATAGAACCTCAGCACGCTAAAAGCCACTCTATGCAACAAACTGTCAGGTATATGTATAAAAAAGTAACTGCTGGTCCTGTGTATCATTTGACATTGACACCGCAGGTTTATAGAAAAACAGTGGACTCACAAAGCAACATAACACAAGCTCTACTACTTCACTATTTGCAGTGTTAGGTGTGGTCCAAAAAAAGTTTCACTTATGGCACAGAAAACAGTATTTCCAGCATTACTGCATGTCATTCATTTCAAACATGTGGCTTTGCATTGGTTCACTCTGGGACCTATGACACAGATATAAAAGTAACCTGTATCAATGTACAGTCACTTTTTTAGAGTTATTCCTATAAAATTACTATTTGAGATAGCTGAAATGTTGAGGGATTAGAACAGCAAATGCGTGGGTTCATCTGCTTGTGATAAATTGAGCATGACACTACCAAGAAAAAGTATTTTTTAAAATCTCTCTGTCTTACTTATTGTGTATTTCACAAACCACATTTTGGAGCCATGCCTTGTATGCCAAATCAATATTGAATTTTACCACTATGAAAATGACAATATAATATATTTACACAATTACTTATAAAGATCTAAAAGTAGATAAAAGCCAAGATAACAAGCTCTGAAATCAGCATGAACTGAAGAAAGACGGCTGAAGCTGTAAAATGTAACTTTTCTCACAGAAGATCCTTGCATCCCCTGTGGAATATCAGCATGGAAAATAATTATCACAAATCAATGTCCTTTACTTTCTTGTAACTTGGAAAGTGTTTTATCTGGCCAACAAAGTTACTTATGCAGCAGCAATGGACACTGCCCAGCAAAAAATTATAAAAACATCCATTTCATTCTGTCAATAGCTTTCACATATTTATCCATCTTCTTGATTGAAGTTGAATGGAAACGATTTGTCCATCAAGCTTTTGCTAACTATACTAAATTACCCATAATTCAGATGGTTGTGTTTCAAGTTCTTGGTTTCTATGGCTATGATGACAAGGAAGAGCAAGCAGCCAATCTGCTGTTCCTGGCTGGGATACAAAGCCCACTAATTAAAAGTCTGTCCAGTCTGTAGTCCTCCCTTTGCAGACAACTCTTATTGGATAGGAGAGCGCAGCCCTCTGTTTTGCATTTTGATGTCTTCATCATTGTAATTGCTGGTTAAGTCGCCCTGCATTATTGATGAGCCCATACGGTAAAAACAAACCAAACAATATGCATGCTAAACAAATGCCCTCCAGTGCACAATGTTCACACAGGCCTCCACAGTCTAAATCATTTTCACTTGTAGTGTCTCAGAGTTATGCACACAAGCAGTAGCCTTTGGGTGTTTCATACTTTCTGACTGGAAAAATGCCTGAAGGAGGGAACAGGGAGGCAATTATACACTCTGTCTACAACTGTGTGTTTCTGCTCTCTTTTGTGGCATATCCAAAATGGCACATGCTGTACATAATGCCTTCATCTATGAAGTGAATACATCTGAATACAGTTCATCTGCGTCCTTAACAATCCCTGGTGGTGAGTCTTAAAGCCCAACTTTGGTTAGAACCCAAAATAACTGATTCACTCCTGAGTATAGCTTAACACTGCAAGAACATCGTGACTACTGAATCAGGAACAACTAAATTTTTGGTAGAAATACACTTACTCACTCAATGAAATGAACACTGATAACAATAGCAGGTTCAGCATAGGCAGGAAATTAGGAAAACATGATTATCAATTAGTCACCATCCTGCATAAAACAATCACTTGAGCAGTGGTGTGAGTGACAAAATTAACAGCCTGATATGTCAGGACTACACTATATCAGCCTATCAGTGATGGGGACAGGGTTAACGTTTGTCAGCATATGCTGGCTTTTAGCCGGTATTTTGTGTAGTTGTCTGGCCGATGAAAATATCAATTGCCAAAACGTCTGGTGGGAAATATGGTGCTAAATATACCAAATAAATAACTAAATTTATCAATAGCACATTAATTAGAGCCAGACCAATATTTAATTTTTGGGGCATATACCGATATTATTGGGTAAAAAGTTCTGGTACCGATAAACTGGCAGAGATACACACTTTTTTTTTAAAAACAACCCATTATAATGTTAGATATTAAAGGTATGTTAGAGAGCCAGTATATTTAACAGTTTAACAATAAAATGTTTTGTTTAAAATCACACCAGTGCAGTAAACTTAATGGTAATTTAATTATACATTATCCCAAGCATCTTCTTCTGCATTCTAATCTCTAATAAAAAAAAGGTTTCATATCAAGACATATGGGGCAACATATACGCAGATACCGATATATCTATGATATTGGCCGGGCTCTAATATTAAATATCCTAATATTGTGTGACCTATGAGATATGTTCTCAAGACAACGTAAATATAAGCTTGTCATGAAAATAGTCATGTGCAATGTTTTTTCTCCACAGTGCTCCCCAGCGCACTGCCAGCAATTTTCTGCCTGAAAAAAATATTTCTGCACACAAGATTCAAAAGCTTGCTTTTTCTCAACTCAACAGCAGTTAACATGGCTCCAAAATGACAAAGGTGTAGCAGACATCCCTGGGCCAGTGAATCAATCTTTCAATATAAATGATAAATGTATCCAAAAGTCCTCCTTCCTCTGAATAGGAAGGAGCCCAGCCCTTAATGAGCTGCTAACCCTAAAGTAATTCCATTAGTCTGGGTTTCAGAAAAGAGTTTTAGTGTCTGTGATTATCTAAATGCTGTTTCAGAGTCCTTCTTGCCCTGATAACAATAATATTCTGCGGGACACAGTTTACACATTATGTATACAAACACTAAATGTGGACCACAACTACAGCACAGGCAGCAAACTGACTATTTGTGTAAGCGTTGCAATGGATTCGAGACCCCGATGTTAGTTACTCGTCATGCATCATGTTGGGCTTCGTCGTCCAAGTCAAATTTTATTAGTCATAAGAAAGTGACAGCAGAGCTCAGCAAACTGCATGAGAAGCTCTTACTTATGCGGAACAGTGGATTAGAGCTGATTGATAATTGTTTATGCCCTTGGCAGTGGTAGATATGTGTATTTCAGGAAAATTCACCAAAGCCAGGGCTACAAAGAAAAGGAGGAGTGCTAGCTAGTGTGCAGAAGTGGGTGGTAAGTTTAAAGATGCATATGAAACAGCCTGTTTGGTAAACACACTGTGCTACCTCCTCTCATTCTCTGAGATCAAGCCTGGGCTGAGGTGTGAGAGCACTGACACATTAAAGTGTCAGTTATATGAAATGCAACATGCCTTCTTTTTCATCAGAGAGAATATTAGTTACTACTAATCAAAAGCAACACAGAGCATGCAATCATGTTTTCCCCATTTTTATTTATTTTAGTTAATGGGACAAATTATGAATATTTTGGCTTAAACTAATCTCTCCTTTGTAATTTTGTATGTCTTTGAAGTAAACAACATGCTAAAAGCTGTAATAAATCTGATACTTACTTTTCTCTCAATTAACATAATGGGCTCATTCGAGAGTTGTGACAGGTTTGTGAAACGGCAGATAAGGCTGTTTGCAGTTTACTACCGTACTCATTAACTCGAGGAATAAAGCTTATTAGAAAAACTGACATCAAAGAACGTTTTTGACATAAAGCAATGAAAATGTGTTTTATATTTGCATCCATTTAAAATTTGGTTTTATATAAAGTTATTCTTGTGTTCTTCCTGTGTTTTCTTAAGATCCTCATAGCTAACAAATGGTACAATGTGTCTGTCTGTGATGCTGTCATATATGACATGTTTGAAGTGTGTCCACATGAACACGGGTATGTCAACTGAACAATGTGGCAGACAGTTGGACACTAAACTTTGTCCATTTATACTGTAACTAAATGAGAAACCATAACACTCCCATTCAGTGAACTTAACTTAGTAATTTGAATTGCCAAAATATTCTTGGTAAAACTGGTGATCTATAATTTCAGTTTGGCGCAGGCAAAGACATAGACTTAAATTTGCTATTTTGACAGTTATTGAGTCACAGGGCGTGCTGAACCGAGGAAGTCACATAATTAACCAAATGTCATAAACCTAAAAAAAAGGGGACTAATACACAGACTGCTGCACCCCCTTTTAAATAATTTCACTTTCATCCACAAGTTGTATCAGTAATTTTAACAAGAGGACAGCTAAGGGTAATCATACAATGTGGCCACTCCTTACCTATGACCAAGGCAAAGCATGTACTTACTATGATAATTATTTTCCTATTCCAATATTATTATTCATCTTCAGCAGTGAATAATGTATCATGATGCATATTTTACAAATAAAAAAAAGGTATATATGTCATTCTACTCTGATAGAAACAGCACTGCAAAATGATACTGGGGCAAACTAGGACATTTTGTATTACCACAGTTATCCATATAGACGATTTTTGTTATGGATATGGCTGCTGATACAATACATTTCTTACATATTTACAAGGATTTTAGCATGTTGATATGCTTAGCCCTTGTAAGAGATGGACACCGGAACAATTCAAAATATTCTAAAATTAGATCATTTGTAATTGATATAATCATTATGATTTTTTTATTAATTAATTTATAATGAGTTAATTCTTTCTTGAATTTTTTAAATCAGGTGCATGTTTATTAGTTAAGTACAATTTTTCAGTATGATAGGGATGCCTCGCTACTCATACTAAATATTGTCTTATTTCATTGGTTCACAGACAAAGACATTGTTTTTCAGCTTACAGTGGCTGATTTCATTGTTATTCAGTTTGCATAGGGGCATATCCACATCAGCCCATTTGGTTTATTTATCGTCTCTCTGCTTCTTCAGAGAGTGAGTAACTTTAGTGACAACAGATGTAGAACACAGCCAATACAACGCTGAAAAAGTCAACAGTCAAGTTTCAAACACTACCATTCACTACTAAATTTACATACGATGTACATAGGAAGCTACTAAAAAAATAATACATTTGTTAATCATTTTTTCTCTGTCATGAAGTGAAAAGAGAAATTTAATGTGAAAAATTGTAATTCAAATATTTTCACAAATATACAACATATCAATACATGTAATATTTAAGCCTCTTTATAAATACTCTATTTCAGTGAAGTCGTGGAACCTCTCAATGTATGCACAATGTTGTACACAGACTGATATCAATTATTGAAAAATGACAACTTCCAGTGGTGAAGTAACATTATCTGCTCTTCTATCAATAGCACGGTCTCAGACCAACCTCAAAGGTCATGAGTTGACTCCAAAAGTCTTGGCCCCGGTAGGCCTTAGTTATAGCTTTAGACTTGGCCTCCAGGAAACTGTATACTGAGCCCCACCACTGATCAATGCCTTTTCAGCGTGTCCCCACCCAGCACAGAAACCACATGTGGGCGTCTAACTGCCTGCCCCCAATCCATATCTCTCCGTTTCTGTATTTACAGCAAATGAAACATTCAGACGGAAAGACGGCTGACATCGATTGGCTTGTGGGTACACTATTTTGAGTGACATTTCATAAATGGAGCCGCCTCGTGAAATAGTAATGAGCCGATGGCGATTAGCATTCAACTTTAATATGGCATGATTGATTAGATATTTAAATTCACTTGGCCAAGGTTAAATATTGAAGAAAAGCATATGAAAATCCCACAAACAATGCATAAGCTATTGGAGGTTTTGCCTTTTACACTGTTTATTGGTCAATGAAAACCATGCCATAAACCGACTCGAGCCTCCCTGCTGATGGATCATTGTAAAAAGAAATGTGTGGTGATGAACTGAGGTCAGTTTCCTTTGTGAGCTGCTGTGTCTCTAGTTGATACTGAGGTGGGAGATACAAACAACCTTTCTACTGTGTCGAGTTAGATTTACCTTTTTTTACTTGGCACATAAAGACATATCAGGACATGAGTACCCTTTAAGAACAAGAGCAAGAATATTTACTTTTATAAAGAAGGCAGGATTATGTGCATTAGTGTTCATATCATAAGTGGTCATAATGCCTAGCCTGGCGTGCACATGTTGCTTTAAAAAAAAAATCAAGGACACGGTGCATGTAGTACACACTTAGTATTCCAGGCCTGCATGCAGAGAGAGATTGCACCTGTACAAGCTGTTAGGTGATGTCTGTGTCACTTGGATGACCAGTATCTGTAGCCAAGCATTTCCTTGAGGTATGGAATTGGTTGTCTCAGGAAAATCTGATTAGTCACCGCTGACAATGCAGAGACAAGGAAATTACTTTCTTGTGCATATCATTAAAGAAAAATCAATATGACGAATGTGGTGGGAGCCTGGGCTATTTATTGTGGCTGAAGTAAGGGCGAGGCAGGCTCTCTGTGCATTGGCCTCTTGTTATTGCATTTAATTTGTTCTCAAGACAGAACACAGAATGGTTCAGAGAGGCCTTGAGGTGCTTCTTGCCGTTTCCTCCCTTTACCATATGACTGTAAACGCCACCAACTTATTCCAACCTGTGACTTAATTACCGCAAAATAAATTGGCTCATGAAGAAATGCGAGTGGTACTTCAAGGTGAGACCTCCTCACACTTGTCTCCTTAATGCTCTCATTATCTGCACGGATTTGAATTCAAGCCTCGCACCAGAATGTTGCGAGACAGACTAACAAGACATTAAACCAACCACTCACCTCTGCTTATGTGGTGCTTCAGAATTTCTATAGGGCAAGTAATTGAGTAACCTCCTTTGCAAGTGAGATGTGTTTTTATGGATGAGGGCACATAAAAACTAAGTCATTCAAAGAAGTAGAGTTGATAATTTGACGTGGATAACTCTTCGAAGTACCGTGCTTAAATACTGTTGCACAATAAGTTCAAGCTGAAGCAATGTTTTAGATAATAAACTGAATGGCACCATAAGACAGAAGATGTTCTAAAAATGGAGCTGGTGTGTAAGATCCATTTTGCTGGAATCTACAATATACTCCATGTGTCTGCCGGTATTTTTCTTTACATCCAAGCCATGTCCGTTCAGTATTAACCATTCCTCCCCTTAACATAAGAGGTATTGAAATATATCTACATTATGAATCACATGCATATGCCCTCCCACGACATCTTGTGACTGTGCTCTTCCTGTTTGAGGTGAATTGAGGGTGGCACCATCCCGGTGCGTAAGATCACTGAAAATAAACAGCTTGATGCATATGGTGTGTGAAACCAACATTCTGATCTCCTCAGTCAGGAGCATCCTTGCAATGCTGCAGCCCAGACAGTCATCCTGCATACTTCCCTGACAGGCTGTTCTTTATTTCCTCTGCAGCTGGTGGGCTACAGGCACATAGGCGACAAGGCCACGTCATTCGGCTGAACTGCTTCTGTTTCCTCTTATCATCATGTTCATATCCATATTTGCTTGGGCCTATTTATTTATCTGCACTATAATATGAGGTTGTCGTTTGCACTGATCAAAATAAGCCTTTATTAGGGAGTTGTTGGTTTTTTTTGACAAATTAATGCCATTATATAGATCTGTTTTAAGTTTTTTCAAAGGTTAAATTGGTTTTGTACTTTATTCTTACCAATTTCACAAAGTCTCTCATACAATGCAAGTAGAAGACATTTATAGTCAATCCATTATTGCCCATTATCAATCACTGACATACATAAAGATTGATGACATTACAGCTCCTCAAGAGTGGAGCCAAAACATGTTAATCGTCCCCTGGTGGCTCGCTTCAGTATAAGTCATAAATCCCCCCATCCCAATGACATGGGCCAAACTAAAACCTCAACATACATGTCAAATACATTTTTCACACAGATGGTTTTAGTTATTTTCTAGTCGTTCTCAAGACACTAATGAGAGTTCAGTTTTCTTGTACATTTGTTGTTAATGTTGTAAAATGTCATGAATGACAGATGACACCAGCGAACAGGTAGACAGGAACTCGATATTGTCGCTTCACCACCTGAACACCACTGCGCATAATATGGCTCCAAATGTCTTTACTAGCACAATATTGCAGCACTCATATCTGGGATATTTTGGCTTTACTTTTGTACAGTGGGAGGAAGTAAAGGCATGGGGTAAGGGAATTAATTTTATATGTCAGTGTTCTCAACACTGAAGTTGGGGTTGTAACTATACAATGTAAAAGATGATCAGCTTCCAATAGCATGCTTTCACTATGCTTTGCCTAAGTCGCAAAGCATGTGAGAAAGATCCATTTTCATTCATTGTTTATTGTACAGGAGGTTTTTGATTTAGTTTTGAAGACAGTAAGGCAGATGGAATAGTTTGGTATCACCTTGCATTAGTTAATCTATAAATTAGTAAAGTGTTTTTGCAATTGAGGTGTACAATAGCGAAAATAGCTGTATGCTTTCCCACAGTCTTTGTTCATTTTATTCTATGGAGAAGACTGCAGAGATAGTACACACATTCTTCTAAGATTTCGATGATATCATAGACAAGGCAGGGAAATTCTGTCAGAAAGACGACTGAATATACTACAGAGCTTGTTCTTGGAAAATGGAAAGAGTTCATCCTAAAGATTAATTGGTTTGAGAGAAAGGCGCCATGTTTCTGAGTTCAAGGTGTGACATTTAGAGCCAACAAGGGAGTGAACTTCATTATTAAGATTTATGAAAATGATTCAGGTAGAAAATTCCATTCACCCTTCCTATTATTAATTCCATCTTAAAAAGCAAATTGAATTAAGTGGTGCATTATTCTCTCTAATTACGATGTCCATATTAGTTCTTTTAAAAAGTGACTGATGCTGAATAAAAGAGATGCAGAACACAAAGCGCTGTGACCTGACCAAAATGGAAAATGAATCAGCTTTGTACTGGTAACTCTTTGTTGTTCGAGTAATACCACATAATTGAAGAATCAAGCTCAGACTATGGAGTTGTCTTTCTCAGCAAAGTCTTGTTTGTTTCTGTAAAGCCAGCTTTGGCCATTAATACACAGGGGAGATGAGGAGTTATTGAACCATTATTGATTGCACACTAGGAAAGTCTAGCGATTTATATATATTGTCCTTTTCCAAGGCAAGCAACCAATAAGTATCAGAATGGCTGAATTCTATACTTTGGTGTTTGTAATTATGACACTAAAAAACAGAACTGAAGAAACACACATGTACATGTGCTTTAAACATGAGTAAGAAAGAATGTTATTGTCAAAATATTCCACAAATTGCCTTTTCAGTACAGTGGCATAGTGCCAAAAGGTTTGTTCGTACATTCATATTTAAGCATGCTTCCTGTTACATATTCCAGTCCTTCCCCTAATTAGTGCAAATGCAAACTCTTCTACAAACATTATTGGTGGGTGTCACAGTATCAAGGTGAAGGCTAGAGTAGAGAAATGTATACAGCCTGAAGCTACACATGGTGATTGGTCCAGCATTGTTACTTTTTTCAGTAATGTGTGACTGGAAAATGCCTGATTATGGGAGCTGGGAATGTTGGTGAGAGCATCATGGAATATGGTCCGTTGTAGAAGCAGGAACAATTTTAATAATAAGAAAATTGTAAACAAATTGTAGACAAAAAGCTGCTTTTAAAAAAACAAAAACAAAGAAAGAATACGTGTAATGTTTATATTGACCTAGAATTCACTAAATCAGCCATGAGTGTGGTGCCACCAGCAACTATGTTCCAAAACATTATGCAATATACAGTGAGAGTGATGGAGATAGCAATTAAAACCATGTTACATTATTTCCTGGAGATGAATTGTGAAGGATAATGTTTTAGAATGTCAAAACCCCAAGCCAGCATTATTTTCTACCAGACCATAATCAGTAGAAGGAGCCAAGATTCACTTACATTCATTTTGGGCCATATTTGCCTTAATTTGCCATCTGTGCATGTTTAGAACGGGATATCTGGACTCAGATGAAGTGTCCACAAATCTTCCTCAAAGTCCTGCTTTCAAAGTGCTGGAAAGCCCAGAGAGGGCTGACATGTGGGGGGTTTGATGTGCAAGCAATTTCCATTCACACAAAAGCCAGCAGATATTCTTGTGTTGCTTTGCCTCCCTGACTCAACGTTTGTTTAATTTAACAGCTGAGATCAATGCAATCAATGATCATTTTTCCAATTTTCATCCACATTTTCACCAGAAAAAATTTGTATGCATCATTTGGAAATGACATATCATTCGACAGCGAAAAAGCTGCATTTCTAAAGTAAATCACAATATAAAATCTCTTTTAAACACATTATCACATTTACTTCCAACGAAAGCAAAGGACAGAAAAGCACTGACGAAAGGTCTGTGCTGAAAAATTGACTGGTTTCTATTTTCAAGTTTCAAGGTGAGCACTGTCGTGGAGACATCAGGTTTCTTATTACTTGGCTTAACAGGCTCCCTTATTAAGGATTCTGGTTGGACGCATCTTCTCAGAGAATCCTAATTAGTGTGACTTTAACAAAAGACAGAAGATTGTGCCATCTGCCTCACATAACGAGGATTCCTCACTAATTAAAAACACCTAGGAGAGCAGTTAGGAAGTAATACCTGGTTAGGTTTGTAAGGTGAGGGAGATCTAATGAACATGAAAATTAGTAATACTGCTATAAGTTCCTCCTTTATAATGGCAGGCATTGTGTCTTTAGGGAAACACATTTGTGCATGACTAAAACATTTTTCCTCCACCTGTTAGAAATCTGAAATAGATGATAGAGTACTTATGGCCTAAATCAGCACACTAATGAATATGATTTCAAATACAAATGTATAGTTTGGTACATATAGTTTTTATATGGTGACAGAATTTAGAGGATTGGTGGATTTTAGGTGTTTTGCTCATTGCTCATTTTAGGTGCTCATCGCTCATTTGCTCAAGGTGAATGACACATAAATCATTTGCTGGTTAAGGGAAAGAATCAAACAAACAGGTTGGTGTAGTTTGTAAATCAAAGACATGTATTCACGTCATCTTGCCAACTATTTGTAATCATCAAAATAATGATGGGTGCATGCATAACGGTATTACGCTCTGAACTGGCCACAAAATGATTCTACTCTGCGAGAAGCAAAGCGAATGTCTGCACATCCTTAATTGATAGTTGAGGCTATAAACTGTTCCACTTCAAAACTTAATTCGTTAGAAATGAATTTGTCACAGAGTGTTTAGTCCTCTGTGCATGTCAAGATAAGGGAAAAAACAGGGTCAGTAACTGTCGGGCCACCACGACGTTCAATTTCACAGCAATTCTACCTATGTCTAATAGGATGAATGGAGGGAAAATAAACCATAACCATAAAGCATTTTGTGGATAATTAAGGTACACAGGAGCATGTGCTTCCTGTGCTGTTGTAAGTGCACTGACTATAAACTAAATTGATTTACATATTGTCATAACTATTAAAATATTATAATAGCTGTCACGTTCAAAGGCACTTTTCTTTGCGTTTTATTCTAGCTTAAAGCTACATGAATGGCTATGTCCAGCACACACACACACACACACACACACACACACACACACACACACACACAAATATATCATCTCTACCATACACTGCAAATGCCCTCCAGACACAGGTTTCATTTGAGCACATTCATTACCTTTTAATTGCCTCTAAATTGCAATGTGACCCATCACATCAATAACACTATCTTTGTAACAGGAGAAATGAACCTCAGCAGGGTTACACTGTGTGTGCCTGCGTGTCCTGAATGTGTGTGTGAATCTATGCATGCAAGTAATTGTATGTACAATGTTTATGTGCGGGATTGGTGTTTTCCTGTGGCGCAGTTCCATTTCAGAAGAAAAGAGGACAAGGTGTGTGCAGGGTACAAACAGAAGCTGGCACTTTGTGTCCTTAGCTGGGGTAGTCAGCGTGTTTTGAAAGGAGCAGATATTACAACGATGAAGGTGAATCAAAATGTGTTTCAATTTAATCCCCTCTGATTACACACTGTTGTGCCCTACCCAAGCTTGCTGGCGATGCTGATCTTAGACATTTCCCCCTGACCTTCAGCCTGTATAAAGGTGACATCATGCTGACTGAAACCCTTATACAAGAGGATTTGATTAAAACAGCATTACCAATCACCAGGAATCTACCAATATTAACTCCTGCATATTCTCACCAAAATGCCAGAGAATATACGTAATACTGTATGTTGAACTCAGAGAATTTCTGCAGAGTTTGTACCTGAGTTCCTGAAAATAAACAAACAGCTTTCAGTTCTCTCTGGGTGGTGGAAGGAGCTGTGCTGCATGATTTTAATTCCACATAAGCAGATGTCTGATATACAAGTTGACCTGTATGTGAACTCTTCAGGTACAGTAGAAAACAGCAGGGATTCCTCAAATTATTAAGACTCCAAATTTAAGCTTGTTGACGGTGGACAGGGAATCATGAACTACTAACAGTAATATAACAGTACAAATATCGCAGGTTGTGTCACAACCACTGCTACAACTGTTACAACTACTGCTAATACTGATAGACAATTTAGCTTACCTGGTTATATGAACATGAAAACTGCCACTGCTATCAACACTTCTAATAATGCTGTGTTTGTGCTTGTTTATTTTATTGGGCAATATTGCTATAAGCTTTTGAGTGAGGACATTTTGCCCCAGAAGGAAGAACACAGATGTAAAGGTGTGACAAGTCAAAATATCTGATGTTAAAAGGACAATTGTTGTCAGTTTCAAACTATTAGCCTGCCAGAGGGTATACGCCCAGAGCAGAGAGTAGAGTATGAAGAGACTGCTGCCACCAGTACCACTGTAACATACTGTATAAACTGTTATATATATTGCTACTTTTGCTATTACTTTTGCTGTTATTGAAGCCAACAGGACAAATACCACTACTACTGCTGATACAATCCAGAAATCTAATTGGAAAGTTTCATCTTTTTTTTTTTTTTTTTTCAGATTAAGAAGAGCACAACATGAATATTTGCAATTATTTCTCACAAAAAATATAAAATAGTGTGTACAATAGCAATGATCGCTCAGTCTTCAGGAGTTATGGCTGGTTGTACTATGAGTAGACAGGCTGATGAACGTTCATACTGTACCAAACTGCTGTGTTGTGAGGAGGTACTAATAGGGCAAATCTTTGTTTAAGTGCTCATTTCTTTTGTTTTTTGCACCAAGGAGACTAAACATGAAAAATATGTAAAATATGTTGCTAAAGAAAAAACACAGAATTTAAAGTTGCATGAAGCAACTTTGGTGGCTATAAATGGAAGCAAGAAGTAGAAGATGTAATCGTTTGATTTTTATTTAAAAGCCAGTAATCCTGTAAGCTGACATCAGTAAACTGCAGAACAAGCTCCTGTTTACCATGCTTGTGAATCTGTGACCAAAGAGGCAAAAACATGCAATGGTATTGAGCCCAGCTTTGACTTTGCTGTTTTAGAGATACTTACGTTTCCCTCTGAAGTTGTGGTTCATCATTTCTTGTGGGAGGAGAAGTATTCATACCCAACAGCAGAATGTAATTTGGGCAACAGAGTGAATTCTTAGTGTTTCAATAACTGGGAACACAACAATCCTTTTCGGGCAATGTAGCACAAATCATTCACATCACGAAAGTAATTCACCGATATCTCAAACCTTCATGGATTATAACTAGTATTTGTTGCCTGTACATAATAACCATTGCAAGCCTCTAACCTGTGATGGACAATCCAGGCAAGGGTGGGCTTAAAGGTTTTTGTCTTCATGCAATGTATGCCTGTCTAGAGTTTGTGATGGGCTCTTATACTGCAATCTACTGTAAGTCTGAAGCACAGACTGTATAAAATATGGACAGAGCAACCGGGTCTGAGAAGTGAAGCAAAAGCGCAAGTGCCTTAAACCTGCAATCTTGCTAAGGACCAGCAGGTGGCGACCTCACTGGTTTAAAAAATAATTAAGATTGTATGTAGGCTTACAAGAAAATGACCCCAATGACCCTCACTTAAATTATGAGTTTAGGGTTTTGTTTTTCAATCACTGGTTTCAAGACTTCTTCTCATTTTTGTGATTGACAAGTCCCTCCCACAGCGTGTCCTTGAGTTCTCAGTCTTATCCATTCGGAATATCCTCCCCAACTCCACCCTCTCGTCCAAATATACTTGGCTCCAAAAAGACAATATGGTAACGGCCATAATGATAAACTCAAGGCTTCAAAACAGTAGTCCCAAAACCAATGGGTGATGTCACGGCGGTCGCTTGTTGAGAGTCAGAATTCAAAAATACCAATCTAAATGCGTCCCAGAGAGTCTGCTGGTGAAAACACAGATGGGGCAGCATACTAATGTTTCTGAACTCAGAGTTTGATGAAGGGCACTGTTGCTCAAAACCTCACTACTTTGGTGCATTTAATAAATTGGTATTGGAGCCCTGCAGTCGAGCCGTTTATTTGTTTCATGTTTTGCCCACTTTTGACTCAGCACCTGCCCTTTTTTGGTTTGGATGTGTGTGCCTACTCCTATTTTCATAAAGTCTCTGAACTTCACAAGCAACTACAGCAGCTGATTTTCACAGATTAGCACAAGGACCAAGTAGGCTAGCACTGTATGCTCACAAAGACTTCTATCAGAACTAATCAACTGAATGGGAATTGCAACTGTAAAGTTGTTTCAGCACATTTCACAACACAAACACTATATAAAGTTAAAATTGAGGAAAGTATATTTCTGCTTACTGTTCACTGTGTGAACCATCATATTGCTGTGGTGTGTTTATTACAGCATACTCCGGATTAGATGCATCTACAATGGATAGCGTGAATTACTCAAACATTTGGCAGTGATAATGCACCTTGAGAAACCCATTTAAGGGAAACACTCAGAAAGGACCAGGACAGTGCTCACCACTAAGCAACTGTGCCAAACCAGGCATTCACAGTTTACACACATAACAAAACTCTCTGAAAAATGCCCTAATAGCTCATGGTCCAAAAAGTATTGTGATAAATGTAGGTCCTGCTATAGCCAAACATGGCTCTGAGCTTACAATCCCTCCAGCATTCCTTCAAATCAAGCTCCTGCAGTGTCCGACGCCAGACATCCACTCTGAACTCTGGCCATGTTGTTCATTACAGCACTGCAGTGAGCTGCATACCTGCATCCCCATTACCTTTGGGTATTGCTAGCCACAAAATTAATTAAAGTCTAATATAGCCTTGCCTGGAGAATGTGGCGGTCTGAGGGGTTGTTAACAGCAAATCAAGACTGGAGCCCCTTCCTGGATCTGAGAAAATGACTCTTAACTGTAAGGGACAATTAAGTGGGAGAGCACTGTTACCTGGTATTGAGGGTCTGCAGGGAAATCTTCAGTTAGGCCACACTCCTTTTCCACTCACTCTGTCAGCACTCATATCTCAGTGTTTGACACATTGGTTACAGGCAATTGTTGAGGATTTTCTGAGGGATTGCTTCTGTGTAAAGGTACTATGGCATAGTGACATAATACTCTGCACACAGTAACTACTATAGGACTCTGATTTTAATTTAGAACATTTTATTTAATTTTGCAACAAGAATTTGTTCCGTGATGCTTCTGCTCCCAGCTCTCCAAATAACACCTGTCAATCACAGTTCAAGAATATGACATTCTTTAGATGATGACCAATTTTCTGTGGCCCTGGTTCAATATCCAGGTCTTCTTCTGTTCTTAACAAACAAACTGAAAACCTTCACTTCCTGGGAACAGGAGGATGTTTCCAGGGAAAGACCTACCAGACACTGAGAGACAGATTTATACCTGTGAAAGCACAGGGCAAATTTGTCCTGCTCCTTTCATTGGATTTGTGCTCCCAAACTGCAGGTAATTAGCACCTGATTTAGTAAGGCAGCAGGTAATTACACAGTCAGTTGGGGGATCCATGTACAATATGCAAGCTCAGGAAAAATAATTACACTAAAGTAATGAAATAACAGATTCCAACACATCAAATGGCTGCAATTCACTGCTGCCTTTCGACCTATTATTTGGAGCATTTTACTTTCAGAATTTGAGCTGAATTTAAGCATATATACACACACACACACATACACATATATATATATATGTGTGTGTGTGTGTATATGTATATATATATATATATATATATATATATATATATATATATATATATATATATATATATATATATATATAAGGAATAATGTATTGTTCGGAGGTTGTTATGGAGAAATAAACCCCGACAGGTTGTATGGGGTTCCATACAACTTGAAGGGGCTTATTTCTCTACAGCGGTCTACAGCGTTGCTTCTTATGCTGTGGTTGGTGTAACGCGTTGAAAGTCCAGCTGTCTTGCTTATGTTGCTATATGTTGCCAGGGCGGATCAGAGCGCCGTCCCTAGCAACGGTCTGTTATACTTGACGACGGTCATTATGCAGAAATAACGGACCGTAGAACGCAGCGATGGACCAATCAGAGAGCAGCATTCAATAGAGCCGTGTAATAAATATATACATTGCCTGCTGCATGTCATTGAGAGTTTATTTCTATTACATGTACTGAAAATGGGGCACCCAAAGTACTGTACGCATATGCTGCTGAAAGACAGTAAGACTGAGTTAAATCTAATTTTAAAGTTTCCCATTTAAACATTAAACGCATATCTCCCGGGGCCCTGTTGCCGAACCAGCAACACAGGGGTTTGGTCATCTCTGCTCCCTGGCTGTGCAGCAAGCACCCTGCAGTTCCTCTCATCTCAACTCAAAAGTCTGTCCAGCCTCAAGTCCATCCCGTCTGTATCTGAGAATATTTGATCTCTGACAACAGTGTGCCACATAAGAGCAAGGACCAGACGTCAGTAAGATATATTGCAATTAATGGATCATATTTAAGCAGTTAAGCATTTGCAGCAGTTATTTCAGTACTGAATAGACTGCTTTAGTCAATTAAAAATGTCTATTGGTCTGGATTGTTGACATTAAGGCATGACAATCAAGAAGTTGCACCATTAAAAGATTGACAAAATAAACGTGTCTCAGTTCCATACTACATCGTTAATACAATGCAGACTATATACTTACCTTCAACCCATAGTCTTTTTTGCAGTTGATATACAAGAAAATAATCATCATACCTTACTGTTTTATACAACCAGAAAATGTTACACTATGTGCACCATCAGACATGAACTGACTATGACTTTAGAATGCCCTAGCTTTTATAAATGGAAAAAAAATGGTGCCAATGCATAGGCCAGGATCATTAAACACTCCTGACCATATGAATTGAATGACTAACCTCATGCTAATATGTCCCACAATTATATCTTAATACCAGCGATATCCAGATGGCTCATAAGGATAAAAATATTATAAACAAAGATAATACCACTGGCTTACAAAGCGCCGGGTACCTTGAAATCAAAGCATCAAAAGTCACGCAGTGAAACCACATGTCATCTGTAGTGACTTAACTTCAGTCCAAGCCATTCTCTTGGCTCAAGCTCTCCTCCAGGAGCTGATTATGAGTTCAAGAAAGAACTTTGTCTTCCTCAGAGCAAGTAAAGGCCACAGCCCTGTTGATCCATGAGGAAGAGGAAGTGGACTCATCAAAGCCTTCTGATCTCTTTGAAGGTACCTTGTTTGGTCCATCCCATTCCCTTGCAAGATACAGCACTGAAGGCAAGATAAAAAGAAATAGTTTCAATAATCTCCCTCCTCTATGAAACACAGTGCACTAGGTGCAGGCATTATGTAGGAATTTAAGCATTTAGCTCGATAGAGAGTTGAAAATGTATCAGGTGATAAAGTGGAATGATCAGAAGCTTTGTGTTTCACAGACCTTTGTCTTTAAAATAATGAGCAACTGTATGAAAATCAGTAATTTGTGCAGCTTCCTTCTGGGATCACTTCACAGAACATGATGTGAGTCTCAGCTTGGAGAAACTTTACACCCCATGTGGAGGATTGATTACCTTAGTGCTCAGGTCCTGTTAGTATGTATTAGTATGTATCAGGTATAAACAAGAGATTGTCTAGTATTTCTATCTTTACTGCTTCAGCCTCTTGCCCTCGCAATCACTTTGGGCACAACTCCCTTTTGATATCATCCTGAAATCACAATTTGACTCCCTTTGCCTCTGCCTGAACTATGTTTAGCTATAGTTCACTGGTTATTTATGGTTAGTTACATACCCCCACCCCACACACACACAGTCACACCGCTGCCATGACTAAGTAGGCAGCTGAATATTTTATTCATCTAGCATTCATCTCATCATCTAAGTCTGGGAAAAAAATAAATGCATCGCCGGAATCAGGAATCATCCATGATCCAGGAAGAGTGATAAAAAGGAGGCTATATATAGATGATGAATTACTATCCCAGGGAAAAACAGCTTTTTGAATATTTCATGGGACAGACTTTCACTTCTCTGGCGGAGACAGAGAAAGAAGAATTCCCTCTTCAAGAAAAGTTCCAATATAGATCAGTTAATTACTTTATCATCCTTGAGTCTGCCTTCTATAGATCCATTAACTTAACATAGATGTAGCCCTAGTCACACGCATACTGTTCCTTCCTCTGTTTCATTTTTTCTGAGCATTCCTGCAAGTCCCTCAAGTAAAAGTAAAGTCTTCACTTTGTGGATTGAAATGGCTGCGAGTTTGTGGCAAAACATCAAAAGCAAACAGGTGTTTATAAATCTGCTGCCTCTTGGCTTCATGCCTAATTTCCATAAAATGATGCATTAACATTTTCACTGAATATTCAGCCCTTTTTACAAGCACCCGCTTGGTTGGTCTTGTTAGTCATTCAAATCAAATTATAAAAAATGCAGATTGGTAGTGCGTCCAAGAGACAGTGCAGTGTCCTACACGTAGGCAGCATATGGTATTGGGAATACCGCTCATTCAAGTGGTTGATTGATTGGTGCGCCATTGCCACTCAGCTGTCAATCACACTTTTGCTCCATTGAACGAGACCACCAGACTCAAAACAATTGCAATATTAATATTCATGACAGGCCCATGTTTTTTCGTCAGTGTTTTTCTCATGTTGTCTTTGTTCTCACCGCGCTGACGGCTCAGTTTCATGTGAATGTCACCATAACTTACAGTTTGACTCTTGTACTGTAGCTACTTCTTTGAAAGTTGCTCGTTGTTATTCGTGCTATTGTCATTCATCCTTCTTTCCTAATTTTTATGGCGTCACTGGTGCCTACAACTGCAGATGGTAACATAATATTCTTTAAAAAATGTTACGCTGATTTTTTGTAATAATTTTCTAAATATATTCCACAATAGTGTTGTCAGTTTGGATATTAGATGGAAGGGTGGAGGAAATAGTTGCTTGCATGATACCACACAAGAACACATGCCTGATGCAAATCCACTCCATCAGCCTAGTATGGTTGCAGCATGGCATGAGGCAACCTATGACAGCAAAAAAAAGCCCTCTGTCAGCTCCCATGATTACACAGAACTGCAATTATGCAGCCCTCTGTCCTGTGCACTGCTTTCTCTGCAGCCTTGTTAAAGCCCAGCACAACTGCGAGATACAATAAAGAACAGTTGACAGGCAAGGAGTCATCTCTGCTTCACTTGCGTGTTGTGTAAGTAGGAGACACCTTGCAATTCACCTGGTGGGCAACAGCTGGAGCGGCTGTTTGATTAAAACAGCTCCCTACAGCCATCCAACACCCCCAGCCCCTTGGTGGATATCTGCCCCGCCCACACTCTGTGCAGGCGCTGAACATATGGGCAACACACTGGCTTTTATGATGCAGCATGAGGTAACCTCTATGCCCACTCCTCCAGTCATTCTGAGGATATTACGGTCACGTCATTGTGCCCTGCATTTTCTATGTGTGAAAGAAGGTGATGATAGAATATAATCTGCAATTTCATAAATAACATCAAGGCTCCCGAATGGCTGCATTTCTTGCCAGTCGGTGATTAACTATCACTCAAGAGGCTTTTATCATTATCCATAACAGGATTTATTGCAGTTAAAGCAGCATGAAAGCCAAATGTGACTCTTTTCTGCTATCGATTTACCTGAGCAGAACCAAAACTTTGAAAAGGAAATTACAATGTTTTCAAATTGTTAGTGTGCTCAAAAATACCAAAACAAACAACAAAATAATGACAATAGTTGTATGCTCCAATACAACAGCATTACGGACATTAGATGAGTCAACAAGTCTTAAAAAAGGGCTTACATTTCAGCTTTGGGAGGAGTTAGTAAAAACCACTAGGCAGAGCTATTCAGAAATGCTTTCCTGGTGCAATATGACACTTCAGTTTGTATTTAAAAGGAGGCTATAAATCAATAAAAGTCTGCTTAGTGAGAAATATGCGAAGTCCTACCTTGTACAATTATGTCAACTCAAAGAAAAGCTTTTGAAATAATGTAAAAAATGACAGTGTACACACAAAAAATCTACCTGAGGTACATTTTCTGGTTCAGAAAATAATGATTCACAAGTGACCCACACAAATTCAGCCACTCATTAATTGTCAGTGGGCTGCTTGTACATCTTGGTTGCATCACGCATCAAAGTCTTGGCTGCCTGCTTTCTGGCTTTGAATTAAAGTTGTTCATGTCTACAAATACAGATTTGAAAAGGCAAAATAACACATCAGCTCAAAAACTATCTTTTTGAATGTGTCTAGGTGTATTTGTATTACATTGTCCCCTCCCTACTCCTGATGGCAGTGACTCCACTTTTTCACTGCCTTTAGGTTCTACTTTAACTTATCACTTGCCAGCAGAAAACAGCCAAGAACATTTGGAAGGAAAAGTACTGTCGCCTCGAATGGTTAACATGGGAATTGCCTCAAGAGCTGTAAAGACAAATGTTATCCATCACATTGATTAAATTCCTCTTAGCTGGTGTCCTTGGCCAAGTAAGTTTGTGTGAACGGCTGTGGTGCTAACAGCAGTCCCATGGAGAGTTAGTGGATTAATTAGAATTGTACCAAATGGCCGGTCTTGTAGAAGCTCCCAGTTACATCTCATGTCACCTTTCCTCCAGTGCCTCTGGTGTGCAGTGATCGTTTTAAATGCCATAAACGCACAGTATGTAATTTCTGCCACCATTCGTCTCTCAATCAAAACAAAACATGCAGTTCCATGACATTGTAAATGGCGAGTTGTTAAACAACCACCACTGTCAATGAAAATGTGACCTGACTCAGGCAGAAATGTTCACCGATGAAGTAATATATTAAGATTTTAACATTACATCAGTCTCATTTACTTCCTTCCACACCATTACCTCATATAAATCTACATATTTGTCTGGGTATGACCACTGTTGCAAACATGCAAGTGCATGCAACATTTAAGTACTCAAGTCAACAAAATGTATAACAAAGGTGTGGTTGTTTTAAGACATTGAAATGCAGAAATCTTTTTTAGATGATTATACTCTATGAAATTAAAAAAGTATTTTTAGTTTACTGATGTTTAGTTTGTAGTTTTACACTCCATGGAGTTCTTTTTTCTTTTTTAAATCAATTTGTCCTCATGCAAACTTGTTATTGGAAACAGCCTATTGGAACCTCATCAGACATAAATGCCTAGAATAAGCTATAAGCCTGATCAAGATCTACCTGTAGACAGAAGTAAGTACGACAAAATCTATAGATCTTCCCCTCATTTTTACGAAGATGTTATTTAGTGAGCATATTAGATGGAGCTTCAGCACATACATGAAGTGCAATCATGGAGTAATTCAGAATACTGTGTAGGGGTAGGTTATTGGAGTTTTTCTTGTACAGCAAAAGCTCAAAATCTGTCCAGAAATCTGACTACTTTTGAACTCTGTAGCCAAGTAATTGTTGTGTTGTTGTTGTTGACGATCCTACAAAAATATTACAGTCATTTTGTTCAATTGTGGACCGAAAACCATATTAGCAGCCCCTTTGAGTTATCATTTTATTGCTCTTCTTAAAATATTTATTTACCTTGGAGAGGTTTGCTGAGCATGCAGGCTCATTTCAGTCTCACACGCACAAAAACACAAGCTCATATTGTTACACACACATTCAGTCTTCTACTCTTAGCCACTAACAAGCTCAGCAGAAAAAATAGGATAAACTGTAGATGCCCAGCTCTAAAGCACTTCAACAGTATGTTAAGGTGGGTAAACTGTTACGCACTAATTCTCCCAGTCAGTCAAATCACATCTCAACTGACAAACTATATTAACTGTTACACTGTCAATTTCCCAAACCCTAACAATACAAAATCTAAAAAATTTCCAAAGACTGACCTCTGATCCATACAACAAGGAGTTTCTATTATTTAAAAGTTCTGCTACAACACACAAGCAAGCTTTGGCACAAGTCTTGTGGTGGCATGCAATCAGCTGCTGTTAATTCATCTTATTCATATTCTTGGGAAGGGTTCAAAGAAAAGATTTCCTTTACACGATTAGTCTTCACTGGGTGTGCCAACTCCACGCTAGTATTCCAAAGGCACATCTTATCGCAACCCCAATCTCCATCTTAAGTGCCCTCAGGTTACATTCATATTGAATTAGCACACATCAAAGCGATTCCACACGACAAGCCTTTTAAGATTAAATGCTCTTTTAATTCTCTGATTACAAACAATTTACTCCATTGGGACAGTGTTACCTAGATGAAAATGATAAAGATCCTATTTATCACTCAAAGGATATTATATGAAATCAACACATTTGAATAGAATGAAAGAGGAAGATGAGAGCTGGCAAAGTACACTGTCAAATACCTGTGATTCAAAGAATTTAATCGAGAACCTTAGTTACCATGTAAAGCAGGCGGCAGAGCTCCAGCAAATGACAGCAGACAATGTGTCGTGGATATTAGGCCCATTATAAATGGTTTCTGAAAACGGCTTTGAGGCTACACTGTATGTAAGAACCCCACATAGACGTCTTAATGACAGCAGAATGTGTTTAGACATCTCTGTGTAGTGAAAGACTAACAAGAACACAAAGAAAGGGGCAGCATCAAAGAAGATGCCGAGGTTGAAACCACCCTGTCTTGATTTATGTTTGTAAAAGGAAATGATTTATAAAAATCATGAGCTAATCGCCCTTCTCTAAAGGCTAATAGCATTAACTGCCTATGAGAAACAAACACAGATGGATGGACTGACTGTCAGTATTGTCTTCAGAAGATGGATCACTTAGCTGTCTAATCAGTGGTTTAGTATGAGCCTTGAATATTTGTCAGAGTTGGTTATACCACGAGTCACTTGGACAGTCGGCATCAGTTGTTGCAGACATTCAGTGAGATTGATTCATTTTAAGGGAGAATTGGGCTCCACCTGTCACCTAATCTTGATCGATGTGGCAGTTTTGGAAAAGCCATAGAAAAGAGTGCAGACAGATTATTATGGATAAATACTTTTTTTGATGCTGAGTGTAATGCAGAACAACAGAGGCACTTACACACATACATTTTAAGAACAAAAACTTACTTTGGATTAGCTAAGTACCATAAAATGACCTGTCTCCTTTAGCTATTCTCCTCCCCCTCTTGTCATTAAGCTGCCAATCAGAGTTAGGGAGTGGCTTAGGATCCAATCAATCAAGCTGATTGGGAGTGTCAGGAAGTGGCTGTTATAAGCAGCCAGAGGTTGCGCCTGTTGCAAACACCATTTAACCGACACAGCATGTTTAGCCAGCATGATAATTAGAGCAAAGTCCTTGCTCATCTCCTCTCTTAAGCTTCAGACTCAATGTAACTCAAACTGCAAATGGCACACACTATGGTGCTACTAAGATGGGTTTTCAAATGCCAACACTGACAGTGCACTTTGATATTTTCAGTTCAGTTTATACTGAAAGGCATACTGATACTGACAATACTAATATTTTGTGTCTGTACTGAATAGGTTAATATCTCACATCTTACGGGAGCCAACGGGAGCTGAGTTGAAGGCTGTGGACCATCTACCCCTTACACCAGTTGTGTTTCATATTGTATTTCAGTGGACACCAGTAAATTGTTTGGCACACAATAAACTGTAGCAGATGACCAAAAATAGGGCCTCTTTTACTATTCATTCAATTGTCAATTGTTTTAAAAAAAACTGAGATTCTGAATTAAATCTGCATCAAAATGTATCATCTTTTAGGCCCCGCCAGGCCGCTGCGCCAGTCCTGCTGAACAGACACTTTCCATCGGGCCTAATAACTTTTCAGAGGGAAACTCTGATCTAACAAATGTTGCCAAATAATTTGCATGGTCCCAACACTTAAATCTACATGCTATAAAGCTTTACAAAAAAATGTGTGAACAAGTATGTGTGCCACAGCTCATACAGGAAGCGCTAGTGCAGTAATGTCATCCTTGAAACATGATTATTGCTAAATATGGCTAAGCTAGTGAGTTGCCATTTAGCTAGCTGGTTGCAAGATACAAGTGTGACTTCTCAGACAGCCTTTCACAATCATTCATGAGCAGGATGAGCCATCACGTTCTGTAAATTACACATAGGCTTAACACACTGCAAACATCCTCCTCAATCCAAAGTTTGCTTTGAAGAAGGTAAGAGTGACACGACTAATACCAGGAGAAGGTTTTACAATATGGCTTCACCATGCCATGTTGAAAATGACTTGAGTCTTTCATTTTTCCCCATGCAAGGAGGAGGACCTGTTTGGGCAAAAGACAGTCAATATAGGCAGGCTACCTGCCAAACCTAGGTAGCTTAATATGAAGTGGCAAACTTTATTGCCCAGTTACAGCTAAAAACAGCCCAGCACAATAAGGGAATCTCAAATACTTCCTGAAGCAGCTGCTATGAAATTAATTATGCAAGGAGAGAAAATAACAAGTGCAAAATGAAAAAAAAGGAAAATCAATGACAAAACTGACGTGCAAACGACCACACCAACATATGGCTGACAGGCCCATATGGCTTAAATACAGCATTTCCAAAAAGTTCAGAAGCAGGCTTATTCTACGGTCAGATCAGACCAGTATTGCCAACTTGGCAACTTTGTTGCTAGATTTTCTTATCCTTCGAGCGACTTTATTTCAAAAAAGCAAAAATGTTGTGACTTATTCAGAACATCGGGGAAAAGGCAAGAAATATATGCAAATGTATGACATGTAATTCTTTGCCATGCTTGCTGCTCAGCATAAGCAGAGACACAGCAGTCCTCTGCCTCAGCGCTGGTGTCTCTCCCTCTCTTCCTGTGCCGTGTGTAGGCAGTCAGTAAGGTGTGATGTGTGGGGCAGGCAGGGGGATGACACTAACCGCAGGAGTGGGAGTTCAGTTGGTTTACTGTGATTACGTCGTCACTCTCGCTCTGAAATTTTTTCAGTATAGGTGCTTGTAATAATCTTAATATCATTTGAGTTTCTCTATCATTCTTTCTCTTTGGATCTCTGAATTTCGGTGATCTATAGCTAGTAAATATGTAAATAGTTTGTTTGATCTTTTTCCTCCATTTCTTGATTTTTCTTTTTTTACTTCAGGTATAATATGTCCCTGTAGTGCGTTTGTGATTATTTGGCTAAAGCTTTCTCTGTCTACCTTATATGACATAAAGTGATCCCTCCCTCGCTCCAGCTGAACACAGCCACTAAGATTTATGCAAATGACTGCGTGGTGGCGTCATCAATATGAGAATGAGCATACAATGTCATCTAGCAACTTTTGGAGCTATTGCCAGCTACTTTCATTGAAAACGAGTTGGCAATGATACCTACAGCCGCTCTATTCTGAAAGCACTGTTTGTATGGCTGACAAATGAGAAACCTGTTTTACAAAGGTGTGTGATGAGGAAAGGCAGTACACTCTTCATTGTATGCTGATAGAATAATGTAGAGCATTAAAGCAAAAATGATGATAGCGAAGCTGCTGAACTGTATTCCAACCAATTGCTCTATGTATTATGTAATGTTTGGTTCTACAAACCACTGATATGTTGAAACTTGTATGTATGTTACATGTACAGTTTACAGTATGGTGACAATTCAATGCTTATGGTCTGGTTAGGTTTAAGACCAAAATCCATTTGCTTAAGGTTAAGAAAAGATCATGTTTCTGCTTAAAATACCGCTTTGGTCGCAACAAACACGGCTTTAAACTGTCCCTGCGTCTCATTATAAATACCCCATTTTGTTGTCTATTACACAGCTTGAACATGTTTCAGCGTCTCATTATAAACATCCAGTGGTTTAGAGCTTGTAACTGTTGAAACACCAGCTCTGACAGCCATCACACCTAGCAATCATGACACCACCATCGACTTCACACATGTAAGCTGAAAGTGTTATGAACACATATTGTAGAAATGTTGATATAACATGTAACAAAACGTCTTGATTTAATGTATCCGTGGTTTACAGAAACATGCAACGCCATACAATGATTACACATAAGCATACAAAATATTATGTTAAAAGCAGCTTTTTAATAAAAAATTTAAAAAAAACTGCACATGCCCACATCAAATATGTCACAGGCATTATCGCCACAAGATAAAGTTGTTATACAGAGAAAATATGTCAGCAATAAAGCTATATGCCTCTCTACTTCTCTACGGTGAGTATGCCATACTCAGTGCAAATTGAAAATGTACATGGCAAACCTCAGATCAGCCTACTCTGGCCAAGTCTGAGGTTGTACACAACTAATCCACACAAGGGATTCCTGCTCTAACAGGCAAAAGGATTTGCACAAGAAATTACGTTTTCATTGCGAGGGCTTTGTATTGCTACTGTACTGCAATGTTTATGTACAGTATATAGGTTAAAAGGTTTTAAATACTTCATATGGCTGTGCAGTTTTCCTGTTACTGTGCAACTGAAGCTGCACCTGAAATATCTTTTAGATTTGCCTGTTATTCCACAGAAATGACCACTAACAGCAAAATGGGCTCCTAAGTGAAAACAGTGCCCATAGCCATGTTTTTAAGAGGTTGATGTCTTCTCTTAACAAGGTTACCGTCTAGATAGTTTCATAACTGTGAAGTAAGTACTACCAACAATAATATCAAGGTTATGAACAGAGCTTACAGCCAGAGAGAGAGGTTTGCATTGATTACCAGAGTGGCCTGCTTGAGTAGAGAATATGACCCAAGCCCCTAAGCCATCTCTCCATCATTCCTCCCTCCCCTCTCAGCTGAACCAGTGCTGTCTGTCTCCCTGAGCTGTCAATAGACCCTGATGGGCCTTTTAGACACTTATCAATATTTAACCAGCCTCCCCCATTGACTCAGCAATTACTGCCTAATTGATTTGAGATTGATTATCATCAGCACCATAATGGCAGTGTCGGTCAGCGGCAAGTGCTGATAAAAATCCTTGGTGTAAAATTAAATTATCTTTTTATGCAACCAGAGTGTGAAGTGGTGTGTGTGTGTGTGTGTGTGTGTGTGTGTGTGTGTGTGTGTGTGTGTGTGTGTAAAAAATGAAAAGCGACTATACCATGTCTAGGTAGAATCTTCCACACTTCTGTATCCCTTTTCAGTTGCTTCCAGTAATGCATCCTCTTGCAGTTTTCAGCTCAACTTGGTGCGTACACTCTCAAGATGTGTTAACCAGTCTACCTTGGCATGACTGAAACAGAGACAAAAATTTATAGAAGAAAAGTTAATATGTACTGTATGAGAGAGAAGTGAGACGGTCACTGTGACACACAAGGTTTTCAGATGATATAAACCATGTATGGGGCAAGGCTAAAGACTAACAGCATCAGCAAATGTGACGGATGATTGGAGATATGCAGGAAGAAAGCAAATGTATTTTTTAATCAACGAGTATTCATAACCATCACTTTGCACATCACAAACTGAACCAAGCACTGACTACAATGGAGAGCATCTTCTTGGACACACCGTTGTGTCAGGTCTAGTTACTCTGACTAGCTGGCTACTCAGTGCGAGACCTTTGAAAAATATGACACGTTAAAATCTGAGAGGACACAGTGAACTCACTATCGATGGGAGACTCATCCTTTTTATCCCTGATAATGATGCATTGTGAACAACAAATCTGAGTTGAAGTTGGCAGGACAACTAACTACTGTAAAATATACAGCCGCCATAACATATTTTTGTCACAAGTATTTGATAACCACATTTAAGAGATCTATCAACAGTCATGCACTGTAAATTACTTGAAAATTGTTAAGCTAACAAAAACATAAACAATCTGTTTATTTGGCAAACTTAGCCATCTCTTCTCAAGCATTAGGGTTAAAAATGTAGTGCAATCAATTGAGAGAAACTTTTTTAAATTGTCAGAAGCATGATATAGGTGCAGCGCCTCAAAGCCCTTCTTCCTTCACTCCCATAATGCAACTCAATAGCATCTACTGTAATTCCATGCGTGATAGACACACACGTCTTTCAAACTCCATGCATCAAGTTTGTATCACAGGCTCTCTGTTAAAAATGTAATCTACGCTGATATTAAATAAATAAATGATGTAATGAGTACTATTGCGGACTTGACATATCGCCTCCAAAGCTACAGAAGACATTATACAACTTATTTCATAGGCTGTTTGGTACTGCCCAAAACTACTAACATTCACAAACTAAAACATGGCTGTGAAACTTCTGAACAGAAATAAGTTAAATAGTTTGGAAGAAATAATGTATTTTGAACAGTAAGCATAACCCTTGTTGTTGATGTCAGTTTTGTGTATGTCAGTTCTGTGTGTCAGTAACTGAGCCGGACATGGTTGTTGAAGCTGGTATGTCCCACTGTCTGCTGTACGAGTGATAAACACATCAGCATGTTTTAAAATGTAGTGCAATCAATTGAGAGAAACTTTTTTAAATTGTCAGAAGCATGATATAGGTGCAGCGCCTCAAAGCCCTTCTTCCTTCACTCCCATAATGCAACTCAATAGCATCTACTGTAATTCCATGCGTGATAGACACACACGTCTTTCAAACTCCATGCATCAAGTTTGTATCACAGGCTCTCTGTTAAAAATGTAATCTACGCTGATATTAAATAAATAAATGATGTAATGAGTACTATTGCGGACTTGACATATCGCCTCCAAAGCTACAGAAGACATTATACAACTTATTTCATAGGCTGTTTGGTACTGCCCAAAACTAACATTCACAAACTAAAACATGGCTGTGAAACTTCTGAACAGAAATAAGTTAAATAGTTTGGAAGAAATAATGTATTTTGAACAGTAAGCATAACCCTTGTTGTTGATGTCAGTTTTGTGTATGTCAGTTCTGTGTGTCAGTAACTGAGCCGGACATGGTTGTTGAAGCTGGTATGTCCCACTGTCTGCTGTACGAGTGATAAACACATCAGCATGTTTTCTGCCCACATCATTAGAGTGTGGAGTGATCACACCATCAACCAAACTCATATGAGTGTCTATATCACATCCTTTTGCAGAAATTCACTCTCAAAGCTGCAACGTTTCACTTTTAAGAGCTGTGAAAGAGCTCCTTCCTTTTAAGCCAAAAGACTCAATAGTTATTGCTAGTAACAATTCTGACTAATCAAAGCTTTCTCTATTGCGTGTGTGTGAGTGTGTATTGTGTATGATTGAACAGCAAGCGAAAGCCGTCACATTCATTCAGCTCTGGCCAAAGCTTTAGATGTGTCTCTGATGTTCCCTCTGAAATCTTTCTGGACTTTGTGACTGCTGACATTCATAATTTCAGCATTCATGTCTTTCACTTCCCCAAGTTCTTTGTGAAACTCTGCGGATGCGAGTGTAAAATGATTTAATAGGTTATTAAATTGTATTTCTCTTCATGATTCAGTTGTAGAAACAACTGATTGTGGGAAAGTATTTTTATCACAAATGAAGCAAGAGCTGGAAACATACTGTAAGTGACATGGACTGACAACTCTTAACAGGGACATGCTTGGATCGTCATTTTTGTGGTATAATGGTCAAACTAACTCAGAGACCACTCTAACATTTCCCAACAAACTAAAAAGTAAAATGAAATAAAAACAGCAATTTCATTCAGAATGCAAAATGCTGTTCATTCTCTGGTTTCGGCTAGTCGGTGTGAGAAGTTTGTCAACAAGACAAAAACAAGACATCTGAAGTTGTCCCTTTGGCCTCTGAAACTTGTGAGGGCAATTTCCACTATCTTCTTTCTTTTCTTCTTCTTTTCTATTTCCTGACATTGAGGTATATTAAGTATACTGGACTATTTATAATCCGTTTAAAAGGACTACATTAAACTGTATTCATAGACTAGATAGATTGATAAAAAAAATTGCAGTACTGAAATTACCTACAATTTATTGCCAAGTTATGTATTTAATATTGTTATGTTATACTTGAAGCATGTCTTAATATTACTTTCATATTACATAAAACATATTTACTTTCAACTTGAGCAAAGGATACTGAGAAGAAATATATTTCTTTGCTAGCTAAATCATACAAAAATGTCT
The DNA here is from genome assembly GCF_965226575.1 of Pagrus pagrus. NCBI lineage: Eukaryota > Metazoa > Chordata > Actinopteri > Spariformes > Sparidae > Pagrus > Pagrus pagrus. Next base: position 18,435,105 of record NC_140207.1, read on the forward strand.
CACCTGGTTGCATCTGGCGTCTTGAAAATAGCAGTAAAGCTGATTACTGCTTTCCCCTGGACACCTTCCTAAAGAGGAGACGGTGGGGGACGAGGGACATGCATGACGAAGCTTCATTTATAGGGGCAAAGTAACCTTAGCTAACCAAAATGTATGAGAGTTACAAGATATTAAACTCAACTCGAAGAAATTAGCATTAAACAGTAGGCACGGAGATTTTCCTCCAGGGCTTACCACAAAAACACTAAAAAGCCGCCATGTTTCATGTTTTAAGCTAATCAATTATTAGTACGCAACGACTAAAAAATACGTTGAGTGAAATAACGTAGGCTATTTTTAACATAAAAAGAAGTTATGGTCATAACTTATTTTCAGAAATACAACCAACCTCGACTCCTTTTTTTAATACTTACATGTTTTTAGAAAACAGCGTCGTGTTTATCCACGTTTAGGAAAACAGGAAGGTGCAGAGGGAAAGAAGTTGGTTTCCAACTTCAGTGGTACATCCGACTACGATGACATCATCATTGGTTGAAGAGACGTTCAGCACGCAGCAGAAATTCTGGTTTTGATTTTGAAGACACAGGTGGAAGTCATTCAGGTAACTGTGTCTCCTGTATACTGCGCAGTGGGAGGAAGTAACTAAATAGCACTACATTTACCTGAGCAGCCTACTGCATTGAATCTGAAGCAGGAAGGCCTACATCACATGAGTATTAAAAGGCTCCTGACATATATCATCACTGAAATATATATTAAATAGCTTACTCTCTAAAAAGGGGCAAATATTTTAATATTTGATACTTTGAGCATAGTTAGTTTATGTTAAGTTTTAGTTGTTGGTTTTCGGTTAAATGCCTGAAATAAGGTCTGCGGTTACCACAGGCTTAAGATATTTCCATGTTTTGTTCTACGACATAAAATTCATCATTAAATGTACCACAATTTAATTATAAAGCGCTTACCTGTCCTAAAAATGGCGGCTGGATCATCTACTCACTAGTCCGTCTTTACAGGCCGACTTTAGTAACAAACTATTCTTACTCTAACTTTACAACTTGTAGATTGATCAATTTGTCGAAAATTAAAAAAAACAGCAGTAAAACTAAAAGTAATGATTGTATTTTCTTTTTTGTTCCAGTGAGGCAAAATACATGTAGGGCTTAAAAAACATACTAGTGGCATCCGAGATGAGAAGCTCAGCAGAAAATGTTTAATGATGAAGAATGTTGCGGTTATTATGATGTTATTAGTTGTCATCGTTTGCTGATCAATGCTTGGAAAAAATCCAGACAATATGCATATCCAAAATCAATCAAACCAACAAAAGACATTCCACCAAAGTACTCAGATAAAAGCAATATTACTGCATATGAATTTGTCAGTTCTCTGTTGCAAAATAGCAAAAAGGCATTTCTACCAAGGATCAAAACTCCAAAAAAGCACATGAACACGTGCCGAATGTTGAGCTTAGTGCTTTGGTGCATACACAGATAAAGTATATAATATTTACCCACAGAGCCGCAGAGCAAGGGTTAGGAACAAAGTAAGTGCTATTCAGTGCTCCTCTTTGAACATGACAGCTTAGCAGAAGAGGGTGGCTGTGTGGACCAATGCAGGTCATTAGCCCGCCGAAATACCTTCAGCTTAATTTATTTCTGAAGTGATTATGACTGCACGATAGGCTAATTAGGAACTCTGCTTAACATTTTACAGAGACTGTTTGTAAAGCATTAACTTCCACTGATTAAATACAGAATCCTTGATGAGTGCTCGCCTGTGTGTTTGACAGAGGACCTTGTCTTAGCTGCATGCAAATTCAAACACTGCATTTAGGTGTTTTATAGAATGATGAGCAGTCAAGTGTGTATGTCTCAATTACTGTGAAAAGATCTACCTATTTCAAAGGACTAATGAGTGTGTGCATACAGGTAATAGCCAGAGCTTCTTCTCGACAAAGAAATAGGCTGTGAAGTCATGAGTCTTCCGTCTCACAGCGCCAAAAAGGAAAGGTTTTCTTACATGTACGTCATGTAAGTTTTTTCATCTCTAACCTTTTCTGCTTAACCTATCTGCTTACACTGATTTGATTTTGTACATTCTGCCATCCCCCCTCATCCTCCATCTTTTCCTCCCATCTTCCTACTGTCCTTCACTTATCCATTCTTTAAAAGTCATCTCAGGTTAGCTGGAATGTCACATCGCTCAAGTGTGCCCTCTGGGCAGCTGCTGTTATTTTAAGGGGTCATGTACATTTATCCAAGCAATGAATAAAGAAGCACCCAAAGGCTGAAATAAGAAGCCTGAGCAGAGCCACAGCCGAAAGGATGAAAAACAACATTTACTTTGGAGAAGTGGGTTTCAACAAGAAACCTTTTTAAAGGTCATTGGTCAGAGATGGCCGTCACCTGTCATTAGTTGACTTTTGGCCTAGCTCAATGGACCTGACACTCTTCGCCATCCACCCAGGAGACCACATAGAGACTTACAGAGATTTTTCAATAAGAGGAAATCCGTTGGAATGCTTTCAGTAACATATAAAATCCACTCTTGTGGATGCTGGAGCAGGAATATTTCAAGCCTGCAACAGCATTCAAATCCATCACAGAAAACAAAGCTTCACTGGAATTCACACTAATTAAATTCTTTTAGGGTCAGCAGCTCCTTAAGGTGCTGCGACACCTATTCAATCATAAGGGAAACTCTGGAGAGACAGATTGAAACAGTCGGTTCTGAATAAATGCAACTGGAGCGTTTGCTTCTACTAGAATTTGGACCTGGTGGAATTGTACTGACAAAAAAACAATCACATCAAGTTTCATCATTTACAGTATGGAAACATTTTAATTAACTCAGATGTATACACATGAAAAAAAGCAAGCGCAAAGAAAGTGTAGCCTTTTCTTGACCATTAGCTACTGCCTGGAATGCTTGCAGTGGGTGTAGTGCTCATTAAGCAGTGATATAAAGCACAATCTCATAATGACTAAAGATCTGTTGTCTGGTAAGCACTAACAAAACGATTGATTCGTAAGCAGAGAAAGAGTGGAGGCCAAGAGGAAAGAGAGAGAATTATAATGAGAGCGTGAGAGAGGGAAGGAGGGAGAGGCATTTAGTTGGCAGACAGTTTCCTGATTCAGCCAGGCTGGAGAGCAGGGGTAGCTGTCTTCTTCCATGTACCTCATCTATCACTGCCTATTTCTAGGAGACTCACCCGTTTCCCTCACCACACACACAGATGGAAGGGAGTGAGAATTCAATCTTTCCTTGCCTCACAGTCATCTGCAGAAATGCATTCGTTCGCCCTTCGCGGCAGGGCCCCAAAACCTGCCAATAATCGTCCGCCAGGGCGGGAAAGAATCACTGCAGGTACCGAGCTTTCCTCATGTGATCTATTTCCAATCTGTAAAGTCCCACAGGTAGATTAGGGACAAGTGGAAACAGGCTTGAAGGAGTAGCAGTGGTCTTCAACAGCAGGGATCCTGTGGCACTTGTGGAAAACACACATACACTATACTTTTCCAGAGCACAGTCATATTCATTACAAGGAGAGTACATGTTTTACTTTTGAGGAAAATAGATGACAATGCCTTAGTTAACCTATTAACATGAAGGAAAATCTTTAAAGATATAGAGATTGAGAAACACCCTGTTGCAGCAAGACTGAATCTTCCTAAATCTTAGAAAGCTTTCTGGTCCAAAACATCAACAACACAACAGCTGTGAACATAACTGTGACACTTTTATCACCTTTAAGTTGACATGGCAAAGTTATGAGCAAACAGTTGCTTATTTACACATTAAGCAGCTGTATAGCAACGTGTTCCTGTCTAGTTGCTGAATGGCTACTTACAGGAGTGTAGGTGAGTGTAGGTCTATGTTCCACAGGTTCTATATTCCCAATGTCTTATGTTCCCAGGGTTCAAAGTTACAAATACCCCATGTTACCAGGTTCCTATGTTCCCAGGATATTATTTTCCCAAAGGTCCTAACTTCCCAATATCCGATGTTCTCAGGGTCCCATGTTTCTAATGTCCTATGTTCGCGGGGTTCTAAGTTCCCAATGTCCTAGTTTCCACAGTCCTATGTTCCTAGGATGTTATGTTCCCAGGGTACTTTGTTCCCAGGATCCTATTTTCCCAAGATGTTATGTTATGTTCCCAGGGTCCCAAATTCCCAATGACCTATGTTCCACCGGTCCTTTGTTCTCAGGGTCCTAATTTCCCAACGTCCTATGTTCCCAAGGTCTTTCGTTCCGAGGGTCCTATGTTCCCAATGTCCTGTTTTCCCCAGTTCAATGTCGTCACAAATGAAACCCTTCTGTTGTGTGCAGACAAACTAAAATATTAAGCTTCACTGCTCTGAGCAACCCCTTTTAAAAACATGTCATGTGATTAACTGTTAAAAAAAAAAATCAAATATAGTTTAATGTGATATGGGAAGACATTACAGCATAATATTAGCATATTTGTTATTAACTCCCAGCAAACATTTGGGTATTCCATAGGTGCTAATACGACAGCCTGCACATGCATTGCAACACTGTGAACATAGGATCAAATATGTCACTGATATTAATTCACAAGTTTCCAGAGCTGTTTAATAATACTTTCTACAATGTCACTTTGTTATACTACGAAAAGATTGTTTGGTTTGATTACCTGCATGTCACCATCTATCCGATTTCATGCTGGAAAACTGTGGGACATTTTATGAAAATGTTATCAAGATGAAATTTGTAAAAACGTTGTTCCCTCAGACAAATCTTCTCCCAGCAAGATAACGCACAGGAGGTGATCAAACTGAGACAAGTGCAAATGTTTTCTCAAATGATATGGCACTGTAGAAAGTTAACTATTTTCATCAAGATTTCATTTCCTGAGCACACTTGTTTTTGTGCTTGTGCATTTATGTTTACACAAGTTTCTAGTGTTGGTGCAAGCTGTCGGATCGACATCTGCTGCACATCAAAACTGTTGGCTGAGCTATTCAAAAGGGAAATCAATATTAACGTGTAGTCTGGCTTTCCCCTGTGAAACAACAGGCTCATCATTACTCTGACAGGCGTAGACTCCTTCCGCGCTGAACGTCTCCTGACATGAAGACGACCTTTTCACCGGGAATGTCTGAATCAGGTCAGAACAAGGGGACGATGATCACAGCCACGATCCAACCCTTTCAGACAAAACTATCTCCCTTTGGTGAATGCCAACAGAAGTTTGCTGACACCCAGACTCTTCTCTTTCCTCTCTGTCTCTCGCCGCTCTTTCTTATTCATTTGCATAATCCCTGTGACACTCCGATTAATAACTCCAGCTTGATTTGCATATCTATGCCTGAAATTGAGGACAGACAGTCACACAGTAAATACAGTCCAGCAAGAAACAAACTGTCGAATGTGGTTTTGGTGGGTTGAGGGATCTCCAGGGAGAGAGATGAACGTTGAATATTCTTAGGTTCAATCACTCAAACACACACACACACACACACACACACTTGCAGGGTGCTTTCTAACTCTTCATCTCCAATCCTTTTCTTAAGCCCTTGGCCCCAGCCAAACACAGAAGGGATGGGAAAATGGAGACCTTACTACTCCAGCTGTTCCTGGTACAAACAGTGGTTTAAGAAGATACAACCCCCCATAAAATGACCAAGGCAGAGCTCTGGTTAAAATGTTCCTTGGACACTGAAGGCAGATTATGTGTAAGAGGCTTGTATTTACTTCAACAGTGCCCCCCAGTGGGAGAAAAAATGGGCTTTTCATGATTTCTGCTTGATTTACCATTGGATCATTGCACTCTGCAGATAATATCAACAAGTTGATATTGAGCATTTTTGCTGACTAGAAAAGGTTATTGCAAAAAGTGTATCCACGTGTGAAATGGTATGGAGTCTGTCTATCTAAAAAATCTGATCTATTCCTGATTTTTCAGAATTCCGACTTGACGGATGAAATGCAGTTTTTTTACATTCGTTACATTCAGAACTGAAGAGACTATCCTTAACCTCCAACCATTTCTATTCCAACACTGAATTTAATGCAAACAAGATTATTACAGTTTTTATTATAGTTATGGTTTTGATTAAGAGTTTTAGTTTCCCCAAATCTCTGAGGATTCTCTGCCTCAACAAGAACTCAGAACTTGGATTTTTATGGATTTGTCAGACAAAGATGTCTGAGATTTAAATGTATTAGTTTTACCAGCAAAAACCCCAAGATTGAATCTCCCCACCACCGTGTAGGCCTTATGCATTTCTGTCAGGTGACTGAGTTGGGCACACACATACACACACACACACACACACCTTCACACACATACAAATCCTCGCTGCCCCTAGGAGACCAAAGGCTTGGAATGACAAGCCTGCAATGAGGTAATGACATTTCCTCCTGCGTAATGTGGCCAAAGGCATCTCTCTCTCTCAGACAACGACAAGACGGAGATATCTGGCCAGCTCCGGTGACAAGCCCCGCTCTAATCGGCAGGTACAGCCTTCACTGCGGCTCAGGACCGAACCACAGAGTAGCAGCTAAATAATTGAACAGGTGCAATATGTTGAGGCAGGGTGGGGGAGGTTCCGTAGTGGGTGAGGGGGAAGCAGGAGGACTCGCCGAAAATGTCTGCAGTGTCCTCTGTGTGGGGTAAAAGTCGTCAAATGTTGGTTTGGGGAAAATGTCAAAGTACTTGCCTCACATTTTTGTGGTCCAGAAACATGCTCCCTTCCACTTGATTCCCCCAAAGGCCCCAGCTGTCAGCAGCTGCTCTTTTATTATTTCTTTCTTTCATTTCTCTGACTCTCCACCACACACTCCCTTCATGCCAAAATTTTTGAAATACAGATGATTTATTATAATTCTTTTGTTTTCCTGCTTTTGCCTCCAGGTTTGTCATCAAGTCTCCAGGTTGCCATGACAACAAATTGGGATGTCATGCTGGCATTGCACCCTCGTCATACCTCATGTGAATGACGTCTTCACGGCCATACCAATTCCTGATTTCATGGGAAAGGTTGTCAGCAGTGGGAAGTGAGGGGGAATAAGTGTGTGTGCATGTGTGTGTGTGTGTGTGTGTGTGTGTGTGTGTGTGTGTGTGTGTGTGTGTGTGGCGGGTTGACTGACCTTGGGAGGCTGTCCCTGTGCAGGGTTTAGGCAGGAGGAGGGATGGATTCAGTAAGTGAGATGCTGTGTAGCAGGTATCCAGTCTCCAGCCACACATGGCGAGTGCCACAGCTGCAGTCAGCTGAAACCGACGTGGCCTCTTTGTGAAGGCAAGGCGCTGCCCTCTGACACAAACAACACTCCGGTGTACAGCTACAGGTATCTCTGTGGACAGGACATTAGTTAAAAGGCTCAAAGATGAAGGGCCCAGGCAACTTGAAAAAAAAGCATAAACAAAAGCCAGGATCACGAAAATAATGAGAAAGCATCCACAGAATAGCAGCATATTGCACAGAATGTAATAAAAACAAAGAGGAAATGCATTTGGTGCTGGCGAGTTTCAGCTCTCTCATTTGTTTCCATATGAGGCACATTCCTGCAGCTGCAACTCTGAATATTATAATGTAATACACCTTGAAATGTTGGAACTTTTCAAAGTGAAACACAACGTTGCTCAAAATCAGCTTGTTATGGAATTTTCTAATTAAATTATTGAAAGTTTGTATACTACATTTTTTATCACTTAATTATAATTACTGCTTAGATTATATTCTCTGACAATAGAGTGTCGCAGGAGTAAGTCTTAAAAAAGGAAATACGTTTTTTGCACTACCGTCTCACTCTTGAGCTGAATGTTTTGGGGTTTTTTTCATTTTGGATAAATGCCTGAAATAAGGTTTGCAGTTAACACAAGCAGAAAATATCTTCTCATTTTTTTTCTACAACATAAAATACATCAATAAAATCCCCAGGTTTGAATTAGAAAGTGATTACATGTCTTTTAAAAGGTGATTGCTAACAAGTGGCCAAATGAGACTACAGAGGTTGTTGGGGACATTAAATGTCATCACACCAGAAACAGAGACTCATCTACTCACCGATCAGTCTTTACAGGTGGACTTTAGTGGCAAACTATTCTAACTTTAACTTTCCAACTTGTTGGTTGATCAATTTATAATAAAGAGTATAGTACAGTAGGAAGTTTAGCGGTGGTGACGTTGCAGTCATGCAACTGTATAGTCGTCAGTTTATGGCTTTTAGCTTTTCTTCTGGCTGTTGCATTTTCTCTCCAATTATCATAAAAGTGATTATCTTGCTGAACAAAATGTGTAAGTATCAGAAACTTGTGTTTGACACAGAGATTATTCTCTGCAATAATCCAAAAACCAATTGAAAAATCCCATTAGGTTCTTGTCAAGGGAACTAGGGCGAAGCTAACTTCAGGCTTAGCCAACAAAAATACATCATCCCTGCAGCACTCTATAGAGAGAGGAATGGAATATTGACTGTTGTCTACTTGAACAACTATTGTTTCAATGAAACTTTTAAAAGTCTGAAACGTATGAAAATGGGTGTTAGACTGGGGATCGTCTCAATATCTTATACTCAGGTCAATACAATAACCATGATCTTTCCCTAACTTTAACCAAGTGTTGCGAGTGCTGAACCATGACCATTAAAAATGTTAGGTACTACAAGCGGACAAAATGTAATGAAATCTGACTGAATGTGTTGTCAGTGGTATTTTTCAGCATGAACAGATACGTTAATTAAAAATGCTTAAAATGTGTTTTAATGTTTAAGCAAAATAGTATAAGTCTGTTAATGGAATCAGTAAGGGCAAATAAAAGTTTTGTTAGGCAGTATAGTTGTACTCTTAACATCAAGACTTACACACCCAGCATCCACATATTTTCACTGGGACTCCCTTAAAAAATATATAAATCTGTGTCAAAGTCTTCTGTGCCGTCTCTCACTCCAAAAAGTTTGACTGTGCCAATCAATCAAATCCGGCTTTATGGCAGAATAATGTGTGTTTGCTCTCAAGAATGCCCGTCAAAGGTGGCATTGTGGTGGAAGCCTCCTGTGGACCCACAAAGGTGTCACAGTAAGCAGGGGTTGTCAGAGACTTGTCACTGCTGGGTGGTTTGAAAGCATGAAAAATACCCTCCCTGGGGACGGAGGGAGGACGAGCGGTGAGGAAGAGAGGGAGTGTGTCGACGTGTGTGTGTGTGTGTGTATGTGTGTGTGTGTGAAGGCCTTAACTCACTTTAGCCTGTTGCATCAACCCTTGTCAATCCTCCAGACAATAGGTCTCCATCCACGCAGTGGACGGGTTTCACCTTCAGGGGTGACGGCTATATTATTCAGCCTGACAAACGGTGCCAAGGGGAGATCAAAATCTTTGCCTAATTGAATGCTGACAGTTTAGGTTCACTCACGCTCAAAGCTATATGGAGACTGATTATTTGACTGAATAGTATTATTATAGGGTGAAGATTCCATCAGAAAGTAATTTTGGCAGACTGAGGGCTCAGATTCAACGTCACTTATATCTGACAGGGAAGCACCTTTGACACAGCTGACAGCTATGTCTTAAGGCAATATCCACCTCGACAGAGATTTAGCATAGGCTCTGTCTCCATTTTTCTAGGACTTTTTAAAGCTGCAACAGGCAGCTTCACATTTTCTGGCAGCCCAGTGGCAGTAACTGATGACAATTTCTGTTTTTTGATGACTTAATCACCCAGGAATCATGCAACCGTAACCTGTGCGCTGCTTTATAACAATTCTGTATATTTATCTGAAAAGAAAATGATGGATATTTTCAAAAATGTGCCAATCTTACTATTACTTGTCTAACTCCAGGGCAAAAGCAAATTACTCAAGTTCAAATTAAAAGCAAGTAAAGCACAATTTTCTTTGTATTAGAACATTTTATATATGTGTTTATGTTTGTGTACACATAAGTGAAATTCTGACCTCAGAGCTGTCTTTGTTTGCCAGTGGAGTTGGAGGCACGGCTATGTTTACTGCTTACACATTTTCAACACAATAGCTCCCAACCGCAAAATCCCTTATATCCAACTTGTAATTACTACTAGAAGGCAGATGTAAACAGGTTTTCCTATTTGGCATATTTATGTTTACAGAGCAATATTACAATATGACCAGTAGGTGATTGGAGGGTAGATGACGGATACCATCGTCCTTGCTGATCTGCCATCCTCCCTCTCCATCCCTCAGTAGCAAAAAAAAGTACAGGGGTTGTAGAAGAGGGGTTGTTAGGTTGGATATGTTAATCTAGTCTGTCTGACTCATTGATCCTTTATCTGAGTGAGGTTTGTGCAAGTTAGAATCTATAGTCCCGGCCATGGCTCTGACACCTCAGTAACCCGACTGTGCTGTGTGTTGATAAATCCATAGTGCTGTCCGTGGTGCTGAAGCAGCAGCCGGATCGGTGTCTTTCTTTCTCTCTCAGTTCAGAACTTTTGTCATTTTTCTCTTGGATCTTTATAAAATCTCTAATCTATAAATACTCAGTTTGTTAATATACTATTGCTTATATACTGGGTAGAGTCGTGTCAAAGTAGCAACATGTAGTCACAGAGGATCAAAGAGACACACTGCTGCCTGCAGTTTTCCCATAGTATTCCTATAGTGTTCTACGATTATTCAGTAGCCTCTGTGCTGCCACCTCTGTAAATTAATATTTTAAGCAAGGTATGACTACAGATATAGTTTGTACGATAAACCTTGAGGTGGAGCAAGTAATACGACTGAGGAAATTGACCAACTGACAAACAGCATACGACTGAATCCAGCATTGTAGTCTCAGGCAGCACAGAAATTAATTTATCTTAAGTAAGAGGCGCCTGTGTCACACTTAGTCAAGGCGTGATGCTCTTTCCCACTTTATGGATATATGTTTTGACTTCAGATTTGTTGCCTTTTGCAGCTTTAATTGTAATCATTTATTTGTCATCACAAACAAGCCCTTGTTTGCCCTAAGAGCTACTACAGCACTGGCTTTTTTGGGTAGCAGGTACACTACAACTTTCAAACCATAAAACTGGCCTGTCAAGGTATCCTCAAATTCAATTTATTAACAACACACTGACAGAGAGAGTGAGACCTAACACCACAGTGATATTACATATCCTTCTATGCCATCTTCATGAAATGTTAGCAAGATATTGCTGAGAATATTCTTAAAAAGTCTTGAAAAAGGCTGTAACCAAGCGAAGAGGGTTATAGAAGTATCCAAGCACAACAAATAAACTAGATGTCAGTATATAAAGAAGAATAATCACGTACCAAACGACAGCACCATCTACAACAGAAATCATTTTTCTTGAGCCAAGCATGTGCTATTTTGGTGTGCTTCTTTTTTTTTCTTGTCAGTGTTGATAAGAGACCAGCGGAATAGATTATGCTTTTCAGGGGTCTCAGGGGGTTGGCTTGGCTCCTGTTAGAATTCATTTAGTCAGATAGCCTCTGTGGATTATCCCTGTTTTTCAGAGGCCTGCATTTCTGACAGGTCATTATTGTACGCCACACTGGGACCTACTGCAGAGAGCACCATGTAGCGAGTCCCACCATGTTTCCACAGCTCCTCACAGCAGTGTCTATGTACACATGCGCTATCAAACGTGCCAAACCATGCCCACTCGTCTGATGTGCCGGTAGTTCAGTGGTGGACCTGATAGATCTCCCGCCCTGGCTCTCCATGATCATTACTGCTGCTTTACAGACCCAGGGCCAAGGAGAGGACTCACACTCGCATGTTCAAGCTGGGAGCACTGAGCAGAATGCTTGATGGATAGACCTGAAGCCTGCATTTAACTAATAGGAACACTGTGTCAATATCAAAGGGAGAAGGAGGTGGCAGCTGAGGTTGACGTCTGTCTTTCATACATATACTCACACATACATTTGCTGTCAGTGCAAGGCATCAGTGAAGGATAAGCAGTTACATACTACCTTTATTTTGCCTTAAGAACAGGAAAACACTGTGTTTGGTAGATTTCTGTGTTGATCAAGCAACATAAAGCATATCTCACCTTGTTGCAGCTTTGAAGCTGGAACATGAACTCACTGTATATGAAACTCAAATGAAAAAGCAGAAATTACAGTTTTACCTTTTCAGTGGAGGTTTTAAATTGACCTGGAAATTTAAGCTATGAAACTGCAGCTGCTGTACAGACTTTTTCCATTTTTCAAAAGAGTATAATACAGTTTTTTGAGATATTTGTGCTTCTAAGCTTCCACCCTCTGTTTGGGCGTTTCCCTGCACAGCGGTAAACCTGACATTTGAAAAGAGACTTTGTGAGGAGACATGCTGTCAACTTGTGGTGCGCTAGTGACTGCAGAATAGCATACCCTATAGTCTGTGAGCATTGTTACAAGACAATTTTTCCCACTTCTTTAACAAGCCCCCATAGTTTTGGCTATCAACTGATAGCACTTTAGTCACCTCTTTGCAACATTCATGATGAGAGGGCAAACTTAACTGTTTGTGCTCTACTGAGCTAAAGGCTTAATAGAGTTACACTGAAGAATGTGTTCACCCAAAAAGGAGAACTCATTCATGATCTACCCACCCTCATGCCGATGGAAAGTTGGGTGAAGTTTCGTAGTCCACAAAACAAACACTGACAGTGACACTGACAAAAACAGACACGTATAAGTAGCCACACAGGATAATACTCTAAGGGGTGTGCGTTAAAGTACATAACCAATGTCTGCTATGTCGTTGTCAGTTCTTCATAAGTGGATCATCCCTTAATTCATTATTATAATAAAGATCAAAGGTTGATCAACAATCTTCACAAACTTATTTAGAAGTAATATCCAAAATACAATAACCATCAGATTAATAAATCACATCAGCAAAGCATCCAGATTTGAAGTTAGTTCTGAGAACATATCTTGCCAAATAATAATGTCATGAAATCATGACTCTGAGAAATGACCATGTTTACTTGTCAGCATTGCAAAGTAAACCGCAATCACACTTGGAGAAGCAGAAAAGGGGCACTTGCAAATGAGCTGGCTCCACATGGCCTCTCATAAACTACAATGATTGGAGCTTTCTTTGACCAAGACTTTGACGTAGCTATCTGACGGTTAACTGGCAGACAGACAGTGCTGGAGAGTATGTCATATCCCTCCAAACCGAGACAGACTCAAGAACAATGGCAGACGGCTCATCATATCCCTGAAGCAATGTGCAACTAGTCCTCCCCACAGAGTCTTGTTTGCTGGCTATAGCTCCTAATTAATAAAACAGCACAGAACCAGGATTTATGTGAAAGCTCAATGGGAGTGCATACACGTAAGGCCTTTCACTCTGCCCTAGTAGTAGTAACAAATGACCTGACTCCCATTCAGGAGCATTAGAAGAGAATTTCCAGAGCCACACACAGCTAATATTCACAGCTAATTAGTGATGTGTTGGCTGACTGTCTATCAAAACCGTGACAATGGAGCAGAATTACAAAGAGCTGCCATGGGAATGAGAGGATATCCAGATAGGATTAATGTAAACAAGTGAGAAATTGTTGATGATGAGGTTCCTGGCTGCTCAGGGACTATTCCCTGACAGTGTAGTGCAGAGAATTAAGCAGTGAGAAACTATATTGTCCCACTGCAAATCGTGTCACTGAGTACACATTCAGGAACCGAGGCCCCCATTGAACGTTGAAATGAGTCCAGGCGGACAACCAGAGAGGCTCGCTCTGCAAGGTCGCTGTTCCTGAACCTTTCTGGTAATTATTCTTGATACAAGGATTAATATCTAATTCAAGGCGTAGGCCTGGATGACTCCTTTGTTATTAACTTTGCAACAGTGGGGAAACCTTTCAGGATTATTTCAATTCAGTGATTACTTTTGGCCTAGCAGCTGATTGCAAACTGCGCTGGTAGGTTTACTCACCACATTGATTTCCTTGCCAATATTGAGGGTAGAGCTCCCAAGACATATGACCCTGCTCTCTCTGCTATACTCCCTGTAAATCTTATTAGAGATGGAAGCTGATGGAAGCTCCTTCCCTGCACGATACCGAGAAGAGCACAAGGTTAAAAGAAGAGACAAGTTTGACTGAGGTTGAAAAGATGTGGTCTTCAACTTACTTCTGCCAAAAGAGGGAGTAATGCCTGTCTGCACTGACAGTAAGCAGTTATTAAAATCGGTGATTAAAGAGAGAATTTTAATAATCTGACTGCAGCGACAGCATGGGGACAATGTTATTCCAACTGTCCATTGAAATGTAGGTGTATATAGGTGTGCACTTAAAAAAACAGCCCAGTTGCCAGAATAAAATGTTGGAACTTAACATTTCTGCAAACCGCCGATAAATTCACATTTGCAAGTGTCAAACGTACCTTCCGAACATTTGTGCAATACGTTTCATATTAAGCTCACCTACCTTCCTTAAAAAAATAATACGTAAAGACAGAGTGGTTACATATTGCATCTGCTGATTTAAATGGTTTATCTCTCTAACAGGGTACTGTTTGTTACTGTGAGCAGTTTTTTCCTTCACTTGTCCCACACTGCTACTACAGCACTACTATGTTTACCACATAGTATTCATAGACACAGGGGCACCGGAGCCTGTTAGGGTGCACTTGGTAGAAGACGGGAAAAGTTACTGGTCTATTACAGACCTCATACACAGAGAAAACTAGGCGCAACTTAGAATGATCTTTGTGATGTGAAACACAGATGCTAACAGAGAAAGACCCCAAAGGTTTCAGTCACAAATGGACCTTCTTGCTGTGAGGCCTCAGTGCTAACCATTATCACATAGGAAAAAAAAATACTTACTACTTCTTATCCACTTATCTATGTTCTTAGACAACATTAGTCAAAGGGTTATTCATGTAGCTACAGTAGATTTTCCGGGTTAAGTGCCATGCTGTAGCCTAAGCTACACAACTTTGCTAGCTTCTTGGATAGCTAACAACAGTTTTGCAACCAAGGTCACTCAGAATGATAAACATGAAGTTACAACAGAAGTTTCTAGCCTTTTTAGCTTAATCTTTTGGTTTAAATGCCCGCAATTGAGCCACATTACTCTCGTAAACACCAAAACACAATTGTCTCCAGCAAAATAACTGACACTGTGAACATAGTGGAGCATCCTGTTGTGAAGTACCCAAACATTTCTTTTCTGTATTGACATGTTACTGCCCTCTAGTGGTAAAATGTTGATCAAATGCAGCTGTAATTTTAAGTCCCACTTGCTGTAGGGTAAGTAAAAGTTGTTCTACATGTGGGATGTGTTTGTCGTCTATACACTTTTGTTTCGTAATTGTAAGCCCTATTGTACTGCGACTACAAAACAAGCCAAGGACGAAATGCAAAATGTGATACACAAACACACACACGCACATACACCAATTGCTGAGTCAGGTCCCTTTTGGGTGTTAGCTAATGATACCAGCTCATGGTAGATGGATAGCCAGGCGGTGTCTCACTTCAGAGGCGAAGGCCAGCTTGGCCATATTACAAGCACAACAGTGTCGCCGTAGCACTGTTTGGCATGCTGCTCGGCCTCTGTACGTTAGTCACATAGAGTCACCCGGGGAATACTTTCTACCTCTACTGATCACCGGCCCGCACCTCCTGGCCCTGAGAAATCAACAGCCAGGATTTATAGATTTACCTTAGATTGGCTGTCCCGCATTTGTACCCCCATAAATACTTTTACAGCTTTGCTAATGCCACAGTTGGGAATAAACAAGGTTACGGCGGACAAGATGAGGCCGAGATTTAGTTGGCAACTCGGACAGCACAGGGCAGAGCAATGAGAAAGTGTAATGTCAGAAATGGGAGGCAGCCAACTCGCATTGGGGATGAGCACTTTATTGCAAAGCAGGGTGTACTTTTACATACCGATACAGGATTTACAATCTCATGCAATAACTGACAAAGATCTTGTGCTCTCATCAGTTCCACTGCATAACTTGTGAAGAGAGTTTCCTCATCCTCTGAAGAAGCTGAACCATTAAGAGCTCAAGTGGGACGTCCAGATTATTCTTTCTGTCCCTCAATATGTTCCATACATAAGGTTCCCGACATAAACAAGCTAAATATGCAGTTAAGATGAATAAGTAAACCTCCTGGCTTCAATAAAAACTGATGACCTCGGTCGTAATTCTTATCAAAGACATTATAGATTAATTATTCAAGCACATTACTTCACTTCAGTTTTAAATGCTACTCATTCGGACAACTTCATGAAACTTGCAAGGTTTAAGAGCGTAAAATATGCATGAGCAAGCCATCACTCTCTTCATTATGAATAAGCATACCTTAGAATTGACACATTTGCTCTTGGAAAGACGTGTTGGACTGACGACCACACGTACACTCTCGAGTTGACTAAGCACTGTGTGTCTTCCCACTATTTGCTCCTTCAAAGTCAGCAAAAGCTCACAGCTAAGTTGGTCCAGGCAGGAAGAAAATTCAATGACGGACATCAATTGTTTACACTAGTTTCAGTTCAAACAGAGGTGAACCAGAGGGACGGAGTGATTGTTTCAGAAAGGTCTCACAGACAGCATGTTTTGTCTGCCTAGATTTAGTTTAGAGATGAATACAAGATGAACTGCATGAAAAACCACATACAGTAAATGGTAGATTTATGCTCTGATATTATTATTGGGAATACAGAAGCCTGTCTCGAGGAACTCTGAAGTCCATCATTGATTCTGTGACAGTCAGCTCAGATGAACTGTATTAGTGAGTCTCTGGTCAGTCTTGAATGTGCATTATAGTCCAGTTCTGACACACTGAGAGCATGCAGTGAATACAACCATGTCACTGAGAGGTAATCATACCTCTCATTGACCTCTCAGTGGCCGTGGCCATTATCAATCTGTAGGAAACCAACTCCTTCAGGATAAGTATATCTCATTTAATGGTGAACATTCACAATGGGTTTATATTTATAGATGTCTGTCCACAGGGTCATGGGGATTTCAAGCATTTTAAGAAAATGGACTTTGATTACTTCTCAGCCTGTACAAAATGTAACATGAGCTATCTACCTGCAGCTGTTTTTTTAAAAATATATTTCACATTTCATATTCCACACATGAAGTGGTACCACAGTGTACTCAGACTCCATTCACAAAGCGCATTAAACGCAATACATGAAGTTGTTTCTTTCCTTGTAAAAAGTGTCAGTATGTCGAGGCATCGCGGTACCAGCCGGACTGCTTCCATGTCTAAAGTCGTCTTACCTCCCAACGGCTGCTTGAACGCACTTTGCGTTTTAATTTAAATTGTACAAATACAGTAACAGTAATTAATAATGGAAAATTATTTTGTCGTCTGTGGCTCCGTTTAAAAAATGCTCAATTTTATGAGTCGCTGCATCAGGAGAGACGTTACAAACTTTGTGAAACACTGTGCCACAATTTGAACTATTTTGACCTACTTGTTGTACGTGAAGAGATTTCTTTCTCTTGGGTAAAGACATTGGATCCGTTTGTTCCATTGTTGTAGGTGTATATTTGCATATAGAGCAGGGAAGAGAGATCCAATCACAAGTGGATGGATGGTAATTCCAAATACCAAACAGCCTCAGTGATTCAACTCTCATATGTGTGTGCTAAGACGAAGCCAGATCCAGCAGCCGGTTAGTTATCTTAGCATAAAGACAAATTTTTTAATGAGGTCTAACGTGTTAATTAGTTAGCTTTTGAGGTGATGGTGTGTTAGGAGAAATGTGTTACCTGTTACCAGTCTTTGTGCTTAGATATCTCTACTGGTGGTAGCAAAAAAAAAAAAAAAAATCAAAAAAGCATATTTTACTGCATATTATGATAAATCATATAACAAAGGTTTAATTCATGCAGTTACATTTAAAAATAATGTAAAAATGCCAAACTAAAACTATTTTGAAGGGTTAGTTCAGTGTCACTGTCCAACATCAGAAGAGGAAGATCAGTGGCGGAAAGGAGAAGCACACATCTCAATGAGAATTACCTGGAAGACTGTAAACACTCACTGCAGGCTGGTAGTATTCATTTATTTACTGTACACACCAGTGGGGCTACATGAAGAGAGCAGGGATGGCTGTGGGGGGAGGGAGGCAGATGGCATATTGAGGGTTATTACATCCTGTGTTTAAAAAAGGTAGATGCAAAGAAAAGAGGACATATGCACCATCAAACAAGGAGACGAGATGAAGAGCTTACAGCTATAGGAAAGTTGAATTTGTGACTGCACGCTGGAGGTGCTGGTTTTGTCTGTGCCTTGTCATCAGCTCAAAAAAAAAAATGCTTTCAGCAACTGTTCATCACGTGGACCCCTGCTGTTCCTTTACCTTATGTTGTTTTTATGGTGCAGATTTTAAAACAAGGCAGCCTGGAGATATTTTGAAGACTCACAACCTAAATATATTGTAAAGTGGACACTTTCTTTGTACAGTCTTTTAGTGTACATAAAAGGATGCAGAGCGGCTTAGAGTTAGAGATCCGGGGTTAGATGAGTTAGGACTTGGGAGCAGATGTGTAAAAAGGGTTGCCCAAGGAAAGAAAGAAAGCACTGTGTTTGTGTTTGGGAGAATGGTGCCAAAATTTGAACAAGATATGCTCCATCTCCATTACACTGCGCCGCTTAAAAACTTGCCTGGTGTAAAACAATTGTTTGCCACAATACAGAAACCAAGCAAAGCATCTGCTCTCCCGTATTTGCTTGGATATGTATGCAAATCAAGCTGCGGCCCACAAGAGGCCCGTGCTCCCCAACAGCTCCAGCATATCACTGGCTGCAAGTGAACTCTACTCGCTGCATTAATCACTAACATTAATTCACTCGGGGCAGGAAAACCCCTGGTAACATAGGTTAAGTGTCAGTTTGAATGTCATCCAACAGCTAGGTTTCCGGTTACAATATGCTGACATTCAGAAAGAATGGGTGTTTTCTCTCTGTGGCAAACGCGTTCAAAGATGTTTCCATTAAAGTGTCAGCACGGATTATGTAACCCTGGTGTTTTTAGTCTTCCATCTTTAATTCAGGATCAAAAGTAAGGATAAGGGAAGAGGGAACAGACTTTTCATTCATAATGTTCAATCCCACAAGTGGCTGCACCTTACTGGTTTGCTTGTAACCTACAATAATCTGGGGTGGAACTCTGAGGGCAAAACATGCAGCGATACAGTGCAGCGTACCTCACTGAGTAATAATCATCATCTGCTATGTAATGGGTTAGCATGTGGTTGATGTTTCAGTGGTGATACAATGATCGAGGATGAAGGTATTCAAGCTGTGATGCCAGTTAAAATGGGCTTTTTTCAAATTCAAATTGATTCCTATCTAACAATTTAGGCCCATTAAGCTGCACGATAAAACAGGGATTAAAAAAAGAAATCGCATCCATTAGTCGCTTCTATGTGTTATTGGCCCGAACATCAAGTAACAGAAATCACTCCTCTGCTTAAAATCCTCTGGCTGAGCCAAATTAGGAACATTTTTTTTTAGAGATAGCGCATTTGGTAAACAATATCAATATTTCTGAGGAAAATTGCACCTTAACAAGTCTTAAAAAAATACAGTTTTTTGCATGTCATCTATTAAAAATAAACACAAGCAGAAAATCGTTTTTAATGTCATCGTCATGAACACGGTCGGAAAAACAATTTCACACTAATATCATGTCAGTTAGCAGAATTGTAACATGGAAAGCAGCAAACTGATTTCAAATCTTTGTGGGGCACAATATTAGTAATACCCAAGAGCATGGCTGATTAAAATATTTTGTCTTTTGTTTCTTTACAAACAAAATGCTTGGAAGCTTTTTTGTTTAACTTTGGCCCATTCGACACTAAAGGTAGACTCTGAGTATTAAAATGAAGCTTAGTGTCACTTCAAGCAGAGCACAGAAGTTGCGTTTGCATTAGCTGATCGGCACCATCTGTCCCGTTCATGCCACACTCATCACTGGCTCATTCCCAGCTGTAATCAGCTGACTAGTAACCTCCAGTCATATTCATGCAGGTGTACACTCAGCCATTAATAGGCCAACCTGACACTTCTCACTCTTTTATTGCACAGTGGGAGGAGCTGCTTGTGTTTTCACCTGTTCTTCACCTAAAAAAAAATATTATATCCTCAAGCTTACTAACATGGGATAGGTTAGAAAAAACAGTTTTAATTATCTCCACTTCCTTTATTAAAAATGATGTATAGTCTCCCATTTTTGCATGTTGGACGTTCGACAGCACGTTTTCTTGTAGGTCAGACATTTTTGAGTTCCCAGTTGTCTGGAACACAGCAAAAAGCACAAATCCAAGTGGTTTCGATTTAAGCTTAAAAGTGTCTCAACATCATCTTTGGTGCACAAAAGAATCTTAAACTCAGTGATTTAATGTTTTTTTGCAAAGTGCACCGTGGGAGTCGTAGTTAACGCCTACCCAAAGTTTTTATTCATACAGGCTTGAGAATCACATACGTTCTTAGACAGCTGTTACTCTTTTATACTAATGAGAGTGCCATGTGTGTTTGTTAAGGGGGGATTAGTTCTCCCAGTGGGTCCCTTGTTGCTGCTCAGATTCTTTAAGAGCTCCCTCGGAGCTGAACCTTTTTTCACCAAATCTAACTGAATAACCAATCGGTCAATCCCCTGATGTGAAGTGTTTCTGACTGAAGCTCGGGTCCCTGACGTGACAAACCGATGCTTTGCCAACACAGTTAAACCCAAAGCCACACAGCAAACAGCCTCATAGTCAGCCGCTGTGTCTGCAGTGGCATGGGGAATGGACTGAGTGACTGATGGACAGAGTGATTTATACTAACTCGTGGGTGCATTAAGATTCAGTTTCAGTAAGAACAGAAGCTTGCATTGCACCAGGCCCAACAAAACCCTGACAATACCGCACAGAAGCCCACTGGTAAATTCAGACAGTGGTGTCGTCATCAGAGGTGTCTGGAGATACCATATAGCCTGGGGCATGTTGGTGTTGAGTGTTCCTGCTATTTTCTTTAAAAGTTTAAAAAAAGATTAGGAGTAAATATTGGACTCAATTTGTGCAAATCATAGAGAAACTTATTGATTATACAGAAAAATGGGATGCAGCTGCTTACGGGCATCCAACCTACAGCTTACAACACTTATGTCCAACACATATGCCCAGCAATTCATGGGCTCCTTGCAGCAAACAGACCGCACACCTGGCTGAACTCAGAGTAAAAAAAAACATATTAACACAGTAATACTTCTGGGTAGCTGCTGTATTAAGCAGAGATCGAGCCCGTGCAGGGGAGAGGCAGAACATACATCTTTATCTGCGTCCACTTACAAAAGGTTATCTTTCATATTGCTCAAATGTTGCCTGATAAATGTCCTGGTAACTCTCAATATTTCCACTGCGGGTGGCACATTTGTCATCGTTGAGATGGCGGGCAGAGTAGGGCACAGATGGGAACTCCTCCCTCACACTGGCGTTGACATATGAGCTGCAGGTTGAACCAGATGAGCACGTGTGATTGATACCCCAGCGTGCCTGGATCTTAACCAGAGAGAGGCTGAGCTCACTAGCAGGGCAGGCACCTAATGAACTACAACAGGTTTTGACAGAAAAGTTGCATGAAAGTAAAATCAGGAGGAATGCAATGGGTTTATTCACAGACACCACAATCTGAAACCTTTGCCAAACCTAAATCATACTGCCCGTTTCTGGAAACCATGACAGTAAATCAACAGATAAAGTAGCATCTACACGGTTTTAAAAATGCAGTTATATTGCAATTAAAGGAAGCACAGATAACTGTTTAATTATGGTGATTTCCCCTCTGGAGGATATCACAATCACACCCCATTAACCCACCATTGTTGCATGTGCAGATTATAGACTTGTTAAATCAACTAGCAGCTACAGTGTTCCTATGCTCTCACAGAGAGCGCGAATTCATCATCACAGATTATATTCAATTCATGATTGGTAGGCGTGCTAATGAGCTCTGCCCTGATAGAAAGCAATATGAATATTTAGGACAATTTAAGTCAGGAAACAGTTGGTGGTTAAATGACATGGCTTAAATGGAAGATTTTACACTTCAATATGCCTTATTCAAAATGAAACCGCCTTTCTTTTAACCACTTTTCCCCTGATGTCTATACAGGAACACGTGTTCCCAGCCACGACTACATGACAAGAGCTGCGGGGATGTTGCTGGTTAGCCACCGAGCACTGTGCATCTTCTGACTTGTCAGTTCATTAAAATGGGCTGTAGTATCACAGCTGCTTTTATTTCAGAGCAGTTATATCATCCACATATCCTGAAAGAATCCAAAATCAGATGAGAAAGAGTCAAACATTTGTGAGTTTTAAATTGTGTTTGCTGACAACTGACACTTGAATGGATTGGAAAACAATAAAAACAATCTGAAGGGCAAAGGCCATTGTGACCACTTGAGAATATGGAGAACTGTCCAGTAACAACTCGACACCAAGCTAATAAATTAGGATTGTCCTTTACCCTTAGCAACAGGTGCAACACTACATATCAATACTTTACTTTCATGAAACTTATATAATGAACTTTTATTTGTTTTATACGGAAGCCCTAAAGGGCCATGCATTCAAACATTTTATTTCCTCCGTTTTCCCGTGTTAACGAGTTAATTTCATTTGTTTTCTCGAGATCTCGAGTTATTATCTCGAAATAACAACTGCCGTTTTCCCGAGATAACGGGATAATTTTCTTGAGATCTCGAAACTTTGTTTTCCAGAGATAACAATATAACTAATTCGAGATCTTGAGAAAACAAAACGATAGTGTAGTATATTAAATAATTGCAGGAAACATCATTAAGTGTAGCAATGTCAGAGGAGCAGGAACATATTGATCACTACATCACATATCTGTAGCATTATGCCTTGCTATTACAGATAATATACACATTATTGTGCGTAATCTAAAAAGACAGCTAGCAAGGCTTCAGCTATATCGGCGGCGCAATCTAAGTGAGCCTGATGTCGTCGTTAACTACATAGCTGACCAGCTATGAGGTCCCGAGCGTCTCCATAATCTCAGGCCTATCATATCACAGTCATTATCTTGAGATCTCGAATTAATTATATCGTTATCTTCGGAAAACAAAGTTTCGTTATCTCCAGAAAATTATCCCGTTATCTCGGGAAAACGGCAGTTGTTATTTCCAGATAATAACTCAAGATCTCGAGAAAACAAATGAAATTAACTCGTTATCACGGGAAAACGGAGGAAATAAAATGTATAAATGCATGGCTCTTTAGGGCTTCCGAAGTTTTAACTTGCTTGCTAACTTTTTGAGAGCATCCACAAGATATGAATCTCTCTAAGTTACTACTGCAGGTGTATAAGGCGCATCCAGAATAAAATGTTGGCAGTTAAAGGTAAAGTTGCAACATATCCATGGTTTATAGAAATGTACATTGCCAACATCTATTCTGGCAATGGGGTTTCTTTTTGTGGGCAAACTGAGACCTTGTTAAAACTTGAACTTTATCAGCTCCAGCTAAAACATGGGAAGATGCTGTGTAACATTATAAATATTATATTGCCTATAATTATAAAAACTGTGGGTTAGTGTCAAACTGAATCAAGCCAGACCACATTTAGCCAGCTGTACACCAGAGCGATTTCATGTTTTTCCATCTTGGATGTCTTAAAGATCAGACACCATAAACTTTAACTGGGCTATGATTGACATGCACTCAGTCCCCTCCCAATATTGCTTTCACCAAAAGGAGAACAAAGACCAATCTGATTTCCAAATCTGCAGTTATGATGGCTGTTGAGGGGAGAAGTTCACCCTCCAACGTTTACTCTCTATAATCACACAGATGGGGCCAGCCAGGGATTGTAAAGGTAAGCTAACCCAGTCCCCGCAATTTCCCACACACTGCAGTCTGTTTGGTTTGTTTGCTGTCTCTTCAGGACTGTGGTTTTTCTGCTGTGTTGACAGCCCACCATCTGCTGCAGAGCCAATCTAGATCTCATATACCTTCCCCAGTCTGTATTTACTCGGTTGTCAGGACTTTAAGTTTTGGACTAAAGATAATCAGTTAGGATAGTTTGACTGAAGTGTTCCCACAAATGGTGACATATGTTTGATGTTGTGAGTGAAAGAAATCATGACAGAAGTTGTTTTAATAAAATATTTTTTTTATTTTTTGAGCAATAAAAGAAGAAGATGACATCTGACGACCATCACCTGAAATTTAGAGAACATCGTAAAGAGAAGCTGAAGAGATGCCGAAACAGTACAGGTTTACAGAGTCTCCATAAAAAAAGGATTTGTAAGATACAATTAGCTGCAGAAACAAAGCATGGTACTCTACACTACATGGTCGAGTTGTTTCAAATTACAGTTCTGCCACAAAAACTACAAACACACTGCCCACATTTTCTTTTGCTCTTTCCAAAGGATATGCCAGAATAAGGATACAAATGGTTCTGCTGGGCCACAATATCAAGCCTTGGCATCTTGAATAAATAAAGTGTAAACACAAGTGTAAAAGGAAAACACCATTTCAAAGATAAATAGGCTTGTTCTATACATAAGAGTATAGATTACATTTTAATATTCTCCTTCTGCAGATCCCCAAACGGTTTTGCTGTCTTGACTCACCTGTCGAGTTCATCGTTGTTTTGGTCCTCTCTTGGTATCTGTAGCGTCCGGTTTTGGTCTTGCAGATCTGGCAAATTGCTGTGAATTTAGAGTTAAGGTCTGTAGGCAGCAAATGGTTTCATCAAAACAGGTTAAAAGGTTTACTCTCACTTGATGGAGCATTTTCTTTTGCAAGCACTGTTAGCCTCCTAAGTAAAGGAAGTTGATCTACACAATTGAAGAGTGATCCTACGCACTCAACAAGTCTACTCCTTCATCCGGAAATATACAACAAAACAACTTCCCTGAAAAGCCAATTTCAGCTCTGTGCATTGGTTCATAGATCGGTCATCATAGATTGGTAATTTATATCACACTCATATATTGTCATGTTTTACTCATATGCAGCAGCTTCAAGCCACAGGGGCCCTCTTCCTCATGGCACTCGCTGCTTCATATGAATTTAATTTGAGAAAAGGCCGCAGCTGTTTGCTCATAAATGCCAAAAGACTACCGGCCAAAAATGGACCTTATAAAAACGGAGGTGTCTCGCTTCACTGGTGTTGGCCTCACTTACTCAGTGACTGTGGCTGCCATTCACATAGATTGATAAACTGTTTGCTGATGTGACAGGCTAAATAAACAGGGAGGAGCCACGTGTGTGAAAGGCTGCCGCTGCAGTGCTGTCTGTGTATAAAACGTACACTTTTAACTATCAACATTTCGTGCAGGTTTTTCTTCCAGGTCACTTATTTTAGTAGCAGGCTGCTTGAGGATTCCCTGGCAAGTAACATACTGCAGTCTCAGGCTAGCACTGAAAAAATCATTATAGGGAATCTAAACTGGGACCGGCTGTCCTCTGACTATGACTGCTTAAAAAGGCATCTGTACCAGACTGAACCTTACTGGATTTTTTGAAACCACCTTATCACGCATGTGTGAGTTCTTTTTGCAACCTTTTCAGCGCACTTGCAGTATTTTCAGATTAACTTTGTCAGAGGAACATTTTTCACATTATTTCAGTAAAATACAATACAATCCTCACCATTTCCTGGAAATCCAACACGTTTTGATGGGGTTCATGGTTGATGTTTTTTCTGCAATAGCCATGTTATCTATTTGCATTAGTAATTACCTCTCCATATAGTAGTTTTTATTGTTAGTGGTGGAGTCAGCCATTATTGTACTTGACTCAGGTTGCCTGAGCCATGAGGCTTATCATACAGAACCTAAAAATCTAAAAGCTAACATACTCCAGTCAGCAAAACAGCAAATTTTAAAGCTTTCAAACCATCTCTTAATTAGCTGAACTGTGACTAAATGACAACTCTGTATTGTTTTTTAACATAATCCAACAAAGAAGTTGTTTGTGGTTGAAATGCAGTCTAAGCTCCAGCACTGTCACCTTACCTGGAGTACAGCTGCATGCAGGATAACTTCTTCAAGTAAATTACATTGCAGACTTCACCATTCATTATTTTAACTCAAAGGCTAATATGCTGTCGCCGGGCTAATTGGTTATGGGGTGCACATTAAAACACCATCAAAATCAATAGCCTTGTTCCATTAGACAAGTTCAAATGTTGATGTTCAATTATCAGTGTTGCGCTGAGGAAGAGCAGGTGGTGGATCAGGGCTGCCAGAAATTAGTCCTCATCCTCCTGAAAGCGCGGAGGACCAAAGCCAACAACACATCTGCGATGCGAGGGGTCCACTTAATAATCACCCCACCTCTTAATGGTCTTTTCATGCATGTTCAGTGACATTTGATCCTGTGCAGTGGTTTATACCTGATTTAAATGTTGTTTTGTTTTTTGAATGGTTACTTGTGGGATGAATTTTACATATACGGTGTTGCCCAAAACTTGTTGGCAAAGTGTAGTTAGCTAGTTTGCTATTGAACATTCCTCCAATTTATATAACTTTTTCTCAGTAACTTATAATTAAAAATAATAAGAAAAAAAATATTGCACCACTAAAGATAACTGACATCTATATACATCTACATATGTCCTCCTCTACACACCAAATAACTGAACCCAACCAGACATATAACCTGGATCTCCACTCCTTATAAAATCCTTGTCCTTGTTTCATCTTGCGAAAAGGGGATAAAAGGATACAACGACGAGGGGTTTGTCATAGAGAACGTAGCCGTTGGTTTCCCGCAGGGCTTTTTCTGCACTCTGCTCACTGGGGAGTCCTACGAAGGCCTGCCCTTTCATCCGCCCCTCCTTCATTAACACAATGTCAAACCTGAGGGAAAGAAAAAGCAGAGCATGGCACATCATTATCACTCAAGGCTTGTGGCTGGGCAGAGTCAACATCATAGTGTGTGGCTGTTCAGCGTTACATACGAAGGCTTTCTGCTCCTGTTACCACATAAAACAGTACTTGTTAATCATGTGTCACTGAGAGCCAAGAATCTGCAGGCTTTTATTTCAACCACTAAATTTACTGATGTGCAACTTCAACTAGAGAATCAACTAAAGTTCTAGTACATCTACCGTTTGTTTGGTACAACCATAAACAAAGTAACAGTAGTTAACATTGCATCGTGGATAGCTTAGGCAGTGTGTAGGCTGTTGTCAGTTTGACTACAACAAGCCTTCTAATTTCTTAAAACTCAGATTTGCATGAAAAAGATTTGTTTCCACACCTCTGCTCCCAGTGAAAGATCTGAACAATAGAAGAAGACATCTTATTTGTCGTCCATGTTTCATTTGGCTACAAAAAACTGCATAATATCCAACATTATAAGGAGTGGGATGAACAGCTGGGCTGACCCAATTACCAATTTATGATCGCAACGCAACAAAATCGGTATAAATACAGGTTAATGACAACAGCTGTATGTGATTATGTGATTGGTGATTATCACAACTAAGGTTAGATATGACAGAAATTATGTCTCTTTACTGTCACACAGCCCTTGAACCTCACCGGTAGCTTGTCATCAATTTGCAAAAGCTCGGCTTTCTCAGTCAACACAGGCGTTTTAAGATTTAACATTTTGGAAAAGCACCTTTCTGCGAGCTTTCCAAAATTAAAATTCAAGCACTTTATCACCGCATCTAAATTGTTACTATATATGTAGCAATTCTGTAAAATAACGTTTACAGAATTCCTTTATGCCCACAGCAATCAATGTATATTATCAGTTTATTTTCCAGGCTGTTCTGATTAACTTTGATTGTATGTTTCGATCAAGATCATTTAATGCTCACTAATTTCGACGCCACGAGACAACAAACAAATATGACAACAAAGATAATTTCATTTCAAATATTGTTTACATGAGTAATAGTGTCCATGACAGTAGATTGATTTCAGATGTGATTTTAAATGTACTGATCTGAATAAGAACATATTCTTGGTTAAACCTTGGCCGCAACATCTACCAGGTCTTGACCTTTCATGCATCTCTGCAACTGCTCAGTAGGGTCTGCTGTTGTGTTTGGTGAAAATGAAAACCTTCAGGCCTTTGGGTCAAGGTAAGACACATAAAAAACTAGTAAGATAAAGGTTAGGATTTATTTGCATAGCATGTCACATTTGAATTCACTAAAATAAACTGTAGTTACCCTCAAATAGGAAAAAACTAAAACCTCCACAATTTAGGAACAGGTTATCAGAGGACAATCTGTTTCTCTGGCAGAGCTGCATCTTCCTGTTTATCACCTACATCTGTGTTCAGAGTCTGGCCTCTCTACTCAACATAAGCTCGGTTTGATGACTCAGGTGGAATATTCATTTGAAGTACTGCTGATGCACGAACATAAAAATGTCCCTCATGATCCCTACGTCAGGTTAGATACTTATTAATAACACAACACACAGTCAGCATGAATTACTAAAACTCTCAAGGGAAAGTGACAAATTGCCAGAGTCGAAAATAGCTCATGAAGATAGGAGGGGGTGAAGAGACACGCAAGCCTATGTCAATAAGAAATTAAGTCAAGATTATGTGGATTGCAGTTTACTTACATGTTTCTCTCTGCTTCTGATGAAGGGTTGATGTATCTCCCATAGATGTACTTCAGCTCCTGCAGCACAAATGATGAATTTCAGGAAAAAACGGCAGTATATGACAATGAATGCAATTTTTGATTGTATTGTTTTTGCAGAAATGATGTAGGATTTGAGGATTTCCAACTCGTTCATTATTATCAATTAATATCACAAAATTCTGATAACATAAGAACAGAATAAGCATCATATCCACTGAAACAAACACACAGAAGTGGGTCAAGTGCTATAAATGCACCTACCTTCTCTTCCACTTGCTTTGCGATATTCTTCACGTACAGTCTGCAGGTTGGCTCACCCGGTTCATAATTTTTAAACACAGACATCCTTTTTATCTCTGTTTTAAAAAGAGGGAAGAAGAGAAAATCATGATGCAAGGTTCATTTCAAAAACAAGTGCAAAGCATCACAGAGCTGCCTATACCTACAAAAAGGTAGATTCAAAGTCATTGCAACTCAATATCATCCACTCCATGTTTTATTTAAGACAGAGTGGACTGAAGGACTAGACTAGGAGATGTGAGCAGACATTAAAGCAATGAATTTGTGTTTGATCCCAACACCTACCAGCCAGTTCATTTTAGATATGACCTGGACGTATCGTATCTTATTTGTGCTGCATTCGAATGGAAATCATATCCGGACAGAAAACATTATCTTAATATTAAACACACACTTTCAGCTCAGTACTTCTCTTTTATTTTGTGATTAGATTTATATTAAAGAAATACAGTTAGAAATGTAACTGTCCACTAATGTGGATTCAGGGGTTGTAGGATGATGAAATTCAAGAGCAAAAGCACCGTTCAAAGCAACTGCAATCACCCATTTACACTTTTCTAACAGATATGAATGTAAATGGAGCTATAAATCTTAATATCAATTGTAGATTTGCACCCAGGAGGTCAAAGTCTGTATTCAAGGAGCTCTACGTAACAACTTGTAGCAATTAAAAATGATAATTTTTTATCAGTTATATTTTTGACTGCGATTAATGGATTAATGATTCATCATTAACATCCCAAATTTGCATTCAAGTGAAGTCATGTTTCTGGTCATCTAACAAATGTAGGTACAATATTTACTCTCCTTTCAGCCTCATTTTGGTCTTTAATGGGTCCCGAGGAATGTATTTTGCTACTTAGCTGCTAAATTCGACACTATGTTTGACAGCTCGGCGCTAACTTTGTGTGTGGTTTGCTGCTGGGTGGGTTGCATGCAGAAAACAGCTGCTTGTGTCTGGAAATGGCACTGATGAGAAAGGAAAAACTAACAAGATGCTAAAATGCTCAGTAAGGCTGAGGGGAACTGACAGGTTGGGCAACATTTCTCTGTGGGGTTCCCACACATATAACACGCAGTCTTTTGTTCCATTTCAATAAAAAAAAAATATTGATTATAAGACTGTATTCAAGTGTTTTTCTACTGACAATCAGAGAGAAACTGCTTGAAATAATAATCCACAATTGTCACTTAGCTGATGTTTTGCACTCAACATTGGACACCCTCCTAAAGACAGACAGCAGTTAATTACCAACAGCAGAATTTACCATTCAAAAAGGAAAAACAACTATTTTACATCTCCCCTCGGTCCTGATCATCCTGTAGAGGTTTTAAATCTTAGAAAGGTAACGGCGGTGCTAAACTTTCTGGCACAAACTCCTCATCCCCTCAGGGATCTATCAGATTCTTTTGTCAAGTTAGATTTTTCTGCAGTTGGCACTTTTCTTTTTTGTTCAGCCACAATGGCTCTCACTGCTCATATTAACTGCCAAATTTTGCTAATATGCATTTCAAACAAACCACTCTTGCTGCTTCCAATCTTCTTGCAACACAGAATAGGATTTGTGCGAGGGAAGAAGACAGTTATAGCTGTTCTAAACGGGAAATGCAAAAGTGTTTTTTAGCTTGTTATTGTCACTGCTGTTCAATGCACAGCACCAATACAAAACATTTGCTAACAGGAAAAAATGGCTGGATGATTATTGGCGACACTTCGCTAACCTGATCACATGATCACTTTTCCTGATACCAATATTCATGTCTTTAGATTAGGAGAGAAAAGAAAAAATTAATAGGTAGGTAGTTTATAACTTCTTTGCTGAGAGTGACCGGAGCTGCTAAAGAGACACTGTGCTGTTTAAAAAGGTCTTGTTTGTTTACCATCTCTTGACAGCCGTCCTTTCTCCAGCTCCTTTCTGGAGATGATGCCTGAGGTGAGATCCTGCTCGTCGCCGCTGTGTTCGTCTTGTTGTTGGGATGGCTGGGCGCTGGGGTAAAGCTTCCCAAAACCCTCAGCCTCCTCCTGACTGCCGCTGAGGTTGAGCTCTTCTGAAGGGACACAGAGTATGTTAAGGAAACTATATTTAACACATTAAAATCAACTTATCAAGTTGTCACTGTTAATTTTGGCAATATCGCTGGCAGCAGCTTACATTATGTGCCACCAAGTTGGATCTACTGGATTGCTTTATGATAGAAAACAGGAAGACAACTCTCTCCCTCCAGCACAAATACAGATGGAAGTTTTCAAAGTGTCTAACAATGGCAGATGGTGAAATAATCACTTCCACCATGTTTATCCTTTTCAGTAAACCAAACAAGCTCAGGATGGGAGAGTGGAGGCAAATCATCTTGGTCACAATTAGTTAAACATATTCATGTTTAGAATTTCTTTCCATTATACACTGGTTGAGTTGAGAATAATACGATAAATGTTATTACAACTGCAAAAATGTGTTGATTTATTGCTTGGTTGATCAAAATAAAAACTAATTACATCATTAAAAGACTGAGAACCTTCATCAACATCATTATAAGGGTTGTTTACATCATTCTTAAAGCAAAAATGTCAAACATTTGCTCGTTCCAGCTTCTTTAATGTAGAATTTGCTGCTTTTCTTTGCAATTTATGACAGTAAATGAAGAATCTTTTGTTTGACAAAGGAGAAATTTGATGATGTCACTTTGGGTTCTGGGAAATTGTGATTTGTGAGTTGAGTTTTTTTTTTGTTTGTTTGTTTTTTTTTGTTGTTTACAATTTTACACATTTTTCATATTTTACAGACTATACGATTAATTGCGAAAATATACTATAATGAACTGATTGTTGTTGGCAAAAATAATGTTTAAGTGTGATGTGTTTGCACTGATGATTGACAGAAGACAGTCTCCAGAGTGAGCTGTATGCAGAAATGTACGATCAAATAAAGAGCTGTAATCAAATCAAAATCCATCCCTGTTTTACAAACATGAGTTT
Source organism: Pagrus pagrus (assembly GCF_965226575.1). NCBI lineage: Eukaryota > Metazoa > Chordata > Actinopteri > Spariformes > Sparidae > Pagrus > Pagrus pagrus. The sequence goes on from NC_140207.1 coordinate 18,466,944, forward strand.
GAAAGGCGCTGGGAAGGATAACTCTGGCAGACTTTTGAGGAGCGCATGCATGCGCACACACACGTTGTAGATGGAATTACAAAGAGCAGTGAGCCTGTACAAATCCGGGGAGGAAAAAAAAAAAAAGAAACTTGTCATCCACATAAGGTGTGTGTGTGTGTGTATGTGTGCACTGGAGCAAGAAGTGTTGGGGAGCTTTTCTGATACACTCTCGGCAGAGAACTAGATCACTGCTTTCAAAATTATCCTCCTCCTTATCTGTCCCCCACCTCCCCTTTTCATTTAAATAGCTTGTTTATCGGATCCAACACCCCCCTCCTTTCCCAAAACAAGACTAATCCAAAAAGCCACCTGTCATAGTTTATCTTTCCCCTGCCTTTAGGAAATCTTTTGTGTTTGACTTTGAGATCTATTTTACTTCTCAGGGGCTTGCCAGGGAGTGAAGTTGTAGCTAGAGAGAAGGGAGATAAGGCAAACAGGGAACTGCACAGCTGACAAGTAACACAGACTATGCCCCCAATGACATTTCCTCATACAGATAATGGTAAAACCTTTTCGGTGCGAGTTGCTTCTGTGATATACTGCTGTGTAACACTTGGCTCTGACTTCACCCATGGCTTTAACTTATGTCAATAGAAGTATCAAACCACCTCCTGCTTCAATGTGATAATAAACATGATGTATAGTAATCATCAAATCCCTACAGTGCCTTTCTTCCTCAAAAAGAGCAGGCAGTGCACTTTTTATACTGAATCCCTCATATGTATGTGCAGACTATAGTATAAGTCTGATCTACTTTTAATAGACGATTTCTGTGTTCTTCAAGACAACTTAGGTTCATTTGCCTGAGCCTCAATTGCATTGGCACCAAGTTCCATCCAAAGATACAAATAATCACTAACAGAAAAGTGTGGGGAAAGCATGGATATTAATCTCAATTGAAGCTAATAAGATTAGAGGATTAATCGACTGAAATTTAAGCAGCTATTTTGAACATTGCATAAACATTAAAGTCATTTTTCAAGCAGAAATTCTAGATATTTGCCAATTCCAACTGTGTAGATTTGTTACTTTTCTGTGTTTTATATCATTTTAAAAGGAAATATTTTCAGGTTACTGAGTACTGCTTGGACAAACTAAGACATTTACAGGCACTAGTTTGGACTTTTTTTTACGACATTTAGTAGGCCCAGAGATTAATTGATTCATTGAGACAATGATCCCACAGTCAGATGAATTGTGTGTTGAAGCCTGAGTTTCAATATATTCTATAAACTCATTAGTTAGACTACAGAGATCCCAGATACCATTAATAAGGCAGTGCAAACCTGTTCTGACAATAGAGCTGCAACCGTCAGTCAATTAATTGATCGAAAGACAATTAGTTGCCAACTTTTCTGATAATCATCAGTCATTTTTCAAGCCAAAAAGTCTTATGACAGTTGGTTTGAGAAAAAAAGACATTTTAAGATAGCCTTTTTTTTTTGACACATATATCAACGAATAATCATCAAAATAACTGGCAGAGTAATTGATAATGAATATCATCATTAGTTGCAGTCCTAGTCGATATTACCGCTGATTTACTTTTAGTAAAGTGGTGTCATACAACCTTGAGGAAAACCTCAGTCGATTAGTCGATCAATTAGTCAATAAATAGTAAAATAGTAGTTTTTGATAAGTAATTAATCTTCTAACGTTTAGACTCCAGTGCCAAATATCAATAAACTCAAATGTGAGGAGCTGCTCTGTTTTCAACTATTTTAAATTGAATATTTCTGGTTTTGACATAAAAATAATCAGAAGTTGCAGGAAGTGAGTATCGAGCGGAGCCCCTACCTCTGCCTTCATCATCATGCTGACCTGGCCCACTTCCTTCCACTATGGCTGCCACCTCTGGACCCGAAATGTGGAATTCAATTTTCTTCTGGCCGGCGGGGAGGGGCTGCTCAAACACGTCGGAGGGCTGCAGCACTGGAGCACTGAGGACAACAGAGACAATCACCACTGGCCTAAACAGCAGCCTCTAAAAAGTACCCACAATAAACCCGGCTCCTGAGCGGCTTAACGGCAGGGATGTTTTGGTCTGGTCAACCACAGATATTTCCCAGTGCGCACACATGAAGCCAGGAGACACTGAGGTGCGTGTGTTTTTATAGTTTTGAAACAGAGTCTGTCATTAAGGGAGTTTGTGTGTGCTTGTGTGGTGCTGAAACAATAAGTGTCTGAGCCACACAAGGCTGTCTTTATGAGGAAGAGTTATTGTCTCGAGGTTTTTGTACTCCTTTTTAGCTGCCTATGAATACTGTCTCAAGATGAGCTGTGTGTAAGGACTGTGACATGCATGAGTGCCTTTGGTGTACCTCTGAGAGTCTGGTTTGGGAGCATAGAGTAGATCCTTGATCTTGGGCTTTTTTCTTTTCGAAGCTGTTTTTGGTCTCGGGGGTCTTTTGCATGCTTGGTTGACCAGGCCCATCAGACGAACAATCCTGAAATAAAGCAAGCATAGGGAATAAGGGAAGAAAAAAGTCTACCATCGCCCACCCGCTGGAATTTAAAGACATTTCCCTTCAAGCCACTTGTGTTTCTAGAAACATTATTACTTCTGAATGACACATTAGCACGCCGGCACGACTGGCGGCTGCAATATGATAACAAAATGAAATTCCTTTTTTCTCAAGAACGCATTTATGGAGAGATGAGTCCTCTTGAATTCGATGAGTTATGTGCACCTCACCTTTCCTTGTCTTCGTCGTCCCCACTCTCATACTCAGATTCTTCCTCACTGGACAGCTCCATCTCCTCCTCTGGTAAAGGGGGGTAGTCGGGAGGGAAGGGAGGAGGCATGGGGATGGGTGGCGCAGGAGGCAGATACTCAAACTGCAGGAAACAAAACAACATGGCTTAGCTTACAGATGCCTCCAGGTTCAACAGACACATTTCACGAGCATCTTCTTCAGAAAGGTACCTTTTAAGCAATGCTTAAGAAGTGAGAATTGGTTTGCAGGCAGCAGAATTGATCATTTGTTAGTATTAAAGCATGCCCAGCCACCTGTTTCCTATCACAGCAGGGCTGATTTATCATAGTTTTTATTAAAGCACAACATTTTGAGACTTATGCGAAGTGTTCAAATATTACCTGCACCAATAATAATAGATGAATGTAATAAATAAGTAAGTAGTAAACTTTACAGGGCTGTGATCGACGATTCTTGTCATTATCAGTTAATCTAATAATTATTTTGTAAATTAATTGATTGGTCCATAAACTACCCAAAAATAATGCTTGAAAAATGCCCATCACATGAGTCTAAGCACCATAGGTGACATCGTCAAATTGCTTGCAGAAAATATCCACCTTTAAAGAGCTGGAACAAACAAATCTTAGGCATTTTGCATGAAAACACTTCAAACATTCTATTAGTGAAATTGTTGATAATGCTGAAGCTAACGAATCATAATATTAACACTTTCTGTACTCAAGTTAAGACAATGATATTTTTATTTTAAGTGACATATTCAACCTCCCTTCAAACAAAACAATATCTATCTCCTCACAATTTAAGATTTATACATTGTGACAGAAATAAACTTATCCACTGCCGGTCTTCAGTACTCAAGGCTTTCCGTGTACGTCTTAATTTTTAGCAAAAGATTGGCGCTTTTACATGATTTCAGCAGGAATTGCTGCTGGAGTTCCAAAAAGTGTGTCACTAAACCAATAACCCACTGATTTAATGAGGGTCCTCTAAAACTGGGAGCTGGTTTACCTCAATAGTTGAGTTTAAAGTTGCGTCGGTTGATTGGTTGTCAACTATTAAATTAGTTTTTAAGTCTATAGATAATCAATTAATGGTCTGATTAATTTTTTAAGAAAAAAAAAGTTACAATATTCTGGTTTCTTTACTCCTCTATGACAGCAAACAGAATATCTTTGGGTTGTGGACAAAACAAGATATTCAAGGATGTCATCTTGGGCTTTGTAAAACCATTTTTCTCAAGAAATTAATTGACAGATTACTTGACAATGAAAATATTCGTTAGTTGCAGCCCTAGCTGGGTTCCTGCCTTGTAAATAACATATTGAATCTGAAATATTTGAATAATGGCCTCCTCATTAAAACAGTTTATCTTGTTTAACATTAATAGGTTGTATCCATCTTTAAAGTATTCAGGCCATCGGCCTTTTATTCTCCATTCAACAATAATGTATGCAAGCTTACCAAGGGAGGTCTGGCAGTGACAGGGCCAAAGGGACACGGTAAATTCATCTTGTTCATCAGATGCAGTACCTGTATAATTGGAGATACGAGTATTACAACAGTGATAGTTGTATCTCAGGATTCAAACCACGAGCTGGGTGGGAGCTGGTAATATAAATATACTGCTGCTCTCAAACAGGCAGCCTGCAACTCGGGCTCCATATGTAAAACAGATTGCAAGGCTTTTGCATTTTCATTTAAAATATGGGGATCAAGGTGAGATTGAGGCTGAAGTGAGATACCAGTGGTGAGGCTGAGCATGAAGGCAGCTCCTCCGCAACACACTAGCACCACCAAGACGCCAACGCCGGAAGTAGCAGCAATGAAAAATCCAAGCAGCGCGGCTCCCAGGGAAATGTTAAACCCATAACTCATGCCTCCCACTTATGGTTTATTATTAATACTAGCTCCCAAAATTGAAATTTAAAAGGCAAATGTTTGCTGTTTGATCTTTAAGAGGTTGGATGCAGTTCAAAAACCTCTGGGACACTTATTCCAGAATCGTATTTCCATTTCACAATATAAATCTGAAGGCTAGAAAAGCTGTCACATTTGCATTTTTTTTGTATAAATTCACACTTTCCAAATAAGGAAGGTGTGAAACAGAGACAGTATAAAAAGATACCAAAATACAAATACATACACACAGAGGAGAAACATCTGCATATCAGAGACATGCAGGTATTGGATAAAGACTAAAATGATATCAAAGAAGCAGTGTTTACTCACTTGAACATAAAACTTTGGCACACTGATGAGGGCGTGCGTTATATTTGTCAAAATGCCATTAGACGGTGGTGGGTATAAATATTTCAAAGTGGGATTGGATTGAAATTTCAACCTGCAGGAGAGAGAGTGAGAGGAAAAGACAAAGTTACTTAAAGGGGAACTCTGTAGCTGCAACTCACTGCCTTAAATACAACCTCACAGAACAAATCACAACATATGTCAAAATAATGGAGACACATGAAAATGCGGCCCAGCCTGTGAGCTTTAGCCAAGTAGTTTATTCTTTAGATGACAAGCACTCAGCCAACAAAATGTAAAATCCAGCCATTAAGGGACATTGGGACCAGCATGCAATGTCAGCACCAAGGCTTGTCCTCATGTAATAATAATCTTCATAAGCTGAGACTCGGCGTGGCAGGAGAGAACAAATTTAAATCTACTCAGGCCAAATGAACAAAGACGTGAGGTGTGGTTACGATATGTATTATATATTATCTGCTACTTAACTAGATGACAAGGGATATGTCAGCAGTCGGTCCTGCTGGGACTGAGAAGAGTAGTTAAAACTGAAATCAGTTAGTGAAATGTAATAACTTTAAAACAGCCTAAATTGTATAACAGTTTGATACTGTACATGATTTTTTCTACAAATAACATGCTATAACAAAAATAACACAATATCTAAAAGGAACATGAAAAAAGAAGTCTGACAAGCAGCTCCTAAATACCTTCACCTTATTTTGTCTCCATACATTTTGAGAATTAGCTTGTAACTGAGAAACTAGCAACCAAAGAGTAAACTTTCAGAGTAAGGCTGTTATTGAGTAACTGATGAACACTTAGTACATTCTAGGAACGAGTGGCTAAGCAGCACAATTTCCGGAATTAGCTTGTTATTGCGAAAGTAGTGGTTAAATGGTAAACTTTTATATTAGCGGGGAGGAACTAGCAGCTAAATAGCAACATTTCAGAGTTAGCTTGTTATTGACGTTGGTTAAATGGTAAACTTTTGGAAAGAGCTTGTTATTGAGGAATTGTTGGCTAAATGATACGTCTTTGCACTAATGTTACTCAGGAACGCAGAACTAAATTGTGAAATTTTGGAATGAGCTCTTTATCCAGGAAATAGAAGCTAAATGACCTTTTGGACTGAGCTTGTTACTGAGGGACTGTATTGTGATTGGGCTACTGAAGGCAATGTTACAAATCAAGCAGGATTTTTTTTTTTTTTACAGATATTGGAATTTCATATATCTTGGCATGGATCTGATGATGTACCTTGATATGCCAGTTATTTGAATCAGTGGATTAACTACATTCATGTCCAGTTGTTGTACTGATGAACAGATTTTCAATAAAAAAATTAGGAGCTTTATATAATTATGTATCAATTTTATGATATAAAATTACACAGACCATGATACAATTTCTGTTGGTGTCTGCTTACTGCTAGGAAAGCTGACTGGCATTAACAGATGGTTGGACATACTAGCAGTGTTCCTACAATCCTGCAGTGCAGTTTTGCAAAGTGTACACACTAACCGCAGTTTTATCAAAAATCACTCAAGCCACCGAGGGCTGGGGAGCTCTGAAAATGCAAAATCTCCAAAACGGTGTCTTTGTCTACCAGACTTTTCTATGAACTGCAGAGTTGCTGACATTAGTCACCAACAAAGTGAACCCCGTAAAAGACAAACCCCCATCCAACATATTATGTTGTTTTGAATCGATCGCTACAAGCCTCAATACATTTAAAATTGATCTGGTTTCTTGTAGTAGATCACTGAAGCAAATTTTGCATTTTGCACTACAACCAAATATAAAACCTATTTAATAAAAATAATATTTGTACATTAATGTTAATGTTACTTTCTGACATCAGTTTTTTTTTAATATCCTAAAATACATTCTTGTCAGAATCAAAATGTCTCAGCATTTTAACTGTCAGACACCTCTTTACTGCTATACACAATGAGAAGAATAAAATGTTTTTTATTTGCTCACACTAAATTTGAATCCAATCAGGAATTCTCCAAAGATTCATCGTTTGATTTATTCACATTACAGGGCTTTCAATAAACAATCAGTTTAGTATCGATTTGTGCAACAAATACATAATAAAACAAACTGCATCATATCAGGACAGAGTGGACACTAAAGGCTAATCCAAATTTTAGCACAAGGCAGGACAGACTGTCAGTATTGGAGCAAGAGGTATCAAAAACCACCTGGTCCCACCAACTGGCAGGACAGACGGCCTGTCAGGCACTCAATGGCAGCCTGACCATCTAATTGGACACAGGGCTGCTGACAGCCCCCGACTACAGCTCTCAGATTGTCATCCAGGTTTGCTGTCAGCTAGCCTTCGGGCAGCCACTACACACCTACACTGACAACACCAGGTTTGGAGAGCATGTGTCATACATACATTCATACATACATTCATACATACTCAAGTGTATGAGGTATCATTTGGGTGTAGACTTGCACACTAAACAGATAGAGTCTGTTAAACTGCAGAATGTAGTTTATTTGTATTTTTATTTGCCTCCCCGCACCTGGCGACAGCGAATACTTGAATTCAAAATGATCTCTTCGGTATAATGCGCTAGAGAATTACATACTAACCTATCTGCTATGTATAATTTAAACATCAGTTTAGGAAAGTCTCCAGTGTCTTTGGCCTTACAGATAGATTTAGCAAAAACAAATCATAAAAACAGCATTCCTTATCTCGTTCTCAACACACAGTACATTGAGATCAGCTCATATCACACCAATGCTGTCAAAAGCTGCGTATGGACGGACATTCATGCAACACTCACCCAAGACTAGGTGCAACGCCAGTCTCTATGAGAGGAATATTCGGCTGTTTGGTCTCCCGTTTCTCCTGCTGTTTTCCAACATGTTTACCACTGTAGAATAAAGATGGTGCATGTTACAAAAATGGCTCGACTGCAGCTTTCATCCTTGATCATGTACTGGATGCTGATGTAGATATCAAGCTAGATATTCAGTTTAACTTTATAACTGTATGTTCACACTGAAGCAGAGTGAGTTTCACTTTTGCGCTATGTATGGATTTAATGTCAGTTGTGAGTCTGGTTCATCTGATTCATGGTCATTTCTATAATCATGAAAATAAAATCCCTGTGTTTGAAAAATAATTTCTGGTCCACCATCGTCTTACAACATGATTTAAGACCACATACCAGACACAAACATATGGCTTTATCTCACAGCAAGACTCAACAGCCAGCATATTTAAGTACTTTCCTGATAACTGTAATCTGTGCAGATCTGTGTTTCTTAATTCATATGATTCAAGCAACATACCTGTGAGACACTGGTGGGTCCTTTAAAACTGTCACATGATCTTGGTCTTTTGCAAACTCCACTACAAGCGTACGATCAAGAATCTCTAACTGATGGAGCCTGCTAAGAGCCTAGAAGAGATGTGAAGGGGGCTGAATGTCATACAGGATGGATTATGATACAAAATTAGCTACATTAGTTGAAGCAAAATCCACATAAATTAGGCTGTCTAATATTTCTCACAATTACAAACACCACATTGGTAACTCACTCTTGCTGCTGACTTCTCACTCCCAAAGGTTGCAAAGGCTGCATGTTTCTGCGGATATAGAAAAAGCCAGGTCAGACTGGACAGCAACTTGTATGAATTTCAAGAGGTCAAGTCTCAGTGAGGCACAACCTACCAAACGACCCCTGTTGGAGAAAACCCTGACTGTCTCGGCTCCAAAATACTTTAAGAGGTCCTCTTTCTCATCCTGGCCGAGCTCTGCTGGTAAGTGGCGGATAAGCAAAGTTTTACTGCTGGTTGTTTGGACCTGGTCTTCATTCTTGTCCATTTCCCTTCAGGACAGCAGGCAGAGAGAGGACACAGTTACACATCACAGAAACAACAGATTACACTCACAACCAGTCAGCACCTGGATCCTCTTTATTGTCACAACTTTTGCTGACGACTTGCATTTAATAATAATACATATTTTTGAAACGCTTTGCGAAACATTTTTGCAAGTTATAAACGTTACTGTATTGTAAAACGTGCGCCATTTGTAAAAGGACTACTGCCGAATTAAATAAAATATCCTATTTCTTAAACATCGGAAGTCATGCTATAACAGATGTGTACATTTATCGAGCAGGAAATATTTAAATAGCAATATCTTTGAATATATAACAGTACTGCTACAACTATCCTAACTCCAACATTAGCTAAGTAGCTGAACGAAGCTAACGTGCAGCGAATTCCCAAGCTTTCTGCACCGTTTAGTTTTTCTGTTGCCAACTCTATCTCTTCCTCTGAGACTGAAATATAAAAAACAGCCACCAGTATACACAGTTAAACGTTTGAGAGAATAATTCATTCTAATTCAAGTGATATCTTTGAAAGCATACCTGCCTGCAGCAGCAGCCAGTAAACAAATCTACTTCCGCCCGCTTCTTCTTCTTCTTCTTCTGTGATTACGGTCGGGTGACAAATAGCAACGCGCATTACCGCCACCTTCTGGACTGGAGGTATGACTCGCTCTGCCCACTAACATTGGTTTGACTCGCCACCATAATGAAGCGCTACACACACGACATCCATCCTGCTGATCTTCTTCTCACATTTGTACTGAAGAACTGAACAAGACTCGCGACGAAATAGGAAGCCAAGCGTATTGGTGTTACTGACAAGCACATTCACGTGACATAATGAACACATCATAGCGGAAGTGGAAAAAATTGTGTAGATGGAGCATGGATCTATAAACATCCATGAGATGGAGTGGTCTGTATCTGCACAGTTTTGAAAGTTTTATTTTGAAGCAATAACCGGAAGTAATGCTATTGTGTCTTACTTGAGACTGGTGGTGTGCAGTTGTTGTTCCTGACTGTGACCACTAGAGGGCAGGAATACGCGTTATTATGAAATGGGAGACTGGATATTCTGAATAGTGACTTGTAATTATTTCAGAAGCATTGAGAAAAAAATCATATTAATAAAAGTAAAAAACAAAGAAAGTCTTCTTTCACACAAAATGTTATATTTGAACCGTCTCTTACGTACAGTATTTTAAAAATCTGATTTGAAACATGTATTTCGTTCCTTTTCTATTATTTTTGTTATTTAGCGCATATCTTTCTGTAGTAGTAATATAAAAATAAAGTGCTAACTCTGTTTATACCTCATGAGTGTATGATCGTGACTGCCATCCAGTGTCCGAGTGAGGAACTCCAAAGCAACTTTCAAAATTGTGGAACAAATTCATTAACAAACATGTTTAAAATACAGCGATCAATCTGAAAAAATAACGCTAACAGAATTTAACATGAAATAATCATGTTAACGATGTATTATTGGTGTGTACTTTCTTATCCAGTAATATAAAGCCATGTATCATGTTGTGAATTACAATAAACTGACCTGTTGGGAAACTCTGGGGAGACATGAAGGTTGAGAGTGATTTGACAGACAGGTACCAAAAAGATGCTCATCTTATCCACTGGGACAGATTAATTTTAAATTAAAATAAAAATTTGCCTGGCTAGCAAGGCTACTGAAAAATCCAGTCTTTTGTCTGATTTGATGCTAATTGGAGATGACGGATGAGTATGTTAAAATTTTAACATCGTGATTTTCACTACTCTCTAGTGGCCACCATGAGGAACTGCAACGCACTAAATACGTCAAGCTAGCGTCAATGCAGCGATATCAACATAGTCACTCGTCTGGTGAGTAGGTATGCTTTCAAAATAAAAGACCAAACTGAAGCAATCAGAAAGGAACAAAAAACAATTGAATTTAACTAAATGACTGTTTATTTTCAGCAGTGGTCAAAGACTTCAACTCCATAGTTTTAATGTGAATAATGGAGATATGAATACTTATTATTAATGTATTTTAGGTGTCAGTAAAGGTATTAATAGTCAAGTTAGTCATGTTAATACTTTTTTTAATGCACTCTCTTTTATTCAGGAATATAAAGCTCTGCACCATATGATGTATTTCAATATACAGCCCTTCACATTAAAAGTATAGTTGTTGTTTTTTACCAGCAGGTGTCAGCTTCACCATATGAAATAACAGCTGCTGCAGCAGTAAATGAATGTGACATTTCAGACTGCTGTATGTAGGTTTGAAATTACTTCAGTTCACTTCTTTAACTAGATTATATTATTAAACACATGATTATGCCCTAACCTAAACTAATAGTATTATGTTTTAAGACTTATTGAAAAACGTCTGCTTAAATGGACCTCAGAAGTAAAAAGGTTAGATTGTTCATTAATGATAGAGATTTAAAGGGGTCACAAAATGTACCATCCCTTGCGCAGAGGGGATTTTCTGTAGGTTGAATTTTAATCTATTAGAGTGAGACTAGACAGTATCACTTTGGGAAGGCCTGTCCCAATCCTGCCCAGCCTTATGAGGGCCTTCAGATTCCCATCTCCACCCCCGAGAAAGTCTCTCCTACACTTCTCGAGATGCCTCCAAATTCCTGGCCAAATGAAGCCTTTTCTTTGACGAGCGATGCAAGGGCATTCCTCATCAGGGGGACACAATACCCCCTTTCACCGTGGCCTGGCTCTGAAATTTCACAGGTGATGGGAGGAACGGTAGATACTCGATCCTCCTACCTCCCTTCGACGTAACGCATCAGACTGAGGGAGAGGGAAAGAGAGAGATGCTGATCGGGAATGTGGTGGATGGGGAAGGAGAGGGAAAATGAGCCGAGTCTGATGGAGGAGTGACTCAGTTTCTATCCAGTGGGCTGAAAGCAATATTTTGGGGGACAAAGCTGCAGATAAAACTTAAAATCTGACAACTTTCATGGCAAACATGGTATCTGGCATACAGAGGAGGCTGAAAATGACTGCACTAGATTCTCATTCTTAATACAATGCCAGTTTCAGACTACTTATCATGTTTAATTCAAGAATTGAAGGAAAAAGGGTTGACCATGAAGGATAGGGAAAGAGTGAAAACTGAAAATTGCAGACTTTAAGGTGGTAAAAAAGATAAATGGAGGGCTATTACTGCCTCTGCAGGCAAGCTGAGGTAATGGCAGAATCAGAAAAGGCCTCAGATTCTGTCAGCATGACATGGATAAGTACAAAGCAGTCACCAGGATGAAAATTGATGTTTGTATTTGTAGTAATTTGGCTGATGCTCTCAACCAGCGAAGCATCCAACAGCTACAGAGTCAGTGTCTTAATGCTGTCAGTGGGCTTTTACTAAAGCTCAGCAGCCTCTTGATATTTAATTAGGAAAACAAACTGAGTTAAGTTCATTGCAGGAAGGAAGCAGGCACAAGATGTGAAACAACATGATCGACTCATGTGGCAATCTGTGAGAATGTGAGATTTATTTCTTTTAATTTTGTCTCCATCTTTGGTGCACTGCACCTCCAGGAAAGCGCAAAAGTAATCACCAGGCATGGAAATGAGACTATGAAGTGTGAAAGAATATAGATATGTTCTTGTCAAGGTTCTGAAGGAACATTGTGGAGCTTTAATGTGGGTTTTTATCATCTTTACTCATTATTATCTTGGCAGCACATAAACCAATGTGGAAACCAATCTCAGGCCAGGTAAGGTTATCCTGGACAGGACATTACAGGAATTCTGCTGGATCAAAACTCATCCGTCATTACAAGATGATCTGTGTGTCTGTGATCTTTATCAACATTATAACGCTTAAACCTAATTAAATTCATGTTTTGGCAACTTTGTGCAGCAAGTTGTAATCCCCTCGACATATTATCACCTTGTACATTTGATACAGCTGCCTGTTTACACAGACAGCAGAGAAAGAGCAATATGCAAAGTGAAATATTTCCCCTACTTTTACCTTTGTTTTAGTCTCCACCAACTCCTGAGGGAAACATATGGCTCTTTAGTTGTTAAAATGGGGGAGAAAAGTGGGGAAGAGGAAAAAATACGCAAAAAGAAAAAATCCCAACATCAAAATTTTGTAAAAAAGTTAAGACCACGTATGTGTACACATAAATGGAATCTGACTAAATAGACGGTAAGCGTCCAGATGCAGTTTCCCACCTGGCTGTTCACAATTGCTGCCTCAGAAATAAGGTCAACACTCAAAATTCTACTCATGTCTCTCCAGTATTTCATCTCCTCTCTGAGGTTGTCCACAGAAATACTTTTCCAGTTAGGTTTTAGCCTCAGATGAAAGGATTTGGCAACTACACACATCCAGTCCTGTTTGTGAGTTCGAGGGACTTACTAATAAAAAAGAAAGTGCCTCAAAAAGTCCAGTCAAAAGTTTGGATTTCAGCTGACACCGAGTGAACAAATTCAACCTAACTTTTAATAAAAAAACAATATATATGCTTCATGTTCTCAGCTGGAGACATATTTCATGATCTGAACCTTCAACAGGCTACTACAGTCCTCCTGGCCTGTGTATTCCTTGAGTGGACACAGAGGGAAGGCTAAATACACCCTAGACAGTAAACTCAGGTCATGTCCAGCCTCTGAGGCTTTAAATGGACTCTTTCATGGTTGGGGGCCGCAGGGGCCTCTGTGGTGGGATAGTGTGTATTTCCAGCAGCCAGCATGGAAACTGCATTGACAAACGTAGGTGCTGAGCATATCGTGCCTCCATTGTGGCTCTACAAATATGTCAAAGACAAGACTTGGTTTATTTCAGTGGGAAACAGATCTGGGCTTACTGGGGCTTACATCTTATTTTCTTAGCAACTGCCTCTGAACCCGGCCGAGAAAACAGATCCACACAGAAACCCCCATGTCGTTTTTGCACCTTGGTTGTGGTACTGAGACGTACTGTGTTTATTGGTGAGCTTTAGACGTGCTGCTAGGCAGGCGGTAGGTGCTTCATAAACAGCCACGCTAGATGTTTCCCTCTGTTTCCAGTCATTATGCTAAGCTAAACTAACCGGCTGCTTGCTCCAGCTTCACAATGAATGGACAGTTGTGGGAGAGCTATCAATCTTCTCATCTAACTCTCACCAAGAAAATAAGACTTTTCCTTTAACATTAATATTAATGATCTCAATAGCATCAGGAGGAGGCAGCCACATCCCTTCCTCTTCCTGTCTGTCTGTTTAATGTGTGTGTGTTTGACAAAGTCCATCTCTCGGATTGGTGTGGAATGCCAGAAAGCAGTGACTGGTTTCAAGTCTGCACTTTACTCTCTTTTGGAAACAGCGTTCCCTCAGTCTCAGCATTCACGATTGCAGACGCATACAAGCCAAGCTGATTGTTTGAATAGGCTATTTACATATATGTTTGCACAAAGTGAGCTAATGTTAGCGGCGACTACCACAAATTCAGAGACCCTCCTGAGGAAATGAGCCATTGGGTGGACTGATTTTTATTAGATTTTTTACTAAAACTATTATAGTCATGTACTACTATTACTTATGCTTATTACACCTATAAAGCAAAAATATTGGACAAATAGAAATGCTAGATGAAAGGTCAGGGGATCACTAAAGTCATTAGGATCTACCCACCAGGGACTTTAAACATCTGCAGCAAATTTCAGCAATCTGTCCAATAGTCATCAAGATACAGACAGCGGCGGGGATGACACATTTTTGTAGGCTAAGCTAGAAGTTAGCATCACCCTGGTTCCCTCGATAAAAAGCCTATGAGATTTCTCAGTTGGATTTGGGATTTTTGCAGAAAATAAGCTCTGCGGCCAATACAAGTTTATGAGTCTTGGTCGGCAAGATAATCTTCACAAATGAACAACATGTGCATGATTTTTGGAGTGTAAACACAAAAGCCAGAAGTAAAAGTCTTGCCTCAGACTAAAAACGAACTACACTAATCAGTCTACAAGTTGGAAAGTTGGGGTTAGAATAATTTGCAGCTAAAGTCTGTATGTAGAGACGGATAGAGACTAAATGAGTCTATGTGTTTGGCATGATGACGTTTAAGTTTCCAACAATTTCTGGAGTCACATTGAGCAGCTTGTTGCTTTTTAAAGACATGTAAATGATTTATATGTATAGTCATTTTCTAACATTTTTTGTGTTGTACAAAAAAACATACAAAGGTCTTAAGCTTGTGTCAACCACAGACAATATGTCAGGCATCTAACCGAAAACCCATTCAAAAAACTTGACCATTGACCTCAAGTTGAGGAAACTAAACAGTACATTTCAACCTCATGGTGATGCTAAATGAGATTAAAGGAAATAAGGGGGTCACAAAATTTCAATTTCAATTGGTCAGTCCGTCCTGAAGTTGTTGGGATATTTCAGTCTGGACTGACTAAATGTTTTCATATCTACAGTATTTTCAACTCAGGTCTGCAGTTAACCTGGACAAACTATTAGCGAGCCAACTTACAGATGGATACCCAATGGTAATGGTACCATTAAAAAGCAACCAATATGCAACAGTGAGTCTCTGTGTTGCGTAAGTGTTCAAGTCTGATTACAACAAGACCAATTTGTCTAAGTTAAATGTCCCGCATGCAGAATAATGAAACAATTCTTTAAATTCCAAGCTGACTGTACATGTGACATGTGTTATATTTCAACCAGTCACAACAGATCCTACACGCTGTCTCACATAAAACCATTAAAGGCACAAATGTTTTGTGTTTAATTCCTGTCAGAACAGACGACAGTGCCTTCCCACTGACAGATGTGCTGCATGAAGCCATTGAAGCCGTTTGAGTATTGAAGGCTCATGTGGCCTACAGATGTGCAATGCTGCACCTATTAGGATGATAATTTCATTGTCATGATAATTGATGTATTAGTTGTTACTGTCTGGTTCTAATTTTGAGGGAAAGAAAAGTGTATCGGTCATGTTTTGGATGTCCTCTTTTACATCTGCGCTGTCATGCTCTGGTAAATCAAATAACTTCTTGGAAGGAATAACAAATAATTTCTGTTTTGCCGTTTTTTAAACAATGCTTCCAAAATGGAGGTTTGGTGCAGAGACTTTCAAGCTGCACACTTTGGACAGCACAGAGGGTTGATAATAGTGCATCTCAGGCACTGAACCTGTTATTCTCAGCTGATCAGTCTTTATTTTCTGTCTTTGCCTGAGTCCGGGCAAAGACAGAAATCATATGAATTAAGTGCAGTCTCTGTTTAATCAGCACTTCCCAGAAAGCATTTGATGGAGGATATGGCTCAGTTCAGCCCGTTAGGTTTACATGATATTTGGGTCCAGCATCAACCCAAACATGAAATTGTCTACACCTGACATCCCAAAATGATGCAAACAGCAGCTACATTCGCAGCAGACATCACCTCAAGCTTGAAGTCCACCATGGTCAGTCTCAGGACTCAAATCCGCCTTGTTTCCTGTTTTCAATCACTGTCTAAAACAGAGTGAGAAGATAGAAATCTTCTGTGACTTTACAGGTGAGCCTGAACCCCAGATTCCTCCATCCACTGATGCACCCAAACACACCTCCAACTGGAGAGGTAATCTACGTCAGTGCACACACCTTTGCTCCATAACTTCCCTCTGTGATTAATGACAATGAGGGTCCTCTGTCAATGCAACCTGTACTCAGGACAGGTTTAAACCAGTTCACATGTTTACTCATCTGCTCTCTTCCTGGCTTGGTGGAGAAAGGTAAGACGTGTGCAGGGATCAAACACGGTGTCACCCACTGTGGAAGGAGACTGCCGAGGGTGAAAGGAGGTCAGGGATCCAGGGCTAAGGCAGAATGCGAGGAATGTTGCCTGCAGACCCGAACACTGAAACCCAGCGACCACGGAGAGATAGCATCGAAGGATTTGCAGAGTAATGGCTGAGGGTCAAAGTTACAGGATGAGTGATATTGGCGAGAGACCGGGTCCAAAAGTAAATTCACACCACATGCAGGAAGTTGTTGGAAGGAGCGCCACTCGCGCTCTACAGATTATCTAGCTGTAATCCCTGATTGACATAAAATAAATTTTACGAAAATTAAAGATGATTTTCATTATCAAAGACAATGCAGACTACTCGGCAAGCTATTGCTTCAAATCACGAATGTCCAAACACTCAAATCACATGTGGAGAAGAATGTCTGCTTTGCAGAGCTTTATAGCGAGTTTGAGCTCATTATTTAGCTTTTACAACTTTACTGTTTTATGTCACTCCCACCATTCTCATAAGGTTTTGTTTGGTTGCAACAGGCAGCTGTGTTCTGCTAATAAACCACAAAAACCGATAGAACACTACCTGCTAAGCACCACATGGCAGACAGACATAGGTAATGACTAGCTGGTGAACATAGGGGAGCATTTAACATCTAAAACGATGGATATTCCCCTCAGGATCTGGTAAAGACTCAAAGTTAAAAGTGAGAACAGTATTGGACTTATTTACCAAGTGGACAGAACAATAGATGAATGGACTTCACAACTTTGGCCAAAAAGTAATCAGTTACTGGAGATTTGTCTCTCCACCCGAGGAAATAAATGGCGATGGAGATAAACATAGATCACAAAATGGATATACAGTCTGCTCTTATCCTCTATATTTTTGCGTCCTGTCACCAAAAACAAGAACCAAACATTGCTATCCTTGGAGTTAGCAAGTGGGATCTCTACTTCCCTGACAGGAACCAAAATGTATGCTCGGACAGTGCCGTTCTATTTCAGCACATCACAATTTTACTAAAGAGTCCTGTACCCTGTGTTCTGCTTTGCCATCCTGTTTGATGTCTCGCCTCTCCACATCACCCCAATCCACCGGTTCAGCCAGACTGCCCTCTCCAAACTGTTAATTATCTCTCTAATGCTCGGGCACCTCCCTGAGCTTGACTGGACCACGTTGTGAATGGAGGCGCACAGCTGGACAACAGCAGGCTTCTTCCACTTTTTTCTTTAGGAGAAATGATGTTTTCTGCCAATGTTATTGAACCTTTGAAGTCGGTTTTACTGTGAGATGGCCATACATCAGTTGCTATATGCATGTAGTAGTTTAGGTTTTTGGCGGTCAAGCAGCAACTGTGGGGCTCTGGGTGAGCACTTTCCATGCATCCAATCTTTTTTATCTCCATTGAGTTCTGACATTACCACAAAATGCCCCCTCTAAACATTCAGAGTCGTCAACATTTATTTTACGTTCCTACCACTTAAAATGTATTTCTCCTGCTGGATCTCTACAGAACACTGACTGGTTTCATTTTAATCTTGTATACAACAAGAAAGAGCTCTGTAATAAAGTTAGAATAAATCTTCACATTGCTCTGACATTGTCTGAGCAGGCCAAATAATGTGCCAGCTGAGAGCACAATGGCATTGGTAACAAAAGACGGCACATATGGAGACCATTTACATCTCTAAGTGATCCCAGCCGCAGCCCTGCTTAGATCCACTGCTAATATTGTGCAGATTTACTATCAGTGGTGCATCAGTGATCATCTCTTCTGCTTATGTGAATATTTCTTGTTTTTAGCTTTACTGTGAAGTGTCAAACAGTCTTAGAATTATTAGCTTCTCCTTTCATATGCCTGTTAAATAAAGAGAGGTTCGCAGTGCACCAAGGTCAAAGTCAAAGGGCCATTTAAGCACAATTCAATCATTCAGATGTGGGGAGGATGTAAGAATCTGGCATTACGATTCCCACAACTTCCCATGTCTCGATTGCTATGCTCCAACACCTCTATCGCCTGACTGCAATTTCTTAATTATAGAAGGTTGGACTCCAACGGAAGGAGACATGGTGCCTTAAAAATCATAGCAATGCACAAAGAGTACATAATACAGAGTATATTCATTATCTGGTGCTTTGAGTAGAAACTCCAGTCCTCTACTTTCAGAGGGAAATAGTATGTCTTTTACTCCACTACATTTATTTAACGATTATAATTACTAGAGAAATGCATCGATAAAGATTAAACTAACCAGCTGCACATAAAAAAGTTAAAATGACTTTTATGTCAATGAAATCGCTCTCATAAAAGTGTTTTTACCGTTAAAATGGAATTTTTATTATATTATATTAAAAACAACTAACTTTGGCTGCCTTGAGTGGAGTGGAAGAAGCAGTAAACTGGACAAATATCCTCATAAAAGAGCAGGGATTCTCTGTTCATAACCATATGATCATGGATCAAGTGTTTCTGGTCAAATACAGTATTGCACAAGAGCTAGACTCATGCTTTTATTGTTGACAGTTAAGATGTGGGTGTCTCAAAGTAAGGACAGGAAGTTGGACCGAATATGTTGTATTCTGTCGATTGCTAAAAGAAAAAAATCATGAAACTTACTTTGGCCACCGACAGCTGGCCAATCATCTTCATCAAGACAGACTTAATCAAGCATCTATGAAGCTCAGCTGTGTGTGGCATTGGGGCTCGACATGGACAGCAGCCTAAGACAAAGATAAGGCACCACAGCTACATGAGTTAAGTACTGAGGAAGTTCCTCTGTAAACTTACTTTATTTGCACTTTTCCAGCAATGTATTAATATATAGTTTGCTTTGTTTTTTTTCTAAGCTTGCCAAGGTAACATTCTGCTAACAGCTTCTGTCGCTAGCAAAGCTAACTGCCACAGCCATTGTTTGGTTTTGTTCTGTAATGGCAAGCTAGCTTAAATGGTTAACACATTTATTACTCCAGGTCGCTCCGGTTAGATGTAAATGTCAGCAGTTACAAAAAAATAACCGCACTGGGTACAATTTTAAGTTGAGAGTGGCTAAAAAAACCTGTCCTTAAGAGTGGTCATTTCTGGTTCTTGTTAGCTAGTGCTAACATTTCAGGGACACAGTTCATTCACAGGTAATAAGAAATAGCTAAATAGAGTTTTAAAACAAGCAACTCCGTGGGGCTCTAATTTCTGACATTTTGTCTTGTTAGAGCAGATAATGCACAGGTGTAACTAATAGAATTAACAATGGCACCATTACATTAAGGTGAGTCAGTTAGCTCTACCGGCTAGCTAGCATGCACAGCTGACCTTTTAGATAGAAATAATTTTTCACATGTTCAGCGCAGGTGTAACCAATTAGCTTAATGATGGATGCATCCCATGTATAAGTTGGAAGGCCATGGCCTTGGTCATGGGTTATTGACACATCTAAATGGAAGTAGCGATAATTAAAATTATTTATTACACCTGTACTTTTTCTGCAGTGGCAGGTTAAAAAGCCTTTTCTTGAAAATGGTCTATATCAGAGTCCTGGGACATGCATGCCTAAATGGAATGAAGTTATTATTACAATATAATTTATTACAATTATAAAAAAAATCTTCATAAAATTTAATTTAATTCCTCAGTGCTTTAAAATGTTCGCATGTATTAGTACCTCCTTACTTAATAGAGCCATTAAAGCATGTTATGAGGAGACAGCTAAGTTATGCAGTGAAATATTATCTGTTTTTCCATTAATAATCCTATAATTAAATGCTTCGTTAGCACATCCACTAATAATGGGTAAAGTGAAAGCACAGCTGAAACATTTTTCTAATCACCAGAGGGTTTGCACTGAACTGCCCCTCCCCTCCTTTCTTCCGACATGCTTTTCCGCAGCATACCTGAACACCAAGGGTCTGTACTGGCAGTTCGCCTTGGGGGGCTGTGTTGGATAACTTGCTAGAGCCTGACAGGGTAAAAGAAGGCACAAGCAGCACAGGCAGCTCCTGTTGGAGGTGAGTGCTACATGACTCGTCTTGAGCTATGTTGTGACCTCTTCACCAAACTCCCTCAGTGGTCAAAGGTCAAACAGGGCAGCTGCACACAACAGCAGCATGATACTCTCTCCTTTTTCAATCAGTCCCCTGACAGTGAGTTAATGAATTTGCTGGCCCAAATCACAGCTGATTACACAACCAGGAATGAAGGAACTAAATTAGCTTGTCAGTTTTTTTTATGTAATCAAGCACAGTCAACTCGGCAAAGACGTCATTAAGTTCAACTGAGAATGGATTGAAATCAGTGACCGGCTTGAGTAGGTATGATGGCAAAATAGCTGTTACCAAGGTTATGAATTTAGCCTACTCATGTTTTTAGCCATGCAGTACGGTTAGGATGGCAGTGTCAGTCGGTCTGTAAGGCATCAATCAACCACTGTGATCCAGACAGAAAATATCTTAAAAACTATCAGATGTATTCTCAAATGTATGCCCCCCTCATAAACTGTAATAAGTTTGATTATCCCTTAACTTCTTATCTTGTGCCATCAGCAGGTCAGCATTTTAATTTGACCATTAATTTGTTTTTTGACTGAATACCTAAAAAAAACTATCTGAATGGTTATGTGAAATGTTAGCATGCTAACATCCTAATGTAAGATGGGTATGGTGAACATGGCAAACAGTGTACCTGCTCAATATCAGGATGTTAGCTTTGATAGTAATGAGGATGTTAGTGCTCAAAGCACTGTGCCAAATTAGAGCCTTGTCTTAAAGATAAAATCCTCAGGACATGAGTTATAGTGTCATGTATAGATGGGTAATACTCATGATCTAGGAATACAGCCAGTAGAAAGGTACGGTAGTAAAAAAAAAAAAAAAAAAAAATGGTTAGGTGAATAAACTGTTTTGGTTTTAAGGTTAACAAAGTAGAAGTTTAAATCCATTTGAATTGAAAAGTTGAATTTTTTATTTCTAATGATACAAAAAGACTACTACAATTTTTTCTCCAAATTATGTTGTAGGTGTTTAGATTTATCAATCTGACTGTGATTTATCAATGACTGTGTGGTATGAGCACAAACTTGCAGAAGCATCTAACCTGCCTGACATACAGTAGGTAATCCATCACAGTGAATAGCATCAATGTCATCACCTGTTCTTCTAAGTGCATTTTGTCACACCAAAAAAGAGTGTACACTGGGCATGCATGCTCTGTTTTGCATGTATACGCATTTGCGAATGGAAGCAGCTCAGCACAAGCCAGCATTATATAGTTGGTTACTTTTATAAACACTGTTGTATAAACTAGTGTTTTATGCTCTTTTTTAGTGTGGGCAGTATCTAAAAAGAATCTTTGGAGTTTGAGCTGTGTATTTAGGATACAGTACATGGGTTAAAACAGCAAACATGGCTGGAAGGGTCATGTAAGGGTACAGTTAAAACAACTCTAATGAGATAATGAAATAGCTTGGTAGTGTTCAAATGAATGCTCCCTTTTGGTCAGAGACAGACAGACTTGTATCAAACATGCTTCCAAACGGCGCCACATCAAATGCCAACAGTAGCCCACACACCCTGTCATTTTGTAATATGAATAGTGACATACAGTATACCTCCTACAATGTATCAATCAGCCAGTCTGTGAACCCTGCGTTATAGGCTTCCATTTGGAGGCCACAGTATTTCAGTGCCACCCCTGTGGGTGCACACTGCATGCTGTTGCAGGGCTGTTCTCAACAACTCTGTAACGGGATGGGAGGGGCAGACAGAGACATATGAAAAGGAGCTCTGTGAATGAGGCTTGACTTCCACTGCCCACAGAGCAAACCAGGAAATGGGTAAAAGAAGATTTTAGTCAGTGCAGGCTAAGAAGAGCAAACCCCTGCTCTATATTGGTAACATGTGTGCTGCTCAGCCACTTTATGAGTCTTATGAATACATTATAACAGGATTCAATGAGTTAAGGTATTTAACATGTTATGGCACATGCAGAATTTGTGAGTTGGCCTTGCATTTCATAGGTTTAGGGGTTTAAGTTAGAGAAATACTTATATCTGACATGCGAAAAAACAACATGTACTCATTTGCTAGTTTATTAGGGTACACCTAGCAAGAAATTATGCATTTTATTACAGCAGACCTGTGATAAAGCCTTCCTGCCAGAGTGTACATCTGCACATAATAGTCATACTGTAAATTTAGTCTTCATGTGACATTGTACTATACAGTTAACTGTCACATTTATTGACACATTATCCTGTTTATGATGTTAATCTACACATATTCCAATTCTTGGAAACCTAATTGTTTTAGTCTGTGTCTGTGGTTTCAGTCCAAGTATCTGTGTTGCAGCCATTATCGAATCAAACAGTGTGTGGCTGCTCAGTGACTCCTCAAATGTCAGTTTGACTTCAGCAGCTTCTTCTGTGCTGCTGCTGGTGTGAAAGCTTAAGTCCAGTTTCTGGTGTAATCATAACATAAATCTACCTGTGCAGGAGTCATAATGGATGGCTCACACACACACACACACACACACACACACACACACACACACACACACACACACACACACACACACACACACACACACACACACACACACAGATAGTTGAGGCCACCCACCCTCACTTCTTAGTAGTCCCACTATCGTCCCATTCAACCAGGGTGCTTCCCTGCTTTCTTCACCTCTTTTGCAGTCAGCAGCCCACCCTCTGCTCTGACCTTCACTAAACTTTTATTCTGTGTCCCTAATCAGAGTCTCAACAACTTTCACCTTGCAACCTATAATAAAAATAGTGCAACAGAAAGTGTACAGTGTATTTGCTACAGAGTTTGTCTGCTGTCTGTGTTTTAACAGCCACAGCCTCACATACCAAGGTCATGCATCTCTTCTAACTCCACATTTTCGTCCTGAGGGCTCGCTGGAGATCCGCCCCGACCAGGTGGTGCAAACACAGAGCTCTAGCTTCAGCTTTTTATGATTGGCTGAAAGCATAGCAGCTCAGTAGGTGATAAATTATTCTATTAGGGGAGGGAAATTGGTGTAGCACTCAAAGTGTCCATGAAGCTATCACATAGAGTTATCGTGCTGTGCTCCACAGCAATTTTGCAACTTTCAAAAGACCCATCAAATTCACATAAACTGAATTTTTATGTTATGGCTGAAAATTGCCATGTAAGAAATATTTTACTGTGGCTGATGGAGGTTTATGAGCACAAAGTGGTGTTTTCTAAGACAAACTTACTTGAGATTTGATGCCAACCATTGTTATTCCACAATGTGGCATAGTGTTACTCATTCAGCATAAATAAAACCATAATTATCAATTCATCTTGCATAGGCACATGCCCTGAAATTACTTTACTTTAGATGTCTGTCAGCGACAGACGAAAGGACATTCCTGATTTTCTGAGACATATAAAGGGTTTGTTGCATGTCTGACTGTCAGATTGCTGCTTCCTTTCTCTCGTGCGCCGTAGAATCAGCCTGCTTCCCATTACGAACACCTGTAGCCCAGCGAGGCTGACTTCAGTTAACAACGCAGATTTTTTTTTTCTGGTTGAGACAGAGCTGCAAGTTTTAATGAGTGTGATGCATGTGCGTGAAGTAGTTTGTTTTGCATGAAAAACCACATTTACCTATCAGAATGCTTTTTATCTGTAAATAACAGAATAATCTAAATTAGAGCGATGAAACAATATTCTATTGTATTCTCAGATTACATTACAATACTGCTGTGAATGATGTGTAACAAATGGAGATGTATGTAGATTAAGCACGACAGTCTGATATTGTAGGTGAGTAAGATCTTTGTACTTCAGCTGATGCACAGGCCTATTTATGTCATACTTCTGTATGTTTTTCTAAATAAAATAAGCAGAAAGCCCATCTACACTATGTCGATGTAATTGTATATCTTGGGCTTGCATGTGACATCTTAAAATGGAGGCAGCATTTAGCATTTAATTCTGGTGTGCTACATGGTAGACCACATTGAAAATACATGGTTGTCACTGTGTATGACAACGAAGAGTCATTTTAGTGGCAAAAATATATCCCTAAAACACCACAAACCTTGGCCAATAAAGCCCTGGCTTTTCATAGATAACCTCAAATTACCCAAAATCAGGTTAGGCTTCTATTAAAAGCATTTCAGTCCCACGCTGACTTTAGTTACCAGTTGATACAAGATTATAAAGTTTATTTATTCGTATGAAATACTGTGGTAGCCAAAAATAATGTTAGTGAAGTGAGAGAACGTTTTCTTGCTTGTGTTAGTTAGAGGAGAGTATAAAGACCTCTTTATACTCTCCTCTATGCAGTGTGTAAACAGTGACAGACAGTGGCGGGTGGTTGGCTTGAGTGTGCCTGTGAAAAGTGCTTGTGTTTCGGCACCATGTCAGGTAAAACTCATAGCAAGTAGTTGAACTATTCTAATTTTAACATTTATATGGAAACCATTAAATGTGTCTAATAGCATATATTTAGAATAAATATCAGATTTTGAAACCAGGTCTCCTTTTGCTGCACAAAGGTCCTGTGTTTTTCTGTTAAAATGTCATTGGCCTCCCTAGTTCATGTCTTGTAGAGGCTTTGCCAGCTAGCAACTCTTTTCAATTGGTCTAGAATCCCGACTAGTGATCTGCGTTTATGTCCCTACTTACCAAACAGCATTAGCGGCTAGTTAATATAAATTGTCTTTAGTGGATGTTCACTGGTTTTTAGTATTTTTTGCAAGATGATATTCGACCTCCTGCACACCAACTACAGTGTACCACCATCCTCCTGTACATCATCATATAGTTTCCTGATATCAAAATTGAGCTTTCCCATTGGTCAAATGAGCAGGACCTTGTCCAATCCATTCCTCTGTTCAACTTCTTATTAGGCCCTTCTTGGTTGATAGGTCTCTGAATACAGTAATCAATCTAAATCATAAAGCTTTATGCATTTGAACAGTGGAACATATTGTGTGGCATCGCCCAGGCACTTAATTTGTATCTACCTGGCCCAGATATACATAGACAACACGTAACAATGCGCTGGTAATTGTCAAAACATTGAGGCACTAAACCCTTCTTAATCTGTTTGAGGTTTTGCATTCCTCAGTAAAAGCTGCGTGCAGGCTGAGGCCAGTGATTTTTTTGTCTGTCGTATTAAAGCAATTAGCAACAATGGCTAATGGCTGTAGTAATTATGTCTCTTGTCCATCTGGGGCAAAAAAAGGCCACAAAGTACACTGAGGGAGGAGGTCGGGGTGGATGGATGGGTCAACACAACAACAAACTTTAACTGACGAGATCTGTTTCCTTCCAACAGTCAAATGCTGGTTTCTATTAGCTAAGTAGTTCCCTAACTGTAACCATGTATTTATACTGTAACCATGAAGATGGAGGCCCCCGCAATACTCTTCTAACCTTAACCAAGTATTTATTTTGACCTTAACCCTTATCTTTCCTTACCTTGCAAGGCACCTGGCTTCACAAGATCCTGTGATCATGTGTTCTTGTAAATCCCACTTGTGGCCATACACAGTCCATCAATCAATAAGTGTCCTATGAGGAACTATTGGCATGTGTTTGTTTGAAAACAAGAATAGAAACGCCTCAAAGGGTTAGCGTAGAGTTTGCTATAGCAGAACTGGAGAATGTATTTCATTAAAAGAAAAGAATGGCACTGAAATCTTTTCTCAATGGAAAATATGTTTTGGCTTCTGTAACAGTTTTATTTATCAATGGTCTCCAGTTGTAGCAGCACACTCTTACTTACTGTTGATCTAATTGGTTGAAGTGAGCCCGTGATAGACAGTGATAGACAAAGGGTTTGTCCAGTCACCTGCCAAGTATGTTGAAAAGGGCCTGCGCTTTTCCAAACAGTTTCTAGTTGCATTTTTCCATGTTTTGTTACACAGAACCATCTGGTGTGCCAGGTTATATTGTTCCCTATCCCTAACCAAATTGGGTTTGTGCCAAAACCTAGCCAAACTTTAACCATAACCAGATCAGAAAATGGTTTTATTTTTGAGATGACAATATTGTCCAATCGATTGTGGCATCAAATCAGAAAACCCTAAAATGTACATGCTGTTTTCGGGTTAGGGTCATGGCAACAAAGTATTTTGTCATTTAATTTGGAGAACTTGCTGGACCAGAGTCTCTTTAAAGTTTAAAGTTTCTTTAGAGTTTATGTTTGCGCCTCCTTTTTTTCCCTCATGTGGATGAACAACAAAAATTAGGTGTGTCAGTCATTATGAAATGTTCCACCCATCCATTTTTTTAGGTGGTTTCTTGGTTTGTGTCATTGGTGGCAAACACAACAAGCAGAGCAGCCCTTTTCCTTGGTCCATCTTATCCTGGATGGTCCTAAGTTGCTCTCTGTGTATGCCCTGAGCTTGTCTTCCCATTAGTCATGCCCAGAATACTTTCAAAGGGATGTGACCATTGATTTGCTGCTCTCAACTAGCTTCAGCTAATAGTAGCTAGTAGCTAGAGCTAGCTTTTACTATTAGCTAGTAGTGTTCGATACAATACACATGTTGATATTCAATACCATTTTGATACCACAGGGAGAAATTGACAAAGCATTGAGGGCATAAAAGTTTAGACTATTATTAAAAGGTAAATATAACAAATCTATAACATTACAATGAAGAATGATTTGTCTATTGGCTAGTAGCAGGGAATAGCAGAATGACTGTAGTCAATGTTAAATATCACACTTGATAGAACGTTTGTTTTTTCCTCTTTAGATTAGGCCTTTAAACTGATGTGTGTGTCAACTTACTGTTGGAGAGAATAGAGCGCAAGAAAGCATATCTGGTACAGCATAATGATACTGTGGAAATGAGTATTGAAACCGTTTCAAATGTTCAGAATCCATATGTATTAATATATCAATATTTTTGACACTATTGGCTACACAGTGACTCTTTGCTGAACTGTACAGAATCACTAATTGTAGCTGCTACAATAATAAGTGAGTAGACAGCATAGCCCGAGAGATTATTCATCACTTGTCTTTTAGCAGTTAGTTGGCTTAGTTATTTGTTGGTTTTGGGGCCATCTCATTAGTGGAGACCGTAACTGTTTTGGACAAAGGCTGATTGTCACTATAGTCACAGCTAATAACAATTACATGCACATGCTGGCAGTAATCATGGGAGAATATTTGAGACAGACTATGTGTTTTAAAGATTTGACATTTTTTTGTAATTATAACTCTTTAATGGTTACAAATGATTACTAATAAAATGTTCAGACTTGAAATGATTGTCACAAAGCTAGAG
Organism: Pagrus pagrus; assembly: GCF_965226575.1. Lineage (NCBI taxonomy): Eukaryota > Metazoa > Chordata > Actinopteri > Spariformes > Sparidae > Pagrus > Pagrus pagrus. The sequence goes on from NC_140207.1 coordinate 18,494,818, forward strand.
TTCTGAAACGGTTGAAATCTAACTTGTCTAATGAAAAGAATTTAGGTTAATGAGTCAAAATGTTCACTGTGCAGTGCATCACTGTGACACTTTTGTACACTGTCACACAATTGTACATTTAACTCAAACAGCCATCCCTCATTTATATCATTTAACAATATAACATCATCATTTTATATGCTACTATTAAGGAAGGAACTATTGCTACAGCTACAAGTAATAAAGCTATTAATTCTGCAGCTGCTACTGTATCTACTCATGTTATTTACCAGAAATGATCTTATAAACCTGAAAGCTTCCTAAACTGTATACTCTAATTTTCTACTTCTGGTCACAATAAACAATGCGTTGTGGGGTATTTGGTGGTAGCATTTCTGGAATGAAGGGGAAATGTGACTTGGTCATTGTCCAGGTTTTCCCCATCTGACAGGAAATCAAACCAGCAAACTCTAAATCATAAGCACGTCTCACTATCCCTGAGGCTGCCATCTGCTGCTGTCACCCTAGCAACTTTCAGTTGCATCATCCTTTTCTGACTGCCTCACCATTACTAATATCTGCTTTGAAGTACATACCCGACTGTCCAAAGCAAAGTCTATCAATTAGTTTATAAAACAGAATGTGGCAGATAAATGGAAAGAAAGTGCAACCTTCTAGAAACTAGAAAAGATAAAGCAATGCCACACACTTCTTTAATCTTGAAATGAAATGTAAAGGAATCTTTTTGGCGACTAGGATCCCAGCAAGAACCGATGGAACACACTGGAACTCAGTTTGGAAATGACTGCCCCTGCTCTCTGAACCATGAGAGGACAAGATGTAGCATGAAACCTGCTCTGCCCAGACACTGATTCGTCGCACAGAAATGGCTACTTTTTGCCAGTGGGCATCCAGGACGAGCATCTGATATCGTTTGGCGGGACACAGATTGAGTCTGGCTGGCTAGAAAGGTTGAGCTGGCTGACAGACGAAGCCTGGTCGGGATCCATGCCTTCACTAGAGTGAGCCAAGAGATACAAGGAGCTGACTGTCTTCTGGACTGACCCCTGCCTCTAAAAGGCCATTAGTTGAGGAACCCTAGAATCCTTCGTCCCCCAGCAATCAGTCTTTAGGGTCGTCTGAAAGTGCGTTTCGGTCAACTTGCCTTATTGTGTCATGTTTCAGGATATTCAGAGTAATTTGCAGGAAACTGTTGAAACAGGGGAAACCACTGGGAACAAGTGGAGTTATCTCACACTGTTGGCAGATGATTACAGTTCTCATTGCAGGTAGCTTTAAATGCATTGTTACACTGTAGACCTATTTAATGATAAGGCAACTGATATATTCAGTGCTTTTTAAAACTGCATCAGGCAGGATGTGCAGTTTTACATCCTCCCCGGATATTCAAAGATGTCCTGAATGTCCCCTCCCAATATATCGATGTGAAAAATACCAATATCCTCTAATACGGCAGCTTGGTCAGTGGCCTTAAGCTTCAAACTATGACGCTCTACTTTCCCCTCTAGCGTTAGTTTTGCATGTGAAGGGCTCACGTTCAAGTTAGCAATAATACATATGTGACATCTGGTTAGACTTTCAAAATGAAGCTTGTTGACACACATCTCACATATTGTGACTTTTAGGCTGTTATTAACTTTGTGAAACAGTCACAGTCTATCTAGGTTTAGGCCCCAAAATGTCTTGGTTAGGTTTGGGAAAAGATTATGCTTTGGATTCTATAATGATAAAATAATCATAAAATCATAATCATAACTGAACGTATCAAATTTCCATTATTGTTACTATCAGTTCTAGTGTTAGGTTGCACTGAAGTTGCGTGTGGTTTGTCCAAGTGATGATGTCGTACCCTAGCAGAATCAGTTGTTTGACTGCCATGGGTACAATCAGGGGCGCCGCTAGGGATTTTGGGCCCCATGAAAAGAATCTTTACAGGGCCCCCCAACACAGCGGCAAAATTTTTTGATGCTATTTTACATACAATTATGCATTTTAATGGTATTTTTACCAGGACATGGAAAATAAAACATTTGTGATTATATGTTAGTTAATAACTTAGTGTCATTACTTTTTCTGTATTATAATTTCATCATCATTAGGGGCCTCTCTGGGCCCCCCTCAATCATGGGCCCCTAGAATCCGTCTCCTTTACCCCCCCTTTTCGGCGCCCCTGGGTACAATCAATGTCTAACACTGTACTGTCTATAAATGCAAGTATTTTAAAATGTACTAAAACGTGGGAAACTAGAATGTCATATGATTGTTATGTAGGTATATCACTGTTGAATGTGATACAAAATGTAATAAATAAATAAATAATAGTGATTTTAATTTTTTGTTTTGTTTTCAACTGTTTTTTTTTTCTTCTTTTGTGCAGTGTATATGTAACAAACATTGGCATTAGTGATATTCAAAGTTATATGATGAGTACTGATTGTCAACCACCTGGATTATAGCTGATCCAGTGCCTGCACAGAGATCCGCCAATAGACTGACACTAATTTCAGGCTAATTAAGCACAACATCATTGTGTTTTTCATTTTATTGTTGCATGTTTATTTATGTGTGATTGTGGTAGATCATTGGCTACTATGATTTTGAATTTGTTATTGTTAAAATGTTTGTATGAATTATTAAATATATATTTTACTGTCAGTGAGGAGTAGTGGGGGAGTATGTTATACTGAAACAGCTCATAAAAATCATTTTGCTGACTAAATAATGTATTTATTCTGCAAATAATGCCGTTATGTGCCAGCTCAGGTGGTGTGAGATTAATGGATTGAGGATAATATCATTGAAAGACCCTGCATGCTCACTTCCATTTTAATCATTCCAAAATCGTTCCCAACTTTGTCACTGTTTTATTTGCTTGTCGGGAGAGACTTGGGGGCGCATGACAAAGCTAATGGGTGGACCCGAAGGAGAATTTCCAGCCCCGTGATTTGCTAATCGGGGGCTGGTTTCCTTGTCGCTTCCCTGTAATCGTGGCTCCGGGTTGTGGAGCTTGCCCAGCCCTCCTGTCTGTGGACGCACCAAGTGTACCGACTGCACTCTTTGCGCTTCGGTTAAAGCCCGACTACCTTCACTGTGAAGGCTGGGCACTGGGAAGGAGGATCGGGGGCCTCGGTGTGGCTGAAAGAAGAGGCTGAAACTCCTCACTTATGGCTTTTTTGTAGGACAGTTTCCATCATCATTTGGGATTTGTGGACGGGACGTCTTTAAAAATCACCTGAAGTCGCCCAAAAGTTTTATTCACTTGTGGGCGCTTAACCATGGAGATGCAAAGGTGGTCCACAAGGTGGAAAACGAAAAGGTGGCTTATGGATTCCACTGTAACCGCATTCATCACTTTATTCCTGGTTCTACAGGCTGCCAGTGTCAGAGCAGGTAAGATTATTAGAGACCAAAGTAACTTTATCTGGTCGAAAGGGGACGGAGCGGCGACAGGCTGGGAAAACTCGCTTACTGATGATGGAGATTGGGGGATTTACAGATTTACCTGGACACAGCGGCGTCATGTTCACTGTCCAGTTCAGATTTTTCTTCCCGTTCTACAACCAAAGTAGTTACATTAGTGCCAGTTCACCTGTACCGTATCCATCTATATGACTGAGCGCTATGTGGAAGTCACCAAACAAAAAGCTTAAGTACAGTAAAACTGTACCCTGCTCACAGCTGTAGGGAAGTTAGCTGTTGAACTCAGTTTTAGACAACACATGCTCACAGGGGAATTGCTTGAGGTGCACATATTTTGTTGGCCAAAACACTATTACACTATGGTCATTAACATACACCTTACCGCGGGCTACTTTTACGCATGAATGGAAAGCATCCGCCCCGAAGATGAAACACCTCGCCTAATTAAATTCATCCCAAGCTGCTGGTATGTGCTTCTAGAGCCATGCGTTTTAAGATTGACTTAGGTTGAAAGAAAACTCCTGTTTGAATCGTGGTCCGCTAGGTGGATGTGGACACGGTTAGCAGGGTGGGCTTCCTCAGTCAGATGACACAGGACATCTGTGTCAGACCCTGGATCTGATGACATGTCACTTACAATTGAATTGTATTGAAACCACTGATGCCACTCATTGACTTGTAATTATACTCCTTGTCAGGTTAAGTTGTGTGATATTGTCCAGGCTCGTAATTATCTTTTTATGTTGACCTGATTTTTTAGTGTACTCATGAGAAGCCAGCTCTTCACAAATGACTACAGTGAAAATGTGAAGAGGGGGGTAGACAATCCAGGATAGGTGGTCAATTGAAGGTTATGAGACGCACACATTTTTGCAGATATAAGGATGTTCTGTTAGTGTGCTGCGTGAGTAAGTGTGTAGTAGTGAAGTGCATTTTTACAAAGGCCTCAGTGGCTCTCAGACCTGTCAATGCAGAGTGCAAAGCCCCTCTTGGTCTGCAGGGGGCTAAGTGGTCAGACAGGTTCACCCTATCTCCACACTGCCCTGGTCCACACTGAAGCCCAAAAGCTGACTTGTGCATCCCCCACCCAGTGCCCTCGCTCTTCCCCTCAACTTTGCACTTAGATGTTTGGTCGGCTGCAGGACAAGGCTGTGTTGTGTGAGCGGTGGGAATGCTTCCCCTCTAAGTACTGAGCAGTTATTTGATGATGGTCCTTGTTGCACTTCCCTATGATTTCAGAGCCTTCAAAGAGCAGGCCTACATATGGGCTTAGCCTGCAGCCATAATGGCCACAAGTCACAGGGTTCGGGATTACACAGGCCTTACACCTTGGCCTATAGACAGCTCTTGTGTCTCCATTATGACAATTTTCCAGGATGGAAATTCAATCTTGTTTTTCAATTAACATGGATATAAGTTTCTGATATGGGTTTAAAAATACTTCATGAACACCAAATAATTAGTGAAATTAAAGGAAGAAAAAAGGGTTAATATAGTGTCATTGCCATTTTAATTTAGACAGGACAAATCAGTTTGCCTCTCTCTCTATTTATTTACCCACTTACAATTTCCTGCTTTTAAAGTCTGTTGTTTCCTGCTGGGATTAGAGCCCGATAGTTCTGAAGGACTGGCTGGACTGGAATCCTACTTCCACTTAGAAATCTCACTTTTCCAATCTCATCAGCTCCTGCCTCTCTTTTTAAATGTTAAGTATTCTGCTGTAGGCTCTGTGTTCCACTGTCTCAGTCAGCCAAAGCTGTTTCTGCAGGGTGCCCTCTCCATCTAGCAGTGTACAGACACGTTTTCTCAGCCCCCGGGGCGCAGGCTCAGATGTGCATTCCAGCAGACAAAGCTAGCATTTCCAGAGTCCTCTTCCTAATGTGCTCAACCGGGAACGTCAGCTAATCAGCTCCTCGCTGGACCTTTGTCCTGTGTAGCTGTCATATATTGATAGTCATAGGCAAGCTTTTCGTCCTCTACTCAGTGCAACACACTTGAAATTGTGCTCAAACTTATTCAACCTCAAATCCTATATATTGCGATGCTTTCTCGATTACACGGCTCGTTTGGATTTACAGAACACTATGTGATAACATGCTCTGATATTCATATAGAGATGTACGGTAAAAGGGGTTAATGAGAGGAAAAGCAAGGGGAGAGCGTAGAGGGGAAAAAATGCTTTGAAAAACTGGGTAGGTCTCGGTGAAGTTTCTCTGGTATGACACCAGCATAAAGCTGTCTTGTTTTAGCCGGCAGCGTGGTGGAAGTTAGAGGTAGGAGAGAGGGAGAGTGGGAGAGGGGGGGATATATAGAGAGAGACATTCTGGCTGAAGATATTATTAGAGTCTCAGGGAGCTGCAGGTGAAAAGGTCCTCCTCCATTTACCAGCCAATTTCACCTTTTCTGTGAAGTTGTAAGGGCTGAAAATGACATGGAGGAAGGGGGATTAATGATATCAGTATGCTCAAGTCTTACATGTTATGTTATGTCATGAGCTGAGACAGACTTTTTTGGCCTCTGTACTGAGAATGGTGTTATGTTATCTCTTGGAACACACTTTTTACATCCAAGTACACCTGTTGACATGATGGAGATGATATCAAATTAGGCAATCTATGTCTTATGGTAATGTGTCATGCAGCTCCTCCCTTCGTTTGTTTGCTTCTATCATTTGCATAATGATATTCAGATGGTCCAGTAACTGAGCAATAGATGCTGTCTTTCCTGACCTCAGGGCTGGCTAGAATTTTCTCTGCTCCACACTAAAGAAGGTCCAGGAGTTCTGCTGGTAACCATGTGGCCTATTTGTTCAGCCCTGGGGGCAAACTCACACCAGCTCATCAGATGCACTCTTTTAAAACCTGTGCACACTCATTTGGCCACCTTAATGGATCGGCCAGTATTGACGTTTTCTCAGCACCTCTGTGTGAGGGTCGTAGCCTGGCCAAATTGCCACATCTGGAACATATGAGTCCTGGAGTTTGAACTGAAAGCAGCTCTGCAGGAACTCACAATGAGGTCCTCAGTTCACTGTCCAAAGAAAGTAGCTGGTTCATCCTCACAAGCTACAAAAATGACCGAGTTGTCCTTAGTGCTGGCATTCCTATGGAGTAACAGTTTGCTGACTTTGCTCTGAGCCTAACGTTTTTTTTCCTGATGTGTTTATGCAATTTTGCCTATCTTTATTTTCTCTGTCCTCTGTTGAAATAGGAGTTAGTTGGATTGACACTGAAGACGCTCATTTATTCTGACTACACACATTTCCCCAATTTCTGGCTTGTTGGTAGAGTTCTGGAGATTTCTTTTTTTTAATTTCAAATGTTTGCATTTTTGGACTGCATACAGTTCAGAGTTTTGTACTACCGACTGATCCAGACCTGCTCTCTTTGTCATCATCATGATGTGCATCTGGTCCATTGCAGGTGTTGTATCAGAGAAGGAGGCCAGATGTAGGCCAGGCCCTTGAAAATGTCTTCGGCATGATAAAGTAAAGACAGATAACTAAAAATATCCATTCAATATGTTCTGCTGCCTGCCTTCCATAAAAACTCACAGTTAAGGCAGGATTTTTGTCTACTAGGTCTGAATCAAACAGCATTGTTATCAACTATATCTAACTGATCTTGTGCAAACCATTTGTATGAGCAGTGCTTGAGACACCTTCATATTCATTACATGTTGAAACAGCAACTTGTCCCCAAACCACCTGCTTTTCGGAACTGAATGAAACAAAAGAAGGCTCGAAGGCTCTTAATTTGCTTTTTCCCTGCCACAGCTGGAATTCTGACCAGAGAGCGTTAAGAGCGACATCACACCTTTTTTGAGATCCCGTTGTATCAAGAAGTTAAAGAAACTTTCAGAGTGATATGACCTCTGCATGCCAACCAAAACAGTGGCTATAGAGCTGCCAGAAAAAGGCTTGCTGATGCTTTAAAACACCTTGGCCAGTTTATATACCCCACAAAAACAGATTAGTATTATTACCTTTAACAGTTGGCCATTGTATTGCCCATTTTAGTCAGATACTGCTCTGTGGAGTGAAGTGAGTGGCCATTTTTATTTTAATATGTCCTATTACCACTTACTATACACTATATACACTATACTATTACAGCAAAATTGTGGTATATAACAGTAGAATAACACCCTTAACACTAACACAAGTATTGATTGTATTCTTTGAAAGTGAGGTATCTAGATAATGTTTATGTTCTCATTTTGCAGACGCGACAGAGGGTCAGTATACTGCAGCACTTTAGTCTCTCCCCTATCATATTCACCAGGCTACCGTTTAATGCTGAGAGGGTGTTTGGATAAAGAGGCATATGTTTAATGCTTTCTCTATTGGCGCCATCTGGCCACACAAGCTCCTTAATATACAGTACATCAGATTTAAGAGAATGGTAAACCCAAAGAGCCTCTGCTGACCCTTATCAAGGTAAACCTATCCAGGTGTTATAGAAGTCAATCCGTGTTGGCACATTGTTCATTATGCTCTTTGGTTGGTCTTGACAGAGACATTTCCACAGGAAGACAGCATTTCCCAGCTAAACTTTATGTAGATGTGTATGCTGAATGGGGAGTTTATAAATGAGTAGTTATTATTGAATAATAGTTAAAGTTAATCACAGATAGGGTGTAGTGTTAATGAAACTGATACAAATGTGCCATTGTGCCATTTTTGATGACAAGGGGAAATAACTATCGGTACTATGGCTGGTCATGATGGGGGTGAAGTTGGGTTAACCCTGCTTGGTGGCTGGTGGCTCTATCACTGCCCTTTGCAAGATTACCAGAACTGGACCAGGACACATCCATGTATTTGAAAATGTGAAAACTCACCATATATCCAACAGACAGTTAAAATGCTTTGATACAGTATGCATTTAATGTTCACCTTTGTCATCCATGTGTTGATCATTGTGTAGATACCAAGCACCTTTAACCAAATGTTGCCTACAAATGCCAATACTGCTTCCTAACTGATGTTTTGTCTGCTCCCCTGATCAGCAGAACCAGTGGATGTGCTAAAGGTATTAGAATTTCAAAATTACCCTGAAGGAGTGACGAAAACATCAGGATTTTGCACAAACCGAAGAGCATCAAAGCCGGACTCAGCTTACAGAGTTGACAAGCAGGTCCAGATCAGTGCCCCCACCACGCAGTTATTCCCAGGTAAGATACACTTCTTAATCTTTAACCACTTTCAACCATCATGTGTAAACTGGTGTTTTTATTGTTTCCTTCAAGAGTGTCTTTTGACAGTGGATTCTCCACCTAATTGTTGTTTTTCTGTCCCCCTAAAACAATTCAGATTCAAATCTACCATATACATGTAAAGAACGTGACATTTGTAGGAATCATGTGCATGTAAATCATTTCTGTAGCTCTAAACTGGACTTGTGATTTAGATGATGCATAATGAGGTTTTATTTTTGGAAGTGCTCAACACTGTTATAGTGCTTCACATTCTCTCAAGGTGTTTTTATTACATTTACCAATGAAGATAAGTACGAAACACTTTTATGAAGTAGTTGTATGTCACATCATTGTAGTGTTATGCTTCAGTGATACAGTATGATAAAACAAGTTCTTTTTGCCGTGCAGGTGGTGTTTTTCCTGAGGACTTCTCCATCCTGACCACAGTGCGCCCCAAGTCCGGCCTCCAGTCCTTTTTACTGTCCATTTACAATGAGCAGGGAGTCCAGCAGCTGGGCGTGGAGGTGGGACGCTCACCTGTCTTCCTGTATGAGGATCAGACTGGCAAGCCAGCACCGGAGGACTACCCTCTGTTCCGAACTCTCAACCTCGCTGACGGAAAGTACGTCAAATCTCAAACATCCACTCACGTAACATAAGATTCTCAAAGACACTGGCACACACTTAGAGTTAATGCTGATTCGGAAGGAATGGGTTTGTGTTGTTGCACGCAGGGAGGGGAGTAAAGAGGCGAGGGAACTGAGGGTTTGAGTTAAAAATGCTAGATGGTGCAAAAGGAACATACCAAGTGTAATCCAACAGGTCTTAAAACTAGCCCATACTATCTAGAGCTGCAGTGATTATTCAATCAAAAGAAAATCATTTCCAACAATTTTTTATATGCTTAATCATTAAGGTAATTTTTAATGTAAAAATGTTTGCAAAAGCATTTCCTGGTTCCAGCTTCTTAAATGTGAGGATTGACTGCTTTTCTTTTCCATTTGATTTAAAGATGTCACTTTGGAATTTGGGAAATTGTGATGCATATTTACGACAATTCCATGACATTTTGTAGACTAAACGATTTATCTATTAATCGTGAAAATGATCAGTTGATTAATTGATAATTACAATAAGTGTTTTCAGTGGTATTTTGATCATCTTCAAACTAGTTTAATCACAAAAGCACTCAAACACTGAGTGCTTCTTCTTGATAAAAGCAAGAAAACAACCCAGATCTTCTCAGTGTTGCACCACAGGTGCTCATGACCGGATTATCCATCACATCAGGGGTCCACGGGCACAGAGACAGGTCAGAGAGTGGGAGACACTGGATTATTGGGGCACAGCAGGGACTGCTATGGGCAACCTGACCTCATCCATGAACTCACTGCCTCTGTTATTTTAGAGAGGGGGAAGGAAAGAGGAGAAAGGGGGCTGTCCTAAACTTCCTTTTTACCCCCATGGATTACCTCACCCAACCAGAAACAGCTCTCCTAACCTTTTCGCATAAACCTGATTATCTGCTCCCAGGTCCAGAAATCCCAGAATTCTCACTCAGAGCTTCAGCTTAGCTGACATGAGCCTGTGTGCAGGGGCAATTGGGGTATAAATAAGCAGATAGGCTGCTGGGAAAATGCCTTATTCAACATAGTATTTTATAGTGTCTTACAATGTTATTAAAGTTTTTTTGCACTTGCTGAACATGCTATGTGAGGATAGTTTGTTTTTTGAGCTTTTGAAGGAAGTCATAACTGGGTCACAATATTTTTGTGACCCAGATTGGCTTAAAACGAGATCTAGTGTGTACAAAGTTATCATGATAGATGGAATTTTGGTAAATCCCTCAAGAGTCTCATGTCAGCAATAACTCTGCTTCATGTGCAGGTTACAACAAAGCCAGCTTTGTAGGGCTGTTTTGTCCAGTTTGTAGTTTTTGTGACCCACTGTCTAAGGAGCAGTGTTCTCTGTAGAGGATTTTTAACTCTTTTACTTGGTCTGGATGCATTCCAGCTCCAGGCCTTGTCTAAATCTTTAGTGACTACAGCTCAGGCTGCGTACAGCCTGCAATCCCTGTGGATGTATTCATTGTTACTAAGAAGCATACGCCAAGCTTGAAAAGAGAAGCACAATGATGATATTGATGAGGTGAAAAAGAGCATAATCCCTTTCTTTAAAGGGAAAGGGAGGTGAATAGAAGGATTTCTAGTGAGCTGTTCCACTGTATACCATCAGTTTTGTAGCATTTAAGCTCTTTAAACATGCTCTTCAAAAGACTTTGTTTACATTTTCTTTTTTCAAATACAATGTTACTCCTCGTCTCCTGATCATAATGCACTTCAATAGTTGAAGACATTGTTTAAACCTATTGAAGTCAACATTTGCTTTTCTGCCAAATATGGTGACAAGTAATCCTTCCTGTTGTACTGCTAAGCCCAGAGATTGTTGCACGTTTATTTTCCTCCTAATCCCCAATGCATGCCCTGGAATGTGTCTGTATGATGTAGCTGTGTTCAAAAAGGATTTGGTCATTGTTATAGTTTATTAACATATACTGATATGATATCGGATATGCATGTGTACCTGTAGTAAACGCTTCTTATATTGCCATCTTGAGCTGCATTGGTGCCAGGTTTCATCTTCCACCTCAGAACAATGTTTTGACTGTGTGTCTCCTGCTCTGGCAAGGCAGGCCTTCCTGGATCCTGACACACACTTTCCACAATGTTCACCATGTCTGTCATGCCGAGTAACCCAGAAGGAGGATTAAGTTTGGAGTTTAATGAGTGTAATCCCGTGTTAAACAGGGCCAGAGTGTGGGGCCAGGAATGTGGTCCACTGCTGCCTGGTATGCAATAGCCCTTAAGTGCAGTGGCAAACGGTCCAGAGGCAAAGGAGGTGTCAGACTCACGTGTGACCCCGGTTAACTCTTTGTATCTATAGGTGTTGTCCATTGAAAAATATCAAACATAAGTTTGAAGTTCAAGTTTCTCAGAGCATTTAGTTCTGTAATGAACCACATCGTACAACAGAGTTTCTTTCTCTGTGAGGTGTGTTGTGACGTATTAAAGGTGGATTATAATCTCATTAGAAATGCTCATAGAATAAAATCACATGCCAACAAATTATCTATATGAAGTTTCACATAAACACTTGACCTACAAAGAATTCATTATCCTAAATTTTGAGTGTTGTTTATATTACATCATGCTCTAGTTTCAATAATTACATTTAATATGGTACACTCACAATGTGTACTTATCAGTGACCTTTATACTGTTTGACCTTGACTTCTTATTTTTTTTTTTACCTCTCCTTGTTGTGTCCTTGACCAGGTGGCACCGTGTGGCCATCAGTGTGGAGAAGAAGACGGTCACCATCATTGTAGACTGTAAGAAGAAGATCATCAAAAATCTCCTCAGGAGTGACCACGCTTCCATCAACACCAACGGCATCACAGTGTTCGGCACCAGGATCCTGGATGAGGAGGTTTTCCAGGTGAAGTTTTTTAGTGGGGAGGACTGTAGGAACCTGTCAATTGTGATTGAGTTGCTTAAGCTGCGTATTTGGTGCCATTATTATGTTGCGTATTGACATATTGATTAGAATTGGTGCAGCAACCATCTGTGACTGATGAGGTGCCCCGAAAATCAGTGGTATTTACTGTGTGTGCAGATTTTAAATGGTGCAGTATGTTGCAGTATTTTGAAGTGCTTTGCCCGAGGGGTTTTTAGTTTTAGTCCCATTGAGTCAGTGATGCTTTGATGCTGCCAAAAAGGAATGTGGAGATGATAGAAACCAGAGCGAATCTGTAAATCTTCAGTTCTTTTGATTTTATGCATATATATCGTACATATATCTGAGATATCTAAGGCCTTTTGTCGAGGCAGCTGGGACAGTAGTGTAGTTTGATGTGAGGCACAAGAGTCCTAGCAGAACTTTTCAGCTTGATTATTTTTGACCCTCTACTTGACTACATGAGTAACTTGGTGTAATATGATATCTGTTATATCCTCTTTCTGTATTATTGCTCTTATTTTATTTTATTTTTTAGTACTGTTCTTAAAAAAATATCATATTACTGGAAACTAGCACACATATAAATGTGATAATGTGATTTGGTTGACGGATTTGTGATTTGTGACAAATCAGCTGAGGTTCATCAGCTGTTCATCTACCCAAACATATAGTAACTGTACAATGGACAATGATACAATGGCTTTAACTCTTTCTTGCTCGGTTAATGTATTTTGTGATATTTTCTGAGATTTGGACCATAGCCATGTCAAAGCGGTTGCACTTGGCCGCCCTTTGTGCATTATTATTGCTTGTTTGTTTGTTTGTTTGAGTTTTTCTACAAAGCACACATGAGCTTTTGGTAAACTTCTCAGGCTTCTCAGATCCTTTGTTAAAGCTTCTCTTTACCTTGTAATTAGAGACACTTAGTGCCACCCGAACTTCACGTGTAATAGGTTTACCAAAAAATAACTGGCCTTGCTGAAATATTCTCCTGGATTGACTTTTAATCTGATGGCTTGCATTAACTTGAAGTGAAATGGTGGCCACCAATTAATGGATTTCTGACTTAATTACATTTGTGGCAAGTGCAATAATAGTTGTATTTATCTTTACCATTTATCTTTGCTTCACATATTAGTTGTGAAAAATGTTATGATCCTGTCATCTAAGTATGTTTTACTTGGCATGAGAGAAGAAAGACTGCTGCAGAAAGTAGCTACGCTGTAGTCTGATGGTATGGCAGCGGATACTTCTGTATCTGTTGCCAGAGAGCAGCAGGGTGAACAGAATGTGGCTGGGGTGGGTGTTGTTGTCTCTCATCGTTGTCTGTAATGCAGCTGATGATGGTGGTGTTGTCCGTATACTTCACGAGTTCCCTCAGTGTCTGAGAGTGCAGTCATATACCGTATAGCATGAACAGGAGGGGGCTGATCACACAGCCCTGGGGGGCTCCGGTGTTGGACACTAAGGTAGAGGAGGTGTGATGCCAATCCGAACTGCCTGGGGTCTGTTTGTTTTGAAGTACAATATCCAATTGCTGTGTGATAGCCTGGAGTTTTTAGTTTTCCAAGCAGGTTCATGGCTGAGATTGTATTGAATGGTGAGCTGAAATAAAAAAAAACAGCATTTTGATATAGGTATTCTTATTTTCAAAAAGTACATTAGCCATAGTTCCTCCTGGGCTGCTGAAAAAGTCCAACATCTAGAAATGTAAGTGTTTAGAGTTGATGCTGGTGGAAGTTAATTGAGCTTTTCACTTTCACACGTTTACCTCTTTTTTTGATGCACAGAGAGTGGTGCTGTTTGGCACAAGAATACGTAGAACTGGGTTGTTAACATGAGTACCAATAACCACTCAACAGACATAGGGCCCACAGAAACCACAAACCAAACTCAATGCAATGTAGGACACAATTGACCGTTTTTCAGTAAGAAATAACTGAGAAAAAAAAAAGAAAAAAATTAAACAAACCTACACGTTTCAGGTTCAAACTTTACATTATAACTTTCTGAGATTTAGAGTTTGCCATCATCTGCTTAGTCAGGGATTTTCAGCGGATGTAAATAATGACTCACAATGGCTGGATTGTCATGACATTTGTGGTCCTCGCTGGTGAGAAGTAAAGGTCACTGTAAGGCCGTGTGGGGGCTGTGTGTGCTTGTGAGAGAGGGCTGGTTTGTTTATGGGCAACAAGAATGACTTGGCTTTATTCTGATACCATGTTTGAATGATTGATGCTGCGACTTTAAAGCAGGCATATTTTCTTGTTATCACTTCAGGGATAGAGAGCCCCTCATATTTTGTGTGTGTGTGAGTGCTCAATGAGTCTCTCTATGTCACTCATTAAATTGTACTTTAGGTTTTTGTCTTGCATTTTTGCTCTCTCTGACCTAGTGCTACACTGAGGTCTTTTGGATTATGAGGTGCATGTGTTCATTGATAAAGAGTTAGGTAAACAGATGGATATTATTATCATAAACAATTGACCAAATGAAAAAAATCTTAATTATTTTTAATAGAAAAGCTGATTTTTGGGGGGATTTTCATTTTTTGATTTAGTCATTTTCTAAAAGATAAGGCATCTTACTGTACCTGTAAATTCTATCATGAATTTATAGGTATATCTTTGATTATACATAGAATTATGGTGGGATAGCTTATTTTGATTATATAGTCATTAGGATAAAACTATAAATCAGTTTGTTGGACAGTTTTTTTAGGTGCAAAGTTTTAAAGTGGATTTGATTTCAGTTTTGATTAGATTTATGAGGGGGCACTGAAGCCAGCATTTGTATGAAACAGTGTGTCCACTCAGAGGTTTGCCAGTGGAAGGGCTGAAAATAGGAGCCATAAGTCAGTTAACAGGGTCTTCTCTGTGTGGTTTTTGGAACAGGTCTCCTGTCTGTTCTCTGTCCCTGCTCTCCTTAGAGATCCACGGGGCCTGATGCATGCTGGGAAAAACAGGGAAAGGAAATACCTTGGCTTTCTGCATTCAAGCCACTGGTTATAATGAGAAAATAAATTAATAGGTGAAATTCATTTTTTTTTTAAAGGTATGTCAGAGATTGTCTTGTTTAGTTAGTCACTATAGTTGATGTGATTACACTATAACTTACATATAAGAATATTGCAGGAATGTAAGAAATATGTGGACTAGCTTAGCTGACTTGGCAGTAAGTATTTATGTACAGTTCCATCTAAAGATTAGTGTGTACTCCCTTTTTTAACCACTGTGGTAGGTGAGTTTTTGATTTCCAGGAGTAGATTTAATAATAAATTCAATAATAATAAATCATTTGCATCCTTATGGAAACTCTGAGATTTGCTTTCACAAGTTGACCTGCATTTTTCATAAGAGTCTATTCATACCGTACCTGGCCCAGGTTTGAGGCGACCACCGTCGCAAAGGGATCTGGTTTGGATGAATGGGAGTCTTTCATTGCCCCGTTAGGCCTTCCTCATTTCCTCATCCCCTCCCCTCTCCGCATATTCTCCCCTGCTCACCACCTCCCCCTCCCTATCCACCCTCCCCACCTTGAGGCCTCCCTACTGTGCTAAAGCCATGAGACCGTCTATTCATGCCTGGCTGACATTACCTGTCTTAATCGAGCACCCTCATATACATACCTTCCTATTCCATCTACTTCTGGGACCACTCATCGGAGCTCAGTGTGTCTAATATTAAGGACTAGATGGGTCTGAGGTGTTCTATGTCTTGATGCCACACCACAAGTATTTCCAAAAGATATATCTTGTCTACAAATAAGTTATTGGTCTGCTAGCCTCGGTAGATAATAGCAAAAGAAGAATCAATGAGGAGGGACGTCAGACAGTTTCCAAATGTGTTTTTATGCCAGTGGATTATAATAACATGCAGATAGCACATAACTATTTGGTTACTGCATGAGTCTCTCGACTGTTAAAATTGAAATCAGATTTTTTCTGTCTTTTAATGTCATGTTTTGGACAGTTGACCTCAAACTGTCTGGCTGAACTCCCTTTGATTTTTTTGATGTCTTAGTTTCCTCTTCTCAGGGAAACTGTACTGTATAGAATTTAAGGGAGTGACTAATTGTTGTATGGGGCTGTCTAATTACAGTTAGCTATTGTTGAACTAAAGGTATGTTGCCCTGGGCAAGGGTATGTCAAAGGACTGATGGTGACGACTACTTGTGTTTTGATTTAGCTGGTGATGCCCTGCACTCGCCCTGTAATTACAGCATGCAGTTGGATTTTAGTCAAGAAAAGACACATGAGCTGTCTATCACAGCAAAACATGGAGATTGTTCATGCAGCTCCTCTGCTTATACCATGCACTGCTGTAACCTTTGACCCCTTCCATCTGTATTTATACCCCCTGGTGCCTTGTGGTCAGGATGGTGTCAAGGTAGATAGTGCTTATAGAGAAAGAAGTTGAGCTCTGTACTGTCAATTTTCCTGGTTTTATTTCTCTGTCCCTGTTAGCACTGCATACAGAGCACTTCAAGAGCACTTCAGTGTTATCTCATCTTAATGTACCCACTTGATGGTAAACAGCTTGAAAAATGTATTTCAGTTGTGATGAAAACAATATAAGTAAGAACGTCAGTGTTTTAATTAAATTAAATGCAGTAAGAGTATTCAGCTCACACATTTCAGATTTAGTAATGATAGTTTGAGCAGACATAACAGAGCTAAGGAAGCTAGCTCAAGGCTAAGGACGAACTGATTATCACCATGGTCGATCATTGAATCCGCTATTCAGCATTTTTCTGATTATCACCATCTGTATTTTTTTTTTGCCAGATTGCTAATAAAAATAACTTAAAAATGTGCAACTTTGGCCTTGATGCAGCTCCCTCTCTCTGTCTGTAGTCACACTCATAGTCTCATTGTGCCACCCACAATCCCCAGTCAAAGCAGTTCTTTGAGTGGTCAACCAGCTCTCCACTCAAAAACTGAGAGCTTCAGTAAATTTTTAAAACAAAAATCACAACAATATAATATAATGCCATTATATACACAATACACTTTTTTTCTTTTAGTTTGTTGTATGACATGTTTTTTCACATCATCACTACGTGTCATCCTCTGGTCGTAAGAAGTCACGCCCTTGAATGTTTTGTAAAAATTAATGCTGCATTCAAACAGTTAAACTCCACTTAAGGTGAACAAGAATGCATAACAAAACAGCAGATATAGCAGGTAGAGAGATTTCTCAAAGGATTCACAAGTCTCAGCTGTTGCTCTTGACCTTGCTTCTCTCCTTCTGCCTCTCTCTTTTCCTCATTGACCTCTGACACAACAGTCATTAACACACAGCCTCGTGGGCCTGTTTCTGTGCTGCATTGAGCTCCACTGTAGCCAGGAGGGGCATATTTTGGAGCCCTGGCTTTGCTCCAAGTTGCCAGGGGCTTTTATTTCAGCAGTTCGCAATGGAAGACAGGCCCACAGCCTCGGCATAACTCTCCCCAGGTGTTTCACAGCACAAAACATCTTTTACCATACCAGCTGCTCTCTCTTAATCCCTGACTGTCTGTCTCTGGATGACTCCTGTTGTTCCCATCCTGAGTTGACATCAGTTTCTCTCGTGCCTTCTCTCCCATTTGTGAGTTGGGTCTTGTTTGGTAGGTGGCTTGGCTTCAATTTCTACTGTAAACACAGGTTGCACCATTGCAGGAAAAAACCTAGCGGTAGGGATGCCTTTCCTAGAAGAAAATAATTATTACAGTAAATGCTACAAGTTATGGCAAGTGGAAAGATGATTATTTGATTCATACAGGTGTTCTTCAAGGTCAGCACTATAAAATGAAAAGTTTTTGTATCTTTTAAATCTTAGACTTGATTGTTTTTATGCATCAGCTCCCCCAGGCATGATCATTTGTCTTGTTGTTTCCATTTATCATTGAATGGGTTGTCATGTAACTCATGCCCTCCATTGAAACAGTCAGATATTTCCTAGTTGTGCAGCTGATCTGGTCTGGGGGGTTGAACACCATGTCTCCACAGCCTATTTGTGTGCAGACGGGTGGCTCTCAGACATGGACTAATTAGAGCTGACTCTAGTCAGGGTTCAAGCATTCACTGTTGCTCTTAGGGTGACACATGAGGTAATACATGTCAACTTAACTCAGGCCAAGGCTTGATCTCTCTTTCTCTGTTGAGCCTTCCCAAACACACATACACACAGACACACACACACACGCCTCAACTGAGGCCTTTCCAGACTTGGCACCTAGGTTTACCTACCCATGCCCACTTGGCAGATCAGTTTTGTCTTTTCATGTTCAGTATAGTAAATGTTTTCAACGGCTAGCAGAGAAGTGATATGTCTTTCAGAAGTGGTGCATGTCATCATTCTTCCTTCACTGAAAACTGAAATCACCTGTCTGCTCATATTTTCATAGCCTCAAATGCTGTTTTGTTTTAGTCACCAAAACTTAAATCAGAAACAGACAACTTTTCAAATTCCCTAGTCCTACTGTTTCCCTGTGGTATTACTGTTGGCGCCGCTGTAGCAAAGACAGCATCGGCAACATGGCTACCACTAATGGCCTGGCTACTGTCCAGAGCAAAAAACAACTGTAAGAATCCTAATATGACCAAGAAATCCCAATCTTGGGTTAAGTAAAAGTAAAAGTAAGAGTAAAACACCTTGGGTTGTATTCATGACTAGACAGGTTTTGTTGCCTCCTGATCTAGTTAAATAAATGCCTGTTTGGAACCATCTCAAGTCCCACTGATAAGAGGAAACACATACCAGCGAGGGAACAGACTTTGACACAACACCAGAGCTCCCCATTGAGTGAATGCCCCACGTTCACTCTTATTTTACCTCTTGTTTTTATCGCTTTGCCTCGTCACATTCTTCGCCTCCTTCATTAGCAGGGTTCTTTTGTTGTTTATAGAGTTTCCACAGTTATTCTAGTTGTTCCACTCGAAAACAGTGCTTCTTCCTGTTTTGGTTGCACAGAGGCACGTCCTTTGTGCTGTAATTTGTTCTTCATTTTTGCAGGAAAAATCCAGCCAGTGGTGGGGCAAATAGCATAGGCCAGTCTACAGGCAGATGGTGTCATTTTTCTACAGCAATTACACTGTGCAATCAATATTTAGCAAAAAAGTTGTCTATTGCCAGTTTAAAAGAATTAGATAAGAGTGATTGAAAACACTTCCTTATCTGTTCGTTAAATAGCCATTTCAATGTATGGATTAATAAAGCTTATTGGTGAGCTTTTGAGTTGCTGGTGCGGGGATTACCTTTGGACAGGGCTAGGCTACCTGATTCTTCCAATTTCCAGTCTTTATGCTCAGCTAAGCTAACCAGCCTCTTGCTGTTGATTCATAATTGCCATGTAGACATCAGAGGGGTATTGGTCTGGTAGTGTACACGCCAACAGAAAATGTATCTCAGCTGAGGTTTCAGACAGGAGTGAGTGGAGTGAGATGATACCATAATTAAGGATAATTAGCCTTTTTGATGAACGAGTTCATGTTTATTTGCTGCAGATCTCTTACTATTTAGTCTAGTACAATGTCGTCTAGTCTGTCCACCGACTTTTGAGAAATGAAGGCAACCAGTCAAAAATGCTGTGATGCTGACTTTGATGGCTTCTGGCTTTGTGAATAACTTTTGTGATTATCATTCACTAGCAGATATTTCCCAAGACTGGCAGGATGCTTTAACTTAATGTGTGGTCACATTTGTTGTCGATGTGGCTGATGTTTTTTATGATTTTTTCCATTTGAATCTTTACAGATCTGTTCATAAAATTACTTCAAATATCTACATAAACTAGCTTCAGCAGTTCTGGTGGCTGTGTCTGAATTGCTAGTTGCCAGTGCCGTTAAACAGTCTGTGAGCGTTGTTTACTCTTACAGGAGTTAAAGTTGGAGCAAGAAATAGAGAAAGATAGGTGATCGTTGTGTAATCAAATACTTACACTTAAGGTTGTTGGCTCGGTTCTAGCTGGCATCTGTATTGGGAATAAGACTCAAAAAACAATGATCTTTCTCCAGAATCGCTGACTGCACCTTTAATGATGCTCACATTCATTAGTTGCAAATGCTTGTGTTCACCCAAATCATGTGCAAAAAAGTAAATTAAATATAATAATTTGGTATGAGCAAAAGAAGTATGGCTGGCCCACTAAACCAGAAGGCTGGAACTTGGCGTAACAGTAAGATAAGATAAAATATTTGTAAATATGAAGAATGGCCCTAAAACCCTAAAATGTAGCACTGGGTCTTACTTCTAACTGACTGGCAATAAATGCTTTTACTGTCAGAGATGTATTCAACCAGTGAGAGAAATCCAGTTAAAGCAGCACTCAACCCACCCAGAGGCACCCAGGATAAAATCTCTGCACTGCAAAAACTGAAGCTGTGCAAGGAGATGTTGATGGATGGTTACACAGAGAAAGTTTTCAAGGAGCACTGCTTGTTTTCCATTGGGACAAGCCTTAGCACATGGATGTTTATACTAAGGTTCATGTTAAGGATCCATAGATGTAGTTTTAACACAGGAAAGACGCACACACATTCTCCTGACAAGTTCCAGCCCGCTTCATTTCTCTGTTTCACTCCCAATCGCCTATTCTGCCTTTCAATGTATATGTCTCTGCTGACATGTGCATCAGGCTTTTACCTCTGGGCTCTTGCATCTGTGGGCTCGCCTGCCAAACCTCCTAACCAAAGACATGCCCCTTCATCCACCTCAAAGAAGAACCCCCCACAACTGTCTTTACAATGTGTATAGAGGCTCAAAAACCAGCCTGCAGGAACTCAGTTCAAGCAATTACAGACTCCAAAGAAAGATCCAGATGCTTTGGCCATATGTCGCTGTCTTGCAGAGAGCTGTATGCTTTGGCTGTAGGACTGATAACAAGGCGAGACAGTGCTGGAATGGTGTCAGGCATTGTGGTATCCTATCAGAACCACAGAGAAAATTGTGGTTTGAGTGACTTTCCCAAACCATGTCTGATATTTTAAAGGTTTTACTCTTTCCTGTGTAAAGTTTTTTTTAGACAAAGACACTGCTTATTGTTGTTTGTTTTTTTAAAGTTACATTTTCTGAAATAGTTAATTCCAGCACACTCCCTGACCTTTGACTTTTGATATGTTTTATACAAGCACATTTACACTATATCCTCATATCCGGTAAAGACTACTGCTGTTGCTCATAAGAGTAAGACTGAAGTCTTTAACTGTAGCACACATGGTCATGCCAGGTGTTGCTTGTGTCTTGATGATACATGTTTATTTGATTTCCTGAGGTAAATCCTGGTGCTGATAATAATAATTTTCCTGGTGTCTGAACTAAGTTTCCTCCCTGCACCATGTGAGTGTGGGCTCTGTGTCAAGCTGTTTAATCATACAAGGAGGGGATTTACTGACTGCCAGACTCTATAAGTGTATGGGACCCAAGAGATCTGCAATTTAAGATTTACATTTATACTACACCCAGTATGTGCGTGAGCAAGACGAGACACGACCTTCTTGTCTGTGCTGCCCTGTCTTGTCTTTTGCTAGTGATGTGGTTTCATCAGCCTTTGTAAATATAAGTCAACATTGTGATTTCTAATATCAACTGTACATTTTTGCATCTGTTAGGGAAGATTACATATGCAGTAGGTGTAATTCTTTCCTAATGAAGATAGTGAATTGACTCCAGTGTCTTTTTCTGTTATCTGCAGGGTAAAATCCAGCAACTCCTGATATCGGATGATCCAAAAGCAGCATACGACTACTGTGAACATTACAGCCCAGACTGTGACACTCCCCACAGCGATTCCCTACAGGCACAGGAGCCAGAGGAAGAGGTCAGTCAACCAAGGAGAGTGGGGGGGAACCAATCAAGGGTCCTGATTAATTTCAATTTTCTAAGATAAAGAAATGGAAGTGCTTTTTTTCCCACCTCTGTATTGTTATTGCTTATACCTATAGTAGACATGCAAAAACACACATTCAGGTTTTATTTGTTCATTATGTCCTATTTGTTCCTTTAGTCTAAATTTGGACCCCTTTTGCAGCCATATTAATCTTATTTTATACTTCTTCAAAAGGGCTTCAGTCTTTTAATTAATGAGTATCAAATTAGACAAGGCTGTAGTATTGTGATATATGATTGATGAGATAAGATCTTGAGAATTCCTCCAGGGATAAATGAATTGTTTTGATAGTTTCCGTATCGTCTTTAAATAGTAAATATACACTAAAACAGCAACAGTTGAATCAACTCATGGTGCTCATTTGGCCACACCCTAATCAGTGATGTCATAGCAGGTGTCCTCCATCAGCTGTCAAAAGTGAACTACCTGCTGCAATGTCCCTGATGGGAGGTGGGGTGAGATGTGCCCCTTGTTTAAACATTTTTGATCCAGGGTAAGCAGGGTAACAGCTGCTGTCTGACCTGTGATATTTAATGTATATTTACCATTTAAAGTATCAACAGGAAGACAGGTTAATTTACTGATCACAGTGCAAAAGCTGAGGAGTGAAATCAGCATTGATCAACATACAGTGTAAAATATTCAGGTAATAATGAAAGCAGCTAATTGGATGACAGTTTCTCTCTGATCTTTTTCTCTGACTCTCAGTTGTATTTTTAAAACCCAAGGATGCAATATATAAATGCCTATTAACCCCAGCTGTTTACTTCTAAATCTCTTTCCTGTGAGTGAGATTTGAAGACAAGACCAAGCAGCAGCCAAGGATACAGTGGAATATATGTATCTCTTTGTTAGTACATTGATGTATTATCCATTTTAACTACTCACAGACTTAAATCTGCATCAGACTTAAGTGCAACAAGTTAACCTTCTGTTATATTTGCCCATTAATCATTAAAATTATTACTAGGGGAAACAGTCATGGACACTGACCAGTTATTAAATTGAAATGTGGAAGCTGAACATAAGTCAGTGCCAGCTTAACCTCAGAGATTCATCTTTGTTTGATTAATGTGATAATTGGAAATACACATGGTGCCAAATACCATAACCCATAATTGTCAATATGTTAAACACGTTGTCATGATCAGACTTCTACCAAGTTGTAGCATGGAGTGATAAACTTTTATGACTAGAGGTCGGGGTTTTCCCTGCACTTCATATTGTATAGTTTCATTTTTGCTTCCTTGATAAGGAACTGCGAGAGAACTAAATTACTAAAGGAGGGTGCACTTCTTTAAATCATACCCCTCTAATCTAGCTGAGCTCAGAAGGCCTGAAGCGTGTAATTTACATGCTTGCAGTGAGAAAGTTCCATTACGATATCCCTGAAATACAGCTGGTATTTTTGTCTTTGAGGTTTCCCTGTTGCTTTCCTTTGTTTTATGAGCTTTTAAACAGCCCATCTGCTTACATGTTTGTCGGTTAAGACCCACACGGCTAGTTTTAGCACCTATTTGCTCATTTTATTCACATATTAAGACCTTTATCTAATGTGGTAAGACTGTGTATTCATAAGGTAAAGATGTTTTTTTTTATTATTGGACTATAATAGTAATGTTCATATGTCATAAATGAAACAGTTTAATACATTATAGCATTACATTGTGTGTCTTGTAATATTTCATAAAATGCTAAGATTTATAATGCACGTTTACATTATTCAACATCTAACCATTTTTCTGTTGCACCAATTATTACCACAATTCAAATATATTTTGGCATTAATAGTAATTTACATTTTTGTGCCTTTAACTTGTAGCATGCTCAGGATGATATGTACTACATGTATCATCTTCTTGCTGAAGCAGCAGCCTGCATCCTTGATGCTAATGCTAACACTAAAACCTCTCTTCGTCCCACTCTCTCTCTCTCTCTCTCTCTCTCTCTCTCTCTCTCTCGCCTCCCCATCTCTCTCTCTCTCTCTCTCTCTCTCTCTCTCTCTTGACCTCTCCAGTACACTACTGATGATTTAGATTACTCTCAGTTCTATGATTACTCTGAGGGAGCCACAGACATCATTCCAACCGATGAGTATTCTGAACCACAGGTAAATGAAAAAAGGAAAGGAAAAAAAAGATTCTCCTCTAATGTTTTATTATTTATTTTTATTGTCATTGACCAATCCCATCCCTCAGTCTGTCTTGTATGTTGTCTGTGTGTCTAAATGGTATGTTTATGTGCACACTAATACTCTAGTAACTGGGAGTACAGTAGTCAGCTTCATGATAATATTTTGATTAGAATGTCTCAGCCTTAAGTGTTGATTTGCCCTGCTAAATTGAAAGAGCCATAATCTAGGTGTCCTGACCTGGTTATGCCTGCTCTGATTATGACCTTACAGTCAGGCAGCAGAGGTAGAATTATGAGTGTGCATGTACACATACTGTAATAGTCCTCCTTGTGTCTGTATATGAAGCTGCTGCCTTCTCTGACTGGTAAAATGCCACTTGCTTTGGGTATTTTTTGCATTCCAGCATTTCTTTAAAACTATTGTATACATTACTTTTTATTATTATTATTATTATTATGATTATTATGATGATGATGATGATGATTATTATTACAATAGCTCTAAAGAGTTGCTGAAAGGCAAATCCTGTGTTCTGTTTTTGCATCTGTCCCAGAAATATCCTTATATGTGCCCCAAAAGTCTCCTGTATGTCACATGGAAGGCCCAGTCCTTCATTGTTGTACAGCACCCTTTCTGTCCAACTGTCACTTAATCAATAGCACAGTCAACTTGCTGATTGTAGCTAGGATAGTTGGTGTACCTGTTCAACGTGTTAAAAAATACCATATGCAACTACTCTAACTGCACTATTACTGGAAGGTGGAGCCCATGGGGTCTGACAGTTGGTTTAGAAAAGACTGTACAACAGTTACTGATTGTGCCTTTAAATCATTTCCACTTTTGAATGTTCCATGTTTGTCTTTGTCGCCGCCCCCTCTTCCAGAGAAAGAAACGTAGTGTCTCCATGAAAAAGAAGAAGACCAGAAAGTCCCTCAGTAAAACTAAGGCCAAGCCCTTAAACTTCTTGGCTTCCAAAAAATCACCAGCTAAAAAGTTTGCAGCTAAGAAGAAGCGACAGATGCCTGGCTACCAGGCCACAGCGCCAGCACGACCCCGAGGCAATTTTAGGGTAAACGGTCATGTAAAAAAAAAGACCAGATCCCATCAAGATCTTCCTGCCTGAAAAGGAAAATCTCTGATGGCAGACAGAGCTCCCTAACCTCTTCTGTGTAGAAGTAGCAGAGACTGTAGCCAGCTTGAAAGGACCCCTAGCAAATAACCTCTGGTTTGAGCCTTTGTGTTAACCCTCGCTTTATATTTCTTTCCTTTTTTCAACATGACTCAGCCAAACATTGTAGAAGGAGATTACAATACAGACATTGACTACGGAACTATAGATGTTACTCAAACTCAGTCTCCCTATGCCACGAGCGGACCCAATGAGGTAATTTTCATCTTCATTCTCACCTACTTTTAAAAAAGTGTTTTGGGAAATGTGAGCCAGGAAGATTTTACCCAAGGAAGTCTGGTATGAAATGACAAAGACACAACAATTCAAGTGAATCGATGTGTCGTTTGATTTACTAAGATTTTGGTGTGTGGCAGAACTGATGGACAGGGGAAGTTCTTCAACGCATTTGACATATTGTGACACTGCTAGTTAACCTTGTTGTTTAAAAATGTGAGGCACATGGAAGCAATTGTGACTTAAAAGTATGAGGCACTATAGTATGAGCCATGCTTACTTTAGTCTATGTTAATATTATGATTAGAAGAGAGTGTTGTTCTCGCTGTGACTTTTAGTAGAGTAACATGTGCTCCTTTACCAAGAGCCAGAAATATGTTTTCTGATATTAAAGACAGTGCTGTTTGCCTCAGTCACACTGGCTTGTCTGCTTTTATTACCCACACAAAGAGTGGAGAGTTGACAAGACTTGCAGCCTTATCCAAGATAAAAAAAACCCCCATTAATGATGACAGAGCCTCTCTCAGTCAATGCCACATAGAGCAAATAATACTGAAAATTATCTGTTTAACGATATGCCCTGTCCATCACATAATAAGCTTAGTTTTGATCACCAGTTCTGCTAAAAACCTCTTAAAGAACTATGATCAGAAAGGCTAAAATCTCCTCACAGCCAGCTATGAATGTGCTTTGTATATTGCAGTGTTTGACAAAGTGGATGTGATTCTACAGGGAATTTTAAATGTATAATTTGGCCAAATGGAGTACTGCCAATAATAACTGTGTAATTGCATCCATTATGTTGCTCTCCAAAGCTAAATCCACAGTGATCACAGTTTGGAATGAAAGAAATAAACATTTTGCCAAGTGATTGTGGTTGTAGTACTTGTGCCAATTACAGAGTGTACCAGTGCAAACTCACAGGAGGCCCAAGTCATATTCCGTCAAAACAGATTTATTGACCAACAAATTTAAATTTGAGCTGAATCCCACTCTCTCTCTATATATATGTATACTCTGTGTATTTGCACAATTACTACAATATGATGGTTGATGTAAGCTGCTGTTTGTGTCATTTCAGAAATCTATTTCAGCCTTTCTTTACTGTCTGTATCAGTATATCATATCTGGTTGTATGATGAGAAAGAAAAGAAGGCTGAGATAGCATCAACTCTGTCTTGACATGTATAGTTAACAAACTTTGGATCATCAGTTAATGATTTTATTCAGTCAATATGGTAACATTTTATTTATTTGTTTACATTATAACATATTTACTGAACTGAGGTGTGCTTAAGGGATCATCGCATTACTGTATTTCATGATTTAACAGAGCATGCAGTAAATGTAACAAAATACCAGTGTTATTCTAGACTTGTTAATGCAGATACTTAATCAGTAGTACAATATAAAAAACACGATTCAGTGCTAAACACTGTATATTTGAGCTTTTAGCCCCCTTTTTTTTAGACATGTCCTCAGTGATTAATAAATGGCTGTCCATATTCAAATTACAATCACACAACACTACCAGACCAGTAACTGTCAGATATTTTCTTCATTCCTCTAAGATAACTTAAGATTTCTGTACTTGGAATAAATAAGGTGTTACCATTGCTATGTTAAATGTTGTTTTGAGCATATAATGCTGAATTATGTTCTGCTTTAATAACATCTAAATGTAGAATATTTGCCTTAATTGCTTAACTAACATCTGTATTTACTCACCATTGCTTCCCCCTTCTCCACTTGCAAACACCTGAAAGGCTGTGGAGGAGGAAATTGTTGGTGCTTATGACACCGAGGCCATTCCCCTTGCTCCGGAGCCCACCATTGTCCCAGAAACAGTGGACAACTTGGACACTGGTGCATACGACTTTAAGGAATATGACCTAAAGGAGTATGACTTGGGCGGGGTTGACAACAGGTTGTATGATTACGGGGCATATGATGAGTATGGCACGGCACCTTCCAAACCCACGGCAAACTACAATGATGAGGTGGGCCCAGGGGTTGCTGCTGAAACCGACGTTTCTGAGAGCACCGTAAGTAGCACACCCTGACCTGGTGATTGATGGGTGTGAGCATGAACAGCACGCACGTGTCAGGGACTCTGTGTTTGTTATGGACTCGCTCTGTCTTCCACTGCACGCCTTCTTAGTTGGTTGCTTGGCAATGTGTCATTGACATGTTGAGTGTGGAGTCTTGCTGATGTCTCACTGGTGTGTGATTGGTATTTTAAGGATTGACAGCTATGATAGGAACAATGCTTGCATCTGTGTTTTCTTAGAAAAGGGTCTAACTGATTACTTCTATTGATTATAGATGCAAATGCGACTGTTTTGCATCAAATTTGCTTGAAAATTACATGGAAACAGGGCTACTCACACATTATTTTCTTCTTTCTTCCATTTTCATCTCCCTTCATACACAGCCTTCAATCAGGCTATTCCAGCCCACCCATACATACCCAACAAGACATGTCGTCCCCGCCCCACCACCCCTTTCATCTCTCAGCAGTCTGATCCCTGACTCTTCTCCTCTGCAGTTTTAACAAGCACACACCCACACGCACACCCACACGCACGCACACACGCATTCATGCACACTCTCACACACACACACACACACACACACACACACACACACACACACACACACACACACACACACACACACACACACACAATTCAGGATGTTATGGATTCCTTTTACTTCCCCTCGTACCCAAACGTTTGATCTCTGCCTTCACAGTCAACAGTCACAGCTTGTCACAGTATATAAATATTTAACATATATCCTTGTCTTTACTTTGTCTCTATGTTAGGCATTTTACATTTTTTTAGTGCTCTTTAAATTTACCGATTTTTAGAACAACATCAAACGCAACTTTGTGTCCATATGCCTTTGGGTATTGTTACAATGTGAGGGCAAGGACTTTATTGGTCTTAAATGCCTTTTTACTGTTGCTCTATGCATCCACCACCCATCTACTTCTCATCTCATCCCACCTTCTCTCTCTCAAAACACACAAATACCCAACATAGTTGAACTAATTCACTACCACTAATGAAATCACAGTTGTGTTTAGTTATTTATATAGATTTATCAATGCTGTGCAAAGTACAGAATGAAAACACTTAACTTCACTTGGAACATCGTCTCTTATTGTCTCTGTATATGTCTCCTTTTGTGTTGTTTTGTGAGGTTTGCTCACATGCATGACCTGTTGGTGTTAAACACTGTTTGCCACCACACCGCACAATGGCAATGCAATGATAGGATTGCTCCATTTCAAGCACTTAGAGGTCTATTCTTGCTGATTATGACTAACATTTTTGCCTGATTTGTTCCATAATGTAATCACACATTGTGTAAATCTTGATTCACTCTCTGCCTCTGATGTAGCTACAGTAGTTTCAACGGGGTATACGATTATTGTTTGACTGTATAAAGTTTGTTGAAGCACTAACACACATTCTTTTCACTGGCTGAAGCCTCTTCAGTCACCATTGCTCATCATTGCTGTCCATTCACCTGTGGACTGTAGCCGCTGTGTGAAGAATGTCACCTCTGTGCTTGCTTTGTAACTACAGGTTGCTGGTGCTGGAGGAGTCCTTGGCCAGAAGGGAGAAAAGGGCGAGCCAGCTGTTATTGAACCTGTAAGGCCCAAAAAGTCAATGTTGATGTGATAAAGTGATATGATTGTGTCACGTTAGGTTGAATTATTCTCACTTTTATCGCGAATTGCAAATGATTTGAAATCAAGTGAAATCAAGCTAACTCCTGAACTACAGCTTTCAGGTTTTACTTCTTTTAAGACCATTTCTAAAGGTCAAATGCCCAAAAGTTGCAAAAGAATTTGTTGACTCACCCTGAATGTGTCTATTGTACTGCTGTTGCACAGGACAGTGTTCGTGGTGTGAAACAATGTGTTTGCTTTTAAAAGGGCATGCTGATTGAAGGACCACCAGGACCCCCCGGCCCAGCTGTGAGTATATTGTTAAAAACCTGAGCATATTTAGGCACCATTGTTGTCAGAATTTAATGAGCTTGCCTGTTGGTGGTCTGCTAGCATGACTTTTGTCTTTTAGGGTCTTCCAGGTCCCTCAGGCCTACAAGGACCCCCGGGCACTTCTGGAGATCCTGGTGACAGGGTAAGTTGTCATTTATGTCCCCAAACCAGCCACAGCAGGTTGTTCAGTAAAATGTGCGTACTGTCAGTATGTGTGTTCATGTGATCAATGATGGTGCAGGGCTATCACAGACACTTAGATAGACACTCATTCGATAAAAGCATGTAAAACAAATATGAACGAAGAATGTGTCAGCTTAGTTATACATACAGTATAGTACTTGTGCATATACACAGTATGGCCACATAGGAACTTTTGCTAAGGTTACTTCATGAAAGAAGGGAACTATGCATGTTAGACTATAACTAAGAGACTAGTCTGTGAAGATCAAGTTATTTAAAAAAAATCAAGTCATAGGTCAACCCAGTGGTCAGCTTACCAAGTCAAAAAGTGCAGACACCAAAAATCAAAGAAAAGTGCAACTGGAAGTTCAATGACTTGACTACACCATGCAAAACCTTTCATGTTGAATGATATTTGTAGTCGTAGGTAAATGTTAGCAATCTTCTACTAAAAGGACCTTACCTTATTATCTGTCTATTGACATAATGCTTGTAGCTTTCTATTGAATGTGAGCATGCAGCACCACAACCAATGATCTAATAGGCAACTATGGATGATTTGAGTGTGTATATTTTTTTATTTTCACAAAAAAGATTGGTATTCAGGTAAAAGACCATCTGTACAGCAGGTGCCACATGCATTGCTGCTGTAAAGAATCATCTTAGAGAGCAACAATATTTATGCTTTTTATGATGGGGTGAAATTGAACTAACCATGACTTAAATTAATTAAAAACAAACTCTGGGAAATAGATGCCAGTTTGAACACAGCCAGGTTTTTACAACTTCCCTTAAGCAAAATAACTGTGTCTCAACATAGAACAAAATTGAGTCAGTGGAGTGAACCATAATTAGTTTTGTGTTGTGGCATGCTTGAGAGTCCATTATTTTCATTATTGACTAGTGTTACTGCTCATGCATAAAGACCTAAGTAGAGTAGAATATAGAGACCTAAAAGGTGTGACATATGAGTGAGCTCAAACAGGTCAATTATTATGGTCAAACTTTTAAAGGATTATAATATGAAGGATGATATTTGCCCTGGGTTTCCCTCAGTAAGAGGTATCCATATTTAACACTTTGCTCTTTATACCTTCTCGGTTCCCTAGACATGCAACACACTCACACACACGAACATGCACACCAGAATTCATGGAAAAGGATGTTGGTTTTGGACTGTAGACAGTAGCGTGGTGTACAGATGCACAGGCAGAGTCTATGTGTGCTTGAGGAGGAGGAGCACATGTTATTCAAACTAACAAACAGCACACCTCCTGCATTTACTGCTCCATCTGTGTGCATGTGAAAGTATGTGGTTGTGTTTGTGTTTCCTTCCATATTACTGCCACCGTAGTGGCACAACTTTAGAGTCAAATCCAAAAGAACTCAGGAGCAGCCGCATTTTTCAAAGCAATGTCACAACATGTGTTTGTACATTTTGTAATTTTGTGGTACATTCTGACAGTGTTCAAGAAGGATACCAGTTATCCACACCATCATAATTTGTTAAAATTAAACCCACATGCAAACGTTATACTTGAAAACCACAAGTAGTGCATATGTGCGACATCTGACAGAGCCAATAAAATAAGGTAGGCAGTTGAGAAGCTTTAGTTTAATCCAGCTATGTTATTAATTTAGCTATTTTTATATGATAACATATACATTAAATGTCATACAGAAAGAGGAAATCTAAATCCCCATCATCCCGTTGTCCTTTTTAATGTTCTATTTTTTAAAATGCTATGTTTGAGCTTCTAAAATTGATAATTTTATTATTGTGGTGATGTCTCTTCTGTGTTGCAGGGTCCTCCTGGTCGTGCTGGTCTTCCTGGTGCTGATGGTTTGGCAGGGCCTCCTGGTACTATGCTGATGCTGCCAGTAAGTGCTCAGAATAACCCAACCCGATACTACCTTCCAGCTACCTTTTATCATATAATTCCATTACAAAGCTAATTTATTTGGTATTAGATAGTGATGACAAACAGAAATAGGAACTAAATGCCTGTGTCTGTGTGTCTTCAACAGTTCCGTTTTGGTGGAGATGGTGAGAAGGGTCCAGTGGTGTCGGCCCAAGAAGCTCAAGCCCAGGCCATCCTCTCCCAGGCCAGAGTAGGTAGAAAAGGACATTAAAAAGGCCACTGAGAAGCCAGAAGGCTGTGGACAAACCCCCAACCCCCGCCCTGCTCCCTTCACACAGCTGTAGGAGGAGAGGAAGGGAAGGATGAAGGAGACAGTATTTTGGTGGGGAGGGGAGGGGGGACACTCTGCATTTCGTTGGCCTTGCAAGGCTAAAAGGAGACATGCCGAGCTGGCTGAAGAGCAACAACATAAAAAAGCTCCACTTTGAACAGATGGACAGACAGGAGAGACTGTTAAAAATACTTTAGGGGCCCCTGACCTGCGTGTGGGCTAAACCAACAGGTGTAGAAAAAGTCTTTGTGTACATGTGGGATTGGGCAGTTTGAAGAAAAGGGAAAATCTGCACTTGTTATTTAGGAGTCACGTTGGATTCTTGCATAATATCCCACATTAACTGCACAGTGAAGGACCTCAGAGAACAAATGAGCAAAATATGCACAAACATTTTGAATTAAGAATGCCATGCCAACTTTTCATTAAACTTTAAATATGATGAAAATGTTATTGGGAATATGTAATATGATTGGTCATTTACTTACACAAGCTCCAGCTGCTCTTAAAAAGTGATGGACACCTGCAAATCAAAACAATGACATTTAATGATGGTCATACAGAAACAAAAAAATCACAAACATACCATGGCATGGATAATAAATAGCATTTAACACAAACAAGGTGTTATGTATAAAATATAAGCATGACACAGGATGAAAGGAAAATAATTCAAGTGTGGAAATAAACAACATTTTACAAGTGCACATAATATATGCTATATTTACAGTATGTAGATACACAGACAGAGTAGATTTTTTTAAAAGTATTATACTGCGTGGTTTTTGACCTTGTTCTCGTGTGTGTGCCTTCCCTGCAGCTGGCCATGAGGGGACCCCCAGGGCCAATGGGTTTGACAGGAAGATCTGGGCCAGTGGTGAGTCTGCTTGTTTGTTTGTTTTGTTTTAACTGTTTTTAATGTTTCTAGGAATTTGGCTCTTTATTCTATTGGCAACAGAGCTTTTTCAACGCATGTTTATTAGTCAACCTATCTTACATACATATGATCCTTAAAGTTGTCATATGCAGCACATAGGATATCCATTGAGATCACTGTTATGATACTTAAAGTCACAAGCTTGATAGTATGAGCCTTTCGCTAACATTTCAAAAATAGCCTTTTTGGAGTTCAGCACTAAAATTCAGTAAGTTTGTACGGTTGTGTAAAGAAAATATCTTCTTTGTGTAGTTTGTAGTTTTTAGTATTTTTGGTAGAGACACAGCAGAATCCAGATTACTTGTTTGGACATGTTGTTGCATCAGTGCTTGGTGGCTCAGTTGCCACTCTGCCTGTCTATTTGGTGCTACCAGCTGCCAAGAAAATTTCATTCTGTTGTTGCCCCCCTCCCTCCTCCTCTCTCTTGGGCTTGTTGATACACGATCCACTATTTATCAGCAGGAAAAGGCCCTGCAAAAGACACAAAGAATTACCGTCTGTTAAATCTGCTCTTCTCTGGCTAAAGGCCAAGCATATTAATCTGAAATGAATATGGCAATAAGTAGATGCAAAGACGGGTGGGTATTTGGCTTTTATCTACTGCAAATGTACCTCTCCAAGATGTTTCACTCCTTGATTGATTGCATGTTTAAAACCCAGCGTTTCATTCATTCAAGCTATTTATGATTCTAAGATGTCTGTCTGCAATTGTTAATCACCAGCTTTGAATGCATCCTCATTGTCTGCAGACAGATTATAGTATATGCCCCAAATCTCTGCCTACACCAACAATTTAACATTGCATTTTTAGACTTTAGTATATGCCAAAAGACAACCAGTTCTGTTAATGTGCCTGCATGTCTTTAGTTTAGGCTATAGATGTTTTGAGCTATCAGGATAAATTCACAAAACTTTTCAAGCTGATGCTAATGACTGATAAGCTAAAAACAAACCTTTACAACATCAGTGTTTGAACTAGCTGCACATAATCAATAATTAAAGAAAAGACATCTTGGGAGAGTGATATAATTTATAATAATTAAGGGGATCATATTGTTTTCAGGTTATTTCATTTGAGTTCTCAGGTAGTTCATGTGTCTGTAGTAAAAGGAATATGTTGATTAATTATTCTGCAGGTGAACATGCAGAAGAGTGTCTATATTCAGCTAAACATCGCCATCTGCTGTCTACTTTATTTTTTACCCCTCTGTCCTGTAGTATACTGCATGTGTCCTGGTTTGAATGAAGCGTCTTTATGTTTGCTTTGTTTTCTCTTTCTTCAGGGTCTTCCTGGTAATTCTGGACTGAAAGGTGAAGGTGGAGACCCTGGTCCTCAGGTGAGTAAGAAGTTAGGATCTGAATAATAATGCTTGAAAATAACCCTCACCAGTAAATGAAGGCCACATCCCAAGTTATAAGTCCTATGCGTCACTAAGTGGTCCTCATGTGTCCATGCAGGGCCCCCGTGGCATCCAGGGGCCTCCAGGACAACCTGGCAAAGCTGGCAAGAGGGTGAGTGAACTCAACGACCTGCTCCTCTCACTGTGCTGTGTGTGTGTGTGCTCACATGTCTCTGTATTTGTTGTTGTGTGGTTGTTTGTACTTGTGGTCACTGCTCAAACGCTGAGAGGCTTACTTGCAGTCCAACAAACAATTGCTTGATATGTGCTTAAAGGCCTGCACTGCCTCCAATCCTCGGATCAATGGTTGGCCAGTTAATCTGTCTGAAAATGCCAAAATGGGAAAATGGTTTCTGGATCTGGGACGCAATTAGTGTCAAGGTGCAGTCACTGTGCAGGGCCAAACGTCTTGACCTAATTGGTTACTAATAAGCATAAACCAGTGATAGGCAAAGTAGTAATACAAATTTGATTCATGGGACTATTGTGAGCTAAACGTCTCATCTACTACTGTGTTGGACTAGAGGTAATAGTTTCAAAAAGGCATTGTACAAACATCAGTGCAACATGAAAATAAGAAATATATTTCAGATTTGTAATTTCTGTGTTTTGGTAATCTTTTCAATAGTTATCATGTGAGAACTTCTCCTCCATTGTTGTCGTCAGTTTAGAGTCCTCTTTAATTCCACCTCTTGATTTCTTAATTAATTTCTTTGTTTATTGCTGTTTAAAATTCTGTCAGCCAGTAATTTGTGTTATTCAGCATTATTGCTGCTCTACTTCTCTGTATTTGGTGCCCACACTGTTTATTACTTCAGGTTCCATACACAGTTGATTACTGATTAATATTTAAGGTATTTCATTCTTCTATAACTAACGAGACTTTGCACAAGCAAACAAAACACCTGGACCCTAAGAAGAGTAATTGTTATTCTGGTAACAGCTAATGGGGATCCAAATGAATAAACACACAAGCATACGGGCCGTGACAGTGTCATTAAAATGTCGGTATTTGAAAACAGAATCAAAATGAAGGGGACATCACAATTATAAACCTTTAGCAGTTTTTTAGACGTTGTTCTGTTTTTGCCCCAAAGTCATTTCAATTACTGGCTACTGCAAAATGTAGGTCTTTATCTGTATGTGTCATTCTTTCTGCTGTTGTCTCCTAGGGCCGTGCCGGAGCTGACGGGGCCCGTGGCATGCCTGGAGAACCAGGCGGCAAGGTACCGTATGGCATTACACAACCTTTCCTGGTCATGTGACTAATAACGAAGTGTATTGTTTTCATAAAGTATTTCTACAAGCATTTTACAGCCCATGGTGCTGATGACTGATGTGTGTCTATACAGGGTGACAGAGGCTTTGATGGACTCCCTGGACTGCCTGGTGAAAAGGGACACAGAGTGAGTTGTCACAAGTTCATTCTGTCAAAATCATGTGTCAAAATGTCATTTTTGATGTCAGAAACAGCTTTTTAGTCCTTCCCTGTTGTAGATACTTTTGAAGTTGAATCACTGGGAGAATTGACCATTAAGCATAATAATGAACTGGATTTTGAAGGAGTCCTAATGAACAACAGAGTATTGTTTTGCCTGAGAAACAACTCCTGTAGATGCTTTTAGGCTTATGGGCAAAATGCTGTTTCTTCTTGTGGTAAGTCAAAAAACTGGCATTGAAACCAAATCCCTTACTTATAAGGGATTTGTCTTCTTAGATTACTATGATTTACCGAAGGGCTTTGTATCTCTACAAAAAGTTTTGTATGTAAGGAAAACCAAATCATTGTTTCAAATACGCCTCTCACCCCAATGTAGTGAACCACTGTGTAGTAGGGACATATATTTTTAGTGGAAAGAGGCAGATGCACTCGCAAATAATTTCATAAAAACAACTAAGCGATTTATAAGAAAGAAGAAACAAAAAAGTTTTAAAGTAAACAACGAATTCCCCATGAGTACAACTATATGATTGGAATTTGTTAGGCATTAAACACAGCAAAATATGAGGTTTCCAAATAAAATCAGCATCAAAATGATGCAAAATGTGTCCAGTATACAAATATTTTTCAGAAAATAATAGCAAATTATTAATTGCAAATAATTGCACATGAAACAAGCCCAGAGCTGACTGGTTAAGAATGCTTGCAATCAAGATTAATTAATTAAGGCCTATTCATTTCAAAAAATGATGAATTAACTCACATCTATCTCTCTTTCTCTACTCTCCACTCTTGTATTTTCTTTCTCTCTTTATCTTAGGGGGAGCTAGGGCCAATGGGACCCCCAGGTGCCCCCGGAGAGGATGGACAGAGAGTAAGTACTTCCTCTTTTAACTGACTTTAAAGAAAATTGCGTTCAACTCAGGTGAGCCACATTCAGTTACATCAGCTGTGGTCCACGCGCTGAGCCCTCAGGCAGCTGCAGCTGGGTGGGGACTATGAACAGGGAAGGAGGAGGGTTTGCGTTTAGCCTTTCCGCCCCCTGAAACTAACTATCCACCCCCCCACACACCTCCACCCCCAGGCAGTTGCTACATTCAACAATGTTTGCTGATAGCTGAGATTAATCCCGGGCTCTAACAGGCTTTGGAGAGTTTGAGATTATAGATGGTGACAGCTGATATGTTTCAATATATCATGCCAGTATTTACCTAATGTTTTATTTGTTGAAATCTGAGAGTATTAAACATAGAAGCCTTCCAGTGGGGATCAATTCGATTAACGTTTGTCTTTTTCTTCCCTTAGGGCGAGGATGGAGAGATCGGGCCCAGAGGATTAGCTGGCGAGAGTGTAAGGCTTTTCTGCTGTTGGTGCCATCCCCAAACATATGGATTTCCAACATGATGCAGCAATATCCTCATTAATCTAGCTTTTCAAGTAGTCGCTGATGTCTGATCTCTGCTTTAGTATCCAGCAGTACACTACAAGTGTCCTACTGATAACTATTCATCAGTGCATTGAGTATAGAATAAAAGTCATTGCTTCTCCTTCCTCATAGGGTCCAAGAGGTTTGCTGGGACCTCGTGGTCCTCCAGGACCCCCTGGATCTCCTGTACGTACCATCACCTTTATCGTCCTTGCCTCTAATCATTTCCTGTAATTGAAAAATAGGTGTACATTAGTTACATTACACTTGTCTCTTTGCAGGGTGTTGCTGGTGTTGACGGGCCTCCAGGTCCCAAAGGAAACATGGTATGAACACAACTTTCTCTCAGTAAACTGACTTAAAAGTTGCTCTGTCCGTTCCTAAGACGGCAGAGTTTCAGGGAGCTACCTGCACTGTACATGACGGTTTTCTATACTAAACGTATAGAAAACAGTAAATAATTGGGCTCTTAAAAACCCTTTAAGATGTAGCTGGGAGGTCAAAGGTCATTCCAATGCCTCAGAGCACATGAGAAGAAGATTAGTCTCTTTTAAGGCAGCACAGGAGCAAGTGATAAATTGTGGCGGTGCCTTTTTATGAACGTTATATAATAGGTACTGTATAATAACAGGCTAGATGTGAAATTTACATTAGCTACTGAATAACATGTAGATATAGGGTCAAAAATGCACCTTCAAGCTCTTAAATACATTTAACGAGACAGCAGTAGCCCGTAAGGGTGAGCGCTACTTTTTGATTGATTTTTGAGTCAAAGAAATCCATAATTTAAGAGGCAGTTCCACAGAGTTCTGCACTGGCAGTCAAAGAAGTCAGTCTAAACAACTATATGACATGTTGTGTCAGTTAGGGTTTTTCTATACGATGGAATACAGAAGGTCCACAGTCCAAGTCAGCTAAGAAGCAGCATTCATATTAGACTAGATGGAGCAGGGTAGATACAGAAAAAAACATTTCTTTAAAAAGTCACTAACTATTTAATCAAATAACTTTTGGAATGAGCTTATCCCCAGTTAGTTTGATGATGGTTAATAGAGTACAAGTATACACTGCTGGATGTTATCCTCATGTTTGGTTTTGACTGGTACGGTAAATACTACTATATCTGCCCTACAACTCACCCTTTTTACATTATGTATAAAGGGCCATATACTGTACAATGTTAAACATAAATGTTGCCATTTAATATTTTATTTCTAATTAAGTTAGTTACTGTATCTAAGTCCGTATGTGACTTATCTTCTACAAATTGAAAGCGAGAGTTTACTGGGCACTGGAAGGCTGGATGGAACATGCCTGTTTTGTGACAATGACATTGATGTGCGCAATTCAAGTATCAGTATTTGGGACAGAGGATTGCCTCTGAGACTAGTGTTTAGTGCCTAGTTTTGATAGCCTCCATTGTTTTTCAGGGCCCACAAGGAGAACCAGGCCCACCAGGGCAGCAGGGAATCCCCGGGACACAGGTGAATGAATCAATCATACACTCATGACATCCATTACAGGAGCAAAGACAAAGTGCGGAGTAGATGCTGCATGCACCATGGCCACAGAGTCACTTGTTTTAGTTGCTGTCTGCATCTGCCATTACAAACTCCAGACACTGAGAAAAGTAGATTTACTTTGAATTCACTGTTGACAGCTTGTGAGCTCATGAATTAAATGCACAGTTAAGCAGCTTTATTCTGACAGCATGTTGAGAGGTTGTTTGTCTTTCCAGGTGTAAAAGGCAATGTTGTACTACATAATCAGAAGTCGAACTGTCAAAGAAGATGATCATCTTCATTTGGATTTTTTGATTTTGCTCCTCCTCTCTTCAACCCACCCTTCCTCTATTACTTCCTTCTCTACCTGGAGAGATAAAATGTACACACACATTTGTCTCAAATATTTTTTAGGGGTTATCTTTGGAAGGGGAGTGTTACGGGGTTGATCCATTTGAAAGCATCTTAGTCTTGTTGGTGGAATTCCTGCAAAGCTTCCACACCTGTTGGAGCAAGCCTCAAATTAGCCTGCAACACATGCACACACACACACACACACACACACACACACACACACACACACATAGAAACACACTTGCACACATCAGGTAGCCACCTAGAAACAAATATATGGGAACACATGCAGAAATACTTAAGTGTGTGCAGTACCACAAGCATACTGGATGCTAATATGGCTACTGACCCCCCTCTTTACACACACACACACACACACACACACACGCACACATGAACACACACACACAGAAAGACACGACATTCCTTCTCTAGCTCAACTATTTACAGTTCCAACAAACTCTTCAGTTTATCCAGCTCGTGTGTATG
The DNA here is from genome assembly GCF_965226575.1 of Pagrus pagrus. Classification (NCBI taxonomy): domain Eukaryota; kingdom Metazoa; phylum Chordata; class Actinopteri; order Spariformes; family Sparidae; genus Pagrus; species Pagrus pagrus. Next base: position 18,534,302 of record NC_140207.1, read on the forward strand.
TGTGTGTGTGTGTGTGTGTATGTGTGTGCATGTTTGTGTGTTTTAGCATGCTTGTTGTTGCTAAAGCAACAGACTCTCATTTCTACCTATGTGTCTATGTGTTATAGGGTCTTCCTGGTCCTCAAGGCCCCATTGGACCACCTGGAGAAAAAGTATGTGACCTATACTACAGTATACTTTATTTATAAATCTCAAAATCACTAACATTTGATTCCTGTGTTTTAAACCGAACGCAGCTGACCATTCTGTCTTTTGAAATTTAATTTCCTGCCTTTTAGCTGAAACTGAACATGTGTAGTTAAACAAATTTAATAGGTGATGTTTAATTGGGAACAGACTGCTCCCTTAATTCCAACTTCAAATTACTTAGTAAAAGTCCCAAAATGTTATATGTGCAGCTTTTTAGACGGGGATACAGCAGATAGAGCAGAAACTCTGCTCTGCACCCTATGTATTACAGAATTCTGAGACATGTTTGTAACCTCTAATCTTTGACCTTGTTTGTCTTTTTCTTTTCCTTATACAGGGACCTCAGGGCAGGTCGGGGTTGCCTGGATTACCTGGAGCTGATGGGCCTCCTGTGCGTGCTCTTATCACCTATATACCTACATACAGTACATCAGAATCACAGACACGCACGGACAGAAACATAACGTTTTTACTCCTAGAACATACACTCAAACCTCAGACACTTTAGTTTCTGAAAATCCCCCTGAAACACTTCTTTCCTTTAAAAGACATATCTGTTCGACAGTCTTACAACTATACAGAATATATTATAAAACCAGTTTTGAGTGAATCAGTAATGTGGTCAATCAAGTAACTGTGTTCAATCCACAACTCCAACACAGACCTGACCTGTTTATGACCCTTTTATACCAGATCTGATGACTTGAGATATCCTCATCAAACTATTACACAGTGGGTTGCAGGTAACATAGTACATGACATTGTTCACTCTACAGCCAGTTCTGTGGTTTTAGTCCATTTTCAGAAAGCAAGTTGCTGAACAACCCAATGACAGGTGTGGGGCTATGTGTAAAAAATGTTATCACTGGCCATCATAAACGGATAAATCATATTTATATACGAAATGTTATTGATTTATAATGTGTATTCCATTCAAATGATTTGATATGACTAAAAATCTCTGTAACTTTACATATGTTGCCTTTACTTATATAAGTAAATAATATAATAATAATGCTTTTTTTTAGTAAATATTTGTTTTTTCTTAAGGTTGGGCAAATAATTTTTTGCATTAAAATGCATATAAATACTGAAGAAAATAAATCTGTGCAGATATCAGCATAGCATAATTAAACCTGTCATATTGACAATAAAAAATGAAGTTCGTATCTGTAACTTTGTGACTTTGAAATGACACTAGTACATTTGGAAAAAAAAAATAGATTCCACTTCAAGTAAGTTATATTGAAAATAAAAAAGGTAGAAACTAGAAGAAAATAGAAAAAAAATAATTAAAAAATAATAAAAAATATTTGAAGCTCTTATAGTTAAGTGGATCACACAAATGACTGACGCAAAATGTCAGTGTACTGTGGATACGCTGTGTATAAATGGTTTTTTTTGCCTTTGTGTGGTGTACTGCTAAATCTCTCATGGCATTCTTCATCAGCAGAAATATAATAATGTGCCCTTGAGTCTTGTTATTCTCGACCTGCAATTACTTATGTCATCCCTCTGTCTCTGCCCTCGCTAGGAGAGGCGTGTAAGTTCAAGAAGCAGGCAGCCCTTAATTGCCCTCAGGCCCCAGAGCCTGGTGATTTACAGCATTCTACCTTAGCCTCACATCTAAAAATGGGAAGTGCCAGGTGTTCGCAGCTTAAGGTTTCCATATTTGTATGTGAGGGTGTGTATTAGAGCCGTTTGTATGCGCATGTCTACCTGCCCCATCACTGACACCACCAATGGCCACCACGCTTGTGGCTATTAAATTGCCTCAACCTGCTACTGAGAAAGTAAATTTTTTCTTTACTGACATATACAACATCACTTACTTTTAGTTTTACTCCTGTGTTGCCCTTATACTCCAATCATACACATATGCAAAGACCACGCATCATCTCTTTCACTGATTAACACACAGAAGTGAATCGGTGCAGCAGATAAAAACACCATGTAGCACACACTGATATGTCTTTCACACAAAAGGCAAGGGAAAATCCTGTGTTGTTGTTGTGATGCTGGGCCTTTTTAATATGGAATCAACATGAGTCAGCTTTGCTTTTAAAAGGCAATTATTCGGTGTGAGTTCTAAACAATGAAGCGCATTAGTTTGTTAGCTCCTTATGACAAGCTTTTCCTCTAGCATCTCGGCCTCCCCTTTGCTCTCATTTTCAGATTTATTTCTTTTCCATGCCATCTATAGCAGCAATCTTAGACAACACAAAGGCTTTTCCCCCTCTTAGATAATTGTGGTGACACCAGTTCTCATTACTGATGCTTCAACATCATACATTGTTGCGTCAAATAGCTGAAAAACATTCATTTGCTTCTTATTCAGTATTTTTGATTTTCATTTTGCAGGGTCATCCTGGTAAGGAGGGTCCACCTGGAGAGAAAGGAGCACAGGTACGTGTGTTTAGAAAACTATGTGCAGGTGTGTGTGTGCTGCTGTGACTAAAATGCATCAGTGTGGCAGAAGTACCAAAGTCAGTGTTTTTAAAAATGTTAACATAGAATGTGCAGCAACTAATTTTAATGTACTCCAAAGACAAGTCTTACGCATTTAAGCAAAAAAGGACAACAAGGTAACTTTACATTTCAGTCTTGATAAATCACATTACTTTTATTTATATCACTCACATACAGTAACATAACACATTCAATCCCACTATTCAGAAGCATTGCAATGTTTCTTTTAGTTGTACTTAACCAACTATGGGCTACATTTAACTAACTAGCTCAAACAACACAAATGACAACAGTATGGTTAGTTGCCAAATGAAATATAATGTATTTGTAGTCAATACATGTGAATTAAGTGTTAAAAAGAAACACGTGTTTTTATGTAATCAGATTGTAATTTAAACAAACCTTTTATAGTAACAGAAAACAATAATTTAGAGCCAGTAATATTATATTTTTGTTTGTATTTGGACACTCACACTATGTTTTATTTCTCCAGGGTCCCTCTGGTCCACAGGGTCCTATTGGTTATCCTGGCCCTCGTGGTGTCAAGGTAATTTGGTTCATGTGGAAATTTGATTCATCAGCCTTATTTATTCCTTTGCTAGTTATAAAACCCATCCTTTAATCTATTGTGCATAATTGTATTGTTTTCTCTTATGTTTGTAATGCTCATTAATCTCTCTTTCCTGTCCAACAGGGTGCCGACGGCGTTCGTGGTCTCAAGGGAGGGAAGGGAGAGAAGGTATAAACTTCTTAACATGCTGAATTGTTTCCACATCATTTCTCAATTTACCACCCAGATTATAGCCACTGAGATTAGACTGAGATTTATGCAGTTTTGTCAACAAAGATTAATACAAGTAAATATTCTGACCTATGAAAATACTGGAAACAATTTATTTGTACAAATAAGATAGATTTGCCAAGTTGAATCAACAGACTGAATCCGGTGGGTTTATTTCAGACAAAGTTTGGCTGCTGCTCTCCAAATTGACAGTGGTTGTCAAAACTTCACTTGGTGATAAAGGCGAAGCCAGCAAAACAAAGTTTTGGAACAGCCTGTAAATATATTCATGTCACAGATACTGTGTTTACCTGCCTTCCCAAATTCGTTTTAACTCTTTTGAACTGGAGTGGACAGCCGCTGCAGCCTCAAAGTACCATGCAGAGGTCAGTCGATAGCCATCTTCAGTGGAGACAGACACTTTGCTGGAGTGACCCTCAATCAGGTGTTGAATGTAAAGCTGTCATGCTCGAGGCTTTTGGTTTCAAAGAACACTGCAATCCATCTCAAGTGCTTTTGAAGTGTTCAACTGTGTGCGTCACCATCTGGAATTTAAACTAGGCTTCTTTTTAATATGTGTGACATTTATTTAAGATCGATACAGTTATGCCGCTGTATAAAATCTATTATCTGACTGAGGGACGTTGTTCTCTACAATGACAGGTATTCATATCAGTTTTTGTATTGAATTATTTATGGCAAGAGATTCAAAAGCCAAACCTTGAGGAGAATGGGTTTGTTATGAATAAAGGATGTGCTTTACCTCAGGTGTGTGTGTGTGTGTGTGTGTGTAGGTGTGTGTGTGGTCTTCGTGATGCGAGTTTCTGGCAACAGACATGCTCGGTGATGCATAATGCATCAGATAGGGTTTAAAACATGGACAGGTGACAGACTAGAAAGAGAAAGTGTCAGAGGAAAGTGACAGAGGTTTGGCTGAAGTGAAAAGTGTCCTTAAGCATCCATTTGATTATGTAAATTTGAGGATAACATTTTTTGTTCATTTACAAAATTCACAAAATTGTTTTTTGGTTTTGTTGTATAAATTCTTCATTCAGTGGATCTTTAAAATTGTTTGAAAAATGTGTATATCTGAGAATTAGATATATTTATATGATTGTATTTAGTTTATTGCATCGATATTTAAAAAAAACCCAAATTCCTAAAATCAGTTGGTGCAGGTACTAGAGCTAGAGTAAATGTAGCACAGCTCATCTACCAGCATTGAAATACAGTTCCTTGCATATGTTGTTCCACTGTCTGGCCAGCAGATAGCAGCATCAATCCTGTGATCCACATAGTGAACATAAGCAGGCTGAATATTAACCAGATGTTCAATGAATACAAAATAGCAGGAGACTTAATAAGTTGCCCAGTGAAATGGAAAAAAAAGTCAATTTCAATGTCTCCTAGGAGGAAAAAAAGACATGCTTTAAACAACATCATGAAATTACTGAACATTGGCAAATGCAACAACTTCTTTGTGTTTTAATTTAGGGCGAGGATGGTTTCCCAGGTTTCAAGGGAGACATGGGAATCAAAGGAGACCGGGTGAGGAGCATTTCTGGAATTTAATTATCTGTCGTGCAAATAACTTCCTGCATGTCCAGTCTGATCCTTGTTCTTTACATGGAGGCAGTGACTGACAATCATTTTGATATTCTCTGTGTGTGTTTGTGTCACAGGGTGAGCTTGGCTTGCTTGGGTCCCGTGGAGAGGATGGTCCTGAGGGTCCTAAAGGCCGAGCTGGCCCCAACGGAGAGTCAGGTCCAGCTGGTCCTGCTGGAGAAAAGGTAATGGGCAAACCCAATACAAGGATCATATCTCACCATGTTTTCATTTCAGTTTCATTTCAGCTTTTTTTGCTCGTGCTGTTATTGTCTCTCAGGGTAAACTGGGCGTTCCAGGATTGCCAGGTTATCCAGGAAGACAAGGACCTAAGGTAAGCTGATGTCGCTCTCACCACAATAAAGGATGTTGTCTTTTGTCATTTCTGACTGAATCTGCATCAGTCTGCTCTGTTATCAGAACTGTCAAGGCTTCATGGTTATCAAAATGACAAACAAAAGCATCCACACTGTACACCGTAATGGTTTCATGTAAATGGATGATGCACAATAAGATTATTATAAAACTGTAGTACATAGTAACGTCGTAAAAACAGCTGGTAAAATAAACTATTTAATGCATACAGCATGATGGTTAAAACAGTTACAGTAAGTGTTTTCTGCATCCCTGGGGAGGAGCAGGGCTTTAGTGCTGATCATTGTGCATGTTTTACATGATAACAAACTAATGGCTTTTTTAAATGGCGTATTTATTAATATATTCATATTTATTACATTTATTAATACATCATGTAATATTCTATAGATCACTTATAATCTATAACCTAGAACAACTTCTTAGGTTGCCAGGTGGTAATAAAACCTCTGGCTTGTGTTTATCCTCTGCCAGTGTGACATTTGTTTATCTTTTCAGCTAATTAATGAAACAAAAAGACTCCAATTGACTGTTAGACCACTTACCTTTGCTGCGGATCAAATTACATTAATTAACAACATATCAACACTTTTCAACTGCAGACTTAATGGCTCATTAGAAGTGAGAAACCAACAAGCATTCCAAATGTTTTTTACTTCATTATTACCAAATGGAAGGTTAAAACCAACAGCCAAAAAGATACTTCACAACCTGGCAACCCCAGTAATTAGTTAGTAACTAGTTAGTAGTAGTTAGTTACTAAGTAATTAGTTATAACTTACCCTTCAGGGTATCTTATCAGAAAATGTTATAGAATTTTTAAACATCAATTATTGTCAATACATTTTTGCCCAAATACTTTGGCACAATTTTTGTTAAGTAATAAGATTCCATATCCAGCAGTTTGCTCTAGTGTTCTTAAAATTAACACATATCCCATAAACACTATCTGCCCTTTAACACCTCACACACCCCATAAGCTGTAGCAGTGATTGTGCTGGAGCAACAGCTCCCCCTTCTGTTTGTTGCTGTAAAACAATGCAACATTTCCTGCCAAATGTGAAGTGGGTGGCACATACTGTAAAATGTGTCTTAGAGTTTAGTAGAGAACAGATTGAGAAGTTATGGTCTCATTTTCTCTCATTTAGAAATCAGTGGAGTCATACCAAATGTGTTACAGTTTTTTCTGAAGTGATTTATTAATGTAAAGAGATGGGACAACAATCTTTCGCTCGATGAAATAGTTAAGCAGAGTTTACCAAAACTTAGAACAAACTATATAATTCAGATCCTTTAAATAGCTGATGACATATACTGTTGTATAATGTTTATTATTATAGGTGCAGTATCATAAATATTCACCCGTAACTTGCCTCAGTCACCATCCACTCTACATGTGGATTCAAAGCGTACCCCATATGTCTGATGATCCTGTGGAACCAGTTTCTGTGAACATTTCGTCTAAGTGAACATGAGTGGATGTTAAGAGGTGCTGCCCACTCAGATTGTGATGAAGCAATGCCAAAGGCATGTTGAAGCACTGCCCATGGGGCTGACATTCACTGAATACTGTCTTGTTATGGCAGGGGTTTGTACTTCACCAGAACACTGCAAAGAGAAGTGTTCAGGCCCCTTGTGTATTTTATTGCTGATGGCATGTCTCTAATGTCAGAAGTTGTTAGGTTGAGCAAAACAAAGTATTTCATTTAGAATTCACAAACTTTTAAGCTTTTTAAATTAGGCTTTGTGAAAATGACTCAATATAAAAAACAAGATGAACTAAAGAAGTAAATCAAAGTTTGACAGCACAAGATTTATTTACAGAGAGAATGACTTATTAGAAATAAGGTATTAGACATAACTGAGCAATAGTGAGATATCATTGATTATTTTTCTTATTGAATCTCCCAATGCAAACTGTGGTGAGGTGCTGCTGAACGGGTAAGCTGCTTTTTAATCCCCAGTTCACAGAGTTTGACTGCAGAAACAAATCACGTCACCTTGTCTTGTGTTTACAGAGGTCTTGTGCTAAGCTTGTTTGTTCTTCCCGTTATGTTTCTGTCTCTGTGTGTGTTCCCCACATACTCATAAGTTTAGATAATTTCCTGAGAAGCTTTCTGAGTTCTGCCAGCTTGATAAACATTTTTAGAGATACCAGAGTGGGGAAAGTTTCTGAATTGGATATATTCTTCTTCTTTTGAAGGCAGACGATGCTATTTTGGTGTAAAACTTTCACTACATTACTACTAAATTGTGCAGATAAATACAGGATGTGCCTTCATTATCATGCATGCCCTGACCCACTCTGCCTCACTCATGTTTCTCTCATTCCCCTCCATGATATCGCCCTCTCACATTAACAGGGCTCAAGCGGTTTCCCTGGATTCCCTGGAGCCAACGGCGAGAAAGGAGCCAGAGTAAGAACACACACTCTCATTGGATACACACACTGTGCCTGTTTGTGTATGAAAATCACCACACCATCATATCCCAGCACAAAAGAAAATTGATTGCTATTATAAAGGCTTCTGTATGGTGACTTGGCACAAAAAATAAGCAGCAAAATCAATGTTGGGGAGAGAACAAAAGATGTGGAAACAATTGTGCTTTCATTGAGCCCCTCTCCCCATTACTTGGCTTGAAAAAAGTAAGTTTCACTCACACAGTCTTGATGCAGAAAAGAGTTCAAGGTGCAGGTTTTACTAATAACACCTATGAAATAGTCCTGGCCGCTCTCCATTCACCTCAAATAAAAATGTTGATTCATAGAGTAATGTTAAAAAAAAACTATCAATTTCACATGATAAATATAAAATTAAATATATAAAGTAGTGGAAAGAAAATTGCTTTTTGCTTGTTGAGTACATCAGAATCATTAAATGGACACTTTGAAGTACATTATCTCACTTACAATGACCATGGCTACCTGCCAAAATGAAACACTCTGTGCTTTTTTTCATGAAATCAAATTTTGTCACAGTGTTGACTCAAAGCCAGAGAGCCATTTCCAGCTAGTATAGTAATATTTTTGCAGCATTTGTTGGCAGGCTGCTGCTTTAGTCAGCCAACCAGTAGAAATATAACACGTAGCAAAAAAATGCTTTTTGAGATTTTATTAGTAGACTAAGGTAAGTGAGATGCGTCTGAGTGCACTTCAATGTACTGAAAGATTAGTAAAATGTTATTTAGCACAAGTACAGTTTGATTTATCTTTTGAAATGAAGAAATGACAGGGTGCTAATTTAGAACAGGAAGCCAATTGTTCTGTGGCTGTTTGACACTAGAAGTGATTTCAGCCCTTTTCTGAAGGACAGATGGTAAAGTGCTGTCAGAAGTGAATTAATGTTGAATAATGAAACATAGGAAGTCTGTGTGAGTGCCTAAAATGTCTTGCCTTTGATTGTCTAACAGGGTGTTGCAGGCAAGCCTGGTCCAAGAGGGCAAAGAGGTCCAACGGTATGTATTTTTTTCACTCCACTATTTCCTTGATTAATGCAAGTAATTAGTTTCGACTCATCCTGTATCCACATGCCATCATTTAAGTAGATTGTTGTATTTTCCACATTGTTTTACTAGTTTTTGTCTCTTTGTAGGGTCCTCGTGGCGGTCGGGGAGCCAGAGGTCCAACAGGAAAACCAGGTCCCAAGGTACACCAATTATTCTAATCACAATAAAACACAACTCATACATTGATTGTAGGCTTTTCACTGGGTAGTCAAGTAGTTCAACGCCTTATTTAGAATAAAATGAAACTTATGGAATTAAATCATGACAGATTTCAGAACAACGCTCCCATCGTTGCCAATGCCAAATATACGTAGTGCAAAGATACACCTAAATATTGACTGATGAAGATGTGTTGTTCTTGTTGTGTTTAATAGGGTACAGCAGGCAATGACGGTCCTCCAGGCCCACCTGGAGAGCGAGTAAGTCCATAACACACTCACTCTGGGATGGTTATAATACATGTGAATCCACAAAGGGTTGAAAGTTTGTCACAGTTTGTCAAAGATGCCTTTGCATTTAAGGTTGGCTCAGGCCATTCATTGTCATCACCCCCCTCACCTCTGACTGGCTAATAAATAAGACAACAGTGTTTTACTCACTGAAGCAGTTTTCCTAGAATGACAATACGATCAGTAAGGTTTAGTAATAGATTCAGAGTCATTCAAAATCTGACTGTTTGCTAATTTGTGTATGTCTTCCATTTTATTACCATTAAGTGATTCTGTTAATATAAAGTCTTCCTTGCCCCCCATGGTTTACTGGTCGGGGCAACTCAGGCAGCACACTGTACATATACTGCCACGTGGAACAGCTGCAGTCATTTGGGGTTTTGCTTAAATTTTTAATGTTCTGTTCCTACCTTCATCTAACACACAGCAGCATTTGTGGTTTTCTTTATCCCTCTACTTTACCAATAGTTCTGAGAGTTTGTCCTTTGCAGTTTTAAAGTGATGCTCCAACAAAAAAGAAAATAAAAAATAGTGCAGATCTAGATCTGTAGCATTTTTTATTGAGCAATGAGTCCTAGGTGGCTAAATCATTAGCAATGATACAATAGCCTTCCAGCAGCGCCACTTTATTTAATACCTTTCATTAGATTTAGTTTGATTTCCAGTGGTGTTTAAGCACAATAGAGAAAATGTGAAACATTGAAAGGAATCTAGTAGTCATGCAAGTCAGCAAGTTACATTAGCATTTTCCCAACACTACGGGGTAGAAATTGACTGTATTACAACTCTGGCAGAGCATGATGAAGGTAAGTTAATCAGAAAACATAACCTCTCTTCCGTTAGATGAAAACAATAATGTTGGAGTGTTAAATTCTGTAAAACTTCTTGTTTTCCATGTGAGCTACACAGCATATAACGCATCATGCCTCATTAAAATAGTCACATTCAGTCTTTCCTATGTCAAAGGCCAGTGTGAATCATGGGTATCATTTAATAAAGTGAAATCTTTCTCAAATTCCACTAGTTTTACACAGCTGTGAGGCAGCACACTGCAGTTTGTGCTCCTCTATCTAGACCATAATTTTTAGTTTTTTAAAAACGTTGGTTTTGGATTTTGGTATCAGGGGTTAAGTTTGGATTAACTGAGTGCATAATGTGTGCCCTCTGCACCAGGACTTCCTATGGTGTGCACTTTCTTAGAACACGCGTTAGCATGTTGTATCAGATGTTGATAGGCAGCTCATGACTGTGGTGATTCTACAGTATGTGGGCAGAGTGCAAATCTGAGAGATTCAAATATTGTGAAATTCAAATGATCAGTTCATGAACTCTGTATCGCCTTACAGCTTTTGCTGGTCATGTTCCTTTGAATAAAACATATTTTAAAAAATCCCATGAGAATTAGATATCATAATTAAAGCCAAAAACTAAACAATACTCAAATCTGATTGAAGAAAGTGATTTCTAGATAAACTTCAGTTATCAAGCCAGATTTGAGCCATGTTTACATTAGAATGCAAAAGATTAGATCTGAAGGACATACTTTAAATGTGAATGATATTTAATCTCCCTAAATTCCTCAACAATATACTGCAAAGTAGCTTTCCAAAGACAAATTACACTTGATCAACATTTCACTGTAACTTCAATACACAACAAAGTGGCACGCCGACCTCTTTCTCTTACCGTTAGGGTTTTCCAGACTCCAGACTCTTACTAGAGTCACAACAGCCACCTTAATACTCCGGATGATTTGAATCAATAACCGTGCATTATTTCCTCAGAAATTAAACGAAAATGTCTTGCAATGTTACGGTGAGAAAAAAAATCTTGATCTGCAGAAAAAGATATTGGGTTAATTCTGGGCTGAGACCCATTCCTCATCAAATGTTTTCATCTAAAGTCATGATTTGGGATTTGACATGAGTTTACCTTATTTTACCAAAATAAGAATCTATCTGTTAAATACTTCACCCCAGACATTCTCCCTGTCAAGAAATATCACCTCTCAAACATTTGATAACATTCTTAGATCCAGCCTTGTTGGAACACTAAGGTATCATTAGAAAAAATTCAGAGAACCTTGTAACTCCACACTCACTACTTTCCTCTATAGCTGAATAATGGAGGCAATGTGACCAAAAGCTTTTTACACCATTTTCTATATTGAATAATTTGGACGTGCTTCTTAAGCTACTAGCTATAGTCATATGTCCATATGAAGTTCTTCAAACCTTTAAACCTGTTACTGTTATGTTGATTTGTTTTCTTTTTGCATAATGCATCACTGACTGTTTGTCTGTCTACTGCAGGGGCCTCAAGGACCTCAGGGACCAGTGGGCTTCCCTGGACCAAAGGGACCCCCTGTAAGTATTTCGCCTTCCTGAACTTTCCGCGCTTTACATCTAAATGGACTGTAAAACCAATTACTCAGAACTTACTTTTTGTCATCTTCCGACTGTCTCATTGCAAATTAGCCTAGTTTGCAATCATTTTAATGTAAGTCACAATTGATTCGATTCGAAGAGTTCATGGGGTGCAGTAATACATAGCAATATCCCTAATTCTGTGCAGGGATTATTAGCCTAACTGTTATTGAAGCAGAACCCATTTTCTCACTCTCCAGTCCAGGTAGGAGACAAGTGGTAATTTCCACCTATTGATTCAGAATAGATTCATAGCTGGCTCTTAGCCCTCAGCCAGTCATGTTGTTCCTTTCACCAAAATAATAGAACCTGTTATTTTTTCATTAGTGTTCCAGTAGTCAACACTAAGACTGTGCCAGTCCGAAAATTATGTTTGCACAACTGATATTGTGCTTACAAAGCATTTGCACAATGCTGGAATAATACAATCTCATTGCTTGGTAAAATAAACTTTTATTACAGCAATGGGGCCAATGACATAGTGGCATGATTCACTTCAGGTATGGATGTGATGGTGACGAATGTACTATTTGTACATAACAGGGACCACCTGGAAAGGATGGGCTGCCCGGACACCCTGGTCAGCGTGGAGAGACGGTGAGTCCTAAAGATGCAATATCCTGTTTGTGCTTTCAGTAACCTGTGTGCGCCGTTTTAGTCTCAGCCTCTAACTTCCTGCTGAGTGCAGAAACAGAAGACCTCACATCAAACTGGAAACTCAATATAACTTAATATTTGACACTTTTTTGGCATTTTCCACTGCAGGAGTGTGACACCTCATAACTTTTTTCAGTTTCTGTTTGATGTTGAATCTCCTTTCACTGCTCAGTTTTATCGTGTTTTAAACCCATACGAGTTAGTTTGTTGTGTTAATGGCACTTACTGCCATTTAGACTAAAGTTGCCAAAAAGACAGTTTTAGCGTTCATTCTTCAAATTGCCTCTTGATTGCAGAACAGATCTGATCCCTCCCAATCAGTGAGCTGCACTTCAATTGAATCTCCCCCTCTTCCTCCTCTAAATCTAATCTCTAATGCTCTCGTATGCAGTAGATTACAATCAGTGATACAACATCTCAGTGGGAAGCCAAAGGGGCAGACATGTCTGTTAAAGCCAAACTCAAAAGACAAATCCCTTGTGAACATTGTCTGAGTCTATGTGCTTGTCTCCAGTCACACACACACACACACACACACACACACAGGCTGCACTCCGTCTGAGTAAATCCAGGTTTCTCAGACTCCTGTGTCATGGAGATGGACACCAGGAGTTAACCATTTTTGATGCAGCTTCTAGTTTTTATTTGCAAATATCCAATGGAAGGACACTGAACTCAGTTGCAATAAGATGTTCTTCTGTAGCATTGACAGGTCTTAAATAATTGAGCAGTAATAAGTGAGGTATAACTAAACCAGCAGACATAAAATCTGTTGCAGCATCATAGAAGGGTGATTCATGTACTTTTTTGTCAAAATGGATTTATGAGCTTAATAAGAAATGGCTGTACTAAATCTGCACTGAAGATGCATTAATGCATGGATGTCATATCCCATGCGACATAAGATTTATCTGACAATAAAAATAACAAAACAAAGCAAAGTTTGACTTGATCACATCTAGTTGCAATCCCCTGCTCCCAACTTCGATTCCTCCGTACTTGGTATGCATCAGTGCACCTTGGTTTGACGAGGCTCAGAGGGCAATAAATTCTACTAAAAGCTTGACAGATCATCGCCTCTATCATTAAAGCTTCCCTTTCCGCCTGCCTCTTTCCTATAGATAACGTGATACACCACACACGAGTGCTTCCCTGCCTTTGCTTCTATTCCAGCGACAACGATAGAGTCTTCATTAAGGTGTTTATGGCTGTAGATTTATGCGCTGATGAACAGGCTCCACAAGCATCCAATATGATAATAGATCACAGCAATAAACATGCTCATAGGCGCTCAGCCCCGGCAACACAACTTGCATTTGAGGAAGTGCAAATAAAGATTTGAGTCTGTGTCTCTGAGTCAGGGCCGATGCTGTAACAGCATGGCCTGAGGGTTTCCACTGAGTAATAAATCAACATAAATCACAACATAGTGATCAATAAGCCTGGAGTCATAAGTCAAACACGATCGGCTCTCTGAGCTTGGGTTTGAAAACTTTGTTAAGTTGTGGTATAAGAAGTTGTAAATTAAATGAGTTATAAATGAAATGAAAATTGGTTATGCTGGAGTTTGATGACTGAGAGATGCAGAGATCAAATGGAAATGGGTGGAAAAATCAGTCAAAAGGGAAACTGAGCACTGCCCTTGGAGTTTGATATGTGCTTTATGCTAATCACTCTCTGGCATCGATAGAGTTTATCTGTATTCACTCTTTTCATTCTGTCATGTCTGGAAATACACCAGCATTTAGCACTCAGATAAAGGTGACAGATATGTCTCCATAAAATGATATCTATATAAAGGACACCAGTCATTCTATACAGTATATTCACAATCCTGCTATATTTATTCACTTCATGGCTGGACTACTAAGCATCACATTGGGTTAATATTTAGGGCTTATATAGAGTACTTGGAAGAAGACTCAAGCCAATGCAGATTGGATTGTTCTTCTCCCTGAAGACAGAAGTTCATCGGATTTGTGCTGCACTATTAGATTGAATGCTTGAGACACAGAACTTTTATCTTTTTTGGCATGTCCCGTTCTGCTGGTTGATCTGTTTAAGCATATCCATTGGGAACACTGCAATTAAAAAATCGACCACACACTGCGCATATAAACTTTTTCAGCAAGTTTAGTACAACTAATTGGTTTATATTACACCAGAGCACATTGTGTGCAAACATTTAAAAGGATGATTTCTGGTCTCAATTTATAAAATTCTGAAAAGGTTAGGGGTTAGCGTTATTAATATATTCAAATTGCTCTTTAGTTTAGAAAACAAACTCATGGTGCAGTCATTTGTTTTTTGTACAGACAACATCAGCAACTTACGTCTAAATTATAAAAAGAAATTATCAATTTTAAGCTGCATGCAATTGCTGACAGTTGTAGAACAAGTCCAAAACACACTGACGGAATGATTGTACTGTAACATCAGCTTATGAAATTGTGGCTAAGGTGATTGCTAGCAGATGCCTAATTAAACATTCAGCAGACTTAGAGCGACATTATCATTCCATTGGAGTCCTGCGTCTTGCTTCATCTTCATATTCACTGGTCTTTTAGCTCTGGTTTGGCTCATCAGCTCTGTGCGAAAATTATAAAAGGGATCTTTGGCTGTTAGATGCTTTTCTCTCTTAACCAGCCACTTGTTCGCCTTGGCTCTTTATTTGTTGATGCTGAGCTTGCCAGACCTTGTTTGATGGAAACATCTGCCTACAATTTAGTATGAATTATTTTAAACTTAACCACATGTTCCTTATTTGCAAGCCAAAAAATTAGCAAATGACTCTAAAGTTAAATCTAAAAACAGCTAAAAGCTGAAAGATCAGGGTTTAAATTCTCACATACTGACATTAATATCAAAACTGATGCTTGATAAAGATTCAAGAAAAACTTGGTCTTTAATCAAGACTTCTTAAATATTTCAATATGAGATTGAAGTTTAACCTTCAATAACATTTAATTTACTTTTTAAGAATGTGGTTTTATCAGCTTTGACAATGACCTGACATTATAAGCAAACCACCCCATAACTGTCATAACATTTTGAATCCAATATTGATCTGACTAATGTGGACATTTGTGACATCAACTTACCCAGCTGATCCCCGCCCACCTGAAACCAGGGAGGACGAACAAAGAAACAGATATAGAAATCTCTCATGTTGACATAACCCAAACTGTTCAAGCATTGGCTGAAAGCTCTGTGTATATGTAAGAACCATCACTCTTAAGCTGATTAAGAAACTATGTTTTCAGGGTCTTTAAAATGAGCAAGAGAATGCCGTTATTTGTTTATCTTTAGTGGTGGTTGAGCTTCATAGCTATGCTCATTGTTAGTACTTGAATATCCATGTATCTCTGCTGTGAAGTATACCTGTTTAAGAGTACTCTTCTTTACAGAAAGGTCTTGTCTCTGGTCAGGTACATCTACTTAATGAAAAGCACTGACAGCTTGGTCTAATTCCAGCCAGAAACATGTTTTGCTCTCATGTCCCTCTCTCTGTGTTTTCCTGTTTGTACCTACTTTTGACTGTCAGTAAAGGCTTAAAGTCCTAAATATGCATCATGTAATTTTAACATCAAGTGAATGAAGACATCAAGGTGTACAAAATAACAAAAGATTGTACATTTAGCTACAGTTATTTAGCAGCCAGCGTTGTAATGTTATAGGAAAATGGCTGCTTATCAGCTGAAAACAAATTCAAGTGGAATCCCCATGCTTTATTTACTTTGAATAGATAAGCTGTGTGTTTCCCCTGTTATCATGAAGCATATAAATACGTTCTTTGTAATCCTTTTCAGGGTTTCCAAGGAAAAACTGGTCCACCTGGCCCTGGAGGTGTTGTCGGGCCCCAGGTAAGAGAAATGTATAAATAAAGAATAAATATATTATTCAGGAATAATTTTTATGAATGGGACATCTTGAGGGCATTGTAATTCTCCTCAATAAATGCTTAGTCCTCAGCAAAAAGTGATACAGCAGTAGTGAGCTAGTTATCTGACAAATGTTTGCGAACAACAGTAGATGCAAAGCAAGCAGTGTGGTATTGTGAACCACCATCATAGATTATTGATAGCGTATTAGAAAAATAAATAATGTAGGTAACTAAAAGAGAACAGTGCAGGGGCTATTTCTGAGCCTTTAAACAGAATTTTGAAGATCTGTTCTCATTTAGGAAATAGATCAATTATTTATTTGGGTTTTAGACCCCCACTGACTTGTGGACTTTGAAGTATTAGTGTAAGTTATCAATCTAATAGGCCTTCATGATGTAACATGATTTGTATTAATGTATAGGCCATAAGAATAACTGTGATGTTAAACAGTGAATAATATCCAATTGTATGATGACATCTTAGGGACCAACTGGAGAGACAGGTCCCGTAGGTGAGAGAGGCCATCCTGGACCCCCTGGGCCACCCGGAGAGCAGGGTCTTCCTGGTTCTGCTGGCAAGGAGGGAGCAAAGGTATGTGTCCAGTATACTGTACTAAGGGGACAAAAATAGTTGTGCCAAAAGTACTCCTAAGGGTTTTTCAATCATAACAAAGATTACATATTAATAACAAATTAGCAGCATATACAATATATCATCAAATGAGTAGGCAAGTAAATAAAACATTAAAGCAGAGGTGAATATACAGATGTTGGAATGATTACAGCATACTGTACAAAAGTCTTAAAACCAAAGGTGTTCCCAACAATAATTCTTAGCAATAAATGCTCATTTGTTTTTCTATAGTAGCACAAGATGCTAGAAATTGCCCCACTGCTCTCCATCTCCTCTATAGTTTGTAAAAAATACACAAAGTAATTTGTTCACAAGACTGGGCTTGGCTTTTCTCGTGGGCTGCATTAGATTTGTGTTAGTTACACTGAGGAGAGGGAGCCAGGGAGGTTGATGGAGAGATCAGCATTATAGAGGTGGGCTGCAAATTGAACTTATGCAGTTGCAATTATAGTACATGATTTGATTTTGCAGATTGAGCCAGAGCATTCACAAGCAGATATATTTCTGGAGGGCATGCAAAGCTCGATAGACTACTTGATTGCTTAAATAAGACTGGGAAAAAGCAGAAATAAATCTATAGCAATAAATTCACCGAGAAACACAGAAATACCAAGGTCTCCTCAAGACTCTGGCAGGTGACTGCTGAAGATACAGTGACTGAGATTTTGGAGCGCAGAGCTACATTCCCTCCCCGGCCCTTTCTTAGCTGGCAATTGAGTGCCCATTAGGAGCAGACAGTAACCATTTTCTAGAAGTATGGGCTGTTCCAAACCCACCCCCCCGACTCCAAGGACCACTCAGCATCCCCTGCCCACCATCCTCTCCCTCAAACCCCTATGTCTTCTGCTTTCATTTTCTTCCCCGAGCAGACAGTTTAATCAAGTCCGTCGGCTAACTCCAAACCCTCCGCCACTCACAGCCTCACTTTCTACCCCACACTGCTCAGGCCTGCGCATCAGTATGCCAGGGACACTTTGTGGAGGTCTTGGCAGCAGAGCCCAAATCCTCTTATACCTCTCGAGCCCACTCTTCTGTGCCTCCCTGTTTGCAGATAAAGTCAGCCTGCCAATACAAAAGAAAGGAGAACGAAGCCAGAAGTAACTTTTACTGAAGTCAAATGTCCTTGTTTTAGAGATGTGGTGCACAAAATCAACTAGGAAGTAAATGAAGTTGCCCTGCAATTATTGGCAATGTTCCTCTCTCGTAGCTAGAATACAAAGGAACTTTAAAAGTTAGTCCAGTGTCTGAGGTGAGGGTTAGGGAAGGGGGAGAGCATGTCAACAGTTGCAGAAGTTGAATAAATGTCAAGCTCTGTCTGCTGGTTCAGTCAAATAGATCACTGTCAGTATGTTTTTGGTGTGATGTGGAGTCACCCCTGATTTTTTTTAACCTTTGAGCTTTTAGACTTTAAGCAGTGAATTTTCTAACCCTTTCAACAGAAACATTTGTTTCAGAATGACAATGAGTTTGGCGATTGATGATTTGAAAGCAGTAGCGCCTTGGTTTTGATTGAATTGGGGCTTATGTATTGACTGTGTGGTGACACTGTTAATGAATCCGCAGAAAACATACGTGCTTCAAACTAATTGCAGTTAATGGCCTATTAAGATGGATGTTGGCTACAAAACAAGTACACATCTGATCCTGGTGGGATGTACAAAGCCATTAGTACATACTTTTCAAACTGATATATTTTTAAAGGAATTTAGAGTTCTCTTGCTCACTTGCAAGCTTTATAGCATGGTACTTTATTTAAATACATAAATTCCGAAAGATAGCTGCGTGTACACATTTCACCAGAGGGCCGAGAGGAAGAAGATGTTAAGCATCTTTAAGTAGGACTGGCATTTCTTAACTTCTGATTTACAAGGATCTGTCTGAGTGCTGTGCAGTTCTCAACTACATGATTTATCTGTCATGTGCTTTGCATCTTAAAACCGATACTGACACCGTGCCAGCACCAGTTCAACAGTTCACAACCAATAAAGTTACATCAGAAGTCGTGTATGTTGTAAAAAAAAAGTCATCCAAAATAGTGAAGTTCCAAGCTCTCAATTTGTTGTTGCAAATAATCTGTGACACTATAAGGCATCACTAATGCTGCAGCAATGACTGAAGAATAAAGACCATTTCAGACTTTTAAACTTTTCTATGTAAAGTAATTCTGTGGTGTGGAATCTCTTTAAATGAAGACCAGTGACTCATCAGTGACAGCAGTCTCATGTAAAGGGACAAAAGTTAAACACATTTCAGGTAAAGCTCCTCATACACCAGTTTCCTGTATAATTGCAGTATGAAGCTGGTTGTTATGTGGATACTTCAGCTGTATACAGACCTGCCTAAGGGACTAGTATAGCACACTGATTTTAATATAAGAACTTCATGCTGGTTGTCTGGCATTGCCAACAATGTGCCAACAACTTGTTGTCTGGCTAGGTTCAGTTGGCAGGTAGTTGACAGAGTAGATGACAGTTCTTTCCTAAATCCAGACAAACTTTCTTTCACCTGATTGGATGACTGCACCAGTTGGATGACTGCACAACTTGGTGGGCTGTTATTAATTCTTGCTTTTGATTTTCAAACTTGAATACACAACAGCTGTTCAAGAAACACTGTCAGAGTTTTCTTACAGTATAACAAAAAAAAATCTGAGGTGAGCTATATGCCATGCAGCATCATGCTTTATTTCTACATTGTAACACCTATCAAAACACCCTTTGATAGTTGCTTCAGAGGGTTGGTAATTTGAGAGACTATTTTCTCATCACCTGTCTACTTTCTGGTTTTTGATCCTCCTGCATGTTTCCTGTCGCTAAGCAGTAAACATTTTCCATTCACTTTAATTAGAATCACCCATGTAGCAAAGACTGGTCAGAAATAGATAAAAAAATATCTTAAAAATCTTTTAAAGTAAAAAAAGTTTGTAAGTATTATTACAAAGTTGTATTGATGAACATATCACAAACCGCACTAACACAAATATTTGGGATTGTTTATATAGGGTGACCCCGGACCACAAGGATCCACCGGTAAAGACGGTCCCCCTGGCCTTCGAGGCTTCCCTGGAGAAAGAGGTCTACCTGGTGCTACGGTAAGAGCTCCATTCCACCTGCACCTATTCATCATAGCTTCCCTTTACACGCATTTGCTAGTAGAAAGTGACAGAACATTGTTACATAATAAATGGACCAGCGTCGATCTAGAGCTTTTCACTTCATTAGAGACACCAGCCAAGGAATTCACTCGTAGCAATCAATCCGGTGCAGAGGAAATCCAAAGCGACATCTAACAAATGAACAGGCGTGCCTCTGCATCGCTCCGCCACAACTGACACCACTGTTTTAACCGGCGCAATGCATCATGGTCCTCTATTATAGAGGTAGGCTGGTTAGGGATCCATTTGGGAGTTATTCTCTGGTTTAGATCAAGGACTTGAATTATATTTCTTTGCTAGCATTTTTTGGTGGGCAGCAAAGTTATATTCTTTGTTTCTATATGCATTATTTACTCAATGAATTATTAAGTGGGAAATGTTGGCAATTAGACTGTGGTGGCTGAGAATGGATATACTGTCAGGAGAAGAAGTGCGTTGCTGCCTGCATCCTCAAGGTCAGTCAGACTCTGCAGACCAGCAGTGGGGCTGATTGTTTTCTGCCATTGTAATTTACTCCAGCACACAGCCAGAGCCAGCAGAGACTCATTACCCATACTGCCATGTGCTCTTTTGTAGCCCACTAGGGAGCTGCAGACACACACATTTTGGGCAATGACAAATATACAGGAAAGCAAACCTGCATTTTATACACACCACTGCATGTAAAAAGCAAAACTCACACGCTTGCATGTGCCCAACGACAATTATAGGCACCTACATGCAGACACACACACAGTCCTGTGTACTTATGTATCTATATACTGTATGTATACCTCTCAAGCTAAATTATAGGAGCACATTTATTAAGGGAGTGGTATCTTCTTTTTAGATTTCCTGGAAGTAACTGAGTTACTTATAATGAGCGATATTTTTTTCTCACCTACTGTATATTGGCCTTGGCTTCATGCCGGTGGTCTACCCAGATGAAAATGTCAATAGCAATGATATTTCTTGAAGCAGTGCTCTGAGGTTAAATGCACTCAAAGCACATTTCTGGTGGTGTCTGGCTGAAGTGATGGATCAGTAAACGAAGGCAGACAGTCCCTGCTGGATTGGCATCTGATGATGGACGTGTTGAAATGCAGGGCTGTAGCGCAAATGCATAGGCTGATTTAAAGTTACACAGAGTTTAACAGCTATGTCAAGGAAGTCTTCATGTGTTTTCTCCTTCTTCTCCCCAGGGCCCAGCAGGTCTGAAGGGCGGAGAGGGGCCCCAAGGTCCACCTGGTCCTGTTGTAAGTATACTTTTACCTGAGATCAAAGTACCACTGGGTAAAAATGGTTGCTGTCCTCTCCGTATTGGAATTTTTTAAATTTATTTTTTATGACATTCTATATTTGATTTGTGTTATTGAATAGCATGGAGGCTTGTATAGCACATTTCATGTTTTAGTGAGGCCCTCATATACCAAGCACCAGAGGGCAGTTTACATCATTTGGACAGGAAAAGCTTTTAAAAAATGGCCTGGATATACCCTGGCTAACTGCTAGGCCATCTTTATACTTGATTTCCTTTTAACATCACCACCAGGAAGGCAGGGAGTTTGAGGCAAAGCTCTGAAACTTAAATGAGAGACAGTTAACATTTATTTTTATATGTATGTATATAGTATGCCCTTTTTCAGCTTTGTAGTGTTTCATCTTTGTGAATATTTACACACTCGTGCATTCTGTTGAAGTCTGTTGTTTATATCTACTGTAAAAGCTGGGTTAAGTTCTGCACTCAAGGACATCACAAATGCTACAGAGAAAGGAGAGCCTAGATTATAGGAAATTGTAAGTTGTAAAGGTAAATAAGATTCACTGTGAATATTAAAGGCACACATGAGGAAAAACAGTAAAATAACTTATAAGTATAAACATAGGTATAAATGTAAAAACTCATTAAGCCATCATGGTCACATCATAAGTGTTTTATTTATTAATTTTCCAATTAAGGAGTCATCAAACTTTATCCCGTCCCACTGCACACAGCGATTTGTCACAGGAGCGATCATGCGCTAGAGTAGCTGGGTATCAAGAATGTTTGCTCCATTGCCTCCTGGCACACAGAGACAGAACCAAACAAAGAAACACACACACACACACACACACACACACACACACACACACACACACACACACACACACACACAGCAAAAAGCACACAGCCAGGAGAGCAACCATATGGTGAGTTAGTTTCTAGTCATCCTGGGCATTGCTCCTGCACGTCCCTCATCTGTCCCAAAGGTTGCATCTTGGCTCTTACGTTCTTCGTCACTGAGACTCTAGAGCTTCTTCGTAAGACACAATGGTAAGCTTACAGCAATTTAATGACATGATGGGCTGCTGCTGTCACAACAGAGTTTTTTCTTCCTCCTAATCACGATAATAACATATTTTTCATGGTGTACCCACTTATGCTGCTAAAAAATAAATAATTTCATTGTTTCAATTTCATTCAAACTCACGTTGTCGCTATACATTTACATACATCGTTAAAATTGCAACATTACATGTTAATGAATGCAGCATAAAATCAGGTTTCCACATAATATGAATATGTTTACTTCATTTTCTTTAAAATGCAATTTCCTACTCAGGAGGATTGACTGTCTAGCATTCAGCACTTACTGTACATAAACATCAACATGTTGATTGAACATGTTTAGAATAATGTGGCAGCAATGTGACTCCATCGCAGTAATTGCAGCCCTGGGAAATAAATAAATTCATAACTTCCTACTCAAGACCACAATCAGAGTAGCCTGCACTCTGCATTTAGTTACATTGTAGACAATACAGTATGTGCAAAGTTAATTTAACCTTAGAAACCTTTGAGTATTGGTGCTAAAAATGTCAGTGTTCAAGATGTGGGAATATTAAGACACAATATTCCTTGCCTCCCACTCTTTTCCATGAGTGCATTCGGATGATGTTTACCAACAACAACTGTTTTCATTATTTTTGCAGAGATGACAATGAAGATTGTAAAAATGTCAGATGGATCATTTCACACTTCAGAATAGGAAACATAGGGTTCCACCACTATTGAGTTTTAAGAGTCATTTTCATGTGAAACGTTTCCATATTTTGTTCTCCCCCGTGATTTTTATTATTAACAGGATAGAAAAGCCTTTGCATGAGGAAAAACATTTATTAATGGATGAACAATGTAAAATGTTTGCAAAGAATAAAAATCAGTTACATGTTCTTTGATATAGATGTGGTCACAGAAAACTGATAAAAACATGATAATATTCAGATTCACTATTATTAGTATTAACATACACAAAATAAAACGAAATACCATTTCTGCCAGCTCCAATATGTATCAGTGCGTAAACACCAAAATAGGCACAAAATAACAACATATGAACAACACAGCTTATATATTTAGGCTCTTGATTTCACAGAACATTAAACAGTCGTAATTTGTATTTTTGCCCCGTATTGACAATGTAATGTATTCCTGGGAACATGAAGTTAATGCACATGCAGGTACACAGTCAGTTCAGTGCAACAAAGATTTATTTTTTTTTAAATGCTGATTATCATTCACCATCATGTTTTATGGATTTAGGTGTGTTCCTGTATGTGAGCACTAATACACAGCAGCAGCCTCTTTCATTCAGAACTGCATTTCCAACTGCAGGAGTGAAATGCTCAGAGCTCAGAGCCACTGAGGCGGCAGCTCCTAGACATACAGCACATAATGCTGGCTGCTTTTAAGGAGCAGCGCTGTGTTATTAGAACTGAAAAGCCACCTGCCACTGTTTGTTGCTCCAGTTTTTCTTTTTAAAAAGGTTTGTGAATGCAGGTGTGGATGTGTGTGTTGATCCATTAGCAGGGCAACTCAGTTGGATCTTGCTTTGTAGATTTCTTAATGGCAGTGGTTATTGTAGAGCCCACTCAGGTCATTTTTATGGACAGACTGACAAAACTATGAAATGTGTGTTCATTCCTCTCCAGAAAAGAACAAAACATTGTTTCTGCATTTTATTTTTCACTCATCATCTTTCTCTCTTTCTCACACTTACAGGGTTCTCCTGGTGAGAGGGGTCCTGCTGGTGCAGCTGGTCCAATTGGCCTGTCCGGTAGGCCTGGTCCTCAGGGTCCCCCAGGTCCTGCTGGAGAGAAGGGAGCACCTGTAAGTATTGTTTTCCCTTTCCTACAGCAGCTGTTTTCTTCTCTTCTTTGTTACCTTTTCGCCTGTTTTCAAAGTATAATTAAAACAAATGTCTTTGTCCTTCTAGGGCGAGAAAGGGCCTCAAGGTCCTGCTGGTCGTGATGGTGTCCAGGGTCCTGTTGGCCTGCCTGGGCCTGCTGGACCTCAAGGTCCACCCGGAGAGGACGGTGACAAGGTCAGACAGCCATACTCGCCACTACCCATCCCGTCCTGCTGGCCCAGTTACAATCCTTCTCATTTCCCATACTGGGATACGTTTTGAGACTGAACCAGATTGCCAATCAATCGTCATCCTCATGTTCCCACTTAGGCCATCTGCATCGAAAATATGTCTGTCTCTTCTCCTCACTGTAGCCTATCCATCTTCATTACCAAATTTGCCAGCAAATGAAATTAGAGGAGATGTTAAAATGAAATACTGTAGCTCTTTTCATCTTCTGCAATCATTATGCCCCTTAAGATTACTACTAGACTTTCTATTGAACTGCCAAACATATGTCACTGTAGAGGTTTGCTATGCAGCGAACTAAATGGTAAAAAACCTTCATTTCCATTTTTGTGCATCCATAAAGTACTGTGTAAAGATTATAGTTGTAGATGATGGTTGTTTACGTTGAGCTGAGAGTTTTCAATGATTTTTCATAAGCTGTTAACATTTAGAGAAGAAGCTTGCTGAGGCCACACTTTGTGTGTGTGTGTGTGTGTGTGTGTGTGTGTGTGTGTGTGTTTCTCTTTCCCAGGGAGAGGTTGGAGAGCCCGGTCAGAAAGGAAGCAAAGCTGACAAGGGAGAACAGGTGCGTTATGGAAACAAAGTCCATTCACTCCTTAGTTGCAGTCACATTTACTGCCATTTTTCATAGTAATTTAGGAGTTAGTGATGTTTTCTTAATGGATTCCTACTTACAGAACCACACACTCACAGCATTATCACACTAAGAGTAAGCTAAGTCATACTTGAGTGCCTTTATAGCATGATGTGGTAGTAACTTGTTCTTGTTTGTATTCAGGGTCCTCCTGGCCCAGCTGGTCTCCAAGGTCCCATAGGTGCCCCAGGTCCTGCTGTAAGTATACCTGTCCTAAAACGCATAAATGAATCTCACAAATGAAATGGACAGACAGATTTATGCAAGCTAGATACATCTATAGTATTTCTGAATAATGAGCCTGCTGAGTAGACAGTGTGCAATATCTGTAGAAGTAGTAGATTCCAATAAACAAACAGACAATGAAAGTGCATGTGTTTTTCATTCTCAGGGAGCTGATGGAGAGCCTGGTCCCAGAGGTCAGCAGGGTATGTTTGGACAGAAGGGAGATGAAGGCTCCAGAGGTTTCCCTGGACCCCCTGGTCCCATCGGCCTGCAGGTTGGTGCCGTTCACACATTTACACCTGTGCAGACACTACAAATACATACAGACACCTGCAGTAATCCCATGCAATGGGCCATACGGTGATGGTATGGTATTCAAGTGTGCTTCATGTAAACAGTTGTCAAGACTACATTTTATATAGCGAGCTATAAATACAAACAGCATTTTGCAGTAGTACTCAGGAGTCACATTTATCTTTGTTGATAGTTATGTTACATTGAGACCTTCATGAATTTAATGTAGCAATCAATTTTTAACATTTTCATGTAAAAAGTATTGTGTAAAGATATATAGTGAGGCAGCTAAGCTCATACGGGTAAAAATGAATGACAAATGGAAGCTAGAACAAAGGCCAATCCTGCCTGCACAAGCTCATCTATTCACATTACACACCAACTGTCCCACTCTGTGAGCTCTGTACTGCTTATTGAGGTCTTGTAGCTGTAGCGTTGGGTTAGAAGAAACTCATCATTGTTGTATAAACACATTCTATCCTCTATGAGCCGTAGTCCTAACTCCATTAAGATAATGTAAAAAAAAGACATTTCCTGGTGAGCCATACATTTCTCAAATATCTGTTTTATACACTGTATTATATCGCATACATCTCTTATTCTATATTTCTATGGACTAGAATGCTGCAGTCAAGTAAATTAAATGACATTTTTTCAGTAATTTTCTGACTCAGTCTGCAGTAGCAGTAGCAGTGTCATGGGATGACATACATAAGAATCAGGATAATTTCATTACTACTCTAAACAGCGTGGGCTACGACACTCGGTGACATTTATCCCGCACCGTGTTACAGTGCAAACAAAGGCACACACATTAAAATACATTACACAGTCGTCGCTGTACTAAACTGCTTTAAAAATTACACCTCTAACCTTCACCCGCTGACAACATCCTACCTTCATCTCTACCTGGGTTAAGGAGGGCCAGTAAGGGTGCTTTCTGAGACCAACAATGCTTATCAGTGTGTATAATGCTTAAGAAAAAGGCATTATCATCAGTATTGCACTTTACTTTCTGATATGAATTGTTTTGTTATAAGTGTGGATGCATGTAGGTGTGTAAAGAGCCCATCCAAGCAATACTTTAAGCCAGAAAATAATTATTTAAAAGGCAGATAAGCTTGATGTAAACAATGTACGAGAAAACCAATCTGTGCTACAACTAGGCTTAATAATGTTTCCATGATAATAATCTAACGAGGAAGGACTTCCACCTCAGTAGTAGACCATTTGTTCATCATTATCTGTTTTATTAGTAATCAACGTCTTAAGATAAACATGTTAAGAGTTTACTACAGGGATTGGGGTCATTGTCTTGATGAAATTACATAGACTACTGCTCATCGTTCCGAGGTTCTATCCTATCTCTGCAGGATGGTATTCAATGGACTTTTAATTGGGAGTAATTCACTTCCCATTGCGATTCCATTAATTGTGTGGACAGACCTGCTCGGATAGTCAGTTCCTCATCGAGCACACTTACCATGCTGCATAATTAGTGGCACCGGTAACGATCTCAGCCCAGAGGAGACCTTTACACAGATGAGATTTCTCAGCACGGCAGGAATCAGCATGCAGCTACACACACTTTTTAGCACTCACGGAAAACACTTGCAAACAAAGGAAGGAACACACACGCACTTAGATGTATGGCAGTGCACACAAACTGACAAAAGTCAGCAAAGAGTTGTTTTTTCTCCGGCCCTTGTTGTGAGTGTTTTAGGTTGGTGTAAGCACATGGAGAAGGAGTAATTCTTTGATCTCCTACCTTGCAAACCTTTACACTGATGAATCAAGAAACAGACACACACACAAAGGTAAAGCAGGCTACAGCAATTAAATCACAGCAATTACCCGTAGAAATGTCAGGGTTCAAACACACATATGAGGTCGCGACCACGCTGCTCATTTAACATGCATGAGTGAGTTGGACAACAAGGGAAAAAAGGAAATATTGTGTTACATGTTTGCAGAGCCGATGACAGAATTGTAGAATTAAATCATCTCACTTTCGCCTGAGTATTTATAGGGAAGCTTAAACCCCTGTTGTGCAGGGGGTCCTGTTGTGTGGTCACATCTGGGTAGACACAATCTGGCCTATCTGACATTTATGGTGTGCTTATTTTGTGTACTGTATTGCTGTGCTAGCGTCTTTGATAAGCCGAATCTACCCAACATTCAACAACTAAGATTAACAGCCAGTTTGAAATTCTCTTTCCATCCATGTCTCATATGTCATTCAAAGAGCTGTTGAAAGATGTTGTATATTTGCTTAAAGGATTGAAATAACTCCTGCCATCACTGAATTGCACTACATTTGCTTCTGTTAGTGCGCTCTTCAGTTTGTCTGCACAAGATTGACTTTTATCTGAAGGTCTCTGGTTCATCATGTATGAGTCTTGTTCTTGACCTCACTTGGAAGATATTCATTGAATATTTCATTTAACAGATAATAGGACTAGACTGCAGTTGAAACATGGATTCAAGTGATTCATTTATGCATGTTCTGGCCCACAGATATATTTTAATATTTCAGTGCATCACAGCAATGTATTCACAGCAGTCAAATCAAATGGCAAATTAAATCTCAGGCAGGAACAGCTGTTGTGAATGCACTTAACGGCACAAACAAAATTAAATCATTAAGAACACCATCATTCATTTGAGCAACAGCACCTTGTGCTTGTAACATGACTGTTTTCTTTTCCGATAATATAATTGTTTATTCATTCTTGTCATCCTCAGGGGCTTCCTGGACCTCCTGGCGAGAAGGGAGAGAACGGTGATGTTGGCCCCATGGTAAGAGACACATCTGCTTTTTGTAAGCACTCTTATTGATGGTTTGACGCACTTTAACAACACTGCATTTCTTTTCTGCAGGGCCCTCCTGGTCCCCCTGGTCCCAGAGGTCCTCAGGGTCCTAGTGGAGCTGATGTACGTATGGCTAATTGATAACAATGTGTCTACACACAATTATATAGCCTGCATATATAAAACAGGATTTGATAGATTATGTCATAAATCTAACTACATCTTTTGTGGCTTTACCTCCTGTCTTACATGGCTGGATATCATCAAGCGTCCTCTTAGAAGTTGATCAATGATGACTCATCTCTTTCTTTATTTCCTGCTGCAGGGTCCACAAGGCCCTCCAGGAGGAGTGGGTCCCATGGGATCTGTGGGTGAGAAGGTGAGAATCAGAACATGGCCAAGAGTTATCTGCCAGCTAAGCATGATGTTGGGCACTGGGACTGAAATACTGCTGGCCCATTCCAGACGACTCAGCCGCCCTCCCTTTGTTACCACCTGCAGTCTATTCATTTCATATACCCCAGCTTTTTGTCTGAGTTAGTGCTTTGACACTATTAATATCTATTTTACAACACTTCCAACAAGATTTGTCCATTTTACTGCCATTTGGCAGACGGCTGCACTATAAATACTTAATGCTGCACCACGGCTGTTAAAATTACTCTGGAATATGAAACATGAAAAGGCTACCAACACTTTAAGAGGGCACTCAGAATACAGTAACTTTTAACACCCTTGTCTCAGCTACAGTTGTAGACTTACTTAAGTTAAATGTCTGGCTTTTGTTGGTATTAATAACATCATTAAGTCTTAGTATGTAACAACTGTTTTGTTAGCGTACATGTGACTTTTTTCGGAAGTTGGAAGCTCTCCATGTGTGAGGTTGAAGGATTATCTGTCTAGACACTGACATTTGTGTAACCACAGGGTGAACAAGGTGAGGCTGGAAACCCAGGACCCACTGGAGAGCCAGGAACTGGGGTAAGTGAGCTCTGTTTTTGTTTTGATAGTTTGTCAAACTAAATATGGTTTGCATGTCTTTGAATATGTATGTGCCACCATGTGTGTGTCATATGTACAGCACATCCTACTTGTCAACACTCATTTCTACTATTAGCTTCTTAGTCTTTATCATACCACCCACACTTAGCACGACTATTTGTAGGGCTCTAGTTGAAAAACATATAAAAAAACAACTTCACTTTACATGACTTTAGTGTAAACACCACTCACTATCGTGGTCAAGTATTTTTTTTGTTACAGCACAGTAGTACCAGCAAGCAGCAGCATGTATTTGTAGGATATCCACAGGAACACAGTTGCTTAATGGATAGCTTTAGGCAAACATAGAACAAAATCCAATCTAACATTTATTTTTCTTCGGGTGTCACTTTGTATTCATCACACTGAAAGTAATTGCTCCTCACATTTAGACTTGTAGTTCAGCTCAGCATGGCTCTTCTACATGGCACCCCATGTCCACATGGCCTGCCAAATTGAGTCTCCTCCCAGACTCTTAAGACATAATTACCAGGAGGATACGCCTGGTGCGTCTGCCCTAAACAACAATGACTGCAGCGACAATGAAGCAAGTCAGCATCAAAACACCAACACAGCTTTAAGCTGTGATTTGCCCAGTTTTGATTGCAACACTGCGACAGTTGTGAAGGACTTGTGTTTTACCCTCTATAAAGATTGTAATAATTCTATTATGGGGTTTGTAATATTTAATGTCTTTTCAGAGATTGCATGTTAATGTACCGTATCCACATACTTACCTGTGTTATTGCCAGACAGAGATTTATGACATTTTTGTTTTTAACTTTCACCAGACAACCATCATTGATGGCTCTATTAGTGCGACTGCCTCATTTATCATTATTGAGGCACAACAGCAGATTGAAAAGATGGCCTTTCTCCAGTGGGAGTGGCAGAGAAGCATGATTACCAGCATTCATAATGTCCCCTACTAGTTTCCCATCATACTGCTGGTGTCATTGACATTTTCAAAGTCAATGTGCAGCTTAAGTCCCCATCAGCACAGCCCAACCCAATGCCTTTAACTTTTTTTTTATTCTTTTACATCTAGTTTTGATGGAAGTGTCAAAATGAATAACCCACGTTTGCTACAAAAAGAGTGGTATTGAGAAAAAAATATTGGATTGGATTTACTTTCATTAAAATTTTATTTTGCTTTATTTATTAAGGCATAATGTACAATATTCAACACAGTGGTTGCAATAAGAGTTTTCTGATTTTTAATACAACTAAAAGGTAATTATCATCCTCATCCATTTGAAAAGGGAGCCCACAGTAATGATATACATTGAACAGAACTGAAACACACATACAGTGCTGAACCATATAGACCATAAATATACAATAAATAACAAAAACACCATTAAGAAGCTTACGTGTATGTAGTGCAAACATCAGCAGATAAAAACTACAGCTCTTTGCTGTCATCTGCTAAAGAGTTCAACTCAATGAATAGAAAAAGCTGACTGCCCAAATGCAGTGCAGCAAACAGGGACATTCATGGCAATCTCTTATTGAAATCAACAGCTGGTTTGACACTAAATCACAGTTTACAGAATCTGCAGAATTACTTCTCGCCCCAAAGCAAAAGTGTTTATCACGCACCTTCATATGAACACAAATAGAGCAACAGAGGCTGGAAAATTCAAAGTTACTTACAGTAAGATGATAATGAAGCCTGACATGAAAGTCATCAACATGTTTATTCTCATTAGGGAGTATGATGAATCTAGGAAACATGGTCTTAATTTAATCTTTAAATGTTACACTTTTGAAATTAGTCTAAGTAGTCCCGATGTATCAGGAGTGCAGTGACACAGTAACATCATATTTAACAGCTCCTTTAGCTGGAAATCACATATAAGCAGTGTTGACCATTCAGAGATGTTTTCCTCCATTGCTGTGATCAGCTTTGGATCCCATTTCTCTCAGCCACCCCTGACCATGTCAGTTTTTGAACCCCATTCAATTCAGAGTTGAATCTTTGAAAATTTGCTGCCCCCTGTGGTACTGATGTAATGAATGCCCTCCCCCACCACTATAGGGACCTAAAGGTGAGAGAGGAGAGAAAGGAGAGGCTGGCCCCCCTGGAGCTGCTGGGCCTGCTGGTGCCAAAGGACCCCCCGGGGATGACGGTCCAAAGGGGAACCCTGTAAGTCTGCCAGATACTCTCAAAACCTGCAGAGTGTTTTCCAGCACTCAGTCTAACAGGCTCAAATGTACTGCTTTAAAGGAAATGTCCCCCACCAGCCTGGAGGCAGGCAGTTTTATCCTAGAACATATTCAAGAGCTAAAAAGCCTTTTTATTGAGGGAGATTATATTTTATGCCTGCATGGTAATGGAATGCAGTGAGGCCTTTTCTCATGGATTCGCAACATCATCATTAAGTCCATCAAATGCCTTCAATGGTTGTAACCAGGTACACCAGAACTAAATCACTGTCTAAATTACTTACCATTGCCTTAATATCTGTATCCAGGGAGATGTGCCTCAGCAGCAGCACTTCAGGTTTCTATTGCTACACTGATGCATCTCATTTCTCTTCTTTAAGGGTCCTGTTGGATTCCCTGGAGACCCTGGCCCTCCTGGAGAGCCAGGTGTTGCTGTAAGTATGACATTTAAGTAAAATCTACCCTATATACAGTTGATAGGTTGGATATTTTTAAAATCAGAAATTATCTAACCTGCACATTTCTCTTTTACAGGGCACTGATGGGGAATCAGGAGAGAAGGGAGAGGATGGTGAGGCTGGTCAAGCGGTACGTTTTTCACAGTATTTGGACTGAACGAGTATATATCATGTAATGTATATGGTTAACTTGAGGGACATTTTATAAGAGGATGATATAATTGAATTGTAATTTAATCTTAATAATCAACTTTTTTGTCACAAATGTGTATGAATATCTTTTGTTTATGTTTATTATTAATGTAGTAGTCCACCACAGTTTTGCCTCCAGTAAAAGCTGTAATTATATCTAGTCAGTTAATAATTTAGACTGTAGCATTTTAATTCATGATATTTGCTCTGTACTCTTGGGTGTACGGTAACTGGACTTATCTGCCTTGCAGATTCATTAAGTGTGGTTAGAAATAACAGCCAAACACTAATGTTCTGGCCCTGTGTTTAGTGCAACAAATCACAACGCTTATTAATATTTATA
The DNA here is from genome assembly GCF_965226575.1 of Pagrus pagrus. Taxonomy (NCBI): domain Eukaryota; kingdom Metazoa; phylum Chordata; class Actinopteri; order Spariformes; family Sparidae; genus Pagrus; species Pagrus pagrus. The sequence continues at coordinate 18,566,995 of NC_140207.1, forward strand.
AATGTAAATGAGCCTTTATCATTGCCAAAGAAAAACACACAAGTATTTTTTTTACTCCATGAATGTTACATATTTGAATTTTTGTTTATGCACTCTGATTGCATGCTGATTTGCTCTAACGAAATGAAAACAGTGTTGAGAGGGTATCTTAAACTATGATGAAGTTTGTACAGTGGCTCAGCATTCTTTGAGAGGAGAACATATAGATTATTCTGCTATTCTTATTTACATGTAACTTTGTTTGAAACAGCTGAATATCGTACTCTCACTTCTCAGTACTGCGAGATATTTACCTATGCAAATGATGATAAAAATTGTTTGATTGCTTGCAATTAACTCTGAGATAATTGGAGTGTCTCAGGCAGCCCAGTATGTATCATTTTTGGCAGTGTATAACCTCATCCAACTTTGGGTTTTAACTCTCTAACTCTTTAACTTTCTTCTATATTATCCTGGGGTTGAATATTCCCTAAACGTCAATGCCCGGTGGTTATTGTCCTTTTGGCAAACATAACAAAAGAACTAGCTACGCTCATCAAAATTCAAATAAGCACTGACTCGTTTGTAGTACTTGTTTTATTGCCTTTAATAGTATTCTGCATCTTGTGTTTCCTTGCTTGTTTTCAGGGACCTCCAGGTCCATCTGGAGAAGCTGGCCCACCTGGACCACCTGGCAAGAGAGTAAGTCTGTGGCCATTAGAGCTAAAATTACTAGCATATTTTTATTTTTGTGTATCACTGGTGAGCTTTCGGCAATAATCCAACAAAGGCTGACTCACTACAGGAGTTAATTGTTTTGATATAAAATATCTTGCTGACCTAGGCTATTGTCCATTTTAAAATCATGACTGAACAAGCCCGCCTGAAATGCCATAGCCCTATTCTAAAATAGATGAACGCTGTGTGTATTGTTGGCATTGTTCTCTGGCTCCAACAGACCAGGATCCTGCCCCACTTCACTAAACCCCCCCTCAACAACTCAATCTTGGCAGTAAAGCAGGAGAGATTCATTTTCATTAAAAGTAGAGTGGGGAAAACAAAGTGGGAGATTTAAGGGGTCAAGGCGTTGCGCTGTCTGCAAAGAAATCCACCTCAAAGCCCGTTGAGAAATGAATGGCAAGATGTGAAAATCATTCTTTTTTTTTTCTTAGCAAGAAATTGAAAGGGCTTACCAAAAAATAGCTGGAAAAAAGGGGCCGTCTGTTCCAAACTCATTTACGTCCTTGTGGCAGCGGGAAGAAAGTGAGAGAGATATAGCAAGTCTGACACATTATTGATCCATGGCTGCTGACTGACAGCCAGAGCAAAACAAAGGCATAACATGGACGTGGTAAAGTTGTTAAGAGGTTATGAAAGGAGAAGCGTTGGTCCAAACCTTTAATCATTTAATGTTTTGATTGTGAGATTTTTGTCAGCTTTGACCAGAGGATCTGGGTCTCCCTTCTTTGAGAAAACTAAAGATTTTACGAGATTAAAAGTTAATGTTTCTATTAGGTCCATTCTCACTTCATCCAATAAGGATATCTTCTTCATGCACCACACAGTATTAGAGTCTAAAGCCAATAATCTGATTTTTGAATGCACACATCCGAAATGGAACATTAACATATTTACAATATGATGTGAAGCTCAAAGTCCACATGAAAATGAGCAGCCATTCTCTGGAATTTGAAAGAAAAGTCACAATCTCAAGTGACTGAATGCAATGGGGGAGGGGGGACATGACATGCATTTTAAACCAGGGTTGATTGCTTTGCTAATGTGCCCAATGAAATTTACATTCTGAGTATTTAGCATGGTATCAGCATAGGCTGCACCTAAATGGCCTCGGGATTATAGTAAGGAAAAGGGCTATTTTATCACATACAGCTCTTTGATCACTGAGAAAAAAATGAGACCTGAGATGATCCCTGCTAGTCTCCGACAGGTTGCTCCTTTGAATACACAATTTCACAGCAAGAGTTATTTAGGAGCTATAGGGCCTTTTTGTGTCTTCTCAGCATTTTGCCTGTATAAATTTGCAACAACCCTTACATTTCTCATCAGCACAGCCACTGATTCTGAATAAGTCAATTTAGCATTGCAGCAAATTTGTTTCATCTGATTTGCTTAACGCCTTAATACTGAAAATTATTTAATTTTGCTTCTCAGATTAAGAAATAAGGAAAAGTAATAAACCTCATCTGGCTGTAATTCTTTTTTATTTGGGTATAGGTCACTATTCTAATTTTCTTTCTCAGTAACGGTTAGCAATTTTATTCAATTAAGAGAAGAAATGATCTGTGTTTTATAACTTGACTGGAAGAACACACCGACACATTGACTCTAGCCGCTGTACCATCGTGCTACAATTGAAATGGCCCTTTGTGCTGATCAAGAGCCTGCCTCTTCACTACCAGTAAGAGATACACAACAGGAGAAGATGAAAGCTCCAAGACAGGAGGCAAGTGGACATTATAGGCTCTCAGTCAATAGCTCTCAGGCCTCAGTCAGCCAGATGAGAGTGGAATTTGGATGGAGAGCGTTTTTGAAGAGCAGTGACCAGAGCTGGAGTTGAAAGAAATCACGGTGTGCCTGAGAGATCCTGACCTGAAAGGAAAGACGGCCTGCCAACCCCTTGATTGAAGATGGCTATGTGCGTGTCTGTGTGTATTCGTACATGGCAGCACAATTTTGTGTTTTTGTGGGCGGACAAAGGCGTGTCACTTAAATGGATCTTGACGTAACTGGGGTAGTGCACATTCAAGGGCATTGGATTATCATCGCTGTTGGAAGACACCGCCCACCAAGTATTTATCAGGCAAGACAATTGTTCAATATGAAATCGAATAAAAGTAAAGTGAAATGCCAAGAGGCTGGGGAGATGACCTACTGTAGCAAAGTGTCTAGTGCAGGGTTAGTGTAAACTGAAACTGAAACTAAATCTAAAATTAGCAGTGAAAAAATTGCTGTAAACTGAAACTAAATGAAAGCATTAACCTTTAAGGAAAACTCTTGGTAGGTAGTTTTTTTTTTGTGATATGTAAGGTATAAGGTTCATGTATTGTCATTTTGCAACACAAGGGTGCACAATGAAATGAAAGTTGTAGCCTGTTCATGCTGCACATAGAAATATACATCCATACAGCTAACACATGCTGTACATCATTTAAAACAAATGAGCCAACTAACAAACAGAAACACAACACATTTTTCTGCTCACTGATCTTCTGGTTAGCCTCAGAAACGGTGGTCAAAGTCAATGATGAACGTTCCCTGGTGTGTACAGTCTTGTTGAACAGTTAGTGTGTGTTGATGCTCTGTCGTTGAAATGCTAAAGTGGTGTCCTGTCATCTTCCACAGGGACCTCCGGGGGCTGGTGGTGCAGAGGGCAGGCAAGGAGAGAAGGGCGCTAAGGTAACAAAATCAATTCATCCTTCTCACAGTAGAGCCGTCTCAGCAAGTCCCTGGGCTGCTCCCTCCCACCACCATACCCACATTGTTCCCCATCTTGAATTAAAAAAACAAAAACACAGAAGTAATTTAATTTCCAGCCTAAATTAGATGGAAATTTATGGACACAGTCTGTTTGAGTAAAACTAAGATTCACTTGTTTCTTGCATTGTGCCGTGGCTTAATTTCAAGACCGACAAAAGGAGTAAACGCTATTTATGTCTAGCCCTCAGGTATTCATAGTAATCATGCTCTACTGTTTTTAGTGAGAATCTGGCCCCAATGACGTTCTCTGGGATGGCACTTGTTTTACACAAATCTGGTTTCATCAGTATCTGAATCTATACACATGATCTGTTTCTTTGCGCATTGACAGAAACGATTACCATTAGCTAGTGCATGCGCAGTATAAATCACATTTACTACAAAAATATAGCCTTCTTCTCAGCAAATCCACTGGTTACTTTACATTTTATACTATACCACTATACTATGCTTTAAACCCTATATATCAGTATCTTCTTTAAATGCTAAAGCAATTTTATAAATATTTGCACTGAAAGATAATCACCTTTTATGAAACATGTTTCATAAGGCTTATGAAACTTTTGAAAAGAGATTCTACATCTCAATAAGCTTTACCTGGTTAAATAAAGGTTAAATAAATGTTCATGTTCTGAAAAGTGTAAATCATCCTTGAACATGTGCTTGAAATTCTTAAAGCTTAATCTTTTTACTTCCAGAAGAAAGAAGTGCAGCTGTAAGACACATTAGTTGGAATAAATTAAGTAGTTCTGACCAGTTTGCAGTAAGCCTGTAATCTGTAAATACCTTGCAGCTCAAACTTGATACCATATTTCCATGAGCGCTGTCTAGTCTGTGTGAATATTGATGTATTTCAGATTACAGTTGGTCAGCTGTGGCACACTTTAATCTTGAGGCCATAGTACTTTCCTCATGACCTTAAAATTAAAACATGGCAGGTTATAACACCATCTATTATTTTGCCTGTTCTGAACCTCATTAGGAGGAACAGGAACAGTTGATAACTCAGACTGTTGTTTACTTGTCCTCATTTACCCGATCTACACACTGCATACTGTCTCAGCATAATTCAAAGCTAAAAGCAGCCCGCAGCTAAATTCTGACAAAAATACTGTGAGATACTGAAAGGGCTCCGAAGAAAACCTGACAAGACATCAAGTGTTGCTGCAGACTGTAGAAGTTGTTACACATATAGAAGCTTTTATTCTATACTATTACCTCACCTAGCATTATGTTTCAAACATTTTTTATGTAGGTTTTTGAAAAGAACCACATTTACCATTGTCTTTGTCATTACCTGTGCTGTCCTCCAAAACACAGTGTACACAACAGGGAAGAAAGACTTTTTTTAATGAATTTGATCACATTTTAAAATAACCAGCAGTTTTATTCCAAAAATAAATTGTGCTAAATTCTTCAGGCTGAGTCAGGCTTTCATAATACTTTCATATCCACATACAGGGTGAGGCAGGTGCTGAGGGTCCAGCAGGTAAAACAGGACCGGTCGGACCCCAGGGACCTCCAGGAAAGCCCGGTCCAGAGGGTCTTCGTGGAATCCCTGGCCCTGTCGTAAGTCTGTGCATATACATTCATGCATGCTCAAACTCAGACACACATAAAAAACACTGCGAAGGCATGATGATAGACTTCATGGAATAATCAATACATCCATTTGGCTTATACTTTAGTTTCACTTGTTTATTCCAGCACCCTTTTTTTCCCTGTTTGGGCTATTTATCATTGTGCTGAGCACAGAAAATCAATGGCAGGCCAGAGAAATACAGCAGGCTATAATGCTCACTGCAATTGAACGACTTTTCACAGGGAGAACAAGGACTGCCCGGCGCCCCAGGACAAGATGGTCCACCTGGTCCCATGGTTAGTATGCACGATATCTCCCTTTCTCTCTCCCTCTCACTTTCATTGTTTATCTATCTAGCTGGAGTTGGAGAGTTTTTTCACTTTTGACAGAGCCAAGTTTACCCCTGCTCCAAGCCTTTAAGTTCAGTCTCATTCCAAACCTACATTCTCTGTACTGAACATACATAGATGAAATTGCTGTTAATTATCTCACCTGTCTCTGGATATGCATATTTCCCAATAGCTGGACTGTTCCCATAAGACATATACTGTGTGTAATATGCACATGGTTGTCATCTTTGCTTTTCAATGCTCCATGCTTTTCTCTAAATATACCGCTATAATTGATGCTTCTTGTTTTCCCTTTCTTTGTACTCCCTCTGTGTAAATTCATTCTTAACTTATTTTATGGTTGTTTAGGGTCCTCCTGGTCTTCCTGGTTTGAAAGGTGATCCTGGGTCTAAAGGTGAAAAGGTGAGTGTAGCCCTTTTACTTATGTCTGCCTGGAAGCTGTTTTCATTGCCCACCTTCTAAATAGGCTGAAAAATAAACCTGAAAACAGTGAACACTGAACTTGGTTCAGACTTAAGTCAAGACTGCTCTCCACTCGCAAAGATTCCACGACTTTGCAACTGATGAAATGAAGACCTATGTTAGCATTTTGGTAACACAATTAGTTTTTGCCATAGCTGCTGCAAGAGAAAAACTCTTCCAGGGTTAAACATGCAGCTGAATGTGATGTATCACTCTAATCTGTCTAATCTTGCTCTTTTCTTCACTGCCACTGTCAAATTTGTCAGTGAAATATAACTGTAAACGATATTCAGACAGCACACATTACTCTATCTAATTTCCTCCCACACTGGCTTGAGAGAGAGCCGTTTAAAAGCACACAAGAGAGGCACCGTGTTGACTGGTGTGCATTTTGAATGCTGTCAAATTAGCGGGCCTGGTTTGAGCTTGCCTATTTCAAATTCATCATCTTTGTGTTGTGAACTGTTGTTTTGTTAGTGGGGGAGGGGGTTGTCTGTTGTAGGAGAGTCATTTCAATTATAATTTCTGAGGATTTGTATTTTAATGAAACTTCACTCCTTCCAGCCTCCCGTGTGCATTTAAATTTTGTGGAAAAACAGTTACAGGTTTGCTTTTGTTACACATGCATGCAGCAGCTTTAAAGTTTGAGCATGCAAAGAAACATTGCTGTTATCTTTGATTGTTCTTTGTGTGTGCACAATTGTTTTCGTCCTGCAGGGTCACCCAGGTTTGATTGGCTTGATTGGACCCCCTGGTGAGCAAGGAGAGAAGGGAGACAGAGGTTTGCCCGGGCCCCAAGGTTCTCCCGGTGGCAAGGGCGACGGTGTAAGTAATTGATGACTCTACTCCCACGTTGGTCCTCTGGGCCATCTTTTAGCCCATTTGCCCTTCCACTGTGGCCACAGGTCTTGCCACAGTTGCTTGCTGTTGATTAAAAGCCACTGCAGCTGAGCCCTGCACTGCACTGCACATCTCTCCACTCCCTATATCCACTGTGAGCAAACATTCTGTTGGTTCTAGCTTCTGAATGATTAGTTCACTCATATTGCCTAAAAAATTATATTAAAAAAAAACCTTTAAGTGGTTTTGAGGCATCTTGTGTAAACAACTGTCTTCCATCGATTGTTTTTGGACAAATTTGCGCGAATAGCAAGTGAATAGAGCTTCAAATATTTCTAGTTTTCCACTCCACATCCAACCATTTTCCATTTCCCCTGTTTTCCAGTAAGCAGCCTGAACACCTTAAACTGTACACTTTAGATTTTCTTTCTACCACTCGTTTGAATTGTGGTCATTTTTGTGTGTCTGATGCCTGCTGTGATAATGTAATGTTCTGCATCATGGAAAACACTGATAAGAGTTTCCTTAAAATATTTTTGCTCAACCACTGCGAGCCTCCACTTCAACACGAGGCAGTGCTGCAATGAGGTTAAAGCTTGGTCTCAGTAAAGGGCTGATGACAGCCTTCATCCATTTTTGAATAAACATTGCAGAGCAACTGTATATGCTATTCTGTCCTGCTGTGGCCCTCAGCTTGTCCGACTCAGTGATTTAAGGTGATGAGTTGGATTTAGTATCTGGAGATTAAGCCTAATGAAATCGTAATGTTGGGCTTTTGTCAGAGAACAAGGGCTTCTAAAAAAGTTTTCTTGCAGTTTACCATTTCTATTTTGGGGACAGAAAAGAGGCCTCATATTGTTTGTCTTCATTTCCTGACAAAATTGAGCTACAAGATTGTAATTGCTGGGTTCAAGTAATCGGCCCCCCAACAAGTGCAGTGTTTGGTCTTCCAAAATAAAGACTACTTCTTCTCTCAGTTAATAAAAAATCTCCATAATTCGATGAGAAAGCTTCTTACCATTATGCATCTGTTCAGCTCATAAACTAAGTATTCATTCCATGTCCCTGGTACTGTGCCATTATATTCTAGCTTTTTCATTTTACTCATTATTCAAGCCTCACAATAACACTGTCCATTGTTTCCTTAATGTATATCTGCCTTCATCTCATCACATCACAGGGTATTGGTGGATCTGCCGGTCCGCTCGGTCCCCCAGGTCCCCCTGGTCTGCCTGTAAGTCTTTCACTGATTCAGTCATTCATTTAGCTTCTACACTGATAATAGAATGACTTTGCCAAATTGATGTGTTTATGTCCTGTCTGATGCAGGGTCCTCAAGGTCCAAAGGGATCCAAGGGTTCATCTGTAAGTACTATCAGTGTTTTTAAAGACATATAGCCACTGTGTGTATGTTAGATGTATCTTAGGTAATGTGTTTCTATCCATGTTCATTCCAGGGTCCTGCTGGTGCAAAGGGAGATACTGGTTCAATTGGTCCTCCTGGTCCTCCTGTGAGTATCTAAAATCACTACTGTTGCCCATATTTTCATTTAGTGAAAATTGTCACAGTTTCGGAAGTATTGTCTATGTTCAGTCTTCTTCTATGAAATCTAAATCTGTTTCTCCCACCACACCCTTCAGGGCCCACCAGGTGAAGTCATCCAGCCCCTGCCCATCCAGTCACCCAAGAAGACCAAGCGCTCCAGTGACATGCAATCAGACGCAGCCATGATGGACTATGGCGAGGGCATGGAGGACATCTTTGGCTCGCTCAACAACCTCAAACAGGACATTGAACGCATGAAATACCCCATGGGAACACAAAACAACCCAGCTAGAACATGCAAAGATCTGCAGCTCTGTCACCCAGAGTTCCCTGATGGTAAGCTGAATCAAATCAGGAGTGTCAAATGAAAAGGAAATTTATATAAAAAACGTTAAAGTAGAACATGCTTAAGACATAGTGATATAATTTTATCTAGCAGTGTATAAGGCAGAACATGAGCAGTAAGTTACTATGAAGCTGAGTTTCACATACAGTAGGATAAAAGATTCTTGCACACTTTAAGGAGCTTTGAGCCATTTTCTGTGGACATCAGTTAAAGAGGATGTTTGAGTGTGCTTGGCTCTCCTTAGGCGAATACTACATTGATCCAAACCAAGGCTGCTCAGGAGATTCCTTCAAAGTCTACTGTAACTTCACCGCCGGGGGCGAAACCTGCATCAATCCAGATAAGAAGTCTAATGGAGTAAGTGACTCTGGATTTGTACCCACGAGATTCATAACTTCCTGTTTGTAATCATCATTTCTCATCAAATATTAAGCCATCATGTTAAAGCAATACACCAACAAACAGCACAGCACTGGGCCGAAGATGCCAAAAGAAGCCATTTGATTTGCTTCAGGGCTAAGCTTGTACAGATTTGATATTCAATTTTGTGCAAACAACAGGACAACAGGAAAACCACCAAAAGGCAAATGGTATATAATGATTTGGATGCATGAAGTTTGTGAAAACGATATTTCAAAGATATTAAAATAACAAACAGGTTTATCTTCTGCTCCCAGATGATAAACTTTGATGCCGCCCTTGAGGCTGTGCTTTCTACAACAAGTTATTTTTCATGTTCATTCCGTGATTTATAACAGAAAATACTGCCCATGATAATATCTGTTGTTAATATGCTCTGTCTGGGTTTGTTTTCCACAGGTCAGAATATCTTCATGGCCCAAAGAAGTCCCTGGGTCATGGTTCAGTGAATTTAAGCGTGGTAAAATAGTAAGTCTATAGTGCTGCTCTAAATGGATTGTTCCATCTTTCCTATTTTTTCTGCATTCTCCTCTGCACCTGTACAGAGACTCAAGCTGCTAATAGCCTCAAATAGCAGCATCACCCATAAAATTGTGAGGCAGTGACCCAAAGTTGCTCCTCATAAAGACATCCCAGGCTACACAAATGAGTTAGCATTCATTTTTAGAGAAGACAGAGCAGAGAGAATTCAAAGTGCAACGAATATTCTTTTATCACAAGTAAGATTAGCTTTTAGTTAAATAATCTCTCTCCTTTTGAACTAGTGGTTCATTTTCTTTGTCACAACATTGCAATTCTTAGACTATTCCATATAAAAAACGCATCAATAAAACATTACGGAGGATTCAAGCAGAATGCCTCAGAATTTAGCATTCCAGTAGTTCTCACTCTGCCCTTGAACAGTTAAAAATTCTCTCAGTAAACATCAGCTTCTATTTCTTGTAGTCAGAAATAAAAGAAACAAGCTTGTCTTGCTCCATCAAACTGGTGTCATACTTCGACAGATGCAGACTTTAAAACACTGTCATAGAACGCCATACGGCTTTGTGGGATTAAAAGTACAGTTCACCTCCTGATATTGTACTGAGTGTTCTTTTAATGCATGTTTGAAGAAAGGTTCACACAAAGTTCTCGTTGGGGTCGCTTGTGTTCTGAAGACCTATAGTTTATTTTGTTTTAAAAAAGAGACATTAAGACATTAATTAAACTGAGACTCAGAATATATTTATAGGTGCTATTAAACTAACATTTTCTGCCTAAGCATCAGAAGCTTTAATTTCATTTTTGGGTAATAGAATTTGTGTTGAGGATGTCTTGAATCCATCTGAGCAAAAGTCTGTCTGACAGAGCACGTATGGCTTTGCTGAGCGGAGTCATTTTGGGTGATGTTACATGTCTAGATCTTCTAGTGGCCATATTGAACTCCTCAGCAAAAGTACTGTGGCTCCAGTCTGTAATGTTACAAGTATTAGTGACAAAACAAAAGGAGTTAATGTTACAATGCAGCTTTTAGCCACTAGACTCATAAAAGCTGCTTTGTAAATTAGATTGGTTAATAGACAGCAATGGTAACTGTATATCAATTGGAAAACATCTGTCTAATTGGTATTTATAGATCAGCCAATTTCTAATACTCTTCATGTCAAAGGAAACTAGTTTTTAAATGCTGAAGGAACTTAAAAGAAATCTATCTTAAAGATGCAACTGATCTAACTAAAGTCTTAATATATTTATAAAATTCTGGCACCCAAAACTGTTTTGAATTGATCTTACACCTGTTCAGTTATTCATACATCCTTTACCAGAAAGTCAAAGTATCTTCATCTTGCTTTATTTTTCAGTAAAGCGGCCAATTTTTCATGTAGATATAAGTCTGGTTATTGATCTAGCTGTGGGAGATCTAACATCTGCGTTGTCTGTCATCTTTGTTTATCGAAACGTGCTAAACAGGCTCTGGTTATTACTGGTTACTTTTATTATTTTATGTATGATTTTTTTTCTTCATATTTTCCGCATTTCTTTTATTCTTTATTTCTTACATTTCTTACAGAAATGCAACTGTGAAATGACAATGTAGACTCATGTTTGCTTCTTTACATTGACCTCTCTTTCTCTCTGTTTACCCACCAACAGCTTTCCTATGTTGACGCAGATGGAAACTCAATAAACATGGTACAGATGACCTTCCTCAGACTACTGACAGCCTCAGCCAGGCAAAACTTCACCTACAGCTGCCACCAGTCTGTGGCGTGGCACGACGCCACCAGCGACAGCTATGACAAGGCACTGCGCTTCCTGGGCGCCAATGATGAGGAGATGTCCTATGACAATAACCCTTACATCAAGGCCCTCTCAGACGGATGTGCGGTAAGCATTGGCATCACTCAAAATGACTGTTATGGAGATGTTCTAGCGCTGACTCTTGAATTTGTCTTTCAAGTAACATGTTTTGGATGAGTTATCTTTCTACCACTAGTAAGAAAGAAAACTTATAAAGAGGTTGTTCTCCAGCAAAGATCAAGTCTGATTAGTGACACACTGACTCCTGTGGTGTTTCAAATTACAGCCGATGAACTGTCAAGCTTCGAATGGTTGTAATCCATTCCTCATCCATTTGGCACTGAACCATTACTCCTCAAATGAAATCCAGTTAGTAGTGAAACAAAGAAGAGTGGAAAGCTATGGGAGTAGTTGATGACAGCTGATGACTGTCAAAACTCTCTCAGACACACATTAGCAAAGTTTTCCCAGCAGGTCCAGCCAAGGAAATGAAACTAGCTTAATGATGAGGATGAACACACAATAAAAACGTTTCTACAGTTACAAACGTGTGGCAAAATCTGGGCCGCATGACATTGTAAAAAAATAATTTTGTTATTATTTTGACAGATATATTGATTCCAATGTGATTTTTTTAAACTGTTAAAATAATGATGATGTGACTTTGGGACTGTTGGGTCGAACAAGCCTGCTTTCTTCAGCAAGATTTGTTTTGTGTTTATTTTTCTGGTGTTTTCTTCTCTAATCGGTTCTTCTGCATCTCTGTATCTCTCTTATTGCAGACGAGAAAGGGCTATGGAAAGACTGTGATGGAGATAAATACTCCCAAAATCGATCAGGTTCCAATCATCGATGTCATGTTGACTGACTTTGGGGACCCTAACCAGAAGTTTGGGTTTGAAGTTGGGCCCGTCTGCTTCCTTGGCTAAATAAAAACGAAAAAGAAAAAAAGGACTTGATGGGGCCAGCAAAGAAAGTCAAGTTGAGACGTTTTGGGTACCACCAAACCCCATTTCTAGCTCCCCACCCTTTTCTATGCCACATGCAAGTTTTGAATAAGAGATGGTGTAGCAAACATGTCTTTCCATGTATGTACGTGTAACCCAGGAAAATACTTGTTGCCCTTGTAGGGCTCGAACCACATGACTTAACCACGTTACGGAGCAAAGGTGAAGGACATTTGAAGGTGTGGCAGAGGAGGGTGAATTGGAGGTAACCAAGAGAGGGGGTCAGGAGACATGAGGGGACACAGGCCTCCTCTCTGGATACTCCAGGTGCTGTATGAAAACGACTACAATGGTGCTTGTTCAAAAACACAAAAAGTATAAAGAGGTGCTAAGAAAGAAGGTGTATTTTGATAATTATAAAAAAAAAAACTGTAATTATTATTTTGTACAATACTGTTATTTCTGAATCCACTTTCAAAACTTGCATGTGTATCAGATTCTGCTTCCAGCTCTTATGTTTCAATGTCGGTTAGATATACAGTGTAAGTTAAAGACGTCATTCAATCAAATAAATTTATAATTCTGGTATTTTATTTTGTTGAACACATGCTGTGTACCTGTCATGACGCAAATAAAGTGAGCATTCAAACAATTCTCTATTGCTAAATTAGACTGTATGCCCTTTGTATATATTGTCAGTCCAAAGCTTGAGGTTATTTGCTGTTTTGCCCTTGTGACCGTAGGTGAACCAACTGGAAGTATCACATCAACACGTATACGGCAACATCTCCCACTAATGTTGTGATCGTGTGCTAGTAGGAAGCAATCCTGGCATTAATTTTTCCTTTATTTAATTCTATTTGTTGTTTTTTTTCTCTGTTTTGTTTCCTGACAGGCTTTTTATTTCGGTTGTATACCTCAAACTTTCTTGATAACCTGTACGATGCAAGGATGTTATGCCCTGTATATACCTTGGTTAAGCAATTAAGTTTATATATTTTGGGTGGGGATTTTTTTAAGAGAGAAATACGATAACTGTTAAACATCCACTGTTCAAATCCTTCTGTGAATGCAATGAGAAGCCCTTTAGGTGACCCATTTTTGTAACTAAAATGAGAAAATGTTTTAATGTGCTTTTTATAGTTCATTTAAATATTAAAAACTGGATTCTAAACAACAGTGAGCTGAATGTCTCAATGGTTTGTGTTAGATGACTTTGGAGTAGATCTAACTACTGTAAATGTCAGATGCTTTAAATCAAAGATATGTTAATTTGACTAAGACTCGGGGCTGGTGCAATTCCATCTCTCTTGAAACCAATAAAGTACCATCTTACAATAATTTCCTTTCATTCTGAGTACATGAATGGAAATGTGAATAAGATATCTCATTTGGTTTGTCATAGGAAGAATGAAAAAATTACATGCTTAAATACATTTTCCAGTATGGCTTCTTATTTCCGTGTGCCTCTGAGGTAGATTAGCTATGGACATCTCACTAGATCTGAGTGTAGTAAGTGACGGTCTATTCAAGAGGCACAAAAACACACACACACACACACAACTCCAAGTGTTTTTTTTAATCAGAGAGAGGGAAATATCGAGGCTCATTATACAAAAAGGATAGAAAAGCTCCAATACAGTAGGAAGCACAGTAATCTTAGCATGTTATACACAACTGCATTGTCTCTTCAACTCGGATAACCCCAATTACCCCCAAATCTTTAGATTTTTTCCACAAAGAAGAACTGTGTGACTTCTGACTGAGAAAATTGTGAAATTTTGTGTGACAGTTTTGTTTGGCTTGGTGGGGAAAAGAGGTTGTTAATTTTCTCCAGCAAAGTGCAGGATTGGAAGTGTGAGTTGAACCTTGTTCTCAGACATGCAAAGTCACACCGAGGTGATTAGAGAAAGTAAATCTGAACCTGGAGCAAGCAGCCTGTTAGCTTAGCTTAGCAGAAACACTGGAAACGACACCTAGCCTGGCTCTGCCCAAAGGCAACAAGGCCCGTTTACCAGACTGATGTCACTAGTTAACATATTACATCTTGTTTGTTTAGTCTGAAGAAAAGCTGTTGGTAAAAAACAACAATTTGCATTTTTACAGCAGGTGTTGTACTCAACTATTTCTTGGTTCAGGTTTCTGGTTCTTTCCTGGTTAAGCTGTTCCTCCAAAATAACACAGGCTATTGCTAACGTTCTTTACAAGGAGGATCAGGAGGACAGATGTTTTTTTGCTCATTTAATTAAAAGGAGAGAAAAGGATTTGCAGAATTGCCATTACCTGGTTGAAACTTTCTGCACAGTTGTAATAGAATCTTGGAAACACACTTTCAGGATAAATTAAAAAGAAATTAAAGGGTAACTGGGCAGGAATGAAAACTTAGGTACAACTATAGTTTACATTTTGGGAAACTTAGTCTTTTTCTTCCTGATATTTTGATGAGAAGATCTAATGCGACTTTCATGTCTCCATACAGACCATAAGAAGCCACATCTTAGCTAATAGCTAGCCTGGCTTTATACAAAGGACACAAAATCCACTTACCAGCATCTCTAAAGCTGCCAGAGGCAGATTTTTTTTGTTACTCTGAGGCTAACTGTCTCCCATGGTTTCCAGTCTTTATGCTAAGCTAAGCTAACCAGCTTCTGCTTCATATTTAGTGACCAGCCGTATCATTCTTCTCATCTAGGTGAATAAGAGGGCATATAAGCGAATTCCCAAAATGTCAAACTTTTGCTTTGAGTTTTCATTTCTGCCCCTTTATCTTAAAAAAATATAATTGAATTCATCCTGAGAGTATCCACAGTATTTCTAATTATGATTCTGGTGTAGATTGTTTCAGCCAGATCACTGCAATCCCGGCAACTCCTCTTCTCTCCTTGAAATTATGAGGAAAAAAAACCTAATTAGTATTCAGTCCTCCTGAGCCTCCTTGAAACAAATGTTAGCGATGGCCTGTGTCACTTCAAAGGATCGACCACCGCTGAACCTTTTATTTTCTCCTCCAAGAGTGCAAAAGAAATCCACATAATAACAACTGACAAGTCTGTGCTATGCAGCAAAGAAAATGGACTTTGTATTTTCGTTTTATCTTTCTTTCTTTGGAGTGGGGGTCTTTGTAGAGAAGCTACCAAAGAGAATACTCATGTGGAACAGCACACACACCAGGAAAACAATCAAGAAATGTTCCCCTGTGGCTTCAGAGAAGAATTCAGCTCCACACTCATGTTACTTTCAACTTGCTTTTTGAGTCCTTTAACAGATACTGTGTTTGTCTCAGGAGATTACGTGCATCCTTAATAGCTCATTTTACATATTCACAATGCACGGCTCATTTAAATGAAGCAATCAAACTTCTTTGAATTGTTGTGGAAGATCATAATAATAATCTCCTACATTATCATATAAATAAGTGTCAGTTTTGCTATTCTCAATCACTGAATGACAAAACACAACAGTGTTTTGAAGTATATCTATTGTAAGAGCCTCAACATTTGCTAACCAAATACTGTGCGGTAGGTCCTTCCAAGAAAAAACCTCAGAACTGAACAGAAAAAGAGTGCCACTGACAGAAACAAGTCTTTATGAACAAGAAATCGATGGAAAGAAATTGTCAAACTGATCATCTGACTAAGGATTGCTGGGAAGTGGGGTGTGGAGACACAACAACAATAGCTGGTTAGCAACAAAGAGGGGATGTGCAACTTGAAAGACAATACATTCAAACGTCTTGTGGCAGAAGCCCACATCAAACGAACTCCATTGTGAAGAGATTTCATTTGGTTGTCCCTAACACTCTGTTAAATCTCCAGTATCTATCCTTCTTATCCCTCCCTCTATCTCAGCTTTGCTTCACCTTAATGTCCACCATCCAGATCTCAGTGACTAATTTGACAAGAGGCTAGTCAAAACTTTTTACACTTTTACCAACAGTTCATTTATTTTCAACTTTTCAAACTCTTGCACGACCTTACAACGCTCTGTTATACTGACTGTAACCAATGACTGTTTGTTTTAGTTGAGTGTCCATGATGTAGATAATTACAAGGACATCATTCCCATGGACCATTTAGTCCTCAGCAACACTCCCAGTCACAGCTGTTCAGGCTGCACCTCTTTTCCTCTGGATCAGAGGATGTGAAGGGATTACGCAGCACTCCAGGGATCACACCGTGACCTAACAGTCGCAGTGGTTTTTAAGTGTAGTGGAGATACTCATCTAAGACAAGAGCAACTATCCTTCCCAGCAAGGAACAATCAAACTTGCTTTACATCACCTTGAGACAAAGTACTGTATGAGGTCTTTTTTTACAGAAAGTATCTCAGGTCAAAGTTGATTTAACAAATGCATTGTACATGCAAATGGGGATCAAATCCAGTTTAACCATGTTTAAGTGACTTAGGTGTAAAATTTATCAGCTTCACATACTGTATGTACATATATATACGTATTTGGGGGGGAGGCACCTCATACAAAAATCTCAAAACAAAATACAAAACTCACGTAGATTCATTCAAATATTTAGAGTTATGTCAGTCGTTTTTATATATAGGTGCTTTAACCATTCAAAGATTCATTAAAAGTATTAATCATAGACATCTATATATTGTGTAGCAGAGATTATCTACTGAAATTAGCTTGCTACCCAGCTAGCCCCGGTCTGTCTGTACATCAAGATGCAATATTACAATATAGTAGCCCAGGCCAGATATGGGTGCTGAGGAAACTGAGTCTGGTGGTACGGCAGTGGATACTTCTGTATCTTTTGCCAGATGGCAACAGGATGAACAGGTTGATGGGGAGGCTGTTGTCTTTAGTATCCTTTGGGCTCTATGCAGACAGCTCACCTCACCAATATCCCTGATGCTCCGTAGATTGGAACCAATGATGGACGGTTTTAATTACTCTCGACAGCACCTTTCTGTCCTGACTGAATTAAATTATCAACTTGTTACCCTCTGTTTCCATCTGCAGTCCAACATTTGCCTCCACTCTCACTGATTTCCATGGGGGGGGGGGGGTTTGATTTTCCCTAACCAATCACTAGAGCCCAATGTATCCACCTGAATCTAACGTCGTTTTAAGACAACACTGATGCGTAACCATGCCAACATACTGGAGCATAACAGAGTAGAACAAGCTACAAAGTCAAGTAATATAAAGAGGACATGCCGTCTATATAAAAGCGGCAACCACTGTTATCACTCCTCCTTGGTGCTGGTGCACAACTGGCAGCTTGACATTGGATCATCTGCTTTTACAGAGGAGAAAAGGGTTTTTCATGTTCCATTTCCAGACAAATCAGTCAACTTGGTGGAGTGGACAGATTCAAAGGTCTGGACCCAAGAAAGCTTTACCTTTGTCTATACATCTCACTTTTTGGGTGGAGTTTGACAGACAGACAGAAAGAGAACACTTTCAGAGCTCTTTGTTGAGTGGGTGTGGGTGTGCTCATGGCGGTAAAAACAGGTTAATAATTTACATTCTGCAGCAAGAAGATGTTCTCGGCTTGTTAGGTCTTTTCTTTCAGGTTTAATATTTGAAGTCTTTTGTGTTAGCAGTGAAAAGTCACCTTCTACCATATTCTACCAATGACAGAATGACTCAAACTCTATTTGTCTATGATATTATTAGCTTTTTGGTATTCTAATGTCAAGAGGTAAATTTGGCCATTTGCAATATGTGATAAAGAGAGGCTGAAAAGAGGCCTAAATATCAGCAGCAAATACACACAGCCCGAGGCGCTTTATGTTGGGGTTTGATGGCTTACTGAGTCACACCAGGAGTAGTATATTGGAAAATTAATTAAATGTTTTGTATGACTCAATTATCATAATTTTGTTTTCAAGTAGAACAAGAATAATGTTCTTCATGACGTTCCACAAATAAATGCAATTTAGTTAAAAGGGCTTTAATTGAATACATTTTGAAGACTGGGAGCTGTCAGAGCAGGACAACAGTGGGCTCTGATCGGCCAACTGCAGCAAATGCTCCTTTGGTTCAAATGAGGTAAACCAGATGAGTGGAGGCTTTCCAGCTTTAATACAAATGACATTTTCTAGTGGCAAACTGGACCAAAGTTAAATTGTAATGCTGCTGACCAGAGCTAGTCTGAAAGTGCCCAGAGAGAAGTGGATTTTTTTTTATACAAAACACTGGCTTTAGAAAATAGAATAACCTCCTTGCGGTTGAATGGCTCCACCACAGTCAAGTCGCAGTTTACATGCATGTCTGTCCAGGAATTAGAATTAAGTGTATCTTTTGGGAAAAAAAATTAAAGTTATTACTGAACTGACACGGATTACTCCAGTGAATCATTTCCAGTGAGAAACATGCTCTCTAGAGCTCTATTTAGAGACTATTTCTACAGAGGACTGACAGAGAGCTTCGTCACATGGTGCTACAACAATTAACTGAAACTCAACAGCTCTTGCTTTTGCTGCAAAGAAGCTACAAAATTATAAAACGTGGGGAGTCCACCACCCGGTTTCGACGTGGGCATCCAAGATTAGTGTCTCCAATTCATTCAACCGAATGTCAAATATGGTCACAATAATCATTGTTCATCCTTGAGTCCTAGTGATTGTTTGTTCCAGATATAATTAAATTCCCTCCAGGTATTCCTGAGAATTCACGTTCACGAGAAAAGGACATAAGTAGGTCACTGTGACCTTGACCTTTGATCTTTGACTACCAAAATCTAATCAGTTCATCCTTGAGTCCAAGTGGACATTATTGCTGAATCTAAAGCAAAACACAGACCAACATATATTCTCATACCTAAAACGACTGAATAAGAGAACTGCTGATGATCCCCAAAATGTCACATGACTGCAACAACACAAAAACTGCAACATATGACAGTTGAAGAGCACCCCTGACAGGCAAACCAGACCAGACATACTCGGTTAGGCTTAGGAAATGATCATGGGTTGAAATAAATATAAAATATTTGTGACGTACTGTATGTGATGTAAGCTAAAAGAACTCACTGATGACTTTTGACTTTGTACAGGACACAAACAGCGGTCTCCTGAGTGGAAGTTCTGTGCTTGTTTATCCCAACCACTGGCCTCAAGACTGTCACTCTTGTTCTAAGTCACCTGATTTCCTCCTTTGCTCCCCTCATAATTACTAGAGCCACTAGAGGTCGCCACCAACAATACACCATCAATACAGGTCATAGTAAGCTGCTTGCACAAACAACCTCTACAGCCATTTTTCTGGTAGGTCGAGCTGGGTGAGGGGACATCTCGGAAACATAATGCCTCTGGATACAGTTGTCACCAGTGAAGAGGCATAATACAAATAATAAAATCCCAACATTGATGCACTGATGTGTATGTGCCTCTCCCTGAACCAGATTTCAAATAGTCCATATATGCTTCAAAGATTGATTCCTCTTCACGTTTGCTCCAGATCGTATACAGTAGGGATCATCTCTACATGACAGATGGGTTAACACAACGTGCACACTCCATTTTTACTATTCCTATATGGCCCACCAATCCAAGGCAGTGCATTAAACATGCAGGCAGAGTGCTCCGTCAGCACAAATAAGGATTGAGTGGCAATCATTTTAAAGCACGATCCTGGCTCTCAGCTCCATGCAGTCCTCAGAAGGGAAACTGGGAAATCTGCTCAATACTCTGACTGGGAACCCAAAGGGAATGATCCCCAACCACTGTTAACTTCAAATCCCAGTATGGCTGTACAATGCTCTAAGCTATTTTTGTGATTCAGTTAATCAGCAAGCCCAGCAGCTTGATGCAACTGTATTGTCTACAGAAGAGATGAAGAGGCTGGTTAGCTACTGTAGAGAGCTGAAATAGCTTTCATTATGGTTGACAACTGCATGTGTATATGTCAGTGCGGCATCTCTGCTCTGAGACTGAACAGAATTGCTGCTGTTCATGTCTGTCTCTGCTTCCTGTTCAGAGTCGTGTAAGAGCAAGGCTCCAATAAGGTGAAGGAAAAGCAGATCTTGCATTTATATATTTACCTTTCTTAGAAAACCCTTACAAAGTTTACAAGCAACTTCTAAATAGAGCACAGAAATGTGAAGCTGATGTGAAAACTGCTGTTATTGCCTGCTTAATATTCTCATAACATTCCAGGGCCGGGCAACAGCAACACAGTAAAAAACCTGTCAAACAAAAAAGGATTTTCAAGGATTTAAGTGGATATGCCATTTTACTAAAACAATTTCCCTCTCATTACATCAGCCATCTGATATGTCAAGCTGTATCTGTTTTAAATGAAAATAAAACACCAAAAAAGCTTCAGATTAACACAAATGAACCTTTACTAATGAGGAAGTGAAGAGATCAGCTCAGATTAACTGTACATAAGTGCATATCAAGTGAAATGGTCACAGTTTGGTTAGGGTTAAGCACCAAAACTACTTGGCTTGGTTCAGTTATTTTGTGTTGCCTTACGTTACATAGGCTACGTGAATTTTTGCTTTACAATATGCAGACCACTGTTTATCCATCACATTTTAGCAATTTGTTACCTTACACAAATTGGTCTCACTCATCAAATCAAATCAAATCAAATCAAATTTTATTTGTATAGCCCAAATTCACAAATCACAGTTTGCCTCAGAGGGCTTTACAATCTGTACAGAGACGACACCCTCTGTCCTTCGACCCTCGATTCGAGTGAGGAAAAACTTGCCCCCAAAAAAGGCCCTTTTAACAGGGAAAAAAATGCAGAAGAAACCTCAGGGAGAGCCACAGAGGAGGGATCCCTCTCTCAGGACGGACAGACGTGCAATAGATGTCGCATGTACAGAGCAGATCAACGAGATCACAATGTATTCAATTATAAGCGATGGTTGACAGGAGTGAAAGTACATAAAGATGTATTACAGCAATAATAATGAAATGCACATGGAAATGTGATTACTAGTGATAACTCATGCGTCATCATCCAAAATAAAGTGCTTTTGTAGTGTTGGTTTTTTGTTGTCGTTGGATATTTTAACTGCATATTACAAAAGTGGCACATTTCACTGATATCCACAGGTGTAATAGAGCCCTGGGGTTATAATGATGCTGCATGACTCATAGTCTTCACAGAATATCATGACGTAAGCCAAAGATGTTGACAAGTTAGTGTTTAATGTGAGTTGTGCAACATTAAATGTCTTTTTAGGCCTTTTTTCTTGGTATCCTTTGAGATGGACTGTCGGTTAGATAATTTCTGATCTGATTGGCTTATTTAGTTTGCTTTATGACCCTTTGCCCTATTATTTTGGGCACTCAGCTTCTTAAAGTGACTGCAGTGATAAAGTACAGCCTTTGAAGGAACAGTTTAACCTTTTTGGGGAATACTTATACGCTATCTTGTCAAATGTAAGATGAAGAGATCACAGTGAGGACTACCAGTAGGACTTGCAGTGTGAGACAGCAATCCGGCCTTTGTGCTACGCTAAGCTAATCGGCTGCTACCATTAGCTTCAAATTTGCTCACCTATTTCTTGGCTGGGTTCAGTGACTTCTTGGAGCCTCCGCTGACATTACCTCCCAAAAAAACACAACTGGTCATTCTCACACTTTGATTATTGTAAAGATTAAACAAACAAGATGCATGTTAATAAGTGAGCTTTATGTGTTGGTTTTGTCAGAGCCAGATGAACTGTTTCTCCCCATTTGAGGTCTTTATGCTTGTCTAAGCTAACGGCTTCCCAACTGTAGCTCATATTCAATAAACCGACATGACAGTGATGTAATACTACTACTCATCTAACCCTTGGAAGAGAGCAAAAATCCGTGTTTCCCTGAAATTCCCGGGTGATGGATCAATAGTCTCATCTTAAACGATGAACTATTCCTTTAAGAGACGAAGCCACAGGCAACCTTGTTATTATATTTATACAATAATGGTTCCCTGATTGTTCATCATTTGTACGATGTCTTCCTGCAGTACATCATCAAGCAGTTATATTAATATCCCGGTCCCTGTGGTGACAATCATGTGATAGATAGTGACTGTCAGGAAAGAGGCATGGAAGACCAATCAGAGTGGACTCCAGGCATCAGTCACTCTCAGAACCTCCTTGGAGAAAAACCTTAGACTCCTATTAATGATTCAGAGGACAAAATGACAGTCCTGTGGTAGCCCTGGACCAGTACCTGGTGTATACACTCTTGTTCTGTGTTTGCCTTTCAAAATCCTCAAGTGCACTTCAAGGCCATATTTAACAGGAGAGATAAAGAAGCGGAGAGAGTGATCAGAGAGGCACACCAAGTGATTGTGAACAAGCCCTAAGGCACATGCCAAGGCTCCCCTCGTTAGAAAACCTGAGAGACCGACAACAGCAGCTCCACTGGGACCCATAACAAAGCTCACCACATGCAATGCTTCAAAGACACGCTCTCATTTAAATAAGTTCAGTTGAGCCCTGTTCTGCACTCTCCCATCCTGTGCATGAGGTATCGTAGCCGTGCGTGGCAATGAATCCCGAACAGGACAACAGGCTCCCTGACCTCCCTGCCAATAAATTCTGGTGCATATCCCGGGAGGTAGTGAGCCGGTGCGCTCTTAAATAGCAGGTAAGGGACAAGCGCGAAGATTGTGTTTACCAGCCAAGGACATGGGAGGCAAATCTCACAGGGTGGGGAAGACACTGCAGAATAGATCTTGGCAGCACCTGTTAAAACATTTAAGAGCTTGACTTTTCAAAAGCCATTTCTTTACTTGAAAGGGTAGGAGTAGATCTCAAGAAAATGAATGGAGAGGAGGATGAAGGGGCAACACAAGGAGGGGACAGGTCTCATATTTAATTAATTATGTTTGAGTAAGGATTATGTGAGACACATCTGCTGATGGGGAATAGCTGCATACTACTAAAACAGAAGCTTAAAGTCCTTCCCTTAATAATAAACTCCTAATACTGCTTTGGTTTAACTGGCACCTGCCTTGTGTGGGTGTAAAATATGATGAGTGAAGGCTGATGGACTTTGAAGCAGACCCTGCTTGCCTCCGTGCGAGTGGCTGCATAATTGATTCTGTGAATAATTAATCCTCTGAAAATGCTGTGGTTAGTTGGCTGAGCAATTATCCCTATGTGCGTATGATGTGTGTATGTGCGTATTAGTCCAATATTTAATTTACCTTTTCTGTCAGTTTTTGTTTGTTAGACAAGATAAAACCAGGATTTAATTAGTAAATACTTTATGAGCAGTGAAACTCAATTATGGTTGGTTTGGTAACAATTCCATTTTTTAACAAAACCCGTAGGTACTCATTTAATTTCTCCAGCTCAGTGCTTATCCATTATAGTCACCGTCTCTGTCTAAAACCATACTACTTCTTATTGAAATGCTTTCATACTGCACTGACATCATCTGTTTCAACTCAAAGTCCATCACTTGTCAGCCTCAGGGATTATTTTATTTACAAGCTCTAAAGTGCTTATGGCTAACTTATTGTATGTACTCTTGATGGTGGTTGAGTTAATATGTGTTTTCATCCATCTGTTTTTCATGGGCATTCTCATTTTGCATATATAAAAAAAGAGTGATGGTGTCAAAATAATTAAAAACTGAAATGTTTTTCTTCTTCTCTGAGGTGGTGAAGTTAGTGTTTTATACTTCCGAAACAGCAATCTCAGAACCAGCAATCTCGGAACCCATCCATTATCCAAATAATGGAGTCCAAAACCTTCCCTGATGTGCACCAGTAATGGTTTACAATTGTTGTAAGATGACATTTCGGCTCATCTCTATAAACAGATATCTGCATATGAATGCTGGTAAATTTAAAATATGCTAATAAAAAGCTTATAAAAAGCAAAATTGTTGTCAGGCAATTACCTGCATATAACCAAAGACCACTAAATTGTGATTGGACAATACTACTTGGAAAACAAATTCTTCTTCTTCTGCATTCATATGCAGATATCTAGTTATGGAGATGAATGTAAGAGTAATTGATTAATTTGTGTTTTGTTTTACTGATTTTCAGGAAATTCAGTTCCTTCAGTGGGTTGGAAACTGGACAAATTATCCTGAACAAAACAAAAAGACACGACCATGAGTCTGATGGCTGCAGTGGTGGAAAGTACTGTATTTAAATATAATTTTGGTTTCTTGTACTTTACGTGACTATTTATAGTTTGTTTTACTTTTAACTTCTACTCCACTGCAATCCGGAAATATTGTACTTTTTACTCGACAGGAAAAAGACTCCCGCACACTGTCCTCTTCACTTGCAATTAAGTTTAATGACAACAATGTTATGGTACTTAGACCTTCATCAGGTAATCTTGGTAGAGCCTCATTCCTACGTTGTAAACCACTGTACTAAACTAACATAGTTGAAACTGGGTCCATCTCCATCTATTTTTGCATTGATGCATCAGCATAAGTAATCGTATAATTTACTGTATCTATAATAAGATCATGATTACTTGTTTTACTTTCTATACTTTAAGTGAATTTTGCTAATAGTACTTATTTACTCCTCCCTTATTAAGGCTTTAAATCCCTGACTTCTATTTGAACTGGAGTTTGTTCACAGTGCAATATTGGTACTTTTTCTTCTTCCAACATTGGATGGCAGACACGAATAAGGGGAGCCGTAAAATCTAAAAGGATTATATATCCCATCTACAGTTTTGTCCTAAAAGGATGCTCCTCTGTTGTCACAGTGATGAGAAATTTGTTCCCTCCGAGACAAGTTAGGGAGAATGTTCTACACAAGGTCACACCTATCGACCTGCTTCTGATGGATCTGATATTTAGCCCACATCTCCCCTACAGCCTTATTCACATCACAGCCATCTGAAGTCCCGTCACACTCAGGGAGGGAAAATATTCTACCTGAAAGATTGGCATTTTCATTTGGAAATCAACTACACACCAGCAAAGAGCTGTCATCATTCTGCAGCTCTTACATTATGTCCAAACCCTCTTTAGTTTTCACTCTTTTTGAAAATGATTAGACTTTCTATATCCCATTACAATTTCATTTTTCTTCATTGAAATTGTGTTGATCTGCAGAACACATTCATCTGACTCACATTAAGAATCTATATTAAATCCATAGATTTACACTAAACAGTTGGTACTAGCATCAGATGGAATTGTTGTGCACTTCTATTTGACCAGGCAATGAAATACTTATTTGCGCTAAATCCCTTATTTGAGCTGAAAATTGATGATGTCACACATCAGTGGTCTAATCCTTTGAGTTGAAAAAGCCCACCAAGGCAGCACAGTGTGTTTTGGATTGCATGCTGCCTGATTGTACATTATGCTCTAATGTACATGTGGATTGATACGTGTCGTATACACTCTGGAAGTTGGGACGCCTGCTGTTGCCCACTATGACCTAGTGTATTGTATGAGATGGTAAAACTGTCAGAGAAACAATGTGCCCCAAGACTTACAGGTTGTTTTTCTAATTTGAAATCCCCATAATGTGTAACATCCTCATTCAGCCAGTACTTATGTTTATGTGACGCAAAAAAACCCAACTCCTTGAATCTTAAAGTCTTAAATATAGAGGTATTATTATTCCTTCTTTTAAGTTCGAGGAGGAACCATTTATGTCCATACAAATTTCTAAAGTAAAGACACCAAGCTCCTTTGCACATTGTGAATTTCATGTAACAGTCTCGTCACTTAAGCCAATGTTGGCTAAAGACGGCTATAAAGAAAGGCAGAGCCCTCTACCCCTGACTGTAACTGTATTTATTAACAATAAATTCCAGTTAATGAAGACTCCGGCCATAAGCAGAAAATATTTCAGCGTTTAGATTTGAAAAACTAGGGAGGCAGTTTCCCATTGACAGGAAATTCAAACACTCAGGGACAGTGGTGAACTGAGAGCTTCAGCTGCAGAGATAAAATGGACTATTATTGGGTATTTGACCACAAGCCAGCCGAGCTGACATTTTAATGACACATATCTGGGGTAATTTTACATCTGCGCAGCTTGGTCAAAGGAGTCACAGCTCTTCTTTCCTCAGGGCTTTTGAGAGAATGAACTGACCCTCACCTTAATACACACGCACAGAAAGAGTGTGTGCTATTGAAGCCATGAAATAACCAGGAAACCAAAGCTACTGCATGCTCCATCCTTCACAACCAAGTCTGAAATCTGCCCTGGCATGCATGGGAGGGAGAGTAGTGGGGTGGTGGTGGGGGCAAAGGAAAATAATGATTACTGTTGACTGAAAAACTGCATCCTAGAGTTTAAAGCTACCTCCCTATCTCACGCTAACAAGCTAGGCTAATGCTTTTTTCACACAGCAGGTGAAGTGAGTGTCCTCCCAGTCAATTTTTTCAGGTGAAATAAAACCTGCCACTGGCATATTCAACTGTAGCCAGTTAGCTAGGCAACATAGTGTTAGGTTCATGATTTGGTTGACACATTAATGTTTTCAGCGACCTCATAAAACAAGTGACAGAGGTCTTAAAAATGCATTAGGTAGCTAGCTGAATATTTTCTAAAAAACTGAGGCTAAGGCTTTGTACAGAAGAAGTTGTCGTCTTCACCAGTTGATGCAGAAATTATAGAAAACATTGTTCTTCTATTGTCAGTGTCGATAGTTGAAAGTAGACCTATGACGAGGTGTATGATCAGATACCTCCAATCTGATATACTGTTATAGCATCCAGGACTGGCTTCCAGGTAGGAGAAATACCATTACAAAGTGGATTTTTAGGTCATTTTGTCTTTCTCTATGCAACCACTCACTCCCAATATTGTAGAATAGATGCCCCTGACCTTCCAAGTCACATTAGGTTACTGCTGGATTTAGTAGTAAGCTGCAAATGCTGTCATTTGTAGCTTATGTCAGATCAACACAGTGATAGATCCATTCCTCACACTTTTGCTTTGTTTGGTTTTGGAGAGGATGACAAAAAGCAACTGCCATCCACTTTAAAAACTATTACGCTTTCTCTCAAACCACAAAACAACACAGTCAGAACATCTATTCAGCAAATTACCACTAGAGTAGAGTATTCAACACTGATGAGAGCTGATGATTAACATGAAGAGTTGCTGTTAATAACAATTTAATGTTCACCTCGTTGGCCTCTCAACAGTTCCAACCTTAATCTCCTTAGGAAGATGGAGCGCGTTTTAATAGATCCACAAATATCATTATCAGCAGCAGAGATATTGCCGGAGCTTTAATGGAAACAACTAACCTTGAATAACCTTAGGCTTTGAGATTTGATCAGCATGTGATAATCAATATATTCCAGGAGTCATTTTGGGATGAAATTATGTAATTTACTCTGCTGTTGTAGCTTCTTTCTATCAACTTGATTTCCTCTGTTTTCCAAGAGTGACTTTCAACAGTCCCCCACAAAATAGGCCTCAACTTGTTGTTTCCAGCTTTTGATTAAAAGTGTAGGTGGGGAGAGTTGGAGTGCTGGTAATAGAGGAAAACAAGTAAATGAGAGTTTTGGTGGGTGAGAAGTGGTTATCACCGGATTCAGATGTGTCTGAGGATGCTTAAGTTGCATTGGAGGTGAAAATTGGATGCCTAATATATATTTGACTGATACATTGGGCCAATATTGGACCATTAACTGCTGAACTTTTGTTGCATTTTATAATTAGTATTTGTAGTATTTGTGGTTCAACATGGGCAAACTGACAAGTCTTCTTCATCATGCAAGGAGGTAGTAAGATTGCTTGTCCATAGACCTCTGCAGCACACTGTACACAGTATCATGTCAAACAGAGGAAAAACAGTAAGATGGCATGATAAGTGACCTGAACAGAGGACATACCAGCAAAGAGAGAAGATAGAAGAAAGACAAGCCTGTAGACAAGCCTCTTACGTTTGCTGTGTTCAGTCTATTATGAATCATGAAGCACCACTGTTGATGGAATGCACTGTCATTCTATTAACACCTAGTTCATCCAGTGTCAAATGCGTGGATGAAGCCATCCCTCATGCCTTGGTTATGTCGGAACCCACCTCCACCCTCCCTCCACAGCATGCTTGCCCCCATCGTGTGGGGTCACATTGGCAGGGTCATCCCAGGTTGACTGGTTGAGTGCACATTATGCAAATTACTCTGTGTGGACATTCTGAATGAGATAAAACCCACAGAGCACCACTGAAAGGCTAATCTTGTGCTCATTGAACTTGAATTATAAGTAATGGTAATTGTAACACTTCAGCTCGAGCACCCTTATTTAGCATTTACAATATATACAAATATTTAATAAATTGTTTATAATCAGCCCAGTCATCAGGAACAAAATGTTGGCAGTTAACATTTCATGTTCCTATCTGTACGTTTCATAGGCCTACGTAGCATATTGACATTTCCACAAAACATATAATATCACATTCACACAACATGTTTATGACCTGACTGTCATATTGGTAGGTGGAGGGGATGGTGGTGGAGTTATGGGCAACAGAGATTCCAAGCCAGTGACCACAGTTCAAGGCTTCGGGAAAATTACGGACATGTTTACGGATACAAAAAACAGGTGTTTTTGACTAGACCTTGTGACACAAAACAGGTATTTTAAGCCAAAACATGATCTTTTTCCCACCCTAACCAAGTACTTTATGAATGTACACTTCATTCCTGTTAGAATTATAACTCCTCCTGAGGACATATTTTATTTTATTTTGGGTTTTACTATGTTAAAATTCGTTATCTGTTTATACAGTACATCCACTTATACAACAGTTGGCCATGCAGCTAAGATCCACTGGCGACAGGACTGTGATTTTTACAAAGCAAATGACAAAACTCTTATAAATAATTAACTAATTGCTATTAATTAAAGCATTAACTCAAAACTTATTTTTGTTTGTGCAATGTACTGTGTATCTTTCCACGTGCATACTGTAGTTATTCTTATGTGACAGAAATTTATGTGCATTCTATTGTGGTTCAGTATTTATTTCCAGGAAATCCAGAGGGAGAATCCTCGGTTTTCCTCCCAGACATACACAGAAATTCATTATAGTAGCTTAAAGTAGAAAGGCTTGTTTGGTTTTCAGTTAATTGCTCTAACTCTTTGGCTAGATTAGCATAATCTTGTAAGTGTCAGATGCAAAGGAAGAATGCATTAAAATCAGATTAAAATGTGGCCAGTCCTTTTTTGGATATCAATTGTGACTAATAAGCAAAGGCATATTTTATTGTAGGGGATGATAAAGAGACCTATATTTGGTTCAAACAAAGGAGGAGCATACTCCAGAGGCCACTCAACTTCCAGCATTCAAGAGGCAATTATATAAGAGCTAATTGGTGCACTGTACATTGTAATTAGCTGGGCACACTGGGATCAATGTGTTGTTGTTGAAAGTTCTTGAGCTTCATTTGAAGTAGAGAAACCCTGTCAAGTAAACTGTTCTATATCCTGAAGTGATCATGAATATTAACAATATTCTTCGCTAAAGTAGAGTCAGTGACATATGCATGTTAGCTAATAGAATAGAGCCCTCTGTTTTTTTAAGATTAAATGTGTTGTGGTGAAAATCCTTCACTTGTTTACTTCTTGAAAATCCAAGGACACTGGGGAGAAAGGTGGTGCTCCATCATGTTTCCAAAAATTATATATTTTGGTCAGCGGTATTAAAAGATGAACCTCAATTTGCTCTACATAGGACTAAATCTCTTATTGACAAATATTTTTTAACAGTCTTTGACATTTTCAAATTGTTAATTTAAAAGACATCATTTATAATGACAAGTATCTTGTCAGTTTCCATTGTAAACCAAGACAGATTCAAATTCAGCTTATTAAAACACTTTGATCCCTGAAATACAATTTCACAAGTAGACATTTTGGCATGTCATGAAAGGGAAAGTGCGGACAGGATTGATACAATGAATGGCCTACTGTCATCAGCATGTCAGCAAGACCCTGAAACTGACAAAGCTAAATGGAATTCAGCCATTATTAATTGACGCTGAAATTGAAAACAGTCCTCTCTGAAAGGATCATATTGTGTTTATCCTTCAAGGCCATGGTAAACCCACATCAGAGATTTTGGTTGTCTTTAGATGATTAGACTTCTTCTCAAAACTGTGCAGGCAAGTATAGACTGTGCTTGACTTAGAACTCCGACTTTTCTGTAAATTGTATTGCACCTGTTAAAAAAGGAACAAATTGCACCTCCATCGACATTCCCACATTTTTGTCATGCAAGGGTGCCACTGCTGAGATGAAATGCAGGCAGCATATAAGGCAGCAGGTATGATGTTGAATTTTTTATCAGCGGGTGGTAGAGATATATTATTTTTACAGCTTTTGCATGTTGACAGAGACAGTATAGTACCTTTTCCATATGGGTTCATCCTTAACAAGCTATGTGAAACATGTTTATTCAAGGGTGTTGTTAATGATCCTGGGAGATATGGTATTTTTTTTCATTACCCTGCTGCACAGGGCCAACAATGAAAGTTGGTAGATGCTGCAAACCACGCCCAAGCTGCACAAAGTGACACTGTGTTGCTCGGGTTCTGGAGTGCAATTGTTCTTCTTATTCCATGAAGTCTGGCATCATCACATAATTGCAGCGTATCTCCGCCCAGCTTCAACCTGAGCAGGTCTAATTAGCCATAGGTGAAAACACCTGTGTAAGGCAGCAGGACCCTTGAGGCCTGACAAACATGCCTACCTCACAAGACACTTTTTAGAATATTTAAAATGACCCCCGCCCCGAACAACTGACGAGGTGTTACAGGCACTTCAGGAGCAGTGTTTTCTGTGGGCAAGAGGAGCTTCTGTTAGTGCGGATTTTGACCTTTTCAACTTTCCAGACTTTTTACATGCACAAGTCCTTATATTATAAAACACGCCGCAGGAAAGGAAAAAAAAAACAAAACGAAAAAGCATAATAGGTTTCCTTTAAAAAAAATTTGCCCCACACATGGTCAAAAACTCTACAGGGTGCTATTAAATAGCTCCATTTGAAATATAATGTGTTACTTTTTAAACTGCACGTAGAAAAACTTCAGTCAGAAAATGACTTAGCTGAGGTCCACTCAATGATCCAAGTACTTTTTCAGACCAGCCGGCTCTGCAGAATGACAAAAGACCCCTCACATTGAATGTGCTGTTTCTTCTCCTCTGTTTTTTTCTGTTCCACCAAATACCACTTGATGTTGCTGAGCAACTAATGCCAGAAAAGAGCAAGGGACAGAATGAAAAGGAATAACACAGTGGAGGGAATGACAGAGGAAGGATAAGGATGGTACAGCAACAGCACATAAGGTTTTTTTTTCGGATGAGTCGAGCAAAAGGGCAGGGAAGCAATTCTGGAACAAAATGCTCAGGAGATGGAGAAAGAGGAGCGGTAATGGAACAATTTTAATAACGAGTAGATATTGGTCTGTCAGTGTTGTCAAGGTCTGGCATGAAAAACATGAAACACATGCATATCTTTTTCTAGGAGCTATGGCTGGTAACATTATGTCAGTCTGTCTATTACAGTAGCAGAAATAGAAGAGAGGCATTCAAGAAACTATCAGTCATAAATGCTTTATATATCAAAAGAAGTCCGTTCAATAATACAAGATATACGCTATCAAATACTATATAGAGTACATACATATCTTACCCATGAAACAAAATATCAATTAACTACATTCTGGGATGAATCATTGATTTCAATTGATTTATCATTAATCATTAAGGCTGTATGGGGGTACAGCTTACATATACAAGTGCTATTTGAAAATGCAGTTTGTTTTAGTTTAGAGCCATTGGGAACATACTTTGTGTGTGTGTGTGTGTGTGTGTGTGTGTGTGTGTGTAGTGTGTCAGTGGTCAGTTGTGCTTCTTTTGTGGTTTTCTGCAGAGATGATTGCTCATTGTTGTCTGGATGCATTTCAGTACAAGTGCTTGATGTTGTTGTCATATGACCTGAGTGCCATTGCAATGAGACGTAATGACTGCTGATGTAAAATGGGAGTCTGTGCACCAGTTTTATTGCTTTATTCTGTATTATCTGCGGCTGCGTGAAACAGTGTGGGCACAGATGCAGGACAGACAGACTACCATCTTGGTTTCAGCTGTGGTTTGCTCTTATTACCATGGTTAAATCTGTTGCATAATACTTTGAAATGTTACTCAGAGGATAACTGCCTCTTGCCCTTTCTGCTCTAAGTGAGGAAGTGCAAATGTAAAACTATTCATTTAACCAGGGTATGCTTCACCTCACAGCAGAGGGGCACTTGGGCCACTCAAGTGCAAGCCTCAAATTAAACCACCTCAAAGTCCAAGTGCCCCCCAGGTGCTTCTTTGTTTGTTTCAAATACCCCTCTGGTTTGCGCAAGTGCTGCTCTGGTGTGACCTTTTGCCAAAATCTTAAAGCTTATGACACCATTAATTTTTCATCTGAAGGGGCATCCGAAGGGACTCTTCATTCATGCTTCATGAGGATATTTTTTTTCCTTTCGTATGTGTGTTTCATTCACTGTGAAAAAAAAAAAATGGACGCAGCTTTCCAGCCTGAAAAGTGAAGCAAATGCAGAAGCGCCTTTAACATGCATTTAAGGGGGCATTCAGCACGGGGCAATTAAAAAAGAAGTCTGATTGTATGTAAGCTTATGAGAACTTATTGACTTATTGTTGTATTTGCAGGTAGTGGACCAAAAATGACGTAGTCTTATTTAATTATTCTTGTGTGTCCTTGGTTTTTGTTGTTTTTGTTGTTTTTTACAATATTAATTACCTCCCTTTAACAATCAGCTAACCCACCTGTGGGATTTCACTGAGATTGCTTTCATTGGAGAATTGAGTCACAGAATGGTCAGATGCCTCTGCAGACTGTTTTTGTTTAAAAAGCACTATTTCAGAGCCCCACATCATAATTCTCAAGTGGCTTTTTTTGTAGTTGTGGCATGATTTGTGAAGTTC
The DNA here is from genome assembly GCF_965226575.1 of Pagrus pagrus. Lineage (NCBI taxonomy): Eukaryota > Metazoa > Chordata > Actinopteri > Spariformes > Sparidae > Pagrus > Pagrus pagrus. Next base: position 18,600,117 of record NC_140207.1, read on the forward strand.
CTGCTATGGTAAGGTAAGGTTAGTGGGACTACTCTTTGAGTTTGCGCTCGCCTTTGTGGGGTCTTACCAGTTAAGAACTCAAGAGATGATAGATTGGAATAAAGAACATGTCCATCATGCTGAGCTAATGCTACTGGGAATCCTACAATTTGGACCAAAGTCATTGGAGCACATCACTGTGGCTAGTATTGGTCAATTTTGTTAATGCAGACTCTGACTGACCCACTTGTGACACATTCTCCCCAGACTACTCATTAAATGACCTCTGGACAAATGATTTCGGATGAACATGCATGGCACATTCATTCACACACATCCCTGAGTGGTGCATTAACCTTTAACCACAGCTCTCATCTGATGATCTGGTAAATGCACAGACTAATGTGCAAACATTTCAACATTTCTCACCTCTGTCATATTGTACAGATAGTCTTTGATTAGTTTGAAAGGGTCTGAAAGCTCTCAAGGACACAATAGAGGCGGTAGATGAAAAGGAGCGCAAGAGTCTAAAAGAGCAGAGGCGAGCTGGGTGCTTTTAATTTGCCAAACAAATAGCACTGACTATTAAATGGCTTCTAATGGGGTGGTGAATAATGCAGAAGCATTATATATAGATATACAGTATGTTAACAGCATTACACATAACAAACAGCAGAACCTGCAGTTCACAAACATAATCTTCTGAAAGAATATAGAAATAAGCCCATTGGTCTCCTTCAGTACAAGGTCTGTTTAATTTTAATTACTCCAACTTGACTGTCTGAACTAACCCTATGAAAACCTGCTCCATTAGGACTGCATTATAGTGGTATGAATAGGCATTGCATCACTCCTGTATTGTTTTACTATTACTTTTTAGATTTGATTAAAATCCTTTTATCATTTCACCCAAAAAACTAGAGGTCACACTTGTCCAATAAACATGCAAAAATGGATGCAAGCCTATTTCCTTTTCAGCGTTAAAGTTTCCTCTTCAAACAACTGGGGCCGAGGACGGCTCTGTAGAGCTCATTGGTAAGCAGTGCTTAAAGTGGTGTATTGAAAAGCAGTTTCATTCCCTGTTGCTTTAAACTATGACAGGATATTTTTTTTCTGCTTGAGAGGGAACAGTGTTGCAGTCTGAACACAGCATGCCAAAAAACAGCAGACTGCTCAAAACATACCAGATAAACTTTAAGGCATCATAAAACTAAATTTCATACCCAAAACGAAGGGTAATGGGTAAAATGCACATGAAATGAAGACAATAATCCTGCGAATTAAAGCATTGAGATACAGCATTTTTCACCACCTACTGTGTGTAAAGGTGGACTGGCTCTTACTGAGTCATGAAAGTTCCAGCTTTCACATACTCAGAGTAAAGGAAAATACAGCTTGCTAACCTCTTCAGCCTGCTTCTCACACACCAACTGTTGCTGTTTGTGTGTGTGTGCAACCAAACACAAATCGAGTATCGGAGTTTTTACTAACTACTTTACTGTTTACTTAAGTGGCTTGACTGATACTGAGACTGATTTTTTTCTTAATATGTCTTGCAGATACAAGAGATCTAAGCAGCTCTGTGAGGCTGTACATAGGTACAGCAGTGCTCTGTGCTAAATGCTAACATCAACATGCTAACAGGCTCACAATGACAATGCTAACATACTGATGTTAACAGCCGCGGACATCATTGGTACCCATCTAGAGAGCATCAGTGATATGCCATGGCAGTGGCAAAGGATACAGAAGTATCAGCTGCTATACCGCTAGACTAGCAGCTTTTTTCCTCAGGCTGTGAGACTTGGGAACTCATCCCCAGCATTCTCCACCATAAAAAAGTTTTTTTTCTTGTGTGGCATAAAGGGACTACAACTCACATTTCATAGTAGAATGTTGTAGAATGACAATAAATAAACCGTGAACCTTGGTGAGATATAAGTACTTTCATCAGTGTGTGATTTCTTAGCAATCTTTTGCAAACAAAACTTACAGCAACATGTAATTTCAATGTATTTCAGTGTAGAGCTCATAACAGTTCTCAGTTTTTGATTCTGATATCTCAACAGTTGCCTTCTCTAAACTCCACACCACAGTCCAAAGTGTTATCATATAGTACCCAAGCCAACAAGAACACATGGATGATCCTGCTAGCCAACAGAACAGTCTTCCGAGTGAGAAATACATTGCTGATGTAATGAAAACACAGAACAGATTCAGAGTCTGGAAAAAAAAAGAGAAACTTCCAAGTGGTTTTCTTGACAGCAGGGGTGCAGTACAAAATTTTGGACGTTGTACATTGGCATTCTTTTTGGACACCTCCCTGCATCCACAGCTTTTCAGTCTAATATGTCATCCTAGTATATTTGTGCCTCTCCTCTTACAGCCCTGCTTAACACTGACTACTTGTTATCTTGTGCGGTCATTTAAGCCCACTAAAAATCATAAAGAAAAAAATGAGACAGTTAAAATATGAAGGGAAAAATTATGCAAATGTAACCAAACTAAGGAGGAAATACATTATTGCAAAGAAAAAGGAGACGAGGATACAGACTGTTTGGAGAGATTCTTCTTCACGGCACCCCAGAGCAAAGTGTCACACAGCTGATGACCAGATTATGAAGACTTCAGCTGCGAGCGCTGCATCTCATGGCATTGTGCCGCTGAGGCAGCATCGTCACACTAGTCTGCACTGGCATCTCATCTCTCCACTGCTGCTCCACTCGTGAACAGTTCTGTGAATATCTTGCATGGGATGAGATATACAGGAAACTGTATGAATGTTAAAAAAAACACATGTGTGCAGAAGTCATCAGTCAACCTTGTAAATAAAAAACCTCACAGCTCTCGCTCTGAATGTCATAAAAACCATCAGCAGTGATGGTTGTTGTTGTATAAGCCTATTTCATATCCGCTATTTATCCTGACGACCTTGAAGGTCAGTATGAGAACCTACAAGTGTGTCAATTGTGAGATGCAGAGCTTGTCAATGACCACAAAGTGCTCTGAATCTCAGCCAGCACAATGCAACATGATTAGTGATAGACATCTGTAAGGTAGTGAAGACCAGTTCTTACATCATTACCATTCTTGTCTAGATATTTGAGTGGCAACTGTATGTTAGACTGTAATTTGTCAGTTTACAGGTGCAAACACCAATAGTTTTAAGCAGAATCTTTAGTACATAGTGATAGTAGGAGGCGGGGGCACTGAAATCAACAGGCATTTTTTTATTTGTGAAGATAATTATAGACTAAATCTGAAGGTGAATGAGGTCATCAAAATCCTAATGACCTAATCCAGATAGATAGATAGATAGATAGGTAGATAGATAGAGCACTAAACCCATCAAGTGATGTCACATCCTTGCTGCGCCTCCCCTGCAGTCTGCTGGACCTGAAATATTTGAATATTTCCCCCTCGCTCAAAACTTTTTTCCTCGGCACTGCCTTCAGTCGGAGCACCGGAGGGCTGTGGGTGTGATGCCGTTGAACGTGTGGTCGCTGTGCCGCCGTCGGAGCGCTCTCTCTGCGGTTCGACCACAGTAGGAACGCGCAAAAGGTGAACAGCAGCGCAGGAGCTCTATGTTTAAGGACTGCACCTTGGAGAAAAGTGGCTGCCCGGAGCCCGTCAGCATGCGGGTCCTGTTGAGCGTCCTGTACCCCGTCCTTTCCCTCACCATCTTCGGATTATATCCCTCCATGGTGAGTTTCTTATTATTTTATAATTCTGTGAATTGTTTCATATCCGAGCCTTGATGTTATTATTGCTCACAATTAAAGGCGTGAGGACATACTGCATGTAGTTTCTCTACCCCGGTACGTGACGGTTTCTCTCACAGAGGCTGTCACGCCAAACTTCACTCTAAAGTCCTACAATTTAATATGGTCTTGTTTACCACCAGTGACGCAAAGCTGGTTGGACATGATTTAAGGGGCTTTACAAGTCCTTAGCAGGGACTACACTTCGGCTGTATTGATTTCCAGAATAATTATCTTCAACTGTGAATAATCAGCATGCCTGCAGCCCTCCTCCACAAAGGTGGGCTCAAACACATAGTGGGAATCAAATCGAAAAACTTCGAAAATGCAGTGCTAGTTGGTGAAATACAATTCACGTCATTCGTGTAGGTGTTCGAGTGCTGTTTTGACGGAAATATGTTTTTAAGATGAGAAAGAAAACACTGAAGACAAACTGCGCACCAAACAACTGTAACGATCACACAATAAGCAGAAAGTCGCACCAGCGTTAATTTCCCTGAAGAGCGTTGCGTTAATTTTTTATGTAAATCGGGTTTACGCTGAAGCACAAATTCTTTTGTGACTAATCACCTTTTATTATTCACCCATCTCGCCCACTTGTGGATCTCCTGTTTGGAGGCTGAATGGGTTATAATGCAATTGTGAGAGCAAGCACGTTAGGCATTTCAGCATAGGCTATTGATTGTTTCCCTCTAATAGCCTGGATGCTGATGCTCAAGACCTGAAGTTGCTTTCATTTGTGTCATATAATTATAGTCCAGCCGGAGCAGGGTTATGTCCCAGTGGCGTAACCTCTCCCTCCCTCACCAAGGACTGTCCCTCCTCTGTCTGTTTCTGTCAGTGCTGGCTTTAGCTCTGTGCTTAACATAAGCACATTTTAGGGAAGGAGAATTGCATGGGCAGTTTTGTACTGAGGTAGAGATGGAACAACTGTGACTAAAGCTGACAAGTCAAAGTCCCTTATGATTAATGGATAAATCAGTGTGTTGCTCGTGGCTCAGGGTCTTCTGGTGGTGAGGATGAGGAGCTTTCCACTCTGTCGGTGCTGAAACTTCACCACACAAGCTCTCCGGCTATGCAGCAAATGACAGAAAGAGAGGAAATGTTCCTCATCGTTTCATATGCAGCCTTCCAAACCTTTCTGAGCAGAGCGTAATGATGCCGACGAGACTATACTCAGTTGCAGATAGTGCTTTATTCATACGGTTGAGATCCTTGATCCTTTCCATGTCAGGCGATTAACCAATTAGTCCATGAACAGAAAATGAACTGATGGCAGTTTTGTTAATCAGTTCTTCCTTCGTGTCATTTATCAAGTAGAAAAACAAATGTCTCCTAGTTGCAGTACAGCTCTTAAAATGTGAGGACGTGCTGCTTTGTCTTTCGTGTGATTTCAAATGCCTTTGATTTTTGACTGGTGGTTATACGAAAAGGCAGTTGGATGCCTTCAGTTGTGTTGTTTTAAACACCTTGTAGGTTAAACAATTCAGTTAGATAGATTAGCAGTAGATAGGTTAACCAACAATGAAGAAAATCACTGCAGCCCTATGCATCCCTGGTCTACAGCATCTTGTTAACAAAGAGCTCTGGGTATCTACATTCCATTTATATTTTAGAAATATGTTTTTTGCAGTGTTACCTCTGGTTACCTCTCATGACAATCATTCAGTTCAGTCTCTAACTTTCATCTGTTTGTGATTAAATCAATGAAAACACCACTGCCGTGCAGGAATATGAGAAGATATTGCTGGAGCTAGAGCTGCATGCAAATTGCCAGCATGTACGGCACCGAAGGCCTTTCTGCCTCAGTGTTTAAAAATGATCTAGAAAGGCAAACCTTTTATGGTATTACACTAAGCTGGAAATTATGAATCTGTCACTCACAGGCTGTCAGACCTTGTACACAGGGCTTCGTTCATTTAAGGAAGAGGTGGCAGCCTCTAACTCTTGGCATTTAAGTTTATGTGTTGGTGCTGCCTTCGTTTTTTTTCCCTCACGGGTTAAGATGAGCAACTTTAAAATAACCTATTACAACCCAGATCTTCTCTGGATAAAGTGGCTAAAGCTAGGGCTGATGGTATGGATTTTCTCTTTGTCGTGCTGTGGCATCTGGTTAGACAGATACTACCTCTGCAGTGTACACAATGGATCCCTAAGGAGCCTTTGTGGGAAAATGAAATATTTGCATAGTGTAGTTTTCCCTTATGGTCTGTGCCAGCCGGGTAATTACACAGTGGCTGCTAACGGCACTGTGTAACTCTCATCATGATCAAAATGATGACTGGAATTTGTGTTTTATGATTACACATTATATGCCGCACCTGGAGGACATATCGATTGGAGTAGAAAGACAGACGTAATAGACTTGAGGAGTCTGACGTCAGACCTGTGCCTTGCACTCAACTGCCTACTGAGACATATACTTCCATAGTCATCACAGCTAATGGCTGTCATTTTGTCTAAAAATCCATTTTGAGTTTTTTGCCTTGAATCACATTGATTTTATATAAGTTATATTTTATGTATTTTCAATATTGTCTTTCACTATAACTCTATTTTATGACCTGGTAATGCCAGTATGAAACAGGTTGTGATTTTCTTGCATGTCAGTGCAGCACAGTACCTCCAGTATTACAGTGTGACTATATATTCAGATGAAGATGCTCGTTCTAACTACATTTAAAATCCAGTTACAGTTACAAGCAGTTATGACCTGACATTTGTAACCAAATGTGTTTTTTAAAGATAAAAATCAGTAAATAGAGGAACTCTGTTTAAGCTCCTGTCTTTAATGCCCCCCCCTCCTGAATACCCAGTCAGCTCTGATTGGTCAGCTTCCACGCGCCTGAGCCAGTGCCAGTAACAACAGGAGAGAAGCTGTGCTAAATAAATTCTTGCATGCCAAACTAGCCCCTGGGCATAAATTATGCAAATGTGTGACATGGTGACATAGCGTGATGTCACAAAGTCATGTAATTAAAGGCGACACAGGAGGCGTTTGGGGAGCAGTGTTTTCTGTGCCAGAGAGGAGCTTCTGTTGGCTTTCTTACTTTCGAGATCTTCTACATGCACAAGAACCTATAAAACGTTGACGGAACCAAAAACAAAAAAGCATAATAGGTCTCCTTTAATGTATTTCAGCATAAAAACCACCAATTTGTTGGAAGAAAATGACTTTTGCAGCCAAAAAGTGCCATGTTGTTCTCTGGCATATTAAGTAATCAGGCCAGGAACAGCAAACAGGTGCAAACTCTTGTGGCTTTTCTTAGAGTACATCATAAACTTGAATTATTCTTAATGTGTTTGCACCCTGGCAGATAAAAAAAACAAATGGTGTGCATGGCTGCGCTGAACAGAACTCGAGTAACTGTGAATAATGTGGATGTTGATGAGCAGTTTCTCCTGGGGATTAGGCTAGTTACAACACCGGTGGGATGGAGCTTTGTGTAGGAACTTGCCCTCTGTGTTCAACACTGTGAGTAGGCGGCTGCATGACTCGGTGGCGGGCAAGCGTATACACACCCACATGCACTCACACTCTAATCCACTTGTAACGTAAATGCCAGTTTTGCCAATTTACAAAGATACAGTTTTCAGCCGCAGTTCCTGTTTTAAGGTTTCAGGTTTTGATCATGTGTGATTTAATCATATAAAACATGCTCACTGCTGCAGAGGTTGGGGGAAACCCTGCAGAGAAGACTTTACATCCTCTCCCTGATTCGACGTCCTGTTGATCATTAATCATGTGAAACACAGAGAGGCGTTCTTTGAAGTTATTGTGTAATGTAGAGCTGAAGGGCTCGTCTGCCAGGCACTGATGTCGTTCTTTTGCTTGTTCGAAATTCCTTTTCAGCTTCCATTAACATTTTATGTGCCTGATACACTCAGGCTCGGTGGCAACATTTGTCTGGCACAGATGCCGAATTAAAAGACGAGACTTGCTGTGCGGACACACCTACACACGCACACAACCATTCGGCGATGATAGAAGAAAACGCTGGAGGTTTCATATCTCACACCACTTTTTCCACCAGAGGCTAAATTAAGGATGACACCCTCTAACTATATGTGTCAACACAAACAAAGCAAACAGCTAGCCACACTGCCAGCCAGCAAAGTCATTAGTTGTGACGCTGCATGTTTCATGTTGGAAGCAGGGAGGAGGGGGGGGGGGGGGGGGTTGTCAGAAGCGATGGACTGGAAATAAAGAAAGTAAGTCCGGTGGTGATGGATGTGAATCGTTTATAGCAGCAGCAGGGTAAATATATGGTGCTTTGTGCTCAGACTTAGAGAGATGTTAGACTGTGTGAGCCTGTGTGAGGTTCTAATGAGTTTTCTGTCACTTTGTTTGAATGTGTGCTTTAGGATGTGTCAGTTGTTAGGTATGTGGGGCCGACACATTATGTGAATAATTCAATGGAGCTCATGTTTGTCAGGCAAATGAATTCATCCTGTTGATTAGTAATAAGACGTCTAAGTACTGACAGTGACAGATAACCACCAGTTACCTTTGAACAATTTTCTGTTCTGCTGTTCTTTGTGCTATTTCACCCCTTTCAAAGGCTACTATTCATTCTGTAAAGACATCAACAGAGGTAATATTAATATGTATAATGAAGGTTTTTTTTTATACATGACGAATACGACTCTTTAAAGTGACTTTCCCTTGTTTGAGCTCTTTTTCATTCCTCTGGGTGAATGCATCTCAGTTAATGATAGTCTAAGCATAATTACAGGAGTTGAGACATGATGTTGAAACTACCAGGGGCATAGTAACGGCCCTCTCCCTCTGTTCCCCTTATGATTACTCTAATTACAGCCCGAGCGGTCTTTATATTAGACGCCTATCACTGGATGAGAGATGAAAGGCTGGACTTGATAGGAATGAAAGACATTTGTGGTCTCAATAAATTTATACTGTACTCAGTCAACCAGTGAGATGATTATGGGCTGCGCTTCTTAATTTCTTACCAGCAAAGATAAAATGTAGGCTCATATAACTTATTAAGTAGCTTTAAACAGAGAGAGAGCGATAGATTAATACTAATGTTGAAGTAGTAGATCAGAGTTTAGTTTGATATGAGTTACCTGAGACTTAGGTTTAGGTATTTTTGTGTACTTGAATGTAGTCTTGTGTTTGTAGAACTGACCAAAACCCATGTGCCCCTTTGTTACTGTGGCTAAGCTTTCCATTTTTGCACAGTATGAATATGCATGTATGTATTTCACTCTGATCAAGGTGACAGATTTACAGCTTGAAATCTGTATTAGCATAATTTTTGAAACAATTGGTCCTTGATGTCTCATTTTATAACCAGCAACTGTCCGTCTTCACAGCTGAAATGAAATCTTTGGCCAGGAGATTTGATCTGCTCAAGATAAAGAAGCTAACGTCAGCGGGTTAAAAACCTGTGCTGTAAAAAGTACCCAAAAGACATACTTGAGTAAAAGCAAATATATGGTGTTAAAATAAGACTTTGATTAAGTGAAAGTCACCCCAAACCACGTTTTTCTGCTGAAAACAAATGTATTTGGGTATGAAGTAATGTTGTAGATTTATTCTGGTCCAACTCTTGACATTTTAGTCAAAGTATTTCAATTTGGCATATTTTGTTGTAAAAATGTAAGAGTGACTGCCCTCTATGGGTTGAAACCCGGCTATTACAATCGAATTTTGCTGTTGGCTGAGATGGAGGCCGATGACGTTTTGGAGGCAGCTTACATCACGAGCCACCCACTGTTGGCCCCGCCCCTCTGTGTGTGTTTCTGCAGGTGTGAGGTGGTGGTGATGGTGGCGGGGACTGGATGCCGCCCACAATCAAGGCATTTTTTGAATATCAGCCTAGATGCACCTCAGCCAAAAGCTAGGGGTTTAGTTACTCTTTAAGTCTTCAAACATCTAATATTTAATGTACTTAAGTATCAAAACTACAAGTAAAAGTAAATTATATATATTTACATGTATGTAAAGACCGATTATCAGACTGATTATCAGGCTTGCTGATTATTGGATCCAATATTCAAACATTTTTAAATTATTAAACAAATGTAATTGAGTAAAAAGTACAATATTAAAGTATAGGAAGTATAAATCAGAAATCAGAAAATTAAAATAATCGAGTAAAGTACAGGTACCTCAGAAGTGCAGTAGATGAGTAAATGTATTTAGTTACATTTCATCTCATCAAAACACAATCCGGCTGACGTTTTAGTGTTTCCAGCTGACTTGTTTCAAAACGAGAATCTTGTAAAAGTGATCTTTATAATACACTTGTTGAATGCAATTGTTATTTAATTGCAGTGTACAGCTAGTTAGTCCTTTAATTATAAGCGTGATACTCAACAGTTTAAGATACGACTATTGTTCATTCTAACAGCAGTGGTGTAAAGGCTAGAGAAGCGAACCTGTCACTGGTTTAAGTCCCCTGACTGGCCTGATAAATCTGAGCGGGAAAGGTAAAAGGCGGCGCTTGCCCCTTCCTCATTACCACCACGGAAGTGCCCTTGAGCAAGGTCTTTAACCCCAACTGCTCCAGTGGACCAGCAGATCAGACTGCGGTAGTACTTAATAGCGTTAGCTCAGTTAATATAGTTAGCTCAGTTAGCCATGCAGCTAGCGGTCTTGACTGGGAGCGGTATTACGTAAAAGGACAAGCTGAGGCTAGCTGGAAAGTATGCTAACTTCAGCAGCTATCTCTGCAACGCATCAACATCTTTGAAATAACGTCATAACTCTTGTTTATTTGCATTCTGTTGATAATTTTAGTTTTTTCTACTTTTGCTTTAAATGCTTGAATAACACTGGCTCTGTAACTGGAGATCTGTAAACTTCCCCAAATACAGAAGAGCAGGATGGAGCAGCTATAATGTCAGCAACCCTAACTCTCTTAGCATCCAGGACTGGCTTCCACACAGTCAAACGTGGATTTAACCCTACAAACAAATATAGTTAGTAAATATGTTCTACTTGGCTTTAGAAGGTAACACTCAGTTATCATTGAAGGGACTAAGATAGTAAGCCAGACACTCTGCACATTTGCAGCCTATGTTAGAGCAGATAACACATCATTTTATCCATTCCTTACAATTTTACTCTTGTGTATTTGATTTTGGAGAGGCCCGATAAAAACCACCATCCTCGCACTCTTTAAATGTCAAGTATCGCTCTTAACACAGCCCCGAGCACTCTGCTGCAATATGTGGAGAAATCCACAGCTAGACAGACCTGCTACGTATGCCTGGCCACAGTTGTTAAGCCGTGATTGGACAATCATTATTCAGGGGTGGGGTTTAGAGACAAAAGAGATCAGTAATAGTCTAAGATGTTTCTTTTCTTCAAAAGCAAAGTGCTTCTTTCTTACAATTTCGCACACATGTTCAGCATTTACACAGTAATAACGATGCACAAGAGGAAATGTGACCAATTCCACAGTTAGCCAGTTAATTACTGTATATTTACATTACATGTCCATTTTATTCTGCATTTATTTAAAGCAACAAGTACATGCACATATTCTTGAAGTTGCTGAAAGTTCTTTGAGGAAAAAAAAATCATTAACTGCAGTAAAATCAAAGGGGAGCAAGTTTAAGGAAAGTACCTACAGAAAATAAATTGCAATATAACTTCAAAGAACCTCTGGGAATGCAGTGATCATACTAATTTGATGGTATCCAAGAGTTTAAAGCAGTATTTCGATGGTTTTACTTTACCCAGAGTAGATCCCATAAATGCAATTATTGCCTATTGCCCTGCTGATTCCAAAGCAAAGTGAACACATACATCCTTATGCAAAAATCTTATTTTCAGCACATTCTTCTGCTTCGACATCAGCGTGGAGGCTGAAGTGGAGCGTTTTTACTGCAGCTTCAACATCTCAACATACTGACACCACTTCGCAGCATAATTGGAAGTCGGAAATTCAAAGGTTGTTAAAGAGCAAGAAATAATCAGGTGAACTAACTTTGCTGCAACATTTTGTGAAAAGTCTGCAGATTCAGTGGCATTAACATGGCAGAAATGTCCTTTTCCAGGAGGGGAGAGCTGTTGAGAGTTTCTTACGCGATGCTAATGAGCCTGCTCTCAAACACTGAAAACTGAGGAGCTGCCAAGACATGCGAATGTTGATGATACAGATTTAATTTGATCAATTAAAGGAGGGTTCTTATCATGGCACACTGCTCCACTAGAATTACCAACATAAGAAGTAAAAATTCCAATTACAGTGTCTCCTCGGGTAATGCTTAATATGAGGGTCCTTCAGACTTTCCAAAATCCACCAATTTTATTATCCCATGATTTAATTTCAGCTTCATCGATTTACCCTATTTACTTCAGTTACACTCTGGTGGTCAGTGTGGACACTTCTCTACGGATAAAAGCACAAAGGTACCCATCGCAGCCTGAGACATCCTCCACCTGACTTTATGTCGGCACACCGAGACATAGCTTTGTGTTACAACACTGTCACTGCTGCTTAGTATTCTGCTTGTGTATGCTTTTGCCATTCAGTGTGGCCTGGAGCTGTCCACTGGCCCTACTCCACCGATAATGTTTGATGACTGTTTCATTATCATCCTCCATGGTGCTTATGACTGACGTGTCGTCTTGTTCAGTCAGAAAACTCATTGAAGCACACCCTAGTGAAGAAGCAAGAGGGTGTGAACAAGATAATGCTGTAGCTCATTCAGAGACCGTCGAGGGCAGAATGTGCCGAGCTCCTGCGGAATTATCTATTCAATCTTCTCTTCGCCGGGGTCAGAAAAGGCAAGAAGGTGGCACGCCTCTAGGAAATTAATCTCCCTGCACGCCTTTCATCACAGTCACATATGAGAGAAAAGATGGCTTTCTCTACTGCTGTGTCTCTTTTCCCCCTCCCTCTTGAACCTCGGTGGCATGCAGCATCTCTTTGTCAGTATCTTACTGGAACCTTTTTGGTCTCAGGATTATAGCTGCCAGGATTGCTGTTGCTGCTGTGTTTAGGGGTGTTACCATTTGTCATTGCTGTCTTGGATGTCTGCATCAGCCTGGTTACAGAGCTGGCTGCACATGCAAGTTCATCTTCCCCTGCCATTAGAGCTAAAATGTTAACTCATTTAGGCAGCATGATCATCAGTTACTGCACCGACATGCGCATTCCACTTCACTTGCCTCCAATACCCTGGTGGGTTTTTGTTTGGACAGGTTGATAGATGACTAGATAGATAGCATCTGTTTAGGTCTCTGTCGTGTGGCAGGCAGGACGACAGCATTACTGTGATATGAGATTTAGCTTTATTGGCATCTCTGGCACCTGGATTTGTTTCTGAAATGATAAACAGGGCTTTTTTTTAGGTTTGAATCTCACATAATGCTTCTTCTTACCTGCTAATACAAGTTAGAAAACAGATTGTCGGCAAACGAAGTAGATACAGGACAAATTACCAACACTGCTGTTTTTTGCCATGTTGTAGCCTGTCTAATAACTGCTATGAATAGCTAAATGAATAATGTGAAAAAGTGAGAGATTGACAATTTAGATTTTCTGCTACTGTCTGAAACCGACAGATATTTCCTCTCATCCTCTACCTCCATTCTCCTGTGATGTACTGTATGGCTCATGCCTCTGCCAAAGCCCAACAGTCCGCTTTTATTCAATCCAGCCTAATCCAATAAAACATACTTAAATCTGCCAGATCCTGATTTTATTTGGATCCACATCAAACTGTACTTAGTCATACATAACAGCCACCTAAATACATTTTATTATTTTCATCAAGATCCATGCCTTTTGCCCTGAGAAATTTACAAAATTGACGAAAAATCTTGCAAATTTAAAGAAAGTGAGAAAAACATTCCTGCATCCATCCCTTTATCTTGATCTGCACCAAAAGTTAATGAGGTCTATTTTAGGCCAACACCCATCTTTTATTCAAGTTTCCTGGAAATCTATTCGGTAGTTTTTGTGTAATCCTGCTGACGAACCAACCAACGGAGGTTGGCGGAGGTAATAATGTCTACTTGTGCTGACCCAAATGCATTAAAACTGCTATTGCCACGGTGGTCAATGTCAAACTCTGTATTCAAAATGAGGGAGTAGTTGCATAGGCTGCACAGAAGAAGAGGCCAAAGATTGATAAAGGAGGCGAGAAATGGAGCTTGACTATTGCGTTAAAGTAGTCTAAAAAAAACACGCACAGAAATCCAGCGAGGGAGCATTTCTGATCTGCTAGCACAAATGTGGTCTCGTGACCCTCCATGCTTGAGACTTGTCTTTTGAGACTTTGGAGGCAGGAACGAGAACTAATGTCTTCCCTTTGAATATTTGCAGACAATTGCTTCAAAGCCCCAAAAAGGGTATTCAGGACAGCCTTAATGGTTTGTTAGTGTTACACTATATCTGCCCCTTTGTTTCCTCGCTGCAGCTCCAGCTGCTTCTTTTGAGGGAGTCTGTTACCTCTCACACTATGAATCTAGACCGTATTTATAACAGATTGATTTCTGCCGCTGCCACTGACAATCTTTTAATTTTTTAGCGCCAGCCTCTCACCTGTGGTATCCCTCTGGGGAGTTCCTCACACTGCCAGACTCATACTGCTGCAGCTTAGCAAATGGAATCAGCCTTCATGAGAGTGGCAAAAAAAAATTAGATCAAGAGACCAAGGCTACACTCAGCAGGGTGGAGATTCGTTTACCGTGAAGACAGTCGGCCAGAGTATATGGGCTGCAAATACAGTGGCTGGGTCCAACCAGGTTTGCATGCAGGGGTGCAAAGAGCAGCAAAATATCTTCTATGAAATTATAATTGCTCTGATTTTTCATAAATGTCTTTGAGTGAAGGAAAAATGATTGCTGTAGAGAATGTGTGAAAGAATATAAAGCAAGAATTGAATATCCACAGAATAAAACCTACTTATCAATCTAAAATTGGTAACAACAAAAGAAGAAGAAGTATGCAGGGCTAAAGGACAAGAAAACATCAGTGTTTTCAGAAGTGTAATTGTAAATTACTCCTGGCCAAGGGTATGTGCACATGAAGTGATTCGGATTTAATGACAGCAGCAGACTCTCCCTGACATCATTTACTAACTCAATCTTAACCATATTAACCTATCCATTCACATTCACTCCCACATCAACCCCCTGCGTCTGTCCCTCAATCACACAAAAAGGTTGATGAGGGCGAAGTTAATGGTAAGTGTAAAGTAGCCAAAGTGAAATACATGTTGATGACAGAATAACAAACAGAAGAGGGATTCAATTAGGTGTGTAATTGACAGGATACCTGTGTGCTGTGAAGAGCATGAATCATATCTTCCACTAGGAGGAATTCATTATCTTTGTTGTTTACGCTCCTTAGATGCACTGTTGACTATGGATGTTTTTACTGAGTGATCTATAATTTTCAAAGTCAAGTCTACCTTTGTACAGCATGCCTGCTGTGAACAAACAGAGCTGTCCACCTGAAAATAGACACCAGCGGTAATTGGCCATTTGCGATAGCGTTCTTACAGACAACTGATAGGCAAATAGGTTTTAGCACTTACACTTAAATTGTTGCCAAAACTCAACCAATACTATACTATTGGTATCATACTAATTCAATTGAATGTCCTTCAGGTTCTTCAAATGGTTCCAGAAGCACATTTAAGTCATAAAGCCCAGTTCAGACTAAAGATTCCAGATGAGACAAAACCCTTTTATAAAGTTGCAAGGGAAGGTTGCAGCAGAGTGAACTGACCCGTCTCAGCTCGACTCAAGCCGGCTGACGGTGTTGCCTGTGACTCAGCTTGTCAAGTTGCCAGTGGCTGGTGTTAGGACGGTTATACTTTGTTGGCCAGATGACAGATACACTCATATGAGACAGACCTGTTAATGTCTGTCAGGCACAACACCTATACATGTGGCTGGCCACAAGAAAATAATGCATAAAACTGAGCATTTCATGTCATATTATGCCAATTATACATCCTTTCCTGTCATACTTTGTTGGCCAGATGACAGATACAGTCGTATTATACAGTACTGTAAATGTCACTCTTGGCTTCACTGAAGCATGAAAAGTTTGAGGGCTAATTCACAGTTCAATCAGGTCGTCTCATAAAAGTCCAACATTAATAGGCACTAGAAGTGAGACTGACCTTGTGTGCAGCAATAAAAGTAATAAAGTCATGATCATTCATTATAAATGGCTACTGGACTGTGTGATACTCTTTCGGTTAGTAAGTCATAATAGATCATTCATTAATAGAGGCCTGTTTTCCAAATAACAGGCCGATATTAGATTACTTTGTGGGTTGTTGGGTGGATACCATAACATGAACAATTGTGCAATACGATTGTGTTTCTAATGGAGTGACAAATGTTGTGAGACTTTCATAGACAAGCAATGTTATGGTCATTTGTCAGGCTATGTGGGATGTTGTTGTATCACACTGTGCTACATTATTTCTGTTATTCTGTTATTGTTTTATCCTCATGTCATCCTAAAGAAGATATCTATGTTCAAAAGAGTCCTCAGTAGTTAAAAGGATACAAATGAAGAAATAGATACTAACAGACAGATTAAGATGTAAAAATAACTTTAAGTTAATTTTAATTTGTAGAAAGCAACATAATAGAGACATACTGGCTGTTGTTGTCTAGGAAACAGGTCAGAGTAGTTATCCAGGTAAATGTGTAGAAACCAATTTCAGACGAAAAGTGTCGTCGTTTTAAAACACAGCACGATATATTTACTGCAGTGAAACACCTTTATCTGTGTAACGGTTTAAAGAAGACACTTTTAAAAAACCTCAGGAAGTGAGAGTTTATGTTTACAGCAATTTATGTAAACAGAAACTCTTGACTGACCTAGTAAAATGAATGTGTTTTTGTTTGTGATGGCAGGGCTTACTTTTTAGAAGTCTCAGTTTTATTGTGCACTGAAAATTCACCAGCTAATATGTTCAGTACTGTTAAAGGTTTTATTCACTCAGCCTGGAAGTGGGAGGATGTGGAGCCGATTGAGTACTTTTAGAGCTGTGATGTGATTTAAAAATCATCCAAAAGTCAAACAGAAAACAAACAACTAATGAGTAGATGTTAACAGGTGATGCGCTGTGGGTTTTTTGCTGGGATAAACACAGGATCGGTAATATCTCAGATAAACTAGTTTGATTTTTAGAAAAGGTTAATGCATCTCAGTACTGATTATACAAATGGCATTTTTCTAAAAATCCATTTGGAACATGATGACGTGGCCTCAGCACCACAGGATCCACTTATTTGATAAAAAAAAGAAATAGGGGAGTGATACATTTCGCTGTGTTTCTCTGGCATGACTGTAAACATATTGAATACTGGCACAAAATATTGTCTGTTGGCAACTTTGCTTGCAAAATATTGATGACCACTGTATATCAGCCTCCGAGAAGCCATGAGTCAAACCCTGGCAAAAGCAAGATCAAGAAAATTAACCACAGAGGAAACATTAATGCGTCTTCCTGGTAACCTGTTATGTGTTTGTGTGTGCAGTACATACTGCATGTATCCACTCATGCTTTTCTGTGTGTGTGGTTGTAGTTGTGTGTGTGTGTGTGTGTGTGTGTGATGCCTGTGCAGGGAGCAAAACTCTGCTGGGCGGCTGGGGAGAGCTTTGAGCTGCTGGATGCTGTTTGGTGAGGATGATTAATGACTAGACTTTGGCGCGCAGCTCTGTGAAACTATTGTAGCCTTGAAGCCGGATCTTCTTCTTTCTAATGTAGTGAGAGATAGAAAATATTGAAAAACTAGCCTTTGGTTCTCAACATCACAGTTTCTTAAATAAATACAATGTTATTAAACTGCAACAGGTAAAACATGTTGTTCCTCATGTATGATGTAGTCATACTTCGGCTTAATCAAATAACTCAGGTCAGCCAGTGCCTGTATAGAACCATTCATTCATGTTTGTGCTGTCATGCTTTACTGAGTGAGTTTTAATCAATAGATAAACATTAGTGAGATGGATTGTGCTGCAAATACCATCTTTTTGTCTAACCCTATTTTATTTTACCTCCCTGTTTGTTTTCCTTCATTTTCTCCCCAGTACACGTCGGTGCCCTCCTTGTTTATCCCTCACCTCATCTCATCATCTTATGCCGGCTGTCTTTGTACTTCTCTGTCATGATATATCTGCCTGCACACATACTCTTCTACCTCTATCTCTCTATCTCCCCTCTAATTGACAGTCAAGTCCCCTTTCTTCTTCTTTGTCAGCATTGTCCTCTTTTCTTTGCATTTTTCAGCTACTCTTTACATACATAACCACCTCTTCAACTCTTCTGTTTGTTCATATCCCCCACCTCCTCCAAATTTACCTCCTTTTCTTCTGATATGTCACTCGGATTATAGGGGATGACAAGGTTTACCAGCAGAGTCCTTGGTGGCAAAGTGCATGAATATTTATATGAACACAAAAGCGTCTTCAGGCTTGCTTGTCTGTTGTTGCTTGATTGAAGTGTCAGCCAAATCTCTGTATTGCTTTAGAGTGCATGGCCGCAGGTCCTATGAATAATAGAGAAAAAGTACTTGCAGTTGCTTTAAGTTCCACAAAGTTCATGTCTTTAGTTTTCAAAGTTCTACAAACACTTTTCTACCCCAATAGTCTACATAGAGCTTGTGTAATCACATCTTAGTATTCAGTATCCAGCTCTTATAATATATGCATGTGCTAACCTCATGTTAACGTAACTTCCATGGCCAAGGAGCAATTAATACTAGATTAAAATCTATTGTTGTATTATGACAAAAACATTGAGTGGTTCATCTACAACTATTATCTCTGTAAGCTGCAAATGTGACATGTGAGAATGAAAAGGTTGCCAGGCAGAGTAGTTGACCTATCCTTCATACGCTGGCATTGATATGCTGTCCTATATGCGCACAATCATCGATGCCTTTTAACACAGACGGAAAAACAGAGAAAACGCTTTCCTTCAAGATACAACACGGAGCTCCATTTGCAATACTTAATACATTACAGCTATCAACTGTTAGTAATCTGTGAGCTGAAGGGATTATCTCAGTAAAGTAATACCAAAATATACTACTCTGGTGATGGGAGACAAATTAGTGTGTTTAGTCATAGTGGAAAGCAGAGTGTTTATCAGTATTCAACTTAAAACATATTCAGAATATGCTTCACAGATGAATTTCATTGTAGAAACACTACTGACAAACAGTAAAACAAAGTGGAATCAACATTGAACCTTTTGGTACGCCTTTGTCATGATTCAAAATAACCCATTACTCATACCCCTTTCACATTGGACAAAAAACATACTAACACCCACTAACATCTGGCCCTTGTCCTTATTGTAAATGGGTTTAAAATGGGTGTTTATCAGCTCCTGCTCTAATCGTCTGTGATGAAAACACCCAGGTGGACATTTTCGCCCCTTGTCAGGCGTGATTCTATGACGCTTATTCAAGTCAAGGTCGCTGGCTTGTTGATACTTTTCCATCCATCTCTGTTCAAACATCTCTCTAACGTCCTTCAGCTCACGCCTCAGCAACTTCCAACAACAGCTCCCAATACAACGATGTGTACAATTCATAAATAATTTAAGACTTTATAAAACAAGTTTTTACTTCTTCTGGATACTGATGAGGTATATGATCTGCTACTTCCTACTGTGCCCTCTTTTTCTGGTGTATTTGTGATGACGAACGTGATTAAAAAAAAAAAGAAACAGGGAGGCGAACTTGTGTCCTGCCAATGGGGAATTTTATCAGCAGGTTTATCCACGTTTAAAAAAAACCTGCATATACACACCTATTTTGATGTACAAGTGGTCTCACTGATATGAAGAGTGAGGAGTGTGTAGCTGCGTTACACAAGGTGTTTTCAAATGAAACGCATCTATAGCAGCATGTCTTTGTTGCTACATTACTTCAGGTTGACAGCTTTCCAAAGAGAACCAGTCTTACATAGATACAAAATCAATAATCTTAATGTTTACATGTGTGTGTTTGCAGACTATCGGCCCAAAGGAGGGCTGGCAGGTGTACAGCTCGGCCCAGGATGCTGATGGGCGCTGTATCTGCACAGTGGTGGCACCAGAACAGAGCCTGTGCTCCAGAGATGCCAAGAGCAGACAGCTCCGCCAGCTCCTAGAGAAGGTAAGCAAATGTAATAGGGGGATATTTACCTCCCCAGTGCATGCACACACACAAACACACACACACAGGCAAACACACGCGCCTGTTAAAGATGAGAATGATGAGGGAACAAATCCCTACAAGCTTTACTGTCCTTTTTAGAAGTGTAGTACTCCTAATACAAGATGTTTTATCGTGTGCCTTTAACACAGGTGCTCTGCTGCTACTGTAGGCTTTGCCACGTTTGCTCTTTTTCAGCAATTGCCTGTTCACGTTCAAGCACACACAGGCCCACCAGGGGCAACCCATCAAAGTGCCTTTCAATTAGTAGCAGTGAAAGGAAAGGAGGAGAGAAAGAAAGGCATTATCTATTGTAAAGTTAACGATACTTTCCTGCACTATACTATTCTATACTACTACTAAATGTCCTTTCTGTGGATGGTAACCCTGTTTGAGCTGATTATTTATTATGGCTTGTTATATTCTAGGTGCAGAACATGTCTCAGTCCATTGAGGTGCTGAACCTGCGGACTCAGAGGGATTTCCAATATGTCATGAAGATGGAAAACCAGATGAAGGGCCTGAAAACCAAGTTCAGACAGATTGAGGATGACAGGAAATCCATCATGGCCAGAAACTTCCAGGTAATCCACAGCCTCGTTTAATCATAGCCTGGTTTGATGAATGTTCAATCAATCGTTTCTATTGAGTTTTTTTTTATACAGTACATGCATTAAATGTGTTCCTATGCAACATTGATTTCTCCAATGTTATTTACATGAAAAGCTTTTAAGCTTAATTCAAGTTCAAGTTATTTTTTAGGCATTTTTTTCGTTGAAGAATCTGCATTTTGGCATTTTTGCACTTTGTTATATTTAATTTTAATTCAAAGCAGAGAGCTAGACAAACACTGGGAAAAGAGGGCCCAGGGTCAGATTCAAAGCCAGAAAAATCAATTCCATTTTGTTCTGCAAGCTAGATATTCTGGCAAGTTTAAGAATAACTCATGACATAAAGTTCACAAAGTACTGCGTTAGTGGGAGTTCTTCAAGAATGATCAGACAGTGGAAACTGCCAGACTGGCTTTATGCAATAGCATAAATAACAACAATAATAAATATAATAATAACATATTAGTTATGTCACCAATATAAGACTTTAGGTCCCCCCTTAAGCTACAACTTGTTACACTTTGGTCTTAAACAAATGGGATACAAACATGTTAATTTGTCATCTTTAGAGATGCTGGCAAGTGGATCTGGTTACATTTGGACTGGCGAGCCAGGCTAGGTGTTTCCCTGTTTGTAGTCTGAATGCAAAACTAAGCTAACTGGCAATAGCTTTATATTGACTGGACTGAACTGAGAGGAGTATAAATCTTCTTGTCAGACTCTTGGCGTTTTTTAGACAGCTGATAACTACTACTACAGATAACACAGTCTTCCTCTACTTTTACACAGCGACTTAAAGTGTACTGACTTCTGTTAGCACCAAGACTACAAAGAATTTTACCAGCAATGCGGAGGTGCTCTTGCACATTTGCTGAGCCGTATCCAACCTGCAAGTGGGTATCTTTCCCTTCATATGGAGCAAGATTTTGAGAAAAGCCAGGATAAGAGCAGGAAAGCATTCTTTTCAGTGTACACAAAATATTCAAAGGCTCTCTAATTCAGAAAGTGCTTACATCTTTGGTTGTTTATGAGGTTGTTGTGCAGCTGCTGTTGGCCTGTGTGGATTGCACTGGACAGCTGGTATGGGAGTACGAATATCTCTGGTGTGGCAAGTTGCAAGTCACTGAATGAGCTGGGAAAATAACTGTGTGGAACAACCACTAGCCCGGCAAGAACATCAGAATAAAAAAACATGGTATAAAAGTAGAAGTATAACCTCTAACAAATCTGAATGTCAAATGAAAAGTGTAGTTAAACACAGGGATAGACACGTGTTTCAGAAAATTGCCCCCTTTTTAGTCGACCCTGGTAAATATATGGTGGATAAATATGTGGTTTCTCACAAGCTGAAAGGGTTTTTAAATATAGGCAATGAATGAATGAGCAGTTCATTGCTTCATGACTGGCTGATAGCTCCATAAGGTTCTTCATACAGCAGGTACTGTAGAAGGTCAGTCTGCTTTTTCATGACAAATAACACTAGTCACGTGAGACTGCATATGCTATGCATGTGAGCATGGAGCACTGGAGCAACAAAGGACATATATAAGGGCGTATATAATTCTTAATCAGTTACTAGTCATCCAGTATGTAGGTGCATTCTTTCCATAACAATACTTAACCTTACTAAAGCGGGGCTTGCTCCTCTGTCAAACAAACTCTAATTTTGTTTGTCACTGACCATCGCACCTATTTGCAATCCTCCACCTCTCTCCGTTTTCCATTTCTGCTGCTGTCGCCGTCACTTCTGCAGGAGCTTAAGGACAAGATGGACGAGCTGAAGCCGTTGATCCCAGTGTTGGAGCAGTACAAGATGGATGCTGCGCTCATCTCTCAGTTCAAGGAGGAAATCAAGAACCTATCGGCAGTGTTGACTGGCATCCAGGAGGAGCTCGGGGCCTATGACTACGATGAGCTCTATCAGCGAGTTCTGCGACTGGACAACAGGCTCCGCAGCTGTATGGGCAAACTAAGTAAGTGGTCAATGCATTTTTGAACATGCACTGTTTCCTACTGTCTTGTTAGAGAGAGCACTGACAATGGTGCTTGCAAGTGGCACTGCATTATAGTATTTGCATGATGTCTTAAATTGTCAAAGCAAGGGCCTTTTCCCAAACCATGGGGGGAAAATGCAGATTTAGAAAAGAGAACTATGTATAGCCTGCGATCCTCGTGGTATATGAGTCTAAGTGTGTCCATTAAAAGGCGCCCATGTAAGGCAGGTTACTTTTGAAGCCTACTCTCAGCTGCTGTGATGCTTTTCTTTGTTGTTTTTCTCTAACATCCCACACTAAAATTTGTTTCCTTTAAAAAACATGTTTTCACCTCGATCTTGTGCCAGTGAAGAAAATAAGCAATTTGTGTTTGTTCTTGAGGACTGTGTGGTGTATTTACAGCCTTTGGTCTTTCAAACAGTAAAACGTTGCAAAATCTTTTAAAGAAGGTTTCTGAAAGTAGCATACAATAACTAATTGCCTCATAATGGGGCAGAGAGGGGGCTGTGTGTGGACTTAATATCTACAACCACAGCATCCACTAATTCTACAGTAAAGTACTGTATATAAACTATTAATTTGTCAGCTGAACATTTATCATGCACAGTTATTTTGTTTACAGTAGCTAATTACGACCACACATTGAACAAAATTAAGGAAAAACACTAGAGATTCTTCTTATTTACATTCAAGTTTTTATGAATGGTGCAGCTTACCTTAGATGCACTGGTGCTGCACTACATTTTCATTTTATTATGATTTAATATGATATAATTTAAGACTAACTGTCCTGGCTGCTAATTGTGCTTTAACCAAATCCGTTGTGCTTCACTAAAGAAAAACCCAGCTCATAACTTAAGATGCTGATGATACCTGGGGTGTGTATATTGCCATATTTTAGGTGCATTTAACGAAATAATATGGGATAGGCATGAGAAAGCTGAATTGCCTTGCCACAAACAGCAGTTGCACCATTACGCTTCAAGTTAAATAAAGCAGCTCACTGCCAGTGCTATCTTAGTATGCACAGAGGGCACACTCTCTGGTGGCACAGGCATGAAATTGGCTTGAGAAATCTAGTTAGAGACAAAAACCACCACAGCACATCTTATCGCTGCATTTCTTTATTAACAGCGTGTGGGAAATTAATGAAAATCACTGGACCTGTTACAATAAAGACATCTGGAACCCGGTTTGGAGCATGGATGACTGATCCTCTAGCATCAACCAGAAACAACAGGGTGAGTTATAAAAGTGGGGGAGTGCTTTCCAGGGGCTGTGCTGTGTGTACAGTATCATATCCGTGTTGTGTTTACAGAGTAGGCAGAATATTACAACAGCTGAACATGAGACTGTTATTATGGACGGAGATCTGATTTTAGCTATACTAATGCTATAGTAGTGATGTTTCTGGATTTTATATTTTAAACTGTATTTCTTTTCTTATAGAATCATGTCAATTATAGGGTAATGCCACTAATTTTATGGATTAAAGTGTGCGTACAGGAGTACTACTGCATTGAAAAAAGTAGTATGAAGCCTTTTGTGGCTCCAGAGGAAGCTGCATGTAATCTAATAAACTGCCTCCAGTGATTTCACTCGGTGGTTAAGTTGCATTGGGGATAATAGGCACCAGGTTTTGCAGAACCAGAGCTATTGCCTCTTTTATTCCACACATTCTTCTTCCTTTTCAGAACTTGCCCACAACCTTAGCCACAATGCAACTTAGCAATGAGTTGCATGGAGGCAATTTAACAGATTCCGAACAGCTTCCTCTGGAGCCACAAAAGGCTTTATACCCACACACTAATGGGTAAAATTGGTTGAGTTACCTTTTAAGGCATACAGAAAAATTCCAGTCTGACATGGTTTTGCAAAAAAGAAAACTTTTTTTTTTTTTTAAATGAAGCTCTGGGTAAGTTCAGTCAAGAAGACTATCTTCTTGTCTGCTCATTCATTCAAAAAATGTTGTCACTTTCACTCTCTCCACACTACTCTTTCAGTTAATCCAACCAGCTATTGCCACGATTTAAATTAGTCAACCATGTTGTTGCTTTCAAACCATAGATCTGTTCTGTTCTCCTCTCTGCTGTTGTCAGCGACCCTCCTCCACCCATTCACCTCCGGTTCATCATACCAAGGGCCCAGGTTGAGCTCATCAGAGTCCACCTCATCACACCCAGATCTTCAGCCATTCATCTTCACCCCATCACCACCTCCAGTAACTAGGTTTCATCGGCAGGGTTTATGTACTTGTCACGGCTTCACCTCCCCTCATATTTCTTATTGTGCACATGGCAATCAAAAAATTATTCATTCATTCAGAATAAAGACTCTTCTAATTGAAGTACGATTACCCACATTAAAATCCCTAAAATTACATGTATACTCCCTCATTAAAAATTCCAGAATATATGAATATGCATATTTTTCATAAGTTTCACACCCAGAAACAGGATGTCCCTAGTTCACTGTAAAGTCCATTCTCTGTGTTTTTGCCCCTGGAGGCTTCGAGTTTCCACATCACACTTTCAAATACTGAATACTGGATCAGGATCAGCCTCCAGACTATTTGTGATGTCAGAAGTCATGCTTGTAGGCCGGCCTCTAAAATGTAAAAACAGCTTTCTGGTGTTAAACTCTGCACATACATCATTCCACACAGCGAAGGTCAAACATTCAACTGTGGGAAAAAGAAGAAAACACACCTTTAGCTGGAGGGGAGGGAGAGGTTATTTTTGATGGTTGACATGTTTATCTGGATATGTCAGGTCAGCTGTCTCTCACTACCATTTCTCTTTGTCCTATCTGATGTAGGTCTGGTATATGGACAGCTACACCAACAGCAAAATTGTGCGTGAGTACAAGACAACGGAAGACTTTGTAGCAGGAGTGGTTTCCCGAACCTACAGCCTCCCATTTAAATGGGAAGGAACCAATCACATTGTCTACAATGGATCGCTTTACTACAATAAGTACCAAAGCAACATTATTGTCAAGTACAGCTTCGAGACAGGCAGCGTGCTGGCGCAGCGAGCTTTGGAGTTCGCCGGCTTCCACAACATGTACCCATACACATGGGGGGGATACTCCGACATCGACGTCATGGCTGACGAACTGGGAATGTGGGTTGTGTACGCGACCAATCAAAATGCTGGAAATGTCGTCATCTCCCAGATCGACCCTGACACCCTGCAGGTCCTGAAGACTTGGAACACCGAGTACTCCAAAAGGAATGCAGGTGAATCCTTCATGATCTGTGGGACGCTCTATATCACCAACTCTCATCTGTCCGGAGCAAAAGTTTACTACGCTTACTCTACGAAGACTTCAACTTACGAATACATAGACATTCCTTTTCACAACCAGTACTTTCATATCTCCATGCTTGACTACAACGCCAGAGAGAGAGCACTGTACGCCTGGAACAACGGACACCAGGTAATATTTAATGTCACCCTCTTTCATGTCATAAAAACTGATGATGACTCTTAAACATACTTTTCCTATCACAACTAAAGCACCATCATTTGTGATACAAGGACCTCCTAATTAATCATGTTTTGTCAAAAATGGACTATATATTTACTTGCCACTACTTGAACTTTTCTGATTTGTGGCTCTGGATTCTTAGCTGAGCTGAGCATGGACACCAATGACTTGATACCTTACTGGAAAACATGTTATACATTTGTACACTTTTCCTTTGCTGCTGATCAGACTGGTATGCCTTATTTGCAATGTGTTGGGTCTACTAGCTGAAGACTTTTGATAGCTTTTGCATGAATGTCCTAATTTTGTCTGCAGTGATTTCATACTGTAAAATATAGCTTTGTTTTTGTTGCAAATCAGTTTTGCTTACAGTGCAAATTGCATTTCTGTCTCTTTGAAAGTCTATTTACAAGTATTTAAACTTAAAGGCAACCTCTCATGCATATTTGCTACAATGTAAAGTGAGCTGATTATAAAAAAGTAGTCATTCTTTTGAAGATGGGCCTGTAAAATATTGGTGTTATGTATGTCTCTGTGGAAGAACATTTGTATTTTTTATATATAAAAAAAAAACCTCATTGGAGAATATCTGTGCATTTTCATTAAAATTAAAATATTGTACATTTCATTAAAATGTTTTTTGGGTAACATCATCTGCCATGATCTGGTGGAGCAAAAATGAGCTCCCTGGGAGCTGTTCTATGATTTTTGCCTTATCCAATCATTTAGCTTTGAGTCCGCGTACAAAAAAATGAATTTATCAATTACGTTAATAATGAATCTTTTTGTAGAACAAATAAAGCAGGAACACAAGCTTTATTAATAGAATAATTCCATCACCTCTCCTTTTCTACCGAGGGATGAATAAGTGACCATGGATGGCAGCAACAGACTGACCGTGAGCTAAAATGCTACACAGTTCAAGCACAAGTTAAATTGTTCCAACATCCAAACTAAACTAAATTTGTCGCTGAAACAATACTGTGCTTAACATGAACGGAAAATTAAAAGGGATTGCTCCTCTCACAAATTGAACAGTTTCCAGTACCTACCAAAAAAAGATGATTCCAAAAGACATTCCTTGACTCTTTGGCTTTTAGATAGGCGAGGTTGTGTTCAAACTCCTCTTACAGCATGTGCCAAGGCTTATTACTATGGAAGTACTGATAAGAGCCTCAGAGCTTTTCATCTGCCATTCATTTCCTAAAAAAGTCTAAGAAAAGTGAAGACGCCCGCACCACACACTTCTTACTCTTGCAGACACCGAGTGAAAAGAATAACCACAAGTCACGCGCATAATTCATGCATGCATGGGACTGAGGATAATGTGTACATACATAATAAAAAACCTGCTTCTCTGTAATCAGGGCAAATATGAATAGCTATTGGTAATTGATGATGACAAAGGAATTCAATTTGAGGCTTTCTGAGGGCTTGAGAGTACAGTTTCTTTGGCATTTCAATCAGCATGAAGTGGCAATGAACTGCTGGGAAGATTCACAGCGCTCACTACAATTTCCTACTCCTCACCATCGTGTCTCTAACAAGGAGATGTTCGCTTTATGGTACCTGATGGAGAGATGAATATGTCACAGTGTGGTCTGTCTTTTTTTTTTTTTTATGGGTAATCACAGTCACGTTTTCTGCTCATATAATCAAACACGCCTGAGGCGAAGTACATTTGCATGCACACATAAACAAACACAGACTCACGGTTGGAGGTGGGCTGTAATCTATTAATTTCACCTGCCTCCATCAGCAACTGCAGGGAACTGTGATGACAGTGAACTGCCTCTGACACAACCTACAATGGAAAGTTAAAATCTTCACTCAAAAGGTGCAACTTAACGAATGTGAAGAAATTCAAAGCAATGACTAAAGGCTAGTTGTATCACCATGGTAGTACCTACAATAAAACACAGATTTGTAATTATCTTTATTGGCTGCATTTATTGTTTCCCCATCTAGGGATCAGGGCCATTGTATCAGAATCTCTACTACTAACCACAACAACACAAAAAGACCAAAAAACTTCCTAACCGCGGGGCTTCATTAAATCGAAAAATGGCTCATGCAGAGAGTTCGATGAGCATTGATCATCCTATGTCATCCAGACATCCAGGGTCCTCCCTGTATACAGCACATGTCTCGGTGGTTTATTTAAAGGGATAAGAGCATCAGATCAAAGTCGGGCTTTGTGACCACACACATCTTTATCTGTGCTCTGCGGCTGTCATGGGATACACAGCACAGGCTGAATACGCTCCGGTGGTTGCTATATCACACTATATCAGAACAGAACGGCATTTGCTCCAGGGCATTGGCCTCACCTGTGATTTGTTGTTAATTGGACTCTTGTTTGGATTCTCTTAGGGTCAAAACTGCTTGACATGAGGAAGCTGTGGCATGTGGGAAACAGACAAACCCAGAAACCATAAAGGCAGAACACAATATTGCCAAACACAACACCAATTTAGATATCTGTGAAAGGATCAAATTTTAGGATTAGGACTTTAATCCCAAAATATATAAATCATTTAGACCATAGATTATTGGAAGGAATGCAAGTACAGGCCTGTAGAGGTTTGGCCATGGTTGACCTTGGAACCAAAAACACCCCTAAAAACTAATGTGAGTATTGGCAGATGACTTGGCCAGAATAGGGACATTGAGGCAGCACATATTAACATAGTAGCTGCTCTTTGATTTGACCCCAGCAGTCATTTCAGGCACTAGAAGATAAAAAAAAATGTAGGGGATGTTTTATATGCATAATGTGTAATACCATTACAATCTGTAACTCTGGTTTGGTCTCATGTCATGACTTAAGTCCTTCCTGAAATGGTAAGCATCAATTTAAGCAGCAGCATCAATTCCATTCAATTCAATTTAATTCAAATCATTTGTCTCTGAGGGGTAATTGCAGAGGCATTTAGAGTAGCACACATAACTGGGTGTGACCAGCTCTAGAAATACCTATTAATTCAGAGTCACACGATTTTGCACACAACAAACATGCAGCACAAAGAAAACTTTACAGTACATTAATTTTAACTGTCACACACTCTTTGCAGATCAGCATAATTAGTAATGCTGTTCAACATGATATATTACCACATTTTCTGAATAGTAAAACACTCATTTGACATTGTCCATAAATGCCAGTAGTACATCAATGTTCATTTCATGTTTTCATAGTGGCTTGAAGGATTTGTGGAATCATAGTGGAAAACATTCTGCCTCCATAACTGCCTTCTGGTGTTTTTCATCCGAGGGGATCAGTTGGGATTTTTCTGCAGCTCCTTTTCATTGATCCAGAGGTGGCTGTGCAGGGCTGCTGCACACTGTTTCATTTCAGCTAAATTAATGGAAGGTCCCAAGAAAAGTCATTTTCTTCACATGCCCTAACGACTAGGCGGTCCCTGTCAATGATCCTACTGAGCTCATAATTGATTTCAAATTCACCTCATCCTGGATTACGACTAAAAACCAGGGTTGAAACTTCTCCTTTGTAAAACTTTTACCTTGAAGGGCTTCCGCTCACACACTAGCTCAATTTTCTGCATTACTTTTGTTTCTCTGTGTCATCTGCCCAGATTTGATTGCTCAGGGCCTTGCTGAGCTGTATGCCAAATCCCTCAGGGGCTCGGAGTGAGCTAAAGTCAGTGTGTGTTGCACTTTTGTGACAGTAATTTCCTTGAAGTCAAGGGAAGGAGGCAGGAAGAACCTGCCAAAACTAGTTTACGTTCATGCAACAAAACGCAACTTCTATCTTGGCTGACACATCAACAGAAGAGACTAAAGATTATGATAAATTCTAATTGTATTGCAAAATCCCACCCCTCATCTCTCCAAAGCCCTAATGTAATATACTTTTTTATGAGAGACATCCACAGCCACTTCAGCAAAGTGAGAGTTTAGGTGCCACTGTATGGTCCAAATCAAATGCTATTTTTTGTCTTGTGGATAGCTCTGTCTCCCCCTTTCTCTTTGTTTCTCACTCACTTCCGTTTCTCTTTTGTGTGACTTTCATCGTAATTAAAAAGGTTCGACAATTACCCATCAAGGTAGTAACGACTTCACAGCATTGTCAGTCGCTGTAGTAGATCATTATCATGTCACCCAAGTTGTGTTAGCATGGTATGACAGGAGGTAGAATGGGAAAACAGGAAGTATTATCATAGTACTTCCCAGTAGTTATTAACAGATTGATTAAGTGTTTTCCATATGATGCTGCGGTACCCTTGTCAAAGGCTAGAAAGGCCAAAAAGCAGTAAATCGATGGCTGATTAAAATTTTCTATAGCTTTCAGAATCAATGTCACTTCTCCTGAACACACTCTCCTTGGTACATTTTCTCAATGAGTTATAATTAAAATGATGCATGCTTTATATGGTTTCATTAGCTTCTCTTAGATACTGGCCTTTCTGGAATTAAAATTACCTGTACAGAAAGTGAAACTAATTAACTGATGGCTTGATACGGAGGATTATATACTCCTCTATTGGTAGAAGAAGAGCATCAGTGTAATTTACACTGGTTTCTACAGAGATATCAGTACAGTGTAATACCACAAATACTGAAAATTGCTGTTTACCTGACCATACACTAAACTCCATTACTCTAGTACACTAGTTGTTGTTGGCACAATGGTCAAACTTTCCATTGTCACAGGGCAGTTTATAACAATAAAGGGGACAGATCTGCCACTCAGTGGGTCCTTATATTCAGAGGTTGACAGAAGCAGGCTTCTAATCTTTCGCCAGCAACTGTTACTTTTCCTGCCAACAAATGGCTGGGAGCTAACGTCAGCTTACGAGTTTGTTGAAAACAAACATCTCAGGAAACTTTTTGAAAGCCCAAAAACAAGAATCTTGTAAAATGGTTCTTTGATTTGCTCTGAATGGCAACATACATGATATTGTTCCTAAAAGCTATGCAGCTACAGTAGGTGGTGCAGTGGTTAGCACTGTTGCTTTACAGCAAGATGGTCCTGGATTCAAATCCTGGCTGGAGCAGGGCCCGTGCTTGCATGAGCTTTCTCTGAGTATATGTAGGTTAATTCTCCCATCAGGGCCTTTGACCAAGGCACCGGCTTAGATCTGGAGTTGGTCCATCAGCAATGTATGGTCATTGCCACTGTTTTTCCGCAATGGGTTTAATGCAGAGAGCTAGTTTCACTACATTGTACACTGTATGATTGTATGTGAGAAATGTTCTTCTTCTGCTAAATGTCAGTCAATTACCAAATCCGTGAAAAGATAGTAAACAATTAAAGAGAATTGCTTTTGTATGTAGACATATCACATTTACATTATTCAGTTTTGTCCCACAACTTATTTCCTAACCAATTATGAAAATATAAACAGTGCATCTACACATCTGAATTCAACAATGATTTGTCTGTTTGTTTGTCAATCAGTGTCATTACCATGGCTAGCCTTTGAGTCATAGACAGGCGTCACAGGCTATGACAGTGATGGCTGGTTCCAACCTTGGTTAGTATGCTAACAGTTTGCTGTCATGCCGAAGAGAAAGTTGGTCTTTTCTACAGAACTCTGGAGGCTTTCTCCGTAAAGGACCCATCAATGAAAATGCTGTGTTCATGGCATCCATAGTGTTGAAACTTGCACTCAGTAGTTGTGCTAAGCAATGAAATAGTTACCCCCATCCTGATAAAAACACATGTGGAACTTAAGGGACCCCATTTGTGGGTTTGGGAATGTGGTCTCCCTATTCTAACAGAAGCCTGTTTGGTTGTTTAGCATACATGTTCATATTTCACTGCTTGTTACTGCTGTACTCACATTAGGTCATAACTTAAACTTTTGTTTTGTAAAGGCTAAAAAAAACTCCATCACCCTCCAAGCACATTCCCCTATGTGTCTCTAAATACAGCTGTATGAATACAGGTTCAGCAGGTGGACAAATCCAAAGATTGATGCCAACAGTGCCCATTATGGTTGCTGAGCTTTTCTGGGGTTTAGCAAATCATCAATAAAAGTCACCATTTGATTCTCAAAATAATAAGACTCCAGAGCCATGCCTAAAACTGTTGTTTTTTTGTGTTTCTGTGAATCCTAATTCTGTGGTAATGTTTGCATTATTCAGTGTATTCCATTACTCTGCAGGGATATTTGTAAATATGACAAGACGATGCATTTAACATTAGCTTAGCTATGACATCTAGAATCCTATGGCCATGTAACTATCTCTGCAGAAAGCATTTATCAAAACCCTTAATGATCTAATAAGTCAAGGCCTTTGGGAACGATACATTATGTCTCAAAGTAAACATCAAAGTTTGCGTTGGCCTTGAAAGTACAGCCACAAGGTTGCAGAAGATGATTCTGTTGACTCTTATTTTATTATCTTTTGCGCTGCAGATTAAACGAACGAGCTTGTTTTGAACGTCCACTAGCCAAGTTTAGCTGAATGCCATCAATCTTTCAGGGACATTTGGTTCTGGAATGAAATGAAAGCAGCAGCTCTACTCAAAAGGTAACATGGGACTCTATTAGGACCCTCTGCAATACACAGCTGAAGAAATAAAGTAACAAGATGGGACATGCTTTTTATGTTTTTTACCTTTCATCATTTCCTTCCCTGTACTCAGAGAAGAGAGAAGGTTTTCATGTGTGATTCAGCCTCACCTAACCAAAACAAAAGTAATTGAATTCTTATATCAGCACCAGGGTTCCATTTTCATTTTATGTTGCAAAGTCCAGCCTTTGTGCTGATTTCCATATAAATCATAGACAAGCTTTGTTATTTGGCTCTTGTGAATGGCCCATACAGCGGTTGGCACTGTTCTCTATACTCTCCCTGGCACATCCCGTATACCTTAAGGGTTGAACTTGTACATTTGAAGTGATAGTCTCTGCTTGCACTGATGGGGAGAGAAAAACATTTGTCAAGAAAGCTCTGAGACTTGAAATAACCCATGGAAATAATTTGAATTAATGCTTTGCCCTGGAGTTTGATCACTGTCATAGACACAGATTTTTAATAAGGCTCTTAAAACTAACTCTGTCATCCTTTTTTGTAACTGAATCGTTCTAAACAAAGATTGGAGTAATTGCCCGATGAAAGGCAAGTGACAGTGGAGAAAATCAGAAACTAATTAAAACTGTCACTTGACATACAGTAGAAATGCATGTCATATAACACAGCAGAAGGGCCAAGCTGAAAGTCAGGTACACAGGCATAAGAATAAAGCCATTTCGGTTTCATGATTGCCATTATGCAGATGTCCAGTTTGTGCTGGTGGTCTATGCATTTCATTAAAGTCGTAACTGCTTTGGAGCACTTCACCTGCTGCGAGAGCCTGTCCTTCAGTCAACATCAATAAAACCTCAGACCAGACCAGTATGTTACCTGACTCCTTATCATACTGCAGACAGAAAACAGACCAACCTGTGCACAACAGGTATTACGTGTGCAAGTACATCAAACAATAGCAAGCAAATGCCGCTTTTGTGCTATCAAGAAGGGCCAAACTACATGCACACAGGCTCTTTATAGCAGCTACATTACTGTAAATGTGGGCATTAAGGTGGTACGAGTCAGGGTATGTCACCTGGTACAGCAGGTTCATCTATTGTGGTTTGAGACGTGGCACATTCTAAAGTCATATTTAAGTCATTATAAACACCTTTTAATGGCATTCATTGAATTTCCCCCTAGTTCCTTTTCTTCTCTTTTCAAAAAGGAATAAAAATGGACGAATACTTATTTAATGTTAGTCACATTAAGTTTTCAGCCATGCTTTTGCACAATGAAAAAACTAGATCAAACTATAGTATATCACCAGTATAAAAGTACAGTTATGTTGAAACTTCCTTCATGTGGCACCTTCTTTTTTTTCTTGATGCCACTCAGTTAGGGTTAGGAAAAGATCATGTTTTGGCTTATATGGTTCTGTTGCCAGAAACACGAAAATGTTCCGATGTCTCGTTGAGAATATTAAGTGGTGTCATTCTTGCAAATGTTCCCTTTGTTAGTAGTGTTGTTAAGAGTTGTCTGTCGTTTGACAGTCATGGTCCGTCACTTGACAGCTGTCATGCAATCCTCTCCTCTTCCTGACATGAAAGTGAACTCGTATACAGTGTATAATCTGAATGTGATACAGTATGGCTTGATATTTGTTGTAGAAATGTTGTTATGAAATGTATACATCCAACTTATCTGTAGTTTGCATTAAAGTAACTTTTTTTTTGTCAAAAGTTTTATCGGAATATTTGACATTATAACCTCTGTTAATTTATTCAAATAACTCTTTAAATGTGTCAGAATGTATGAATATGCAAATGCTGTTCATTTCAGAAGTTTCACTACACAAGATGTCTCCTTCTTTGCTGCAAAGTCCATTCACCAAAGCCTCCGAGTGCCCTCGACCACACTGGACCATGGATGGCTTTCATACTAAATATTGCAACATAATGCTTGACTTCACATTTCAAAGTGACACAGAGAAACTGTCCCCCTTCATCTGATGAAAACAACCTTGTGTCAAACTCTGCACAAAAATACACCCGTATAACAAGTTCAATGAGCAACATCAAAAAGCAGGGCCACTATGGGAAAGTGTCCAACATAAATGTTTTCATTTTTGTGTATAATTTGGTTTGCCTGAATTTAATTTACCGAGGACTTGAACCTCAAGTAGCACGATGAATACCGTTAGCTGTTAACTGTCATTGAACAGAGTGATGGACCATGGACTGAAATTATTCATCTTTTAGTGGTGCTGTTATTAATTATGAAGCTCAGTTTATCTTTATTCTGAGAAAATAACTGCATGCTCCTTCATAATTCATTCCACGGGGCTACTCCAGATATTTCACCTTCATTGCATCACTTGTTAAATCTCTGTTCTTTCCCTCTGGAATACAGATTGACAAATATTAATGTGACAGTCCAGCATAATATTCCTCTATTGTGCCGTCTGTCTAATCTGCAAACCACATTGCCAATGCTATTTTATTAGCTGTATTGACCTCACCTGTTGTTGTCCCGTTCAGGTGATGAATGGCTTTCATATCAGGTTGGTGACACAGCAAGATATACTGCAGGTGATATTGGATGTACATCAAACTGGAGGCAAAGGAGGGCAGTTAATTAACAAAAAGATCCAAGGGCACAAATCACAGCAACTACATGCAGTATCACACTCACTCAGAGATTTATCGAAGCTTTTTCATTTGCTTTTATTGAAGAATGGGTTTTATTTATGTGAAACATGTCTCGCTTGAAGAACAACCGAGCTAACAGCATGAGTTTTCACTGATTGTGTCTTTCTTCTGCTCTCCCTTTCTGTTTAAGCATGATATTGTTTGTTTAACAGTGTGAATCAAAGTAATTGGTATAGACTGAAGAGTGAATCACTTAGTATACAAAGCCATCTGAGCTCCTCTGTGCAACAAACAAAAGAACCTGCTGAATCATTTAGGGCTCAGCTTAAAAAAGTTTAAAAGAAGACAGCACTTAATGAGATATACCTAGGGATTCAACGGTCGTGGCATTATTTTCCTACAATTCAATCCCATAAAAAAATGAGCGGCTGTCATTGCCAACATTGATTTATTCCCCCAGGTGTGCATTAGTTCAGAGCCTGTGCTTTTTTCATGGCAAGCTGCCAGAGATTAACTACAGCACATCAATATGCTTCATATAGAGACATCCACATCGGATTTCTTCTTACTCTGCTGCCTCAGCTACGGCTCTGCTTTTGTTACATTCGTTTCTGTTGGATTTATGGAAGGCTAAGCCTGCAGTCAATGTCACTGTCACTTACTGTAGCTTAGCTTTGACTGTCAGAGTTGAAACTTCATCTGTCGAGCCGGCTCCAGACGGAATTACAAGGGAACAAGGGTGACAAAGTATTGGAAGATTTCAGTCTATTCTATTATTCAGTGGTGTGGATTTTCTTTGTGTGTGCGTGTGTGTATGTGTGTGTGTGTGTGTGTGTGTGTGTGTACTTGTACTTGCTACGTAGTGAGGACTGGAAATTTTAACCAACAAAGCAAGGACATTTTTGGGAAGTGAGTCCTCACTACTTCAAAGGGCTGTTTGAAGGTGAATTGAGACTTGGTTTTAGGGGTTAGGTTAGAATTAGTTTAGGGTTAGGGTTAGGCATTTATTTGTGATGGTTAAGGTTTGGGTAAGGGGCTAGGGGCTAGGGGAAGCATCATGTCAATGATGGTCCTCACAAGTAGGTACAAGAATGTGTGTGCGTCCTGTGAGAACAAGTTAGTCATAGTTTAGTCATTAGGACATTCACAGATTAATGCGGATAAAATATCAAGCTGAGGGACCTAAGTGTAAGCCACAGATCAAATCAGCGCTTATGAGTTGTGTATCAGGGGCCTTTTAAAATGCCTTTGCAGAGCACAACTAGACACATTTAATTAATAACAGGAAATTGAATTACTGAAATGAATTAATGTGCAACAATAATAGCTGTGATAGTCCATGGTTATTATAGAAGCCAGAACGGAATTCCCTCTGTCCCCAAATGAAGACACTAGTGATGGTAAGTATGTGAAAATGTGAAGAAATTTTACCGACTCTTCTTTCTTATTCTGCATATACAATAGGTTTAATTCCCATGACCCATCACAGCATCTACCAGGATCTACCTCTCCTGAAGGACTTTTGTCTTCACTTTAATGGTTCCCAGGGTGTATAGCTGGAGATGTTATCTGAGCAGTTAAATTAGGAAGTGACTGCTCCAAAGCTTTAATGTCAGCCTGTCTTCATTCAGACGGACACAACGCTCTTTGGCAGTCAGGAAATGCCACCGTATGATTGACATTCAAATTATGGGCAAATGAAATGACACGCAGAGGAGTCTCTGCGGACTGGTCTCAGGTTATTGAACCACCTTCAAGGGCACCTGGCAACAACAGGGGATTGCAACGGAAATTAGTACCAGTATTGAGGTGGAAAAAATAACCAACACAGTTGCTCAGGAGGGGATTTAAAATAACAAATAGCTCAATAATTATTACAGTTACGCTAATTAAAAGTTTTCCTCGTACCCAGGAGAAATTAATCCTGTCTGACTGCTTGGTGTCTGGTTGGATGCAGTGTCTAAACCCTGATCAATTTAGAAAACTGCACTGAGTTGTCATAATGGACTGAACTGTGTAATTGTACCACAGTTACATATAACAGGTGCGAGAAATGACAAAGGGCTAAACTACAACCTTTACCTTTTCATTTTTATAACCCACACATCCTCGTACCTGAACAGCTGAATAGGTCGATTGCAAGTGACTTCCTAAATAATTTATACTACCATTTTTTTAAACAACATGACCGTTAGAGCGTACCAGCGACAGGCGTAGCAGACCTTCGTCTTTATAAGCTTGCTGTTTGGTTAGGTTAAGGCAAGTAAACTACTTGGTTGGTTTAAGGAAAAAAATGTGGCTTGGGTTAAAATAACTATGATACTTCGGTAACTTCAGTTATGAATGTAGCTACGTTACAAACATAACTAAAGTTACATTATTAACTTATGTATAACGGCCTGCTATAACTACACTGTGAAACAATGAAAAGGGGGTGAACTCGGGAATGCTTTATTTATAAACTAGGCTTAGATTATAATAAGGGGGCACTCACGTACATTTCAATGCCTTTTCCAGGTGGTAGTGTACTGCCACATGCTATTATTCAAGCATGCTTCTTAAAAAGTTGGTAAAAACACAATGTGCAACATTTTTCTTCATACTGTGTTGTTCAATAAACCTACGAAAGTTTATTGACAGTATAACTTATATTTGTGGCTCTTAATTGTTGATGATCTGATATGATAGAATTTAAAAGCAGAAATGACTACTGTAGAGCAAAAGCTATGAGGGAAATCCTTCTTTCCAGGCTTAGCATAATGTTTTGTTCTACAGCTACAATAATAATGTACGCTATATTAATATAAAGACTCCATATTTTAAATTAAAAGATGTTTTAACAATGTCATTTCACAAAGTATTAACAATTGAGTTTATTGTGTGGGCAAATGAATAGTGCCATAATTCATTTTTTAAAAGATATTGGCATTGTTACACCGGTTTCTTGTATTATGCAGTAACATTATTTATGTTCCATGTAATTACAAATGGAGAGTAATTAATTTCCTTCTTGTTCTCACAAATCTGTCGCAATAGGAATCCAGAAATTATTAAACTATATAAAGTGTAATTAAAGACATTCTTGCATAAGTATAATGAAGCAACAGCCTTTCAAAAGTTAAGGAACCTCATTAATTTCTTCATGAATTCCTTCCAACAATATATAAAATGAAATGTATGAAATACAATGCTATAATTACTGTACTATTATACTATTAATACACATTTGAATGATTAATGAATGCTTGAAAATAAATAAATGAGTAAAAAGTTCATTCTGGCTACGGGACAGGTTCATCAGAAAAGCCTCTCGACTGTATTTGAAATAGCTGAGAGAAATTAATTGTCCTTCAATGTCACAGTCCTCTGAAGGAAAGTGACAGAGAGCAGTCTGGATGACGAGTGTCTGGAGTTGCAAAAGTGAAACTATGAATTAAGACAGAATTTAAATTGAGGTGATAGAATAGTTTTATAATTTAACATTTAACAGGAAAGACTACTAAAATATGCATGATAAAGAAATAAGATTTACATTCAAGTTGATTGCATATAAATATGAAAATGATATTTTCCAGCCAGTTCAATTAAATTTTAAGTTATGGGTAACCAATTTCTAATTATCTTATCTAATTATTAGCTGTGTTGATATTTTTGGCTGTTAGACTAATAAACTGTGACATGCACACAGAGCTGCCAGAGAGGAATATTTTGTTCAACATTAATTAACCCCCACCTACTGTATGACATGAATTTAACCACACAAAAAAAAAACTTTTTGACAAGATAGTTATGCAGCATGCAATTCTGCCAGGACTTTCAGCACTAAATTGGCTTTGCAAACAAATCACACTTTGTCATCATTTCACATGATTTGTAATTCAATTCAAAACAATCATGTAAATGAGACTCTTTCATATATACTGTATGGTGGATCTTTCATAAAATTAAACATCATTTGCTTATGTTTTTCCAACAATTTTTTATTCATTGTTACTATACACAATGCAATTGCCCACACTAATGTAATTTAGCTATCTGATTACAAAGTATGGCGGTGCAGAAGTGCAGTGGATGAGTTCAGCAACCCCGTGGCTGGTCTTTATCACACTTGTAATAACAGAAGAGAGAGTAATTCCATTGATAATGAAATCTGACTCGATATATTCACCACCCTACTTGTCATTCTGCACGCACTCTTCTCAGTGTGTCACTTTTTGGAGTAAATTAATCATTCCAGCTGTTATTTA
This sequence comes from Pagrus pagrus, assembly GCF_965226575.1. Classification (NCBI taxonomy): domain Eukaryota; kingdom Metazoa; phylum Chordata; class Actinopteri; order Spariformes; family Sparidae; genus Pagrus; species Pagrus pagrus. Next base: position 18,639,494 of record NC_140207.1, read on the forward strand.
CGTCCAGTGTGTCCACAGTTGTATCAGCCAAATTATTGTCATAAATCTCACTAATCCTGGAGACTCTCCAGTTTGGATATGATGGGCCTGCATGCACTTAACTGCATCAAAACTTTGAGTCTAGAAATGCTTCCCCCTTTCACTCTTGTTCACGTTGATAAAGGCCAACTGCATTATTACAAGACTTTACAAGAGTTTAATGAGCTCTCCTTTAAAGTAAATATCCCTGAAGATTAAACACACAACTAAACAAGCTCACTGAAACACTATAAATGCAAATTTGTGGGGATGAAATGCAAATACTGTTGCATTTGCATGGGAAAAAGCCATATCCTTACTCATTTCTTTTCTTAATTGGAAGGGAGGTCTCACATTGATTCTCCTCTAATTGATAGAAACCAAAAGGTAGCACTGCGGAACATAAAAGAGCATCTCTTACACTCACAACATGCCTCTGATAAATATTCAGCTCTAGATTTACATGCATTTAATTTATGCTTGCAATCTGTGTGTAATTAGTGCCCGATTTACAAAGGCTGGAGCCAATTTTGCAGTCAGCATGTGGGACTGCCCTCTTGTCATATTCTGAGAGTGAAGGAGAGCTCTAAAGGGGCAGATTAGTGCTGGGAATTGCCTGAGATCAGCGATGTCAGAGAATAAATGATAATTTAGTGATGCTGCATAGAGACACTGATTAGTGACTGATTACTAGAGTAATTAGACAGCAAAACATTACAAAGGCCACCTGAGAAAACGTATGTCTGTTCTGTTTATAAAAGGATTTGTAAATGTATTCAACAGTCAAACTCAATGAGCAACTAGGACATTTATAACAGAATCACATAATAAGCTGAACAAGTGGATGAAAAACAGTCAAACTGACTCATTTCTTTCTTTCTTAATTGGAACACCAGAAATATCAGGTTTTCGCTACAGTTGATTTGCAAGGTCAGATTAGAGATAATGGAGGATACCATTAATATGTAAGATGAATCTTGCAAATGCACAATAACAAGAGTGTCTACAGCTATGCTAGCAGCTCTGCGAGGCATTAATTAAGGATGGCAGGGCTTACACCAGCAAAGGAATGATCATAATGACGAAGCTAATATTTTAATATTTAGTAGGTCTAATGTTTACCATGTCTACCATCTTAGTTTGCCCTTGACGCAGAGTATAGCTGAGGATGCTAATGTCTCTATGACTGTGGGTATTTGGTCGTTAACAACAAACTGAAATGTTGACCTGATGTTGAAGTTGTTATCATCATGGATATCAACTACAGTCCTTGATTTCTGTATATTTAAACATTTACACTTTCTTCTTAATTGCCTTGTGGAAGAAACCTATTAACTTTTCAACTTTCAGAAATGCATCAGTTGAGAACTATTTACAGTGAACTCAACACCAACTGTATTGACTAATATGTTGATTGATTATATCCCCCCAGTAGCTGCCAGAAAGGTTTGAATACTGCTGGTGTACTGTATATCTAATCCAGACCAGACCAGAGCTCATCTATTAGTTTGGAAAAGCTTTAAACGTCTCATGTTGGGTGTAACTTCTCTCTCAGTTTATGGACAGAATGTCCGGATGGCATCCTCTGTTAATTCTTTAAAGTACCTACACCCCTGCAATCTTTAAATGCTTTGACTCCCAGCCAAAATGTGTCAATCACCTGAAAAGCATGTTGACACCACTTTTCTCCACTGGCTCTATAATCTGTCAGGAGTGTGTAAGGAAACACTATCTTCTTGCAGCCTCTCTCTTCAACAGAAAGCACCGGTCTGCAGTGTCCATTTAAACAAGTTAAATAAAATGCATATAAAGGCTGTTAGAGTTTTTCTTGTACATCTCGCTCACTATAGCTGATAAACACAGCCTTTAGCATTCAGTGCATGACTGAAGAACAGCCTAGTGAATCCTCTTGAACCAGAACTCTATCAATTCAGTCTGCCAACAACAGAGCCAGCTGAGCTGGGTGATAACGATTTGAGTCAACGACCCCTGTTATTAGCATTCCCATAGGTATTCAAACAACACAGAACAATCACACATACAAGACACAGAATTAGGTTTAAAAGGTAACATATTGCATTGGACAACAGTAAATAACAGTCCAAAATAACTGTTTGTTGCACCAAAGCATATGCTGATGCCACCATTAAAAGCTGATGATGCTGCCAGTGGAAGAAGTTAAAAGAAGATTCTCTTTGTGGTCAGATGTCAGAGACTACCATGAATAAAAAACTTGGTTGCTAGATTTTACAGTTAAACCACAGCTCTTTTAACCTCTCTGAAAAAGAGGAGTAAACATTTATTAAAGGGGCAATAAGTAGGATTTGGCCACCTGTTGAATCCGTACTTCAATGAAAATAGGGGGCAGCAACAACCAGAGTAACCGCTAACTGCAGCTGCCGTTAGCAATTTAGCTCAGTTAGCCTTACAGCTAGCGGTCCTCAGCTGACTCTGCCCTGACTGCTAGTTATGAGAAATGGGAGTGTGTTGGTGAATGCTGGCAGGCTGTGGTGCTGGTAAGGACACCAGAGCTGCACTGGAACGGAACTGGGCTCAAAGGTCTCCAGTGAATACAGTATGGCCATAACCCAACAAAGTCGCGAAGGTTGACAAAGACACGGCAGAGTCAGGTGGGACCAGGAAAGCTGTCATAAGGGAGAGAGAGGGAGGTCAGGCATCATTGCTCATCTCCTGAGACCTGAGCTATGCTATCAGACTCTGGCCTCTTGAGGTACAAAGTGGTATTAGGAGACAGGGTGACAGGACAGCTTGGGCCAGCTGGTTGTCATGCTTGCTTCAGTATATATCTCTGCAACACAAAACATAGAAATCTTTGACAAACTGTGAAAACTGTTATTTCTTAACGTAGTTTAAAAAAATTAGTTCAATATTAGTTTATATAGTATAGTAATAGTTAAGTTCAAAATTATTTCTAATAAAATTGCACCTTTGAATGCAATTTAGTCAAATGAACTGAACAAGGACTGTATCCCAATCCCAGATGCCAAGTTTTACAGGTATAACCTCAATACAAAACACATGGTATATTATTTCACAATCGCAGTCAAGGCTAACCTCAGTGACAAATGTATTGCATTTCCTGTGGCAGTTTCACAAGAAATAACAGTGAGGCTGTTGTCAGTCAGATAAAATTGCAAACAGTAATGGTGAATTACAAGTTGCATCATTTCCTGTGAATCTCTAAATTCAGCACAGGAATGGCTGACTCTCCCCCTAACAATGAAAACTATACAGGATGCAATTACAAAATGCAAAAATAATATAACAAAACAGCTATTGCATGAAAAAAGATGGCCATAAATAGTATGTCAAACCCTGACATACTATTTATCTAATAAAGAAATTACAGTATATAGAAATGACAGATTTGGAGAATCAAAGAAGCTGCTATACAAGCACTAATTAAATCCAATCATTTTAGTCTGTGACATTCCTCTCATCTACATTCTGAGTTTCACAGCACAAACCCCTTAAATAATGTCCCCTTTAGGTGCCGCATTGGCTCCCCGGCCTGCAGTCTTCAGCCTGCTCCTCCCACACACAGAGATAGGCAAAGTCCCTAAATTCACTTGTTATGTTCCAGGTCCAAACTCTGACTGCAAATTTCTTTTAAGCAAGCCTTCCTCAAAACCCACAAATCCACTGACCTCTGGTTTAATAGCTTTGACCACATTAAATGTTGTGACAACCAGGGTCTCTGCACACCAGCAGACCTGCTGCAGGTGTTTTATACAAAATGAAAGTACAAGTCTGACTTTTTGTGTGAAAAAAAATATATATATATAAATATCTGTTCTCAATCCGTCTTTCAACATCTTCAAAATTACAGCGTTGAATGTGATGGATGCATCAAAAATATACACGGTCTGAAATTGCAGTATAAATGGAAACGTGCCACTGTATTTTATATATTTTATGTTTACAGTATTTTGTACATTACAGTATTGTGAATAAGATGAGACTTTATTGATCCCTCACTGGGTAAATTCAGTTGTTACAGCAGCTTAAGAGTCAAAAACGGGGGAAGGTGACTAAATGATGGATAAAAAATAAACATGAGCAAGACCAAAATAGAATGATAGAAAAATAAAAAATAAACATTAGATACTATTTCATGTACAGATATGATCAAGAAGCACAATTGTAACATATAATTTATGGTAATATAATCTTCACACATTCAGTTACCCTTACAAGTCACGCTAAAATGGACAAGAGGTGTATACACTGAAAGATGAATGCCACGTCTTCATTGATCCAGCAGCTCAAGCCCACAAAAACATGGAATTAATCCATGTGAGCTGCCATCTCATGCAGGTCTGTATATCGAATAGGATGACCTGCTTTGAGGTGTATAATTCATTGCAATATCAAAAATAGAGTAAGGTTGGAAAACTGTGGTTCAGAATGCTTATTTGCATTCATGTGTGCTACAGCAACAAACCATGGTTTACCAAAGAGCTCAGGCAAGAGAGACACATTGAGGGAGCTCACAAAGCAGAAAATAGAGAGAAATACAGAGCAGCAAAGAACCAGCTCGACAAGAAAATAAGAATGCAAGGATATGTTGGACAAGCACTTCTCCTCGGGCCACTCGCTCTGTCTGCAGGCCTCTCTATAAGGAGCCTATTAGTAACTGGTCATTTTGTATCCCCAGTACAATTTCCATACATGTATGACTTTCAGTATTTTTTAATGCAAATAATGCATTTATATTTTACATAAACGCAGCAAATATTTTTTAATACAATATGTGCTCAGTAATTGTGGCAGGTGAGTATTAGGAAAGAGCCATGATTTGATTTGAGCTCCTTAACTGGTTCTGCACATCACTGTTGCATGGCAGTGTGCTCTGAAGGCTCATTGCATTGTTTTGTTGTTGTCTCTAAGTCCTGTTCATGCACACCCTTGACCGACCCTTCACCTGCCATTCACGCTAATCGCTCATCCTTCCTCCTCGTGCTCATCACCTCCCCCTCTAGAACTTAAGAAGAGTCCAAATTAAGTGATTTTCTTTTTCTTCTTTGTGCACTTGTGAAATGTTCCATCTTTCTTGGATTTTTGCACATTCCTGAACTTGTGGCCTCTTGTTGCAGAATATTTTCATTCCTATCTCCAATTCTGGTTTTATTTTTTGTCTGTCTTCATCAATCAATAGCTCACAGTGCAGTCATGTGCACAGCACATATTTTATTGCTCGATGGCAACAATGCAACTGCAGTACAGTTGAAAACTTGGTGTAGAAAGGCTTGCATCAAACAGGACCAATCAAATCACCTCCTTTCCCTAAACCTATAAAACAAGTGCACTCTATGGCCCTGCAGTCAGACTGTTTTTGTAATAGGGACAAACAGCTGTGAGTGGATCTGCAACAAGGAAACTCTATTCCTTGAGTGGAAAATGAGATAACAAAAATGCACAGAGGAGATAACACTGGTTACAGCGTGACTTTGGTTCTGGAGGAAAGATTACCAACCATGGCAAACTTTTATCGCTATTTGGCAGGAACAGTTTGGCAATATGGGAGATTCTGACATCTGGCTCCAAAATCCCACTGCGTGCATACTAACTGTTCTAATGTGAATGACATAGTCAATATCAAAAGTCGAACAGATGCTATTTAAATTTGGTTGGAACCACCCACAAAACATGGAATTTCAGGGACTGTTGTATGTTTGTATGAATGAATTATTATAATGCCTATGAGTTCTCAGCTCAAATACATTTCTTTTATCAGCATTGTCAGCAAGTGGTTTATTCTTAAAGTGACAACATGGTTTTGGGCCACAAGCCAACTGGTAGCCAGTGTGACTGTGAGGCAGTTGGCTGTATGGTATTCAACATGCAACCCAGTTGGCAGAATAAAATGCTGCAAATCAAAGACACTTGTTTTCTATGTTGCCTTCATAGCATATCATCGTTTCTACAATACATTACATATTATGTTGAGATTATATGAGCTGACTTCCTTATCAGGAGGTGGAGGAGGGGATGCGAGACCACTCGCACAGCATGTGACAACCTAAAGTTTCCAAATATGAGTGGTTTGCAGAAACTTACATTGCCAGCATTTATTTCGGCAATTGGGTCGAAACATAAGGATATATTCTGCCCTCTCTGCAACCGTCCAACACTTTCTCACACTCATGTAGTCAAATAATGATTCAAAGGTGGCCCTACACTTGAAGGTATGATTCTCTTATTATGCCTCTAGAGTCTGTTTTCAAAATAAAAGCTTTCTGATAAACATTTCACATATTATGACTTTTGGACTGGCATTTGTTTGGAATGCAGTTTGGTTAGGTTTAGGCACAAAAATACGTGGTGAGGGTTTAGGGTTAGGGTTATTTATGTAGGTTACTGTACTTATGTACCTTAAAAAGAAAGTCTTGCCGCTTGGTCACACACAGGATTTGAAACCTGCTCTCCTGACGGAAGGTCATGTGTCTGACCCAATAAACCACCCCATCCCAACCCCCCAGCTCACTATTCATACTACAGTGATGGAGGAGCATGCCCAGACATTACGCTATAGAAGTGTCACAGCATCCTACTTTGAGGTGTAGGGCCGGGCTGCTGTTCTTGAGGCGGTTAGAGTGAGAATGGACAGCCTCACCTCTGCACAAGAACAGGCTCCACTGTTGTGGCCCACATTTCTCAACCTTCCGCTCTGTCCCTGCGTTGCCACAAAAGAACTCAATTGTAATGATGTTTGTACAGAGAAAAGAAAATGTCAAGGCTGAATAAAGAATAATTCAGCACTATACAGCCATTATACCCTACAGCTAGCATTGGTATTCAAAAAAAAACCTTTAACTTACAACTGTAAACTTAAATTCTTCTGGTTCAAAACATACACAGCCCCCATCCTGCAGGATGAAGATATTATGTGAGAATGGACAATGATGCATTCATGTACCACAGTGAGGTGGGCCTGGCAGCATCATGACAGACTTTTGGCCAAAAAGGAGAATCCCTCTTCTGAGTCTCTTACGCTGGTACAGTATATATAACCAATCTGGGATTTTCAATGCATTACAGGACTTATTTTGTGATGACGTGCTGTAATTTACTTTCTCAATGTAGCCACATTTTTCCTCAACCTATCTGGTCTACTTCCATTTCAGCTCCTGATTTTCAATATTCTCCCAAATTACTTTGTCTGCGATAGAGAGTGATGGCAAGTTTTTTGTCTGTATTGAGAAAAAGTGAGAAGGAAGAGAGCGCAGACAGTGTTGTGCCCATTTGTTCAAATCACAAAAAAGCTGGCTAAGAGTCTTTTGTTTTGCACCAGCTGCTGATAACCAATCCACGAAGATGCCGTTCTTGGCTGCACAATTTATTCACAGACGTTTAACAATCCCCATTCTGTCCAAGTGGGAAAAAAAACATAATATTTACTCAGATATTTGATTGCACAACAAGCACAACACATGAAACAAAAAATCAGTGGTGGAGTAATGTCTTTTTTTTCCATTAAATCACCAGTCCCTTTGGAAGTCTCTGCATTAGCCTGCACTCTTTTTTAATTTGTTTAATTTCAGAACTTAGGTGCAAAAACAACTAATTTTTTTTAATTCCCAAGGCCCTAAACTGTACCAAACATTTAGTGTTCCCATTAGTTGTTGGGACATTTCACTAAAAACCACAGAGATATCAACTGTTAGATGAAGAGTCAGAGGGTTACCAAAGTTATACAGGAGCCATGAATGTCTATACAAGGTTTTGTGCCAACCCATGAAATATAGGTTAAGGTATTTCACAGGAATAAGTTTTTAATATCTGGTGCAGGACAGAAAAAGTCAGGGGATCACCCAGATCATTCGGGATTCATCCTCTGGATCCGTACCAAATATAATGGCAATCGACCCAATAGTTGTTGAGATATTTCAGTGAGGATCAAAGTAAAGGACTGCCTGTTAAGCCAACATTGTCATCACAGGAGCCGTTCTGCTAGCGTGGCCAAAAAAACCCTTCTTGCAACAAATAGGCAAAGAACATCTCTAAACCTAGATGGATGTTTGCAGCAAGTACAGCAAGTCATCATCTTATCCATCAATAAAAACAATGTTTTATCACAGGTGGATATAACTGTGTAGTAGCAGATTTTCTGAACTCGCTTTCATTGCTTCAGCATTGCCAGGTGTCTTGTTGACAATAAGGTCAGACATCTTAAAAACCTGTTGTGGTTAGGATAATGTTTGTACGTGTTTTGAAACATTAGCTATATATCATATATTTTTCTTTGATCTCCACAAAATCTTATCTTTTCAGGCATCTCTTTCAGAAACATTATGCACCGCTATTGACAATATCTCAAAGACACATCCTTGACAAAGTTTTTCGGCTTCAAAGTACAAGCCGTACTTTTAAAAAGGACACCTTGTCTGCACCACACTGCATTGAAGGCTTTTTTTTATATGCTTTCTGCTGCACCTGGTGTTATTCAGTGTTGTATATAGTAAGTGTCCTCCAGTGTGTCAGCATTTGGCACCAATCAGCCAGGTTTATGTGCCTATTGTGCTTGGTGAGTTTATGTTTCTGGTTCCGATGTGGAAATACGAGTAGGTTTTTCAGCCCTTTGCAGATTGTGATAGTAGTTTACCATTGCTGAATGAAATAATAGCTGTGATCTCTATGATTATCACACTCTTGTGAAACTTTACATCCACCCTCTAATTGCCCTTTTTGCAAATGCATATATGTTTCAGTATTGGAATGAATATCTCTTAGGTACTGTTAAGATACATTTTTATACTTACTACTTATAATAACTGTATTACTTTGCAGTTTTTTAAACCCTTAACCACCCGTAGGTGCCTTCTAATCAGAAGGAAAGGCCTGCTGCCGCTGCTGCTGCTGCTGCTGTTGAAAATGTACCATTATTTTCCAAGTCAAGCCTTGGTTGAAGACTGAAAGCTGATGAGGTCTCGTGAAGTCTCAGCACTCTCAAAGACATTTCCTTATCAGCTGAAGATAAGGTAACTACATTCATTTCTAAAAAAAAATCAGCACATTTTACAGGAAGGTTTTTATAAAATACTTCAAAAACCTTTCATTTTTGTCGTTACTTTACCCCATGCTATTTTTTTTTTTTTTTTTCAGCTGCTGTTCACACGCAATTTATTTTGCAGCCTTGTGGGTAGACAGGTAGCCGGAAGGCTCCGGGTTTAATCTTGCACCAATCAATGTCCATCGACAGACATGTGTCCTGAGCAAGTATCCCTGAGCAAGCAACTGACCCCTTACCTGATCTCTCATTGTAAGTCGCCGGAGGTAAGAGTGTCAGCTAAAGTTTAAGTGTACAGTAGTCCCTAAAGATAGGTCCTCTGTGCAAAAGCAACCCAGTATCATGGCTATTTGTGAAATAATGATGAAATTCATCTCATTCATCCATCTATAGGATTTGTGTGGATGGACATAATGTATTTATGACTTTCATCATTATTTCACAAACTGAAGAAATCACTGTCTTTCCTAGGTGAACCTTTTGATTACATTTTGTGACTGTTTCTTGTCCTGATCTCAACTTAAGTGCTTTGTACATTTCTGCAAACAGCTTTACAGTATGTAGCTTTACGATTCTTTAGGTTCAATTTTAAATTTTATGTGGTGACAATGCTGTACTTAGTCTCTGGTTAGGTTTAGGTACATACAACACTTGGTTAGGGTTAAGAAAAGATCATGTTTTGGCTTGAAATACCTGTTTTGTTGCCACAAACATAGGTGGAGATGTCCCAAGGTCTTGTCACCCCATTTTTTTGCAACACACCCAGCTGGAAATTGTCCTAACTGTCCTTACTTTAGTCACTGGCTTCGCAGTCTTCTCGCTTAACTCCACCGCCATCCCTCCAACACATTAAATGCCAAAATGTTATTCTGACCACTGGGCTGTGCCAAAACTAACCAAATACTGGATGCTAACCTTGGAATCTTCATTCAGTCAAAGAAATGTGGAGCATCACAACAAAAATTTAATTTTGTGCCCATGTTCACAAATCCTATACATTTTATTTTTGTGACTATTTCATGAATTGCTGTGATCTATGTTGGTAAATGTGATATTTTAATATATGCAAAAAGCAACACAGACATATCTTGTATCACACATCATCCACAATGAACTTTCCTTTCATTGTATACTACTTGCATTAACCAGGGTACCATTTCATATTGACATTCAAGAGTGCAGTGAAGAAGTTGTACCTGCAGGCAGAGCGAGCAGGGGTCTTAATTAACATAAGTAAAGGGTGGTGACAGGAAACAAATGAGCCCACACATGCCACTCCAGGCCATTTATCAAGAAATTATACAAGCAAACACTGCATTATCTCTCTATCTTTGTATTTCCCACCCTCTTTCCCCCATCTGCTCAGCCTGGCCTCCTCTCTCTATCCATTAGTCATTCTTTATCCATTTTGTGAGCACGCATTTAGGTGAGCATGGGGAAGAATAAATACAGTGTGAAGTATATTTGTATGGCACACATTGAACACTTGCAGGAGAGATGACAGTACAGCGCTGGTGGATGGACACAGGGGGGAAAGGAAAAGTGTGAGGACAGGGTTGAATCAAACAGTCAATCGAGTCAGCGTGCACCTTATCTGAAAGTGCCACCCGCTTCCTTCAATGGGAATCCACTTCCCCCGCACCATTATGAGAAAGCGAGACTTCTCTCCATAAGATAATCTATACGTTGTGGATTGAAATGACTGATAGATTCTTGGGCTGCAGTGACATTTTTAAGGGTCAACCATAAAAGACAAGTAACATCTGAGATGGAGGAAAATCATTACTCTCCTGGTTTACGCCTGCTTATCATGCTTCAGCAGCCTACGCTCGGAAACATATGCAGAGAGGGGGAATAAAGAATATGCTTGTGTTTTTATGCACGTCAGGTGTTGAGGCTGCAAATCAAATTTCATCTCATCATTCCCCCTGCTAACGTAAATTACACACTTGAACCAAAAACTTGGATGCTGCCAGCACAGGGAAATAAATCTGATAACACTGATACATCTGGCTGGAAGGAAATGAGTCGCGCTACAGAAACAGTGACACGTTTTGAAGTGCTATTAGCAAATCAAGCCTATACTGTACGGAAGAGATTATTCAAATGAAATGTTGAAAAATGTGTACCAATAGTGGTCAAGGTTTACAATTGTCGGTCAAAGAACCTTTTATTTGAGACACAATAGCGTGGCACGAAGATTTAGGAGTGGCTTTATGACACAGTCTTTGATTTCAAAGAGCCAGCCTCTTGTGGTCCAAGATAATAAATCACTCATACCATGCACAGTCCATCCACATTACACCCTACCAAGGTAGAAGCATGAGAAAAATATGTGTAAGAAGAAGCTTTTTCCATTGTTCCTTTCTGAGGCATGCTTGGCTTTGCCTCAAGGCTGAGCTTTGTCTTTGCCTCCTGCTTTCCTTCTTCTGACAATCCTTGGGGGTTGGTGTGCATAAAAAAGTAAGGAACTGATTGAACTTATAGCATGCTGCTATGCTTACAGTCTCTCTGACACACACATACAACAGCTGTGCGAGAGCAGCAGGCTAGTTCTATTTGCGATTAAAAAGGATACAGTCATAATGGCATGCAGCAACACAGTGTTGTATCATTAAGGATTCAGTCTGCTCCGCTCCCAATCGGAGGCTTCTCCAAGCAGAATGGCAGATTGGTCGTAGCAGTATATAGCGAGCTATTCCTCACATCACCTTTCTCATTAGCTGCACATATTAGTGCAGGAATTAATGCTTCAAAACACCAGGGAGGATTGTTCATTTGTAGATCCCTTGTTAGCTGCTACTCTGCTTAGTGGCTCAGTTTGAAAATTCAAGAGAACTGATAGTTCAACGATAGGTTCCTGTCACTGCTGGATAACAATCACTTTTGGGATGCACACAGATCATTTAGCTCCAGGCTAGGTCACCTCCACCCTATATACATAAAGCTTTAATCTGACTTCAGTGGGAGAACAATAGGCCTCCGGTCACCTTTACTGTCAGACTGTCTTTATTGCTAGAATAATGTCGAGAGGAATTTTGGTTTGATGAGACATCAAAGCACATAAAGTTTGAATAATTCAAGTATTTCACAATCACATTTCAAACTTGAGCGCGTCCTTAAAATCCGTTCAGATACATGAACTGTTTTGAGGTTTCAAGAATGTTAGATGGGTGGGTCTTACATTTTTAACGACCCCTACAGGTCTATACAAAAATCTCTGAGATAGATTTGAATCAGTTTCACACAATAAATTCTGCATTGGCTCAGTCTGGCAATGCACGCGTGACAAATTAGAGATGGAAATTACAAATCCCTTCACATTGGTTCAGATCAAAGCATAAGTTTACCAATATGGAAATTCAGTCATTATCTGCTCTCTGGGTGTACAGAATTTCCTAAACAACTGAAGTAGATGGGGACTTGTTTTAAAATGCTAATGCTTTTAGCTTAATGGCTACAGTGAAGATTTTGGCTCATTAAAAGGGTGTGAATATTGTATTTTCAAATAATGTGGGACCTCAGAGCTTCAGATGAGCTATATAGCCATTCTATGTCCGTTTTCAGTTGTAAAACAAATCACCATCTACTACTTCGGGTTTACAAGAATGCTGCAACGCTGTTTTGCTGTGAAGCTCCAGAAATGTTTTGTTGACTGTGAAACTGAAGCCAATTTTACATAGACATTGGAGTGGGTAGATAAAGACTAGATTTTCATTTTAGCTGCAACAATTTCTTCAGTATCTGTCTGGAGTCTGTTTATGGCACAGTGAAAGGAATTTCCCAACTTTGGCTCCACCTGCAAAAGTCCTGATTGTTTGTTTCTCAATTCATATAAAACAACACTAGACCTATGGTTTGAGACAAAATTGGTGATAGCATGGTAATTCCCATGAAAGCTGCTCATTCGCACTTGAAGCCAAACAGATTGGCTTCCCAGGTGTAATATTACCCAGATTAGTGCCTGGTTTAACCCTCTGCTACCTTAAATGAGTTGAGAGAGCGGGCCTTCAAACAATGTGTTGGGTGGAGAACAAGCGATGGTGAGAGAATGAGAGATTGCCACTTCAGAAACATGCACGTGTTCAAAAAAGAACTCATTACACGACAATATATGTGGTGTCATTTGCTAAATATGCTTTTGTAAAGACAAACCCAGCTTCGTGATGTTTTTCATTTTATGGAGGGGTAGTAAAATAGTGAGTAGCGATCTATAACCAGAATCATCAGAAACAATGAACTCTGCAGAGCTGATGGAAACTGCAGGGTTAGCTGATACATTCTCCTTTTCCTAATACATACAAGAAGTGATGCATTGCATTGAATTAATTAAGGATATGGTATCTTATAGATGCAATGTCTTGCCAACTGTTCTAAAAGTAATACTGTTGAGGTAAACTTTGCCTCCACTGAAAGCCACTCCTGCACCAGTCTGCAGGGTTAATATTCACAACCATATCCTGACCGGAAGATGAGTGTCAAACACTTTGACAGTGTGTCAAGTACAAGAACAGAGTGTAATGAACTCCTACATCCCACAGAGATATTATTGTCCTTTCATCTGCGAGAAAAAAAATCAACAGTATGCCTCTGCAGTGAGCTAGAGGCTTGCTGAATAAACCATGGATGAGTCTAAATGTGTGGACATTTTTTGTGTCATGGCTAGGGACAGCAGTGTTGAATCAATCCCTCCAGGCATGGAACAGCCTCAGGCAATTTTAAGGAGAGCTCTTACTGTCAAGCCCAGAGGAGTAACAGTGCTGACAACAGCACTGAGGTGTCCTGAATCAGACGCTCAGATTTGTCTTTAAACTTTAAACTTGTGCGTAGCTTCAGCTATAATTGTGAGATGCAGAGATAAGGGCTAAGAATTACCCTGCTAATCAGTGATGTCTGATTGATCATCACTCTTTACAACACTCGTGTTCGCTTTCTCATGAACTCAGTAGAACTTATAAAGCGCTCCACTCGATCAGCACCCCTGAGCATTTTTGTAGCTACAGCAAAGTAAGCATACTCCAAGCCAGATTTATGGATTTTCCAAAGATATAATAGTGCCTTAATTGCATGTTGACTTTTTGGGGAGAGTGTGATGAAATCCAGAGAAATCTTAAGAGCAATCTTATGCATGTTCAGAAAGTGTGGTTGCTAGTTCATCTGCTGCCTTATTTTTTTCAATCAACAGTATTTTTGAAGTTTATAATGAGGGCGCCAGGGAAACAATTTTAATGCACTAAAAGAGATCAAATGAGAAACAGAAGAAAAACAGCAAAGAAGTCGGCATCATTCAAGGGACCAGTCGCAGAACTGCAAGTGCTGCATGAGCAGCTCTGTGTCAAAAAAGCTTTATTGCATTAGTACCATTGCATGACACAGAGTAGCTGAGGCTCATACATGCCGACCGACTCTTAACAGATCTTTCAACTTAATCCAAATATTCCATTGAAAACCATAATGCATGTCTGACTCCCATTACTTGACAATGCACTGTCATGGTTTTTTGCAAAAAGGTCCTTGAATATGAAAGAATTTGCAACATTCAATTCATTTTACAAACAAAAATAGGGCAGCATATTACAGCTTACTACTGCTAGCTGTGGCTGCCATTTCCAAGCTAGTTAGCCCAGTTAGCTTTACAGGTGTCGGTCCCAATATCTGACTCTGACCAGACTGGGAGCTCCAAACCCTGGTGGAGAGTTGATGTTAATTACACTGCTAGCACAGGAGCTTTGGACCACCCAGAGCTGGTAATGCTTGAGAAAGGTCAAGGCCAAGATGGGAACCAGAACTTGAACAAGGCGAGAGGGCAACTTAATCGTGGCTGCTTAGACTGATGGAGTCCTTTTTGAAAATGTGAAAATGCAGCGCAGAGGTGCTTTACATCAGTTCCAACCAGAACTCTGGCTCCAGGGACAATGAAGACAATGTGTTCAAGTAGCAGGACAGGTGTGAAGTGAAAGAACAGTGAGAGGGATGTCAGGTATCAGTCAGTGCCCATCTCTGGAGAGGATCTTACGACGGGGTCAGCCCCTGGGTGCCAGGAGCCAAACACAGCAAGAATTCCTGTTGTGTGTTGTTTGACTGAGGGCCAGACAGGACTACAGTGACTCATTGTCCTTTAGAAGTATTGCAGGAAAGGACAGGCAGGGGCTTTAGTAAACTTTAGTAAATATCTCTGCAACACAATACATAGACATCTTTGACATAACATTAAAACTGTTTTTTTTTTCACTTTCCACGGATAATCTAAAACCTTAGTGGTTGGAGCCCCATGTTTTAAATTAGATATCGTACAGGCAGCTTTAGCTTTTTATGTATTTCAGTGTACAATGAATATGTTGTCAAAAAATAAGATGACAAAAACTGTGGTGTTGCGGATCATGTAACTTTGAAAATTGCTAGCATAATAAAAGGTTGGCGTGCAGCGAACAAGTCCTGTGATGTGTTTTCAAAAAGTTTACAGCTGCATTATTGCATTTCTATAACTTGACTATTACACAAAAACAAAGGCAGTGAGTTATTCACTGTGATGGATGATGCCTATCTTAAGCAAATTGGGTTTTCTTGGACATTGAAATTAACTGAAACTAATGGCTGCCTGGCAGGTAGGAAATCAATCTAGAAACTTGGGGTATGCATTGGAAAATGGTTGACAGCAATGTAAAGTATTAGCAATTTGTAGTTAATGGGCCAAAGCATGCAAAACCACTGGTGCAGTTTTTAAATCCACCAGGCTGACCCATTATTAGTGGAAACAACACTACCACAGTATCAAGATGTGTTGACATTTCTAGTAAACCTTTGGTCAGCAGTTTGCTTTTATTGCCTCGGGATATGATGCACATTGTGAATAAAAAATAGATGATTTAAAACCCTGACCACAAGTGGGGCTAGACTGTGCTGAAACATTCATTTTGGTTCCAAGCTAAAGATATATTTCTCCATAACGATAATATCACAGACAAACAAAACACGGAATTCACTCAAAACCACAGAGGTGACGATGGAAAAAGAGCATTAGGCGTACCATAAAAACGTCAGCATTGAATTCATGATATACAAAATCATTTTTTAAGAATCAAAACAGGGAAGAGATTCAGATTCAGATGATTATCTTGCTTTAGTCTATAGAACGAGAAGTCCCCTTAATCCAGTTCTAAGGGCTATCATTCCCCCCCCCAGCCTGATCAGAAGCATCCTTTGGACAATATGAAAATCAGGGGGGATACAGAAGGTGATTCAGGAGAAGACTGAAGAACAACCGTCAGACATGCATTTCAGATTTTAACAAAGGGATTATAAAGATGAGCTCCTCAAGGGAGCTTATAGAGAGGCAATATTATGTTACTGCAAAGACTTGCTCATAGAGAACACAAGAGTCTCGAAACCCACATCAGCTTACTGCGTGAGCCAGAGGTGTAAAGTGGTCTTGAAAATCAAACACATAGAAAAGGAAGAATAAGGCAAGTCTTCAATCGGACCTTAGTCTATCCATTGCTCACATCCTCTTTTTTCCCATCTGATTTGCTCAAGTTTCCAAGGTTTGATAAAACGTGCCCTCTGCGTGCCAGAATGAACACAGCCTTAAGAAATCAATTTGATTCACTGGACACAGTTTAAAAGTTACTTTTATGGCACTGCTCTGCATATGTATGTTTTTTCTTTGGACCTGGGGGTCTCCCACAATTTCTGCTCTGTTATCTATGTTAATTTGGCCAACCATGAGATACATCACTCAGGTCCAGTTCTATGTCTGCAAGCCAAGTCCTGTCAGTAAACGCCAAACTAATAGAAAACAAGTGTTTTAATCCCAGAGTGATGATATATTGACATTTTGGGAAATACTGATACTCACTTTCTTGCTGAGTGTTGCATGAGAAGCGCAAAACATTATATACGTGAACCAAATACGGACGGCATTGCTTCAAAGGTGGGTGCTGTTCAAAGACCTGTAAACTGCTGGATTACAAATATTGCGTCGCGAGTGTTGCCCTGAATCACTGTGATTTGTTGCAGGGGTGACGTCTCACTCTCTCTCTACAGTGTTACTCTAAAAATGCGCTCAGTTACCAAAATTTGGCACCGATTGATGTAACATGAATTTGTACTCTGTAGTAGTGATGTGATTTGGTCGATAATGTTACTTAAACCAAAACACAATTGGCAACTGACTTATTCTGTCATTTCTTTCACGACGTGTTTAACGAGATAAAGCGTGTTGATTGGTAGACTGTAATCGTGCTGGTAGGTGAATTGTGCTACTTTTGGATGGAGCCAGGCTAGCTGTTTCCCTGTGTTTCCAGTCTATGTTCTAAGCTATTAGCCGCTAGCTTTTGCTTCATAGTTACTGTACAGACATGAGAGTGGCATCAATCTCCTCATATAACTCTCAACAACAACATGAATAAGCATATTTTCCAAAATGTCAAACTATTTCTTTAAAAATATAATGTGCAGTTGTTGGCCTCTTCCATTTAAAAGCTGTTGTTCTCCAGTCAACTCTAAGTCCTGGAAGATGACTGTTCCAACAAATCAATAGCAAAACTCAACTACACACACAGGGCATCCTGCAGTGGACTCTCTACTGTAAATCAAACAAGATAATGCATGTTAACATTGTTCTAAAAGAGACATGAGTGGAGTAAAGGAAACAGTAAATGCACAATTATGTAGCCAAGAGCTGAGGTTGAGGGGAAGGTGATACTCAATGCTGCCACTTCTGCTCGCAATGTGCAAAAGGAAAAAAGGCAACATAGTAAAATTGCAGTCTGCCTGATTTTGTAACCCCTGCTGGAAAGGATGCTTGCATGTGTTGAATACCTAACTCAAAAGGACTGTAAACTGCATAGAAGCACAGCAGCAGGCATGTCACAGCTGAATACAGACCACCATTGTGAGGTCACAGAGGGAGCCATCTGTTCAGGCGGCATCTGTAATATCCCCCCAACATTTGAAGTGGGACACACGCGTGGCAGGTTCTTGACAAAGTATCAACACATTGCCCTCTTTGCAATACAAAACACACTGGGTAACTTTTAAATAATAATAATAATTTTCACCAACCTATGTATTCTGCCTTTTTTCTTTCCAATGGCTGACAATATTTCTGGGGGGCTTTGTTTGCACAGAAAGAAATTTTGAAAAAATAATCAGTTATCATGAAGAAATAATGCAAAAAAAGCCTGAAGCTGCAAAATCTCCGGTGAGAAATGCAAACGCAACAATTTAGTATTTCCCAAACTTTAGCATTTTCTATTTTTCAATCACCCAGTTTCTATCAGATGTCTCACGTTTGTTTTTTGCTCCCCACTCGAATCCCCTCTGTGCACAATTATCTATTTTTATCAGTAATTTGTCTTTTTCCTCAAATTCTTTGTCCTTGTCCTGTCTCTTATCCTGCCCGAGTCATTGTGTTTCTCCTCTAATAGAATTCTGAAGTTATCCATTAAGGTGCTCTTGTTTTTCTGCTTCTTATCTGATGTTTCTAGCTGCCTCTCTGATTCAAGTGTGCTTCACTCTTTCCAAATCTGCTTCCATGAGTGGCTTGTCATTTTCTCTCAGCTATTTGTTACCTTTCTCTTCGCTTGACATAATGCATGGTTTTCAGTTTCTGCCTTCCATGTGGCTCTGAACATTCTGTGCCAGTGGCTTTCACTTTCTCATGTCTGTCTTAGCTGTTCCACTTTCCTGCTCCTCTGAGTCTGACCTTTACCACACACTGCTGCTTATTACCCATAAGGTCATTTCTATTTCCTCGTTTTGACTTAAGGGTCTTTTCTTACAGTTAACGCCTAGATTTTCTCCCAGGTGGCTTTTAGTTAACAAGGCAGTCAGAGAGTGCAACATCTCATCGCCTGCTAACATGCACAGTAAGCCCATAGGTCAAGGTCTTGGATTTGATTTTATCCTAAAGCTCCACGGAGCATTCTGAAGCGCTTTTGTTGGATGTTCCTGCTGCCAACAGTGAAAAATGTCTTGGTGACTGAAAAATATGAATTTAATGTGATTGATGAGTGACTGTAATAATTTGCTTTATCTTTTTCTTTCATTTTCACTTAAGCGATTCTTGAGTGTCCACAGTAAGTTATACTTTACTGGTCATCATTCCAAGCGTGTCACAATACTGAGCCATTGATTCATTCATCATTATATTTTTGCCCACTTATCCTGAACTAGAGACTGGGTAAGATTGCCTGTCTCTGCTCACATTGGGAGAGGCGGGCTAAAAGCCTGGAGCAATCTGCAGTCTGTCACAGGGACATATACAGGCAGACTATACTTCATTTATATGGATAAATTAGAAACTCACGTAACCTACATGCCTCTGTGTATGTAGATAGATAGATAGATAGATAGATAGATAGATAGATAGATAGATAGATAGATTTTTTCATCCTTGCCTAAAAACATTTATGTATCACATGCAGTTTTGGCATTAAACACAGGGTGGTGCATTAATTCAGGAAATGCATATAGCTAAGCATCAAGTGAAAGGGACAGGTGTATGAAACAGAAAACAATCATCACTGACATCATGTCAATCTCGCTTTAGCAATGTTATATTGGTTAAAGTTAATTGACAGTCGTTTTTGACAAACAAAGACAAACTTTGCAGAATCTAAAGTACAGTGGTTTAATTATTCCTGTATTCGATATTTTTCTTGAGTCATTTAAAGAAAAGAAAAAAAACAGCAACAACATAACAATATCAGCTGAAAGGTCCCATATTATAGAAAGTGAGATTTCCATGTCTTATTAATTGTAAAGCAGGTCAAAGTTTTATATAAATACTGTGAAAGTATTCAAATGTCAATCTTGTGCCTTTAAATGGGCCATCTGGACTTACTTAAGGTTGTAATGTCAACTGTACACTTGCTCTCAGCCTTGGTTGCAAGAACACCGGCAGAGCTTATTTTGAAACACGATGGGCAGAGCCTGCTCAGGCCCGTGAGAGCTGACCAATCAGAGCAGACTGGACATTTTAGGAGGGGGGCGTTGAAGAGACAGGCACTAAAACAGAGCATTTAGACAGAGGGTGAATAGAGGTGCTGCAGCAATGAACAGTAAGGGAAATTAAAGCATGTCAACATTTTCTAGTGGACACCCTGAATAAAGGTATGAACCTGAAAATGAGCATCATATGGAACCTTTACAATGATTGCACACTAACATCAGGAATCAGTATCGCCAAATGCAAATTGTATTGTTATTATGTAACCCCACACAAAGATATTTCAGGGTTCCTAATTACAGTAAGAATACCGGTGTCGATATACAGATAAAAAACCTCATTCAACTAAACCAACATTGTACTTACTGGTTCAAAAGTATAACGGAGTATCACTGGCTCACTTTATTATTGACTCAGATCTAAGCTGTAGATGAGGAATATGAATTTAACCGCATTGTGCCACTGCAGCACAAGGTCAGAGCTTTTGTGTCTCAACTTCAGATTAACAAAGAGTCAGCTCAACTTACTGTTTATAATGTGCTCAACTCCGGCCTGTTCAAAAAGTCTTAAAAAACAAATGACTTGCTGCTACAGATGCCTTTATCATATAGAGTGTTATTCATTGAAAAATGACTTTCCTGATTACAATATTTGTTGGAAATTTCAGTTATGTTTAATCTATGACTATGTATGTATGTTCTATCTATGACGTTGACCTGTAAAGGTGAATAAGGAACTGATATATCTACAAATTGCTGGTATATGTCTTGGTTTATAAACTGATAAAATTACATACCACAGATCAATGCAAAATACTGGCATGATAACAAAGCTTTGTCATTTATTTTTTTGCTTTGAAAATGGAGCTTTTTAGCTCTAGTGAAATGCTGAACAACGCCAACGATGCACTTGTAGTGCAGTGTAGCACCATTGTCGAGTAGTTGAAAATGCCTACTAAAATCCCAGTTTTAAAAGGCTTTTTCATCCCAAAACAGAGGCTAAGTCAGAAAGTGAGTTCTGAAAGTCAGAATTCAGTGCACTCGGCCAAGTAATCATTGAGTCATTGGTATTGATCGACAGCTCTATCAAACCTACACAGATATACTATGGTCACCTTTGCTGAAATGGGACTTTTGGAATTTTGAAGGATGAATTTGTGAAGAAGTGCAGGTAATGCTCCTGCAGCTGCTGTTTGACATGATGTGCTATACTTTCACTGATACATTCTTAGACTCCATGCTTTCTCTCCACGTCCTGGAAAACTAAACAACCTTAGACAGCAGAGTGTTTGATTTATGTCTCTTGTGTCTCTCTCCCCTTCTGCTGCCTACTGTCTAAATATTGTAAACCTATAAAGGATGATGTGATTGAATTGTATCCTGAGCACAAATTGTTCCAAAAAATGAAATAAACGGTATGACTCCACCAAAAAAGAAAAAGAAAAACGTTATGGAGGGCATAACAAGGGCTTTGAAAAGACATTTATGTATTACTGTCAGGAATTGAAATTGCACAACTTTATCCACATTTTTCCGAAGGATTTGTAGGAAGTTTTCTGGAAAGAAATATGGAATGTAATCTTGCGCTAATATAGGTAAAGCCCATGTTCTGAGATGTATGTTTAAGCTCATGAGTGAGGGTCTGTTGTCGAATCCTGGAGGATGGTGCGTCTTATTAAATAAAACTTAAATATGACTGAACAGCTGACCTAATAAATAAATAATAATACATGGAGGTGGAGGACGGACTCACGTATGTTGACACTCTAGAGGTCACGCTTACTCAATTTTAGCTCACTAGTCAGTTAAGGGGAATGCAAGGTAAGAATCAATAAAAACATTTCATAACAAATTCAAAAATTATGATCCTGAGGTACAAAGAGGATCAGGAGGCTGTTGGATGCTTCCTCCTAGAGCTTTCATCACCCACGAAATCAACAAACACATGCAGAGAGGAGTACTGAAATCCATTCTAGTGTGGAAAAACATGGCGAATCAAAAGCTCTTTAAAAAAGAGAGAGGGGCCAGAGATGCTGTGAGAGTCAAACTTGTTTCTTACTGGTGCCTGTGTAAAAATGAGCCCTTCAGTCGTAGTAACACTGTACCAGTTTAACTACCAGAGGGGAAAAAGAAACAGCCATTTACAGCCAACAAAAAATACCGTAAAGGGGTCTGGTGATGACATGAGACCTTTCAGTTAATGATACTCAAGTTTGTATTTATATACAGTAAACAAAACAAAAAAAAATCAGTGGTGGGTGGGGGGCAAAGCTGGTGGCGTGTTCCATAGTCTGGGGGGCTGCAATAAAACTTTTATAATGGCTGCCACTGCAACTGACTGCTTTACCATCTGTCTGGACAATGAAGATGACATTACGTAAGTAAAACTAATGAAAACAATGATGTGTGAGGTTGCTTTGACATGTCGTAATATGTTGACTGATTACTTGGGATCTCTTCCGCAGCAACGGTAATATCTTTTCCCCATAGCACTGACAAGGCAACAAAAAGCAGCGATGACATCCCTCCTTATGAGAGCCAGCAGTTAATGTGCCAAAACATTTACTTAGTCTTTGTTGTGATGCAGATCTCACTGTTGTTAGCAACAGACATTATTGTCACAGCCTCTATTGTTTACTCACGGCAAACTCCTACTGTAGATGAGGCCAACTGATGATGATGTGTACATTTGAGTGTAACTTTGTATTTAGTTTATGTGATGGAGGGGAATTGAATCATAAAAAATGCATAGAAAGTGAGTTAGCAAACTGATTTGAATATGTGCTGCAGTCGATGTTTGGTTATTATCATACTCGGCCCAGTGTAATATGTTGGCAGTTCCCGTTTCTGCAGACCACAAATACCAAATTGACATTTCTACAGAATGTGTCTTATCAGGTTCACATTACATGTAAATGAGCTGACTTGAGAGGTGGCAGAGATGGCAGTGGCGTGAAAGCTATTGACCAGAAGGCCAGGGACTGTTGATAGAGATTGCCTTTTAATATTTGTACTTGTGAAACCATTGGATATTTTTGACAGGACATCTTGACATTTTCCAGCCTTGTTTGTGGCAACAAACCAGATATTTTTGACGAGACATTGGGACATCTCCAGCTCCAGGTATTTTTAAACCAAAACGTGATATTTTCCTAAGCCCCACCAAGTGTTTTGTGCCTAAAACTAACCAACCTAAGAAGAGCACTGTCACACCATAAAATGGAAAACTTAACCTCAAGAAATGTGAAGTTGAAACACAATGAAATGTGATGTAACAACATATCCGTGGTTTACAGAAACGTTCTGTACATTGCCTACATGTATTTTGGTGACTGGTTCGTAATACTAGATGTAATAGTTAAACTATAACTATTTCTGTGCATCACCTGTCAGTGTTAGGGTTAGGTCAGGGTCAGGTTAGCTCTTACTTGTCATGTTTGTGTTTGACAAGGTGCTGTACTTGTGCCGCCTGCCACTTTTTGGCTAATATGGAATTGATCTGCTCTGAATTAGATGGTGTTGGATCGGGGGTAGTTTAATCGTGTTCATCAGCAATATGTTTTGCAGCCTGAAGAAAAATCAATCTGTCTGACATTGTACTGTGTTGAATGACTTACCTGGCTGTCTGGAGTCTCCTATTTTTCTTCCTGCAAATGGATTATCATAAAGATCATTTCACAAAATTCTCATTATATTTTGAGCAAACCCATTAGCTTTCTTCAAAATTAAAATTTAAATATTGGGTTGTTTTTTTTGCCTTTATAGGTGTATCAGTGTCTCCAGTCTTTTGTAGCATCATCTTAGTTCTTTTGGTTCTTCACTTTGAATGAATGAATTGAATTGTCGGAGGCGGCCCAAAACTAACAAATCAATACTTCTAAAATGCTATTTAAGTTTGATAATTTACCTCCGTATGCATGTTATACTATAATTGTACTGTGTATAAATGGAGTCAAAACTACAATGTCTACAGCTCATACTTAACTGTTATGCATGCACCTACTAATATTCACAGGCCACGTTCCTTCTTACAAAACAAGTTAGAGAAATAAATAAAATACAATAGTAAGATTACCATTTACTGTGACACGATGTTATACGATGTAATCATTAGTCTCCTTTACATTTGATTCATAGCTGTCAAATTGGGAATTTCCCTTTTTCAAGTTTCTTCCCATCTTTAAAATGAAATCAAATTCACTCTCACCTGCTGTAAAATTTGAACAGTTGACTTTCAGTTCACTTTACTCCACCTAAACAGTAAGAAGAACAAGAGGCAGCCACAATAGTCCCCCATGAGCTACATACCTCGACACAAACCAGAATCTGTAAAAAATCATCAAACAGAAAAACATAAAAGAAAGTAAGTTAAGAATTTAAGAGATTCCTGCTCTATCCAACCACTGTTGTGCAAGGTCACCATCTCCCCCTACTGGAGAAACACCATTTGTACTGGGGAACATGATCAAACAATGTGCAGCAGACCGTATTAGACTAATACACAGTCTCTACACTGCAGATTAGTTTATGGATTGTAATTTGCAGCAAGCACACTGCAGTGTGAAGAGGTTGAACAGTGTAATTGTTGGACTATAAAATAATAAATATATGGCTGTAAGCGTGCACCAGTTTTAATGCAAAGCAGACTGTTTTACATCAGCATGCCAACTGACAGGCTTATTTGTATTCCAGTCCATGCCTCTGTAACCCTTCCAGGCACCGGCACATGAGGCTCACATGGGGACTAGGTGGGATAACTGCTGCAGGGCCACCAACCTGTCTATGTCACAAAATGGGTGGACTACAATTTAGTCAAGGAACGTGCTAATGATTTTTACTGATTAATGTTTTTTTTTTGGGAATATAAATAAAACTTGTATGATAAACATGGGGCTGTCTGAAAATTGTAAAGGGAGGAAAGGGGGTCAAAAAACTTATCTTTAGGCTGAAGGTAAGGCAGCCTGACATATTGGGGGGAGAGCAGAGGAAGGTCTTTAAATTTTTCGTCCTAAATTCCAGCCTTCCTTTGCAATGCATTTAATAGTTAAATAAATAGGTGCATCATGAAGACAACATTTACTGTGCCATGGTTCATAAAGGTGAACTTTGCCTTGAGTATTTGCTACTAATGGGTCGGACTCGACCTTCATTTTGATCTTAACTACACACCTGTAAAGTTTTGTGACTGCATCTTTCACAATTGTGATGCTATCGAACTGACACATTTATCTACAGACAGACAGACCGACATATAAACACATTTCAAAGTACACAAAACTGCTTCTGTGTCACTTCCCAAAATAAAAAGTGTCTCCATATGTTGACATGATGAAACATACACACACACACACACGCGCACGCACACACACACACACACACACACACGCACACACGCACACACACACACACACACACACACACACACACACACACACACACACACACACATTTTTTAAATCAAGATGAGGATTCAAAGAAGCATATTTATTCCCACTCACCACCCCAATCATTTTCATATAGTCCCTAAATGGATGTCTCCATGGTGGCAAGCCTACACTGTCATATCATGTAAACATCAATGCACACACATATACAGTGTATTTTCTTCAGTCTTCTCCAGCATCACAAACCTGTCTTCACCACTTCAACATCAAAAGGTCGCATATGTACTGTATATGCTGTATGTATACTGTACACAGTCTTTCTGCACTGTGCCACAGACTAACATCTCTGCAGGGAAAATGTGAGGAGACGTCATGCCAACCACCATCAGCCCACAACCACCCCACCCACCCTACAGTGTGTCAATTGCATTTTGCTAGCCACCAGCCTCTTTCCTGACTGTTGGTTGCTCATTTAGAGGAGCTACAACAACTACAAGTTAAAAAAAATAATCCCCCAAACTACAATGAACTGGCATCCTGACAGGTTAGAGGGTGATGCAGACTGATGGAAAAGTCAATAATGACCCTCCAGACCAGCAGGTAATATGCCCTGGCTGTGATATACTACCAGACCTTTGATCATAGAGGGTTGACTGCCATTACTAAGCTTCCAACTATAAAAAGAAGAAAGTATTTCATGAAATGTTGATGAAGGTTCTCAGTCATCCAGGTCATGGTGCTGTCTGAGTGCTGTATCGTAGGCAACTGGACTTGTTTCACTTTCTTGAAGACATTTCACCTCACACCCAAGAGGCTTCTTCATTTCTAACTAACTGGAGGGCAGTTGCAGGCTTTTAAACTCTGTGTGGGAGTGTCCTTACAGAGTCATTAAGGACACGTGTGAGCTCTGAGTTTCAGAGTTGTTAGGCCCACTTCATGTGCCTTCATGTGGGTTGCTAGGACTAAGTGAGCCCAGGTGTGAATGGTTGTTAAGCTGACGGGGGAGAGAACTCAGTACTGCAATTGAGGTGGGTGATAATGTCATAGGCCACCTCCTCTGTTCAAAGACGGTCGTTCCAGTTTGACATAGATGGATTCTTTTGAAAGAAAATGGATGCACATAGATGGATTCTTTCAAAAGAATCATCCATGTCAAACTGGAATGACTGAAGTGACCAAGTTTACTCGGTCACTTCAGTGGATGAAGCTTGAATGTGTAGTGTAAATACAGTGATTGAGAGCTGGATGTATATGGTATAAGATAGTAATCAGAGGTACTGGCCATACTGACCAGCAGAGGACAGTGTCACCCCATATGGAGGAAGCCTATGGGGAGATTTTAGGGTGGGGGTGTATTCAATATGTGTCATATGGTTCAGTCAAAACAGCAGATTTACCTATTGTGTTGTCATTGCATAACAACAATGCAGATACCCCAAAAGAAAATCTGAAAATTTACAGGGCAAACATCATCAAATAGGTATTTTTCTCTTGTGTAATGTAAACATACTGTATAACTATTGTGAAACTCTAATTAAACCAGACTCAAAGTTAAAGACTTAAAGTTACCAGACACTATACATTGGATGTTAAACATACACTCCTATCTGTGAATCTGTACTTCTTCTTTTTTTAATGCATGACATGAAATGGACAAGGTTCATTCTCTAGGAAGCCTGAATGTGTTTTGATATTTCTGACAAGTAAGCATCTTGGCCAACTTGTGTTGCTTGTGGAAAGGTCAGGGCTTATTAATAGTCATCTTCTCAAAAAAAAATGTGAATGAACATGAAGATCAACAACAAATTTCATGGGACAATAATCTTTGATAAAAGCTCAACCCAAGGCTGCAGAACACTACACAGATTTAATCAAAGGCAGATAGTCTGATCAACATTCTTCTGGCAGTCGCTCAGGTGAGAGTGTCTTACAGTGAAGTAAGAACAACATACAGTAAAAATTCTTCCATTCTTCCACTTTTTTAGATTACCACAGATTTTCATTACAGATCTGCTATGATTTCAATGAAGCTTAACAACAAGATTAAGGTAGTAAAATACGTGCATGATATTATCCTCAGATCCAGATAACTTTGTAAAATATTAAAGGCATTTTCCATTTATTAGAGCACCTCAAAGCTACAGTTAACAAGAAGAAAATGTGTCTTTTAACCTCCTCTCTACCAATTACCAGCTTTCATTCTATTTTGAAGATACTTTCGCATTTTTAACACTACAAGTGAAAACATAATTTTTTTGTGTGTGCTGTTCAAACATTAGATTGTTGGCTTTATCTGCTTCAATAATATTTCATCTTTTACGTGGAAAGAAAATGTCCAAAATACAAATTTAAGTTTTGTTTAAGTTCATAAACTGTCTTTAAAGGCCACTTTCTCAAAATGTTTTTGTTTCATACTTTGAACCGGAATTCTCCACCTCAGTAGCATTTACATACACCGAAGATTCAAGTTTTATTTCTTATCTCTATTCTGAAATAGAGATAAAAAATTCCCTATGTAAAAACCTTTGACTTTAAAGAGGTCATATTATGCTAATTTTCAGGTTCATACTTTTATTTGGAGGTCCTAGAAGAATAGGTTTACATACTTTAGTTTTCAAAAGACACATTATTTTTTTTATACGGTGCATTGCGACAGCATCCCTTTTCACAATGTGTCTTGAATGCTCCGTTTTAGCAACATAGTGACACATCTCGCCTTTGTTCAATCTTTGGTGAGAGTTGCACATTTGCATTACTTAACAGTCAGGATGTTGCCAATCAGGGGCAGAGTAGGGCTGGTCATGACAAGCAAGGTAGTGTGATCTAAAATAACGCTGCTACAGCAATAGCAACTGCATATCTGCTGACTGATGGGAGTGTATATATTTTATAACAAATATATACAAATATATTTATATAATGCCTGTTACATAGTGACACACATACTGTAAGTTACAGAAGTAAAGGATCGATAATGCCTCTCTGCATACTCAAACATAACATTTCAAAGAACCTGTCATACAAATAAGAAATGTCTTAATGTAAGTGATCAACTGGGGAAGTTTCTATCTATTAGTTAAAATGTTTACATAATTTTTACAATCAGCGCTAAGTAACGAACTAACCTAAATTATAATATTTATTCATTCCACCGTCCACAGAAACAAAGTTTAAAATCTCATATTTTTTGCTGGCAGCTGTTGTTTGAAAATGTGTTGGATTATTATTATTATTAGGCGGGCTGCATAAGAAGATTACATTTATTTCTCTCACTGGCACTGTAGCACTTCCATTACTAATTCTAGATGAGGGGTTTTTGTGTGCCTGTCTAGGACTGGAGGTGAGTGAAAAATATTGTTGAATTGAAGAATAGTTCAGGAGGCAGAAGTCTGTGCACAAAACCTTTTCACATGCACACACTCTTATCCAAATAATTCATTTCTATGTCCTGACTTTGTGAATAACAGACTGTGCAAAAGCTGAAGTGTTTACGCTCACCAAAACTAGTCTCCTCGCTGCCCTTGTCTCTGTCTCATTCTTCACTACTTCCTGCATGGTTTACATTTGCCTGAGGCTTTCAGGGTCTTGTCCAGCTCTATGACATTAAATGAATCCTCTCGGGCGGCACAAGTGAAGTATTGTGAGTGAATACATGGCCAACTTGATTATTTTCATTGCTTGGCTCCACTTTTGAAGGAGACAAGTGGAGAAAAACACAGCTTAGCAAACAAGAAAGACTAGATGACAGGGCTGGCAGAGAAAAACTAAAATGCAATTCAGAGAAATTCAACAGGGGAAATTGCCCTTTGTCTCATCAAACAGCTTCAGTCATTCCTAATTCATCTGTCTGTGTTTACTCATACCTATCCAATATTAAAGATGAATAATCTGTCAAAACAGGTTGAGCCTCAATCTTGCTATGTATGTTTAGTACAGACACTCAAATGTTTTTACTGTAACAGTCATCTTGTTACATATTACAAACCCCACTTTGCCACTCTACACAATTCATATTTTGAGTGGCATTAAAAGGCAAACTATGAAGGATTTGTCATTGCGTTTGGTTAACACAGAATTTAAGTTAGCCCCTCCCCCTTGGCTCAATGGTGGAGAGATAGAAAGAGGGACAGAGAAAGCAGGGATGGTCAAATTAGCAGAGAGTCAATGAAAGGAGGGAGTGGTGTAAATGAGAACAAAGCAGTGAATCAGAGAAATAAAATGTTATTTTCTCTTTATTTCACTGCGATCACTTTTCTAAAACACAAATAAACATGTCAACACCTCAGTACAACCCTCTGGATTTTGTGTGAATGCAGGCTTCATTCGGATCCTTGCTCTTTGCCTCTCGGTAGCTCGTCCCACCCTCGGTCAAACAGACACACAGACCTGCAGCTCTTTATACTTCTGTAATAGATAGAGAACAGAGGAGAAAGATGTACGCAGAGATGTAACCTGCTCACCATGTTTTTTTTTTGTGTTAACCTTACACTGTTATTGGCCGGGGGCTATACATCTCTATCAAAAAGTTGGAGCCCAGAAATGTCCCAATCATATCAAAACAGGAATAAAATGAGAAAATACAGGCAGAGGGCTTATACAGCCACAGCCACACACTTCTAGTTGGTCATAAGGGATGATTGAGAGGGATTATTTTTGCAGTCTATGTTGAAAAAAACAAAAAACATTGTTTTTTAGGAAAATCCTAGATGGTATACCTTAAGTTCTAGATGTGTGCTAAGCTAATGGAGCTGGT
Organism: Pagrus pagrus; assembly: GCF_965226575.1. Lineage (NCBI taxonomy): Eukaryota > Metazoa > Chordata > Actinopteri > Spariformes > Sparidae > Pagrus > Pagrus pagrus. Next base: position 18,669,630 of record NC_140207.1, read on the forward strand.
ACATTTCTCTAGTTAAATGCACTAAAATGCAAACAGAGGAGACTGAAGCCTGAATGCTTTGTGTTCATATTGAACAGTTTCAGTTATACTACCATCCAGAGTGCAATTGTAGGCTATAGTTCTCACCTCTTCTTTCATTCATCACAAGTGAAAAACTGAGAAAGGCATAAATATTGCATCAAGAAGCCAGTGTAATAAGCTGCTGGATACAAACCACTCACTGCTATAGCGTTCAGTAGCTGTACTGTTAAATTTGTTAAAAAGACCCACATAATCTATCAATAAATACTGGCTTTCAAGGTAAAAATAGCAATGTCAGTAGAAATTAACTCAACACAGAGGCACATTGCAGAAATGAGAAATTGTGTGATGTGGTCCACCCTGAGTTATGTAAACACCAGCAGGTTTTATCTCATTGCTCTCATATTATACAAAGACAGCATAAACTAGGAACTATCAGAATACAGTATATGTGTGTGGGAGAGAGAAAATAACTGACCACTGAAGAACACTATTGTAGGGTTCATGACACTTTGGTCCACAACAATGTATCTCAAACTTTACAGGATGAATTCAAAATCAATTCAAAATCAATCAAATCAAATTTGCAGCAATTATTCAAAGTTCTCTGAGGGCAAACTACAAAAATGCTAGTGATCTTCCCTGACAGCATTATTAAACGAATGGTCAGTTTACCATTAAATTTACAGAACACCTTTTTACTAACACCATAGACTAATTTACTCTGAAAAGTCATTTACAGTACAGTTAACAATTTTTATGATTTTCATTAAAAAACATACTGCGAACGCAAGTGGTTGATTCAGTTTTAATGCTGGTGAGGAAAGCCATCATGGTGAAGTGGGTCAGGGATGATCCTCCTTCTTTGATGTGGAAATCTCTGGTCTGCAAGGTTGTGACTCTGAAAAAATAGGACACTACATCGATGGAAGGACTGCAGAAATGGAGGAAACGGTTGGAATTTCTGGACTTAAGTGAGGGGGAAATTGGGCATGAATCAGATCCATACATGCAATAATTAGCATTTAATTAAGTCCCTTATTCTTTAAGTTTTATCCCTTATTATTATCAATACATATCTATGTTTTTTTTTTTTCCTTTTATGGACCATTCTTGGTATACTATATTTCTATATGTATGATTCTTGACAAAGATTGAATAAAATAATTTGTATTTTACAGAAAGAGTATTATGGGAAGCCCTTTTTAATACATTGGCCAGGGGACCACAGATGAAACCTTTTTTCTAATCCTGGCATTTTTACTCATGTATTACCATGTATTTTATATAATTTGCACTGTCCCTTCTTAATGAAACTAAACTAAAAAGAAAAACAAACTACATACTGAAACTTTAACTTCAAGCTCAAACAAGCCATACATTTCACTTTTAGACATGTGCAGTACAGGTTGACCTTCAGTAGTTTTACCTCTTCATGTGTGGGATATTTTGGAGCTCAGTCTAGCCCCAGTGGGTTCATCTTCTGCTGGCATATGGGTCATATCAACTCACCCAAAATCCAGATCTTTTCCCAGGTCACGTCGTAGATTTTCTCGACAAAATCCATGTTGAAACTTCCATTAAATTCATGAGACCTTGCAAGATCCTAAAGCTGTAATCCAAATACTTTTTAAGTTGTGATTTTTTTTTTTTTAAAGTTTGGTCCTCTGAGCTAAATTTCAGCACTTTTGTGATTCTCTGTATGTGTATTCAAAACCTCACTAATCCAAGGGACCCAAGGGAAACTTGGAATGACCCATATCTAAGCGCTGCAGTCTTTTGCTGACATTTGGTGGGATGCAGTACATAATATGACTGTGTTCGATATTTTTAGTATTTCCACAAGTTTATCTAAATATGAAATCCATTTGCCATTCAACCGTTTGTGGTCTTGTTTATTTGGGCCAGTGCTCCTAAAAAATCCTACTTCCTAAAGAGTTTTTAAAGTTTTGTATCATCTCATGTATTTTATTATCCTTTGTCTTCTCCAGCATCAGTGCTGTTCAGCTGCCTCACTCTCAGGTGGATATCTGCTTACTGGAGCCAAGTTGGACTCTGCCAAGTGCTTCTCTCCAAAGAGGGGAAAGCAGGAGGAAGCAGCAGGACAGAAAAGCAGGAGGGAGAGCATGTGCAGGGTTTCTGGAGTGCCTCTAGTTATTCTGTGTCCCAGCACCATCTTCTCAGTGAAGAGCGAGAGAGAGGGAGAGAGAGGGAGAGAGAGGGAGGGAGAGAGAGAGAGAGAGAGAGAGAGAGAGAGAAGGAGGCTGGGAAGAATAAGGGGTCAGTCCAGAGTTTATCCTCGAAAGGAGAGGAACTACTTGTGTATGTGTGTGAGGAATGAGTGTGTGTGTTGTGTTTGCTTGTACTGATGTTTAAGGTCATTGTTCTTTCACCCTGTACACAGAGGACGTAATAACAATCCATCGCCATGAGTCGGCCTACCTTCTTTGAGGTAAGTCTGAATGTACAGAATACTTTGGATTTATCGTAAACTTTTTATTGCCACTTTCTGATAGATAATTTAAAGTTTTAGATTGCCTAGTTTCACTAGGCCTCAAATGAGCCATATTTAATAGAGGCCAAGCAGAATTTGGTCTTCAGAAACGTATTTTTGCAAATACGGTACTTGTATTGTGAAGTACTGTAAACACAGGATGACATCAGACATTGAAGACAATACACAAAGGGATACTGAAGGAGCTAAAACTCATTGCTTTTCAAATTAATCTCAGTTGAACGTTAGGGCAATGCTTCTGCTCAGCAGCCTCATGATAAGTTAGAAAAACAAGATTATTGCTTTCTGCATTCCAAACACTGAAGAGGTTCAAAGTGTCATCAGAGTTGAAAAAGTCTACGCCAGAGTAAACAAGCTGAACTGGAGCCCCTTTCATCAGTTTTCTCTTGCCTCCAGTCTTGTCTCACAAGGACTGATGAGTACTAATGAAGACTTAGACAAGCAATTCACTGTAAGTGCAGCAGGCCTATGAACTCAAGCTAATTTACAACATGCTCTGGGATGTCTGCCATGTTCTCACTACACTGTTAGATGACAGCTGCAAGCCAGACTAGTAAATATTTGGATGGTATGAAAAGTTAGAAGACTTGTGTTTAAAAGAGAAAACAGAGTTACATTTTCAAGTCTGTAAGCTAAATCCTATGCTACAGCCAGCAACCACTTAGGTAGTGTTAGCATGGCATAAAGACAGTTAGCCTGGGTCTGTTCAAAGGTAACAATATCTGCCTTGCAGCACTTCTACTGATTTACATGTTGTATTTTATTTGTTTCATCTATGCAACAACCTACCAGTAGGATTATTTTCAGGCCAAGCACAGTAACTCTCTGTATTAGAGATGCTGCTGTCGTAGGCAAATTTTACTTTTGGACAGAGCCAGGCTAGCTGTACCTGCATGTTCTTCAGTCCAATCTAACCAGCTGCTGGATATAGCTTCATATTGAATAGACAGACACGAGAGTCATATCGATCTTCTTATCTCTCTTGGCAAGAAAGTGAATACATGCATGTCCCAAAAGGTTGAACTCTTCCTTAAAGCTGAATGCCCGAGCATGCTTCAAGCCTAGGACTACACTTTTCAAGATTTGTGGACAGGCAAGAACTTTTGACCGACCAAATCAGATTTAAACAAGCTCTCAAATTGCTCTCTGTATTTCTTCACCGCTTTTTAGAGATAACCACAGGAAATTCAGCCTGGCTAATTAGCACATTAGCAACCTCAGAGCCGACGGTCCCTCCGCTTTAGGAGCATAATAGCATCTTGTCTCTCAAAGTGTTAGTATTAGTTTCAGTTGTGTTTGAAAGTTACACTCCAAGGTAAAGAGTCTTTCTTTTCTGAGTGTACAGAGACAGATGCTTGTGGATTTTCAGCATGCAAAGCGTCAGATGAGGGCTTAGTTTCATTACATTTCTTGGTTAAAGAGAAATTCTGTCCAGTTTGTAAAGTGTGAAAGCAAACGGGACAATGGTAGCTTATACGCTGCACAGCCATATGCAGCTGATCAGCTTCAATAGTACCATGCACAGTGTTTGAAGTAATGATCCTGTGGTTCAAGCACAGCTCATCAGCTTTCACATTACGAGGAGCTATTATTGCTAAGATACTTTCATAGTTGGTATCCATTATTATTAAACAATATATGGTGAAAAGAAAAAACATGTACAAGTACAAGTTCAATCCCCCTCACACACACAAAGCCTTCAAAAGCCCTCACAAGCACGTACGCACATGTTCTGTATATGACCTGTGCTGTCAGCAGTGCCCTGTATTCCCATGAGAGGACATGGGCGTCTGATAATCAGATTTACAAGGGCACGGCACAACTGAGTGCACAGCGCTTTACAACGCAGCCCTAATGACACCCTTGATGCTCTTCGTGATCGCGCAAATGCATCAACATGTGCCCCTAGAAGGCAGTTGGGAAGGTTGGCAGATGGAAAGCAAAACAAACCCATCTCCCAGGATGCCCTTTGCTGAGACGTCAGCATGCTCTCTCTGCTCAGATCCTGCAAAGCATGAACACACACTGCAAAGAGTAACAAGAAGAAATACTCATGTTTTATAGCTAGAATTGTAAAGTGTACAGCAGGGTTTTTTGGGGGGTAAAAATCTCCCTGTATTGGGAGGTTTTGCTGGCTACAAGAACTTCATGAGAGTGTCTTTTTTTTTTTTTGAAGAGAAATGAAATTCCAGCTTTTTGTTTAAAGATATAATTGATTCCGTAAAGGTGAAGTGACACAAATCAAAAAAGAATTAATGACTAGAAGATGAAATGACTTCCCAAACTTGTTTTTTTTACAATGCCAATAGCAAATGGTATATGCTTAGAGCTCTCCCTCTCTCTTTCTCTCTCCCCCATTCTCTTTCTCTCTTTCTCGACTGTGCACTCAGCAAATCTTTAGGTATCCATTAGCGGGTTATTACACTGTCCAGTAAGGGAACCAATTTAGCTAGGACAGCTCTGCTGAGCAGCACAGTATGGAGTGCTTTCAGGGCAAATTGTGGGCCGCCACCCACCATCCTCCTTGCATATGCCGTACATCACCACTGACATGGTCTAATTAAGATGAAAAAGATGTGTGCAAGAGAACAGCGGGACAACACAAGTCCTTTTTTTCCTACTAGACTCACCCAGCCTTGTTATCCAGATTGAGATTACTCGGCTGATCAGGACACTGGAAATACTTGACAGCAGGGCTACTGAGAAGAGTGTCAGCTGTGCCTACCCTTACATTTTATTCTCTGATTTGAGTTTGAGTTTCATAAAATTGAGACCACATTTTATATAATTCCTACTGCTTGCATGAGTAACAGCCAAGGACAGTCTAAAGAACAGCTAGTATGTAGCTATACTGCACATAGACTGGGTAACATTTAGTAGTTCAAACCATGAATGTTCTAAACTGGCCAAACTGATTGATCTTTATTTTAATATTAGTGTCAGGATCATGACTTTGTGTAAAAGAGCTAACATATGAATCTTGAATTGAAGAAAATAAAGGACTAAACACTTGAAAAGAAGAAAGAAGAAAACATATATGAAGTGTAGTTTTATTATAGTGTATATAAACTATGACAGGGATAAATACATAGTTTTCAATGTACTCCCAGCCTTCTGGCAATGGAGAGGCGGGATCTTTACATCTTATTCTGAGAGTGATGTGAAAGTAGATCCAGCTTTCACTGCCTGTGGTTTTGCTGCTGAGGCGGCACATAGAGGCCGAGCCTCCTCAAATTTACCACAACGTGAATATTAAGTGAATGAGTTTGAGGCATGAATGGAAATGTCTTTTAATCTCTTGAATGTGTGCATGTGTTTGTGTGCGTGTGTGTGAAACCTACAGTACTGCCTGGGCTTTTTGCTGTATAAAAAAATGGTATATTTTGTTTTCTTCAGGTGAAGGTCCTGGATGCCAAGACCAAAGAGCAGCTTTGTTTTTTAGATAAGGTATGCAGACATATTGCCATGTAAATGATAGTTCACTATATTGCCGCACCACATAGACAATATTTTGAATGATTTAAGACACATTTCTTTTGAAATAAATTCATGTGGGTTGAACAGCTTTTGGCTGCACTGCATGAGTGTTTAATGCCTGTGATGTCTTTGCTTTAGGGTATTAAACACAAGAAACACTGTCAGTCTCTTTACTGACAGTACATAAATGTTGCATACTTCATGTTTGTATTTCATTCAGGTGGAGCCCTACTCTACAATAGGAGACATCAAGAGCCTTTTTCACAAATCATGTGAGTGTTCATATGCTGTCAACCAATGGGTTTGATGGGCCTGAGTGTTCATGTTGTTTACTGTAATGATTATGTTATAAATTCTGCAGTACAAGATATCGATTTATTGTAAATTAAAACGATAATAAGGTTGCTATGCTCTTGAGTGAATTATTATCATACAGTATCACACAAAGCCCCCAGAGAGAGCTGTCCTGTTAATAACAATTTCTTGTTTACTCCTCTTGAGCCCACAGTGGTTCTGTCATCAGCGTGCGTCTGGTCAGAAATGTTACCAAATGTTTGCCAAGCCCGAGGCCTTTAGCATCCATCAGAGCAACAGAGCTCAACATTATTCCATTGTGATCAATTATTATTGGGCCTAAGGCCAGAATCTGTGTGTGTGCAAGGCCAGCTCTGCACAACCCTCTGTGTGTGTGTGTGTGTGTGTGTGTGTGTGTGTGTGTGTGTGTGTGTGTGTGTGTGTGTGTGTGTGTGTGTGTGTGTGTGTGTTGTGTGTGTGTTTGATCCTCTCAGATCCTCACTGGTATCCAGCAAGACAGGCCCTGAAGCTTGATCCCAGTAAGTAGCCATGTTGTGATTATTTTAAGTACAGTATGTGTGTGTATTAGTGTCTCTTTAACAACTTTAAAGCTACAGTAGGCAATGTAGTTCCAAATTGCCTTGGATGGCAACTATTAACAGTTTAATACTGTTTAAAATTTTGATTTCATTAGCCAAAAATACTGTGTAGCAATGTCAGTAAACTATGAACAGCAGTGACTATCCAGTCACCCAGGCCCAATCATAGTACACCCCTTCCTCCTACCATTTAGCCCCACAACCCCTTAAGAGTGTTCACGTCCAGGGGTAGCGTATCCCCAATTCTGGTGGTACGAGATGTCGGGGCTACATGGTCCTCCAAATGCAGGTCTCAATGTATGATGGTCCTTTTCTTAATAACAAGCATAAAACAATCATTGCTAGTTTGCTGATGTCTCAGTTGCTAACTAGCTACTATTAAATTGTTGCTGACTTGCACATGACAAAGTTGTTGCTGCACTCGGTACCGCTCCCCTCATATCAGTAAATGGACTTGTGTTTCTATAGCACTTTTCCAGTCTACAGACAAAGCGCTTTACAACACTTGCCACATTCACCCATTCACACACACATTCATACACTGATGGCAGAGGCTGCCATGCAAGGCGCCAACTGCTCACCATGAGCGATTTGGGGTTCAGTATCTTGCTCAAGGATACTTCAACATGCAGCTTGGGTAGCCAGGGATTCAAACCGACCTTTCAATTACTAGACGACCCGCTCTACCTCCTGAGTTACTGCTGCCCCACTGCAGACTGGCAGGGTTGGTGCATGGGTTGTTATGTTATGTTATGTTAATGTAAAAAGCACCGCTGACGTAATGATGCAATATTCTTTTTTATTTAATGACTTGATTGATAATGTCAACAAACCATCCATGCTTTACTATTTCCACCACATAAATGGCAAATTGCATTGTGATAACATCAGGATTGTCACAGTAGTGCCAGAGAAATCACCATAGCTGAAGAGAGCATACTGGAGATGTCCGGTCGCATCTGTTTATATAAATGCCATCGACAAAAACATGACGTATGAGGGTCTAGAAGGGTTGTCCAATTTCATTAGTGGAGATTTCAGCCACTAAACCTTGTAACCTTGTTCTGAAGGGCAAGGCGGTGCTTGAAAACGAGGAGTAGGGATAGAATGGAATGAGTGCTCTTGCAACTAGTCAGAGGATAGCTTGTGTTTTGTCTGTAGGATTTTACTTATCTTCTCAGTTGAGATTAGAGGTTAGCATCACGATTCCCATATATGGTGTATATATTCTATAGTCTTTTTTTCCTGCAAAATACAGCTGTAAATGTCATGTGTATCACGGAACATTATTTATGCAGCTCTATCGTCATTACACAGGTAACCTGACAGAAGAACGCACATAACGTTGTTAAGATTACAAATTAGCAGAGGGCAGTTAGACATAGCATGTGTTCTTTATAAAGAGCTCACTCTGTAAAAGGTTTTCCACATTTTACCTGTAATTTATTGAGAAATATATTTGTTCCTTCAGGCTGTTCTGTCATCTGTCATTGGTGCGATTTGTGGTTTGACTTTTCAGACATAGAGTTCATGTCCACAATGTGAAGGACATAGTTTAGGAACGACATTTAAAGAGGGGAAGATTTTATATAATATTCTATATTATAGGTGTGACACAGAATAATCAATAACATTTGCAATGGCCTTCAATCTGGAGGTGAATGAAAGCATAAAAAGTCCCCATCGCATCGACTGTTCTTCCTTTGTTTTCACAATAAAAGGCACACTGCTTCATGTGCATCCTATCCTATCCCATCTATTCATTTTTAGCTTAAATTATAACAGAAAAGACAAATACAACACATGAAACACAAAAAAGAAAAACCTACCATGAGGTATGATGTTGGAGACCTTTTGTTGAAGGCTATCTTGTTACTAAAAAGCAGAGTAGAGACTTTGGTTAAAAGCTATGTGGGCCACTTCCCCCTGAGGATATTCTAAAAATGTCATCCAATTAGTAGAGCATATTATCTGTGGCTGTGCCCCCATGAGCCTTCAGGTAGAGAGAACGTGTGCTGAACACTGATCAGACCTTCATTAAAAACACTCTGAAACATCAGTTTAAGCCACAATGCTTTGCACACGACTGCTTACATTTACATACTCATAACTAATATCTGCATGACTGTGATTGCAAATTCTGTCAATGTGGTCATTTCTCAACTCTGGAAAGGTTGATAACCCAGAGCCAATGTTTTTCACTGTATGTAAGACTTTTTACGCTTCCATTTCAGATGAAGTTTAATTTGTGTGCTTACTTTTTTCTTCTTTTTCAGAGGAAAAATCACTTAGAGATGATGAAATCTTACAGAGTCTACCGGTTGGGACCACTGCCACCATGTACTTCAGAGATCTTGGCCCACAGTTAGGTTGGACTATGGTAAGAATTGATCGCTTGCTTGATTGCTTGATTGCTTGATTGATTGATTGATTGATTGATTGATTGATTGATTGACAATATGGTCGGCCACCTGTGTCCTGCAGGCCCCACTTTGTGCAACCCTGGTATAAAGTGATTTATAAAGTGATTTTGCCTCCAGGTGTTTCTGGCAGAGTGCATTGGGCCCCTTCTCACCTACCTCCTCTTCTATTTTCGAGTCCCGTACATTTACTCACACAGATATGCCTTTACCTCCAGTCCCCATCCTGTTGTCATGTAAGTGGAATAAAGAAATTTAAACTATTGTTGTATGATTTGATGATGCATCTTTACTTTCTTGTCAAGATATCCACCTTATTTCTAGCCCCCATGATACCATGGGCGAAGTATTAGTGCGACTTCTGGCACGTCCTGTCACTTAACTGGAACCAGCGTTTTTCATGGTAACAGGACACTAATCTTCTTTCTTAGAGCGATTGATATGCGGCATCATTCATTCATAAGGATCTAGGTTAGCCACTTTATCAAGTATATACTACTAACACTAATATTATTACTTAACCCACTTAGCTTATGGTGACTCAAAAAGTTACTTTTCTAACAAATAGGACCTTTAATAATTATTATGTATTTATTGCTTGTCATTTACTTTGTATTCTGCCTATTTAATGCTTCACTACATATGGAATTACATCTACAATGTAGTAAAAGTCAGTCTCTGTAAAATTACATCAGACTCTGAACTGCATCATCTGATGTCGGGGTACCATCTTTTCTGACATGATTAAGGCCCAATATAACTGTTGTTTTGAAAGAAGTCACTATTTTATTGCACTATGACAGGATGGCTCAGACGCTCTTTTATTCACGTTGATCTGTTCATTGATCCATTGTCATTTTATTGTAGCTAGTACCTGAAGGAACTTTCCACACCCTGCAAAGTGGGATTTTCATCATTGTTATCTGTTTTTGTTTGTATTCAAATCTGTATGAATTTTTAATATTAAGTCCTGTGTCGTTTAAACAATCCTTCTTGATTTTGTTTTGCAGCTTGTTGTGTATGTTTATATTAGTCTTCTATTATTTACAGTCCATTGCACTTCTTTTGCTGAATCCAAAAAAGTTTTGTTGCTGCAGTGACCCATTTTGGCACAGTGATCATTTAAATGTAACATTTTCTCATCTGAAATTCTAAACCTGCTGCAAGAATAGTGTGATGAAGTTGCATACGATGACAAGGATGTAAGCAGTTAACTGTACATATTAGTACTTCTGACCTTGTCCCTCTGTCTCTCAGACTAGCCTGTGCCTGTCATTCCTTCCATTATATGAAGAGGTTGATAGAGACTATCTTCGTGCATCGTTTCTCCCATGGGACCATGCCTCTCAGGACAATAGTCAGGGTGAGGACATCCCTGCTACCCTTGAAAAGATGAGCCTCTGATAATGTGCTCACCTCCTCTACAATGGGTGGCCTCCTTTTCCCTCTCCCATACCAGCTGTTGTGGTACTGATTTTAGCCTAAGGACTTCCTCTGCTACAGAATGCTGCTCACAATTGAGCTAGTGTCTTACAGGTCTTCTATAGTGTGTAGTGCAAAAATAGAAATTGAATCAAAGTTAGAAATAAATTTACATCTTAATTGTTTTGTTTAATGTTCATTAAATGTACATAATGCCAAGGCCATAGCCATGGAGTCAATCAATGGCCATCCCAACCCCCCCTCATTTCCTGCTATTCCACCAGGCTGAAGTGAAGTGTTATTGTTTGTATGGTGTTAGTGTACAACTAATGGGAGTATCATGGGAGGAATTGTTATTGGATAAATAACACAAGCAACAGGAATGAACATAGAAACAGGGCGTTTGCACTGCATCGCTCTCAGCCAGTTAGGACACTCCAATAGGAAACACAGAAATCGAGCTTTTGTTTTTTACTTTAGTTACATGCAGAAAGGACATGCTGTAACATTGTGAGACAATAACCATTCATAGAAAGATCATTTTCATACCACGGAAATCTACAGTGATGTAGCCTATGTCCCACTCATTTTACCTTTGAGCTTTCAACACATAAGAGTAATGAAATAGAGAAACAGCTCAGTGTTTGACAAGTTTTTTTTCTTATTTAAATGTTTTATATCATATATAGGGAGACATTTTATTTATATATTGATTACTATGCTGTATCATGCAATGATAAAAAAAAGAAAATAATTTTTACATTCATACATTCTGTTTTCTTTCCTCTCAGAATTGTGCCTATTACTGGGGTTTCTCAGCTTGGTTGGCATACTATATCAACCACCCTCTTTATACACCTCCATGTGAGTCAGCCCATGTACACACACACACACACACACACACACACACACACACACACACAATGCTGTTTTTTGTCTTCCGTGCAGCTAATCAACACCAGCATATCTCTCTTCACAGCATATGGAGAAATACAAGTTAACTATGCATTAGTCATGTTTGTGGTATGTATACTAGTGTTCACTCAGATCTAACATACATTCTGTGTGAATGTATTGTCTGTTTGATAGTAAGCTGTGAAACTCTTATTACTCCTCCAGATGTGTGAACTTGGCAACTTCTCCATTCACTTGACTCTGAATAATCTCAGAGGTGATGGTAAGTTGTACTTGAAGGAGGAATAGGTCTACACCCAATTTTGAGGACATTGTACAAACCATCAATTTAGATATAATGTGACATCATAAACAAAAACCATCTAACACTGCCTGAAACCCTTCAGTTGTCTCGATTTGATTATTCATCATTAAGAGAGCCACTTAAAGTTAAATGTTATTTGATCTTTTTATTTATTTCTCAGGATCCAGGGCCAGAAGGTTTCCAGTGCCAAATAAGAACCCCTTCACATGGCTATTTTTCTTTGTATCCTGTCCAAATTACACTTATGAGGTAATAGAAAGCACTTAGAGTAATTTATTATGGCAATTAATATCACCCATACTCGTATATTTACCTATCTATGCCTCTATGTTTGACACATACTGTAGGTAGGAGCTTGGGTGAGCTTTTCCATAATGACCCAGTGTCTGCCAGGTATGTACAGTACTTTGTTTTGGGTTTTTTTTTCATAAATCCACTTACTGCACCAGTAACAATAGTTGCACCGAAATGTGTATGTTCTATTAACTGAATATTTTGTATTCCAGTGGCGTTGTACACATTATTGGGGTTCATTCAGATGTCCATCTGGGCCAAAGGGAAGCACAGAGCCTACATCAGGGAGTTCAAGGACTACCCCAGCCTCCGGATGGCCATTATCCCCTTGATTCTCTGATTGTGATCAAAAACATGAACTATTGTAGCTAATAAGGGGATGTATATTTACTCCTCAAAAGTGTTTCTCACTAGACAAAGATGTTTGCTGTCCAGCACTATGCAAGTTTTTTATATCACTGAAAGAAGTGAAAGGAGTGGGAATGAGAGCAATAATATTATGGCAATACACTGGGGCCTTTTAAAAATTGCCTGGAACATTTTAAGTGTTTCAACAACAGGTTTCAGTTTCTTCCTAGTAGTTTGATTTAGCATTGTTTTTTATTTCTTTTCGGTGATGAATGTTTTCAGCACTTCTAAAGTAAAAGAAATAAAACAGCTCATTTTGAAGTGCCTGCGGGAAACAAACTAACAGACTAAAGCAGGAATGCTGATAAAGCAGACATTTAATTATGCTAATATTAAGCTTCTCCACTATATATATCAGATTATTTTCTTCAGAGAAATTGAACTGTACTGTAGAGGTGTAACTTCTGGTATTAATGTGTGGGGAGCTTAGCAGGTTGTCGGTGATAACTGCTGTGGTTCTCTAGCTCTTGCTGTCTAATCTCAGGTTTTGTTAAACTGTTTTCTATGAATGTGAAAAGTCTAAAGCAATTCTAGTGTAAAAAAAAAAGAAAAAAGGCCAACATTTTATGGAAAATGTAACTTTATTTGACTTGATGGTCTTTTCAGAAACATTGCTTTTGTGTCATTGTGTCAAATTCCGCTAATGACACCAAATGCTGGTAGAACGCAGACAGTTTACCAAAGTCGCACTCATGTATATGATAAAGCATTCATTCACAAGACATTGGTGGCATAAAAATAACATATGACATCAAAATGACTTTCATAGCAGCAGGAGGATTTTGTAAAAACGATTAGCTGTATTGCACTAGCAGATTTTTTTTTTTTTTTTAGCAGATTGCTTAAAATTGTGATGCTTCAATTAAAGCTGCATCAATAAAGTGCTAGGACCATGCTTCTCTGAGTGCTTATTTCACATATCTAAAGAAGGCATAAACAGATCTTGCTTGGCATCTGAAGCAAAAAATATGGACCAATGCATTCTTCACAGTTTGACTCAAGCTCCCATTGCAACCCGATATTGAACTTTTTTTGATGTATCATCAATCAAACTCATGGTCCTTGTCATAAATCTAAAGCTCTGCTCCATTTAGTTTTGCAAGGCCTACAAGGTGAGCAGAACGTGGAACATATAGCAGGCACAGAAATGCTCCACACTTTCCAAATTCAAAGCCCGCTAACCCTGTTTACTGTGGAAGCAAAGTAGAGCATGTGTAGTATTACATGTCAAATCATCAGTCAAATGTGACATATGTCACGTCCCGTATATGGCTGCCTCATTCACAGACGGAATATCTAGGCCTAACACCACAAAATGGATCGACAAGAAATGCAAAAGACTTCTTTTGCACAAATCTGGGAGAGAAAACCAGTTTATCTTCTGTGATTTTAGTATCCCAAAACTGATCGTACACCAGTTGTTTGTCTCTACCAGGCTAGGGGCAGGATTTCATGATGGAACTATATAGAATCTTCTGCAGATTGTCTCATGTGAGAATGAGATTCGGGTTCTGCCAACTAGCTTTCAGTCCTCCGAAGTACACACACATTGATAGACCACTTTCTTTCAACACATTGGCCCTGGTAATTGAAAGTCCACCTTTCAGTTGAGCCCATTGAGCTGAGTTCACTTCCCCAAAGACCTGATGGATGTGGTGTCAATATATCGCTGTGCCCCGGCAGCTTTTGGATGCAACACAATAGCGTCATCCTCTCTTGACTGTTGCTTGGCGAAATTCACAAAAACCTACAGGGACACAGAAACATTAGGATCGACATGTTTTCCTCTGAACCAAAACGGCTGCTCTGACCTTGAAAAAAGTGATTGCATAGTGTCATTGCAAGACACTAGAGAATGGAAAGGAATGTAGCATGATTTGTTGGAACATTGACTGAATATAAAGATAAACCAGACAGCTGCCCAAAAGTGAAGCCGAAACATGTGATCACCCTCTGGTGGCTGGTTGCAGTATAAGTCACAGAACCCTCCCCTTTCATATTAACAGATGTGACATGAAGCAAATTATGAATTAAAAGTAAACTTCAAATACATGATTCCCAAAGCTAATTTTGTCATAGAAGGTGTTTCTTACTACTTACTAACATACAGATGTTAGCAGGTATAATGTTTATAAGGTTTACCATATTGGTTTAGTGTGTTAGCATGCTAATATGTGCTAATTAACGCTGAACATAAGGTACAACAGAAGCTGATGGGAATGTCATCAGTTTTGGTCACAAACAGTGTGGGTTTGACAATCTAAAAAATGTTAAAGTGAGGGGGCTGTCAAAGTGATTACAATTGAATCTGTAAGTTCAATGAATGCTTTCATCCCTAGAGGATGAGCATGGCTAAAAATAAAAAGTTCATGACTTATTCACGATTTCACTAATTTATTGGCTTTCAATACTCAATTCCCTTTTCGTTATACATGATGTTGTGTTTTGTTATGCTCATTTACCTGATCAAGAGTGGTCTGTGACACTGAGTAGTCTTCTATGTTGAGCTTGTCTTTGTTAGCTAGGACCATTTGAAAGATCCTAGCCAACGAGGAGGAGGATATCTTGTACTGCAGAGTGTTGTAGTGTTTCTCTCTCTGGATGCAGCCTGGGAAGGTGCTCTCCATGAACGCTTCAGCAGGGTTCAAGTCAGGGGCACAACCGGGCTTAGCTGCCCTGATCTTCATGGTCACCACGTAGCCATCACCAAACCTGTGTTCACATTGTTGGACGATGAGCAACTGAGCAGAAATTTAATTGGATTTTGTATATATTTTTACATGAATTTAATATAATTTTGACACATGGAGATGAAGTAAAATGACTAACTTGTATTTGAGATGCTGAATGGTTCCCAAACACTTAAATGATCCGTTAACCATAATTGCTAAGCGGGTACACAGCGCCTCACATTCCTCCATACTGTAAAGAAAGAAAGAATCAAAATCTGTGCAAATAAAAATGCACGAAGGTAGACACACAGTCAAACACCCACAGCATGTAGTTCACCTGTGTGAGGTGAGGACCACAGCTCGTCTGTCCTGAATAACACTCATGATGGAGTTCCACAGGAAGCGTCTGGAGAGAGGGTCCATGCCTGTAGTTGGCTCGTCCTAATGTACAGTAATAGTTATACATTAACATACACACAGAAACACCAAACCATGCTCATATAACCACAACTACAACCTACAACCAAGCACTGTCATTAGTGTTGGCCTCACCAGCAGCACCAGCGCAGGGCAGCCTATCATGGCAATGGCTGTGGAGAGTTTCCTCCTGTTGCCTCCACTGTAGGTCCCTGCACTTCGGCCTGCGTCCTCTGAGAGACCCAATTTCCGGATGGCCCACTCTGCAACCTGAGCACAAGATCGAAAAGTGTCTCAGGCTACAATTCAGTCAAACTTCAGTAAAGTAAAGCTGTATCCTGACACAGAATGGATCCAAATGACTATAGTACACAATGTAGATTCAAAATACATAGGGTCTGAACTTCGTTGAATGATAGTATTACATGATGACCACTTATGGTCAACTTCTCCATTTCATTTTCTTGCTGATATGCTGATATCTCTGTTTTCTCTGTTCTAACAAGCTTGCATTTGGTAATTTTTTTTTTTTTTAAATCACCTTTTTCATTAATCTTCATGATTTTTACTGTAACTTCTAAAAGAAGGGGAATGGGGGTTAATAAGTTAGACTTGGGGATTGCGATAATTTTAGATTTGTACATTATATACACAATATAGTGCCATTTCGCCTCTCTGTTTTTTTCCCTGTTTTTTCACGTTTGACGTCACAAAATAGGGAATAGTAGGAAGTAGCATGGAAGCCGCTGACAAAGTTATGCTGGTTACTATTACATATCTTTTATTTCAGTCACTCTTTCAAACTGAACAGTGACTGAATAACGTTAGTACGCTGCTTGAACAGAGATGGATGGAAAACTAGTTATGCGGCAATGCCCTTAACATCAACACGCGTCATGAAATTGCGCTGGAAAAGCTGATCAGAGCTGGAGCCAATAAACACCCATGAACACTGCAGAGTCATTCGATCCCTGAATAATTGCCATTAGTGCCCGTCCCCACTGAAGACAGAAGCCAGATTTGGTGGGTGTCAGTGGGTTTTTTGTCCAGTGTGAAAGGGGTTAATGATATACTTATCTTAAATCATTTTACAGTGTTGCTAAACCTCTTTAAAATTATCTATTTCTTGGCTAAGGCTGCATCTCACCCTGCTTATCTCAGCCTCTGGAACTCCTCGGAGGCGGGCATAGAGGTGTAAATGTTCTCTTCCTGTCAGCAGTTCATCTATGGCATCAAACTGTGGGCAGTATCCCATGTTTTGGTGGACATCCAGGATGTTGGTCAAAACACTGAAGATTTAGGGGAAAAACACTTTCTGATCAAAAGCCAGATAAAATTCCATATTGGTTACTGCCTGTAAAAAACAATATATTACAAACCAATGACCAGCGACTGAGGCCTCTCCTGATGTAACGTCAATGTCTCCTGTCAACATCTTAAACGTTGTGGTCTTCCCTGCTCCATTTACCCCCAGGAGACCAAAGCACTGCAAAGGATCAGGAGATAAAACATGAGAGATGAACAGTGACCAGAATGTTTCCTCTGTGGAGTGAAGTGCATCACACAAACCTCTCCTGGTGATACTCCAACACAGATTCGGTCCACTGCAGGGATGATTGTTCCTTTGTACGTCTGGCAAGGCAAGATGAGACAAAATGAGTACAAAAATTATCCAGGATTGATCATAGCTTGAGAAAAAAAAAATGTCTCACCTTGGACAGGTCTTGTACACGTAAAATGTCCTTTGTTTGTTCACTCCTATAGATTCGTTCTCTTTCCTCTGCCACATCGAGATCTTCATCCAAAATCGGAGGCTTTGGGCAATCTGGTTTCCTGCCAATGAAAAATGAACTGCTCATCAAATCAGCTCCTAGTCACAGCACATTTTCGGTTGTGTTACAGCACCCCTGCATTTTATTACACACATTGTAATTTTGAAAGAGCAATCACTGAAGTACATCTGGCAAAGATGGTTTTGAAATACAAACTCTACTGCACTTACCAGTGATTTAGGAAGAAGCGATACTGGAAGAGAATGTTGAGAATGAAATAGACGAAACCCTCAACAGCCATGCAGAATAGATTCTTCCCAATAAAGTCCCAGCTGTAGGGGTCTGGAGTGTAGTCCTCACCTGAGAACAAACATGAATGTTACACAACTGTCAGTCATGTTTTTACACTTTTTAAAACTCCTATATTATGCATATTCTTTTAGGTTCCCATTTTTATGTTGGGTGTCAATTATAATATGTTTACTTGCTTTAATGTTCAAAAAACACACCTCATCTCATTTTCTTTCCGCTTTTTCCCTATTAGGGTCACGGGGTGTTGCCGCTTTTATCCCCCCTTTCGGGGGGTTGCGGGGCTACTGGGGCCAAATCCAGCTCACAGGGCGAAATGCTGAATGAGACGCCAGTTCATCCAGGGCCCTCTGATGGCAGAGGCTGCCTTGCATCTTGCAAGGTGCCAACTGCACATCAGGAGCAGTGTAGGGGTTCAGCATCTTGCTCAAGGATGCTTCGGCATGTAGCTCAGTTCCGCCCAGGGGAGCCCGGGTTTGAACCAGCAACCTTCTGGTGGCTGGTCACCTGCTCTACCAACTGAGCTACAGCCGCCCCCAAAAAACACACTATTTTTCTTATACTGTTCATTGCCGCTCACAGTTAGAGGTTTTTGTTGCTACAAGTATTTGCTCTCTGGGACTGTGAGGAATATGCATATGTCTTGCATGTATGTACGTATGCGTGTGTCTTGTATTACCAAATCGAGCGTAGATGTCAGTCACTGCCTGGTTCATGGCCATGTCTATGAGGCCTCGGCCCAGGCAGTAATGGGGGAAGATGAGCAACACAGTCTTTAACAGCTGGTTGAGCTTATACAGAGCCTAAACAGAAATCCAACACACAAAAATAAGTGCGATACAGAAGACGCATGGTAGATGAAATTTACAGACACCAATCCCTGTGGGCTTACCGTGGTGCCCTCAAAAAGGTCTAGGATGAAGGTGATGGCACTGCTGTTGATGCCGATGAAGAGGTTGATACATGATAAAGAGACGTAGGCTGTGCTGGGGACACTGAATATAAAGGACATGGGGTACATCATGGGTGTCACAGACCACCTACAAGAGAAAGAGAGAGAGAAAAAACAGCATCACTTAGGTGCCATTATTGTGGCAATCTAATGCCAGACACGAATGATGTACTATTATGCAAACCAGTTGTGGGCTCTGCCTGCTAATCAGATTTTTAAATCCAACTTATTGATAAAGTGGTAACGTGGATAACGTGGAAGCGGGTCTAATTTTATATAAGGCATTAATCTCCAGTTCTTTGTAAAATACATTTATATTTTATAGACTATCAAAGGTGCAAAATGTTAACATCAGTAAATCATCCCTATCTTAATTATATCTTGAAGATATGCAGCCCCATCTCTACACTACATCTGACATCGAGTATTAAACTGCTGACAGTGAACAAAATGTAAAAGATGAAAAGTATTAAGTTTGTAAAAGCATTAAATACAGCAGTTGTAATATACTGTATGGATGTGCATAAATTGTTGAGTTTGCATGTACACTGTGAAAAGCTATCCGTTACACTGATTAGACTGTGGATATTTTGACTGTGACAGGCACTCAGCTGGGTGTGTTATTAGAAAGCATGAGCTGCAGAGTAAATTTGACCCACAGGAGCACAACAATGATCTGGTGGTGACAGCTCACATGTAGGCTAGATGATGAAAATGATCTGCCACAGGAGGCACTTGAAAATCTACCAATGTGTGCAAGAAGTTAAGTGATGATAATTGATCATTGTGGTCACAGAATGAAAAACAGCATTATAATTCCTGTATCCTCCAATTGTTAAAAATCTGCCAGTTATTGTGGAATCAGTTCAAGTATTAGGATTTAAATTTTCTTTTTGATAGAGAAAATGTTTCTGTTTTTGTGTCAACATTTGACAGACAAAACCAATTACGCAGATTGCAACCAACTGAACACACCTCCACTCGACACCCTTCTAAGGATGTAAAATAACCTACAGTGGCCTTCGGGGAACATAAGAATGTGAAAGGCTCCCTCTAGAGCCAGTGTTTGGTTTGTCCGCTCTTGGCTACTGTAGCGGTGCAACATGGCGGACTCTGTGAAAGAGGTCCTGTTTCCTCTGTAGATACAAAAGGCTCATTCTAAGGCAATGAAAACAATACACTAATGAAAACATAACTATGAATATTATATTTAATTTCTGTCAATAGATCATCCTAAGTCTTACACACTGGACCTTTAATTGTGTTGGTTTACTACAGGACACAATACTAGCACAAAATTCAAGTTATTGGCAGTGTCAAAAGTAAAAACAAGCATTTTCAAGCAGTCAGGTTTATACTGTAGCAGGGTTCTAATTTAAAGAGACAAATACAATTAGAGCTTCAAAAAGACAAGCACCTACCCATAAAGCATAAGCAGGGCGATAAGTGGTTGGAGATTAGTTGGTGAGGTGTAGCACTTCTTATCAAAAAAGATGAAGATTTCCACCACCATGGCTGCACTGATGGAGTAATTCACCTGGAGGAACAACACAGACACAGTAGATGCTATTGTCTAAAAATACTTCATGAGCACAGAGAAGAAAACCTACTGACACATCTTTGCCCTGGTTGTTCTTTTACAACATTAACATTTTCAAGGCTTTGGTACACATCTCATAAGGTAACAAGGTCACTGTACCATGTCCCAGAGAAAGTTGGCTATCCAGTAGACCAATGGACTGACACCACTGACAAACTGCAGGTGTTTAGCCTGGGTAACCCTCTCCTGGATCAAATAGAGGACAAAGCTGGCTGGAACGAAGGACATGGCAAAGATCACACAGATGGCCACCACTGCATCCACCGAGGTGGTCAGGCTGGGGAAAGGACAGAGGGAAACTGTCAGCTAAAATATCAGGAGTAAATGTTACGATAGAGAACGGGTATTACACAAGTATCACAGCCTAATTCTACTTCTTTTTCTTGCAAACACCTAGAAAAAGGTCACTCACACAGTGATCTCAGACAGCTGTTCTTTGGTGAGATTCACCGGATGATTGATGGCAGTGATTCCATATTCAGCCAGGTTAGCTCCTTTGGGCAGGTTTGCACGGAGGATGGCGTTGTTGGCAACATTCATGAAAGAAACCATTGCATGCCAGCCCTTATTGTTGTACCATACCTGTGAAAGAGAGTGAACGAGTATTGATGCTTTATATCGATAATAATACAGACATGTCATCCATGTACAACAGCATTTACTTGGTTTGTAACAAAAGTATGACTGTGTTATACAATGACGCAAGTTGATCACAGTGATGAATGTGAGGCTTTATGAAACTGACCTTAACATTATTTTGAGTCTCCATATACCTGAGGAACGTCCCTATGTCCTTCAGCGTTTGTTTCGAGTGTTTACCCTGCAACGGAAATTTCAAAGCCCATTAGAAAAATAATAAATCACTCAAGAGCAAAGTAATGAACACACACAAACATAAACAAACACATAATGATGAGTTTTAAAGCCCATACCCCAGTAACGTTGAGTAGCCGTCCCAGCTGTGTGGCTACATCCTGGATGGTCTTTGGCTGTACATCTAAAACAGGAAGCTGTCCTCCCACTGATATACCTCCATACCTGGACACCACAGAGAACAATGCTGCTGACATCTACAGTCATTTACTGTAACTCCAGGAACTTAACCAAACCATTAAAACTTCAAGAGGGAGAACTGCACCAATACATGTAACATAACTGTCCATGTAGTATATTCCAAAATGTATAAGGGCTTGGCTTATTTGGACTTAACCATAATCAGACAATGAAGCACTTGGATACTAATTACCTTTGTTCATTCACCCAATACTTGCTCTTCAAGCTGGAAAGAGATTAAAAGTTCAAAATTAAAAGAAAATAAATAAATAAATATCACTAATAGGCTCAGAACCTTTTAATATCTTATCTAAAATGAACAGTTTCACCAACATTTTTTCATTTGTACACATCTTATATACATTTCTGATGTAACAGATCAGTTTTTCTCTTTCTATGCAGCTATAATTTATATCATCATTGTTATGAAAGTATCTAGAATTCTTGAGTAAACACAAAAGTTTAGGTTAATTTAGAGACAATTGATAAATAAAACATTTCATCTCAGTTTCAGGATCATATACCTAGTTCTGATGAGGCTGGGGTATGTCTTCACCAGGTAGTCAGAGATGTTCCTGCCTGTTAGGTCCATGAGAACATCTCCTGTTGATTGGATCCTCTGATAAAAACAATATCACACAATGTATATTAAATAAGGCCTCTCAAAAGCAGTAGTGGACCACCAAATGTATGTTGTCTCAGTGATACAGTATATAAGAGTGTGTTGGAGACATGCATAAGAGGTCGGATTTTGTGTGTCTGTCTGTACATTTTCAATATCAGTAACCCAACCACCTACCTGTGGAGGTGGCAGCCCTCCAGCACCCTCAGGACATACAGGAAGCATGGTGAGTTTCTTGGGTGTGCTGCACTGACACACTGGAGACGGTCTGAGGGAGCTCCATTCTGGGCTGTCCAGCATTTCTATCAGGGCAGGGTTAACCAGGGGCATCTCCCACTCTGTGGTGATGTTGTTACATGGGAAATCTCTACCAGTAGGAGAAATAAACCCATATAGTCAAAGAAAACAGCCCAGAAGACAGTCAGGAAGGGAAAGAAAATGATCTAAATCTGTGAAGGCGACTCACTCTAGTGGTTCATCCACCATGCAGCGAGTCCCAAAGCCAGGGTTGTCCAACAACACCTCACCAAAGTATCTCATCTGAGCATCCATGGGACGCTCATTACTGCAATGAACAAAATAATAAAATACACATCATTATGCCCATTTAGCTATTTTAGTCGAATCCAATTAGAAGTAATTGACTGATCTCATCAAACTGGTCTCCTAAGTCTCCTCATGATGAAAGGTGACATAGTGTCCATTACACCCACCTGAAGAAGGTGTATTGTCTCCCATACATCCAGGGACTGAGAGTCAAACTTGGATACTCTCCGAAAGGTGGAACGATCAGAGTGAATGTCAGTGCCAGGAAAACAAAACTGGCTGGCAGCACAATCTACCAAAGACAGAGACATAATTGAGACTAAAAGACCCGACAAAATATGTATGTCTCATATAAGCATCAAGGCCCAGGTGGGTACCTCTTCTGATTCACTGTAGTCAACCTGGTTTTTCAAATTCTTTCAGATCTTCTACAGCTAAGCATATGGCAACACTTAAAACATAAAATGTTAGTATGATAACTGACAGTGCTGCAGTGGATTACGGTTTGATTGATCGTTACCTGGGCGAAGAAGTCTTTATAGGAGCGTGTCGCGTGATGCAGCCTCTTGATCAACAGAGCGAAGAACTGTTTGATGGTCAGACACAGGCCTCTGACCTGGTAGGAACCCCTGCCAGCACTGCCTTCTGGGACATCACACGGGCCCTGGCCATTGGTGTGCAAAGCTCCATCTGCCTCTGGAATATAGAGCTCCAGTCAAACACTCACAGTGTGACTTGCACTAGCATTTCAGTGTAAATACTAGATTAAGAGGCCCGCCAGCAAGCCAAGCATGTTTAGTCTTCTGTGAAGAGTGATCAAAAAGCATATACCAGCAGCACTCTACTAGCCTTAGGGATGTAATTTAGCATCAGAACATGTGCAGTGTGCCAGTGAAATCTCCAGATTGAACACGTGCCACAGGCCATCTGCATTACACTGTTGTTGGGAAAACACTTTTGCCAATATACCTTTTAAGGGCTAGATTAAAGTTGCAATATGTAAGAGCTGGCCACCTCACAAATTCATATCCCAAACGAATAAGGGGCAAAATTTCACCGGAATAACCAGTGACTGTAGCTGCCATTAGCTAGTTAGCC
The DNA here is from genome assembly GCF_965226575.1 of Pagrus pagrus. Taxonomy (NCBI): domain Eukaryota; kingdom Metazoa; phylum Chordata; class Actinopteri; order Spariformes; family Sparidae; genus Pagrus; species Pagrus pagrus. The sequence continues at coordinate 18,693,340 of NC_140207.1, forward strand.
TTGCAGCTAGCAGTCGTCAGCTGGCTCAGTCAGGACTGGGAGCTCGGAGCACCAGAGGAGTGTTGGCGAATGTAGGCAGGGGTGGTTCCAGAATGGGCACCAGAACATGATACTGGCTAACAGGCAACGGAACTGGGCTCAGCAGCCTCCTGCTGAACACAGCAGCACCAGGACTGAACATAGCCTCTGACGGAGGCCAGTTTGACAAGAAAATACAGTACAGTTGTGTTTGAAACTAAAATTCTTACATATTGCATCTTTAAGGAATATTTTAAAAAATAGTTTGACATTTGGGGAAATGCGCTTAGATGGGAGGCTTGACAGCACTTTGTTTCCATAAGGTAAATATGTGGTCACTGCCAGCAGCCGGCTAGCTTAGCTTAGATCTATGACCAGAAATAGAAGAAAACAGCTAGCCTGGCTCTTGCCAAAGGTAACCACAAAATGTATGAAAACACCTATCAGCAGCTCTGAAAGTTTATGTGGGTTTTTCTGTGCCAGACCATTTTCTTGGTCAGGAACAGCAACTCCCTGGAGATTTGTTCTCATCCTGAGGCTAGATATCATGTGTAAATTAGTGCACTTTATAAGTGTTGGAGGCAGGTTTTGTTCCCTTTGGACAAAGCCAAGCTAGCTGTTAATCTTAGCAGAAAGACTGTTTTCAGTCGAGCAAGGGCATTTCTCAAAACATCTTACTATTTCTCAGTTCAACATCACATGTTCTTTTTTTCAAGGTTGAACAGGTGCCATCTTACAACACATAACAGACTATAAAGCCTCTTAAATTACAGAAACTGATATGTTTTTCCCCCAACAGCAGCATTTGTCCAGAGCTGTAAGCTGAAAGCTAATGTCACCTTTTGCTGGTTCCATATCAACTGCCACTCTGTTGAATCCACAGAGACTAGTGCGAGAGATCTGTTGCAATGATTTCTTCTCTGAGAGTGTCAGAGAATGGGATACAAAGGATATGATTCACATGATGAGGGGTTAGACGAAGAACAGACAGCTACAAGACAGTCAACTATGTATTCAGTCACACAACAAAAGGATGAGAAAAAGAAGTGAAAGGAAAGTGCAACAAAAACTTTGTCCTTTTTGTATTTTTTTTTTTACCTTGTATACATTTCCTGTTGGTTGCATTCCCATCAGCAGTGACCTTTAGGAAGATCTACAAGGAAATAGCTTATTTCATTGTCAGGACCCAAGATAACAGATGCTCTTGATTACAAAGCCATATGAATCAAAGCCGAATCACTGTGAAGGTGAAAGTCAGGCAGTGACAGATTGCCTCAATAAAACTATGCTTGTTTTCTTGTGTACTTGCTGAAAAAAGGGACAAAAATTGCTGTTTACCACTGAAAATGAAAATATCAAATGTACTTCTATAACTAATAATCTTTCTCGTTTAGGGAGCTCATTGTCAGTTTGATCTATTGTCTCATTTCTTTAAGTCCTGGGACTACAATGTAATTTGTAAACAGAAATTATCTTTTTGATTTTCCTAATAAATCACAGCGTGTGGTTGTTAAATACAAGCAGTGCTATCATAACTCTAACTGATACCATTTAATTTTTTTTTTTTTTTTTTAAATATTTAATCCATGTACCTCCTCCAGCGATGTGTCGGACACACCAAAGCTGCTTAGGCCGATGTCCACCAGGGTTTCCTCCAGCTCTCTGAAGAGGCTGGCATAGGCCCTGGGCTGGAAGTTGCGGTTGGGCAGCAGGTAGGTCAGCTCCTGGCCAATAGCCTCAATGAGACGAGCCTGCGGGACGTGATGATGGATCAGGCCTGTGATGCTCTCCATGTTACCTGGATATGAGTGGTAGAGGTTGGCTTTGGCTTGTATCAACTTCCATCACAGTTTTGTTTGTTTAATTTCATTTCTTATTACCAGTAGTGCAAGAAGTACTCAGATCCTTTACTTAAGTAAAAGCAGTAATACCACAGCGTTTAAGCATTCAAGAACTTTTATTTTTTGTTGATTCTTTCAGCCTGGGTAAGTCAGAATCCAACATGGTGACAGGCACTAAGAATAAGAAATAGCCAATGCTGATGGTCTTGTTTGCTTAGGAAGGTCATATCGAGGCAAATTAAGTCGATACTGTTTCATAACCAGTTAAAAGTCCCATGTAGTACATATAAGTAAAAAAACAACATGTGAGTATAAAAAAACATTATTAAAGTAGCAAAAGTAAAAGAAGTCTTAATACAGGATGGCCCATTTCAGAATTATATACCATATTATAGCACAAGATTATAATCATTCTTTAAGCAGTAATGTATACATCACTTTAATGTTGCAGTGATTTGGAGGTAGAGGGGGAGGTAATTTTAACAACAGAGAATACAGACAAACACATTCAATTACAGCACATAGTTACATAGTTTTTACCTTTAATAGGTCTACATAGTACCCACAGTAGCAGGGTGTTTCTAGGTGTGTAAGTAGACTGACTACAATCCAGTTTAAAAGTGCTATTCATCAACATGACTAGGAGATTATCCTCCATTTCACTATTAAGAAGTTGAATAGACTAAAAACTGGTTTAAGGAGGTCGACAATGAACACGGCATGACATCAGTCTCTGAAATTCACAAGACACTAATGGAACCGATGGTGACCTTACCATCCATCTGTCTGTCTGGGGTCTGGCTCTCCCCCTGGTCCACTTTAAACTTTGAACACTTTGAGCATTTACAGGAGCAGTCCTCTGTACAGTCACAGCTGGCCTGCAAGACACAGTGTTAATGGAAAACATCATTTAATTTTCTTTTTTTTATATCTCTCACACATTATTGCTCCATCTTATTCTCACAGGGACTCATTTACATTCAAATAAGAAAGGCGCTCGTAAAGGCAAAACCATTTTATTAGTCTGATGTTGAAAATCCTCAACTAATAAATGAGATGTTGTCCCATGTGTTCACTCTGCTACTTGGTTAAATCTTTTTATAAAACTTTTAAAGCTACAATTGTACCATTTAGAGCCTAATGGACACAAACATACACAAGCATCCTTCTTCACAAGTTCCCACCTTTGGCGCGTCATGTTTCATTCGTCGTACAAGAGTGAGGTAGAAGCCTGCGCCGAAACAGTTTTTGAGGAAGATGGGGGAACCACAGCAGTACAGGCGGCCCTGAGAGATGATGGCCACCCTGTCACTCAGCAGGTCGGCCTCGTCCATGTGGTGGGTGGACATGATCACAGTGCGCCCTGCAACGCGGGACAGAGAAGGAAGATGAAGAATGGATAAATAGAGACATACTGTATGAAAGAAGGATGGATGATTAAGGACAAACATTCTCTCTTAGCTCAGAGAGGATCTAAAAATACTGAAAAAACTAACATTTATTTTTAATATAAGGATTTCAGTACAGATGGCCTTAATGTGGTATCATAAATTCTGTGGGCCCAAGAATATATGACTCAATTGCGATCGTTAAACTCAAAGCATCTGTCCTTTGGCATTTAAGACAGAGAGCTTCCATTGTTGTACACATTACAGCTTTAGCTCAGAAAGTTTTTAAATTTTAATTTTAAATCAGTTTGAGGGGGAAACTTACAGACCTTTTTTCAACAGCGGCATCAATGATGCAATGTTTTGTGCAGGGCAGAGGCTGAATTATTTGTGGCCTAGCCTGACAAACTTGTCAGGTTTGTTCACCATCTACATGTCATGCTGTATAATATAGCAGGACAAGATACACTACAGTTGCGTTATCGGCAAGGCTCAATTAATGTCTAACAGTAATAATGAAACATCATTTTTAATATTGTGTGTTTAACACACTGTGATCAAATGGATTGCAGTCCCTTCATGCAACATTTCCCTGCATACAGAAACTTTAACTGACTACACATGACTGCCATTTATTACAAATACAACATTATGCTAAAAAATAAAATAAAATAAATTCAATTGAAATACAAATAATTAATGAATAAACATAATTTAAAATATAGATTGTCATTTTGAACTGCTACCTATTTTTTAACAGATGAACTGTTTCCACATCGGTGCTCACAACACAATTTAAGGCATTTAAGTGCATGAGACAATTAGAGACAGAGATACAGAGACTGTAACAAGCATAATATAACAGTAAAAGTTGGCTATCTTAAGGAGCAACCAAAAACAATTATTCGTCTGTTGATATTAGAAGAAATTCTGCCTATTTAAGCAGCTGATGCTAAAAACTCTATTCCCTCTTCCAGCCAGCAGGGGTCAGTGTTACCTGCACGATATTTGAGCAGCAGGTCCCAAATGGAGCGTCTGGAGTAAGGGTCTACCCCTGAAGTGGGCTCATCCAGGATCACCACCTTAGCCCCACCAACAAACGCCAAGGCAACTGACAACTTCCTCTGCATGCCCCCTGGATCAGAACATGATGATGCACTGAGTATTGGTTTGCATCACAGTGAGCATTAATACATATGTGCATACACCTGCTTCCTACTGTACCTGTGGTCTATCTATCAAAAAACAAACCATACAAATAAAACATATCCATATGAACTTAGTAGCAGCTTTTTCTTCCTGTGACAAAGAAGCATCGCAGACAGACCTGAGAGGTTCTGGGTCAGTTCGGCTCTCTTGTGGGGAAGACCCAGATCCTGCAGCATGTTCTCCACCTCCTCCTCGGCCTCTGCTATTGGACGGCCTTTCAACAGTGAGTAGAAGAGGATATGCTCCGCTACAGTCATACTGAGAACAAAAGATGGAATGGGAGGCAAAAATCCAGTTATGACTGTAAAATTGTACAAGCCATGCACTTCAAGCATGTTTGTTTGTCACATTGCATGGTGATTACTAATGTGGCAAAATATAAAATGAAATTTAATCAACTACTTGTTTATGATAAAGATTGTACGTGGAGATTTACATACTGCTGAAAGAGGATGTTGTGTTGAGGGCACATTCCCAGAGACAGACGGATGCTGTCCATGTCTGTGCGGATGTCCTTGCCGTAGATGGTGGCTGTCCCTGAGGTGGGAGGGAACATACCGGTCAAGATGGACCTGGGAGAAAGAAACACGGAGAGAGAGAGAAATTAGTGGAGGTAATGTTTGACTAATTTCTACATATAAGCATATGGTTGTGTTGTGTGAGTATGCTTGGATATAAGGCATCTGTTTGACATACATGGTGGTGGTCTTCCCAGCCCCATTGTGTCCCAGAAAGGCAGTAATCTGGCTCTCATAAAAGCTGATGCTAAGGCCATCCACAGCCGGTCTGAGGCTACTGCCGAACACCTTGAACAGGTTCTGGATACAAACACCCTTCACCAGGTCGACTGGCTCTGCTTCAAAGAATTGTTGACCTACATACAGCAAAAACAACCACATATACTGTTTATTACTTATTTGTCTGGACAAGGAATGAATGGTGCTTCTGCACTGTCTGAGAATTTAAAAAGTAAAAAGAAATCTACTGAGGCAGGCACATCTATCAAGTCAACAAAGCAAAAGACTGAGCAAATTATAAAAAAGTGACAATTACATATAATATAATATATATTATATATTATATATTATTATATATATAATATACCTATCACTTGTCAGAAAGTATATGTGTGTTATTTTATTTCCCAAATGTGAACAAAAGAGGCACGCAACATATGAGATCAGGGAATTGGAATGTCATACAGCATAAAGAAAACAGTTTACATTACTTATTAACTAAGCATGAAACCGAGCAGCTAGCAGTATGTGTGTTCACATATGCCGACAAGTGCAAACACACACAAGGGCACAGAGTTCCCACACAAAGAATTTGATTGGCAGAGAGAGAAAGTGAGAGCAAACAGAGAGATGGCCTCAATCCTGAATGGAGATCAAGTGTTTGCTTGGATAAATATTACACCAGCAATATTAATGAGATCTGTAATTAATTATGTGTGGGATTATGCCATAAATTGTTCACCAGATTTCAGAATGAAGCAGAGTTGTTGGCTAGTTAATCAAAAGCAGAAGTTAATGTGTGTGTATAACAATATAATCATGATAGAAGTGTGCTGAATCCATTAAACCCCGTGGTGGAATATAAGATCTTGTAATAGCTCTGCACAGCTATGGTTATGGATTTAACAAATTGGACTTGTCTGTGTAAAGCTCTGTGCACCCTCACAATCTGATGGATTTTACACAAATGAATATGAATATTATACCATCTTTCTCCTGATTCTCCTCTGCCTCCGCTGGGCTCTCCTTCTCAAGCCTCTCACGCTTATCCTGGTGCTCACACGAGGCTGACCCCTCCAGAGTCCTGGGTTTCTCCTGGTCTTGGTTTTCCTCCTCTTCTTTTTTCTGCTGTTCTCCTTGGTCTTTGTTTGCCAGGTTATCAAAGCCTTTCTTATCCAACTCCTCGCCTTTGGAGAAAAAGAACTTAAGGACTTAAGGTTGAGACTGGTACATTTTGTCGCTGGATAACAATAACTCCTAACAGACCTCTTTATTTATCAGTCTTAGCATAAATCTTTTCTTATTGGCAGTGAGCTAATAGGGAAAATGGTAAGTAAGTAAGCTTACCTGAGGCTGGAGCCACACTGTTGAGCCAATAACAGGGCAGGAATGGGAAGTAAAATGGTCGCCCAATTCCATACTGTCCTGTCATGAACAAATAAATGATATATATAAATAAATAAATAAAAATGTGTTTCGACAGCAAACCTTCATTTCTTTCTCATGCACTGACCAGGAAATACATTGTCCAGGTACCAGGCCAGCACAGCGTACAGTATAGTGTCCAGGCCCATCATACAGATGGAGGTGAGAAAGGAGAACTCGTCCCCCTCCAGAGGGCTGGTCTGGATGTTATCCCACTGCAGGCCCAGGCCCTGCTCTTCGTACCGTGACAGGTACTCAGTCCCAAAGCCAAACGCCACTTGGGACAGTAGACTCTGAGGGAAGAGGTAAAAATCATCTTTCGTCTACCGTTGATAGTCAAAGCTTCATTTATTCAGTGTTTTAATCAATCTAATTAAGGAGCAACAACTAGCTGTGTTTTATACATGGTTGGTAAATATATCAAATTCAGTTCCTATATCTAATAATATACATAGGAAGAGTCATGTATTGAATATTCTGAAAGACAGAAGGAGACACTGAGCTGTGACACCCACCACCAGGATCTTCAGGTCCTTGGTCATGCTTTCCTGCCAGGCAAAGCAGAAGATGTGTGGGAGGTAAAGGGTGAAGTAAACAATGCCGCAGCAGGCCGCTGCCAGGTTGGCATGGTTGAAGAAGACGCTGAGGAGGAAGCATTGCATGATGGTGGCCATAGTGAAGGTGAGCAAAAAGAGGAAGAGGAGGACGGGGTTGCTGTAGTTCAATACCCTTCCTCCCTGTAGGCCAGAGATGGACAGAAACACACAGGATGATGTTTTCAATTGCAAGACCAAAATACATACGGTGTATGGAGGAGAAGCTGTGTCTTTATATACATGCTTTCTAAACATTTTGGCAGAGAAAGTGAAGGAGACAAAATTATACCAAAAACTGATTTCATTGCTTTGGATATACAAGCTAGATTCTTAAACATTGATATTTAGTATTTAACGTTCCCTTAAATAGCATTAAAGTTAGAAAAGCCATTTTTTCACACTGTATTTGAATGTAACATATGCAGTGTATGTTGTATCTGCATTAGTTGCACATAATGGTTGAATTGAGTGGATTATTCAAATAAAGGATACTGTGTGTTTACAATTAAATCAGAATGATTCACAGTGTCTTCCTCACAGTCTATTTGAAATATGTAAACACATCTGGATGTTACACTAAATTTAAAAGTAGCTTTAAGTTAAATTGCCAAGTGAACTAAATTCTAATAAATCCCACATTGGTGACATGCAATATAAACATTAGTTGGATTATCTGGGTTTAATTCATGGCCTTACACATATCATCCACTAGAGGTCACAACAGCCCACCTTACTATAATATGTCAGTTGATGCACTGGCTGACTACAAGACAGGACTTGTTAATTTTTCTAGGGTGCTACAGTTAATCATTGACAATCCCATTCCTGCAAGGCCGCTGACATAATTCCCATGATGTCATGGTATTCACACTTGTTTCATTAATGATTTATAAGTATAGTATCAGTGAGCCAGTACAATATTATCAATCAAGGAAAAAGATCTGCTAATGATTCACAGTAAAACTGGGTGATATCCTGACATTAACAAAAGTTGAAACTGATCAGAGACACACTTAATTAATCATTAAAAAGAATCATTAGCTTCACAGCTGGATTTGATATTTCTGTAAAATAGCTGGATTGTTCTAATGCCTGCTACAAAGTGAAAGACAAGATTAAGGTTTTTATCAAAGTGCTGGAACATAGTAGAATCGAGCCTACATGCACTCAGGAAGCCCATGCACACACAGTACTGTAGACTGTGTGTTATCAGGGTTCAAACCACAGGTCATACAGTCGTCTTCTGCCCTCACATTAAGTGTTTGCGTGAGATAAATTAGATGGCACAGGAATGAGGATCTTTAGAAGCGTTTTGGCAAATCCATCCTCACCATGATAATGGCGGTGAGGAGAGCGGTGCTAGTGCCCATCATGAGGAAGCTGTCAATAAACCAGGTGGACCAGATGACGCCATTGGTGACCCCCATGGCCTTCAGGGTCTCCTTCAGGCGGAGTTCCTTCTCCAGGACAATACTCTTGACTATCATGGACACGGAGTAGACCCAAGCCAGGACCATGAAGATGGGGAAACAGCGGTTCAATGTCAGCATGAAGCTGGACAGAGAAGAAAAAACAGATGGAGGGAAGACACTGTTATTGAAGCTGGGAACCAGAATTGTGTGATTTTCACAATGTATCAGGATTACTACCAAAAAGGTAGTTAACTAACTCCACTCACAGATCATCCACATAACAAGGGTAGGGCATCTGCTGTAGGTAAACACCTAGTGGCCACTCTTTTCCGGTCTGAGTCTTGATGATCCCATGTTCTATTATGTCCTGGAGGTAAGCAAAGCCACCCCAAACATAGCGAAAGTCATCCATAGGATCCGCTCTGGGGCCAGGGTCCCAATACCTGAGCAATACACATATATTTATTAGTCTTTACGTTTATCATTCTCATACTAAACCCATCATTTCCACTCGACTTAGGTTCTAACCTGTCTTTGACCTTATTGGTACGCTCAACTGCATCAATATCCATACGGATCTTGAACTGAACATGAGGTGGGACATTGGTGGTCCAAGGGAAGATATTCACAAAGACAAGGCCCGCCCAGAACTTGCTCTCCTCCAACAGGTCCAAAGCCCGATAAGTGACGGTGTCCTCGTCAGGCAGAGGCACAAACTTATCCAGGACCACACACTGGAAGAGAGAATCAAGAAGAGAGACAAATAATTGGACAGGTGTTAAACTAGGGTACCAAGGAAGCCCCCCAGCCAAACTGTATTTTAAAGGTGCAATGTGTAGGATAGCAGATTGTTAAGTCTCATTCCCATGCGTTTACCAGAATCGCTTACTGAACCTTAGTGCTGTCTGTTTGAAGACTATTCGGTTTCGCTTTAGACGTTAACCACAAAAATCCTTTCCTTTTAGGTCATTGCCAGCATTACTTGAATTACTTGACATTTAAACATGAATGTCTCTACAAAATGTACAAATTCATGACAATGCATCCAACAGTTGCCAAAAAATTTCCCAAAAAGTCAAATGTACGGTGACGCTAGGGAAAATGAATGTCTGTACAAACGTCCATACATGTAGAAAATATTTCACTGGAGAAGTAATAATTTTGACCTGCTGGTGGCGCTAGAGAAAAAGTCAGAGGATCATCATGAATTTATCCTCTGGGGCCCATGAATGTTTGTGCAAAATGTCAAGTCAATCCACGCAAAAGTTGTTGAGATATTTCAATCTGGACAAAAGTGTTGGACCCACAGAGCGACCTCGCCATCCTTAGTGCTGAGCTGCCAGTATGGCTAAAAAGGTAAAAAGATCAGAGTTGGCTCATGTCACTATGATGCACACCCAGTGACACCGCAGTAGCAGTTGTCTCTTCCCTTCAAAGCGTGTCTGATGTTGCCATTCACTGTAGGCTAATGCAAAGAGGGAGGGCCTTCATCCAAAAAGAAACACTCCAAAACTATTTACTCCTGAGCTCCCATGCAAAGATTCCCTCCCTAAACCCAAAACACACATACACGCAATTTGCAGTCCAAACATGCACATGCATCCAAAACACACACATACACTGCATACATTTACAGACACAATGTACACTAAACATACCCAACAAATGATTCAACTCTTAAAGACCGTCCCTTAATTTACATTCCCCTACTAACACAGCAGCCCCACTGTGTGGGTTGATATGCATGCATGCCACCAACGTGCAGCCAACCAGCCATCAAGCCCATGGTCATTGTTGCTGCTTTATAAAGGATGGTGGATGGAGTGACAGCTGTATCTAATCGACCTCAATCGTTCCCACTCTCCTTGTCACACTCAAGTGCTGTAAGCTTCAACTTGGACAAAAACAAAGAGCACCAACCATCCACCCAGCCATGCCCCCAGGTGCCCCCCATGTCACCCCCCAGTGCGATAGGCCTCTCATCCCGATTAGTCTCCGCAGGGAAAGACCTGATTTTAACTTTGTTTCAAATGCATCGGCCCACTAAATGTGGAGGGCCCTCACAAGAGAAGGTTTGTGATGTTATTTTTTCGTACCCCCCACTCCATCAGCAGTAAACAAAAGAGACTCGACAGCTAGTCTGCTGCTCTGGCTCTCGCCCACCTGGGTAGATTGCCATGTCCCTGGACGGGGCGACAAATTGCAGAGCCCAAAGGCAGCTAAACGCTCACATCGCATCAAGAAAGGTTTTGGCACATTGTGGTTAGGCAACCAGGGTTTTGAAATCAAGTGTCAAGACCTGTGCTTAATTGGATTATTTCTTGAATAGGCCTGTCCTAGAACTTGAACTCTCAGGTGAAGTGAAATGTAGAAAAACAGTCCACATTCTTTCTCTCAGTGTCCAAAACAATCCTGACACTTTGTTTTCATCTGGAAATGTGGAGTCCCCTTTGAATAGTCAGTATAATGCCGCACGTCTCTCAAAATCCAGTCAGTGGTATTTGAGAAGCAGGTAATTTCCCCCTCTACAAGATGAAGTGGATGCTAAAAAGATAAAAGTCTTTTGGTAAAGCCCACTCACATCCCCATACTGGTTGAGCATCCGAATGACCCGGTCAGTAAGGTTAAAGATGTCCCGCCAGTCGAAATCAGGCATGTCGGCTGGACGGTCCTCCGGTGGGCCATTGTGCAGGAAATTGAGGATGTGTTTGGAGGTGAACGGCGTCTCCTCTAGAGTTCTGTCAATAAAATCCATCACTGATGGATTGCAGATGGTGTCCTGAAACAAAATAAGGGAAATAAGGGAATAAGCTTTATTTACCCTGATATTTTCCATTCTCTAAGGAAGATCTTGCTAAGTCATCGGCAGAACTACAATCCAAGCAAACCCAGAGGAAAAAGGAAATAGAAAAGATGTATATGCAGTAAAATGCAACTTAATTTAGCATTAACAATGTTATTAAATTTGCCTTTCACTGAAAAATTAAAACACAAATTGATGGCAAATGTGACATAACGAGAAAGATAAGAATGTTAGAGATAAGCAAACAAGGACAAAAAATAAATAGATGGATGGTGTTCACAGGCAGAAAAGACTAAACAAGAGGGGCAGAGGGGGGGAATAGATGGAAAAGGGAAAAAGATGGCATATTTTTGAAAGATAAGGTTCTATATTCAAGCAGGAAACTTTGTGAACTCCAGAGGCCTCGGCAGAAAAAAATCAGCGAGGAAAAGAGGATGAAATAACAACAACATCATTAATCATTTCATTCAAAGGAACAATTGTTTGGCATTGGATGTCAGCTCAATGGCGACACAAAGGTAGATCCTGATCATATCTGCTGTGTTAGGTACAGTAGGGCTGGTACGTGGATGTAACTTAAGCCAGGATTGAAGTTAAGTCAGCTATAGTGATTTAAATGCAGTGATCTTGCATTCAGTCTTTTATTTTGTTCAACGATTCTTTCAATATTTGGATGCATTTTTAAGGAGTTTCTACCATGGGCACATGATTGGATAAAGTAACATCATACGTGTCCTCATTACTAATGGTGTCCTGTTTAGACCTAATTATTCAGTGACACTATATTATTATCCTACCCGGATCATCTTGACTTGGACCCCATCTTGGAAAAAAGCCCAGATCTGAGGTGCCACTTCTTCCCAGGCCTTCCCCATCGTCCTCAGCCTCTCCAGCTCCTCAAATGTAGTGTTTGCCTACAGGAGAGAGGTTAATGTGTGTGTGCATGTGTATGTGTGTGAATGGTTTGTGTGTCAAGATTGGAAGGGCAGGAAGTTATTATCAAAAACAAACATGCACACACAACTATTTTCACAAACGTTGCACAGTATTCAGAAATATAGAAAAAAACATGGAAATACAAACATTTTGCAGCCGCGTATGAAAGAAATCATGGTGGGGAAAGCTTCAAATGCACACATGTATACACGTGCGCGTGTGTACACAACATTGAGAAACTCAAAACACACACATCCTCCTAATCTCCTGCTACATACCATTCCCACATTAAACTCTCTGCGAAAACAGGCTTTGCAAAGACAACACACACATTCTCACACAAAGAATTCCCGCGGCCCGCTCAGATAACCGGCAACTGTGCGACAAATGCGCTCTGTGCCAAATCGTCAAATATTTACTGCACGCTTATCGTCGAAGCCTTGGATGTGTGTGGGTACAGTGCTTTGTGTGGCAAATACCAAAGGCCGGCTATTTCAGTATTCAGTCATGTGCAGTGGGGGATGAAAGCGCTCAAGAGTACACCCAATTAAACGCCTTCCTCTTGTGTGTGTCTGATTTTGGGTGACAATGGGGACAATGGAGCCAGGGTGACAATGGAGGCCATTGGTGACAACTGGCCGAATGCATTCAGCCTGCCCAGTGAATCCCAGTCAGGTTCCCACAAGTGAGTGCTTCCTCATTCCCCGGGGCAGTTTAAAACAGCAGGCAGAAGCAGGAGGAGGACTGGGGGATTCCTTGAGGTGATTTCTTCAAGGGGGTAGTCGAAGGATCTTGTAGCTGGTGGATATGTCGGGTATTTTGTGCCTCACTTAATATAAACCTATATATACTCCTACTTGAAAAAGTATTATGGAATGCCACACAAAGTAGAATTTCCTACTTGTAAACTACCCCTGACTTCACGAACGAGCAGTTGTCTGACGTCACACAACAATGGCAGCACCCATGGGGAGGGGGTAGGAAGTATTTGTAGACTAAGCATTTGTATTAGGTAAGTGAATGGAATATTTAGATGTTTTCGAGTATAAGTGAGCTGTAAAATAAAATGTATAATTGGGCCTGTTACGCCTGTTTAACTCCTCTCTTGCAGTCATACACGTTGTGCACCAAGATCAGGGTGGAGGTTGGAAATTTCAAAAAGGAAATTTACCTCAGACATTAACTGGAATGCTGCATTAGTTCCACATGTATTATGTGTTATGTACTATGCCCTGAGTTATACAACTCGGATACATCTTTGCCTCCATGCAAGAGGGTAACAAACAAATCAAGTAGTGTGCTAAAACAAAAACAAAAAAAAGACCTTGAATATGGTGCCTATCAGCAATGCTTGACATCTGATAAAGCCAAGGCTACTCTACTGTTAATGAATACAAGGCCAGTGCAGTATTAGCAATAGATTATCTGTGATTAAAACTATAAATGAATGCCAATGCCTGGGCTCAACTTCCTGGATAAAATCCTCTTTTACACTGTTTATGTAAGACGTCTAGCATTCATTCAGCTGTACTTGCTAAGCAGCATATAAAAAGGGTTTAAAGATACACTTTTTAAATTGTTCCTTAACATTATAGAATGTTCGGAAACTGCCATTACTGAGTGCAAAACACAAAAGAAATGAGGGCTCAGAAGTAATTAAATGAAAAGTTGGCTATTACCCTGCATACTTTAATCAACATTAACTTTAATTCTGAAAATGTTCAGTATATAATCATAAACTATGAAGAAATATCAATTTTGATGCCTTTAGGGAAATGTATTTATCAAGAGTGATCAAGTAAAAGAGCAGTACTACTAGCAGAATGCAGATAAGACCTGCAAAGCTCATCGTTACACAAGAGCAGTCGCATAAAGCGTGACAACATATGTTTGAATGCATGGTGTTCCTCTTGAAATACACTGATGCATGACGGAGTTAAAAGGAAGTTGGATGTTTTTGCTCTTGTAAAGTAATGGATTAACCCCTCAGTCATTACTTTCTTGGTGCAATTAAGATCCCAATCTGAGGGAAGAGGAAAACAAAGAGGGCACTAAAGGTCGGGAAAGAGAGGAAACACAAATGTGTGTGTGTCTCTTTGTGTGCGACCACACGTCTTTAAGGACCGACTCTTACTGCTTACATAACACTGAAAAAGCCATGGCGCCAGTGGACTGTGTGGTAGTCACCACAGCCGATGGGCTTGTGTTCTTCCATTGCGACCAAGCCATCCATGACTGCTGCCCCCCTGAAGGGCTTTGACCGACACGTATCTACATCTAGATACAAAGGGCTGGACATGACATGAGGAAAGTTGATCCCTTTTGAGGTTAAAAGCATTGTTCACTGGAGGCTTGCTCACTTACAAAGAAAATAAAAGATATGGATGTCACGGAGTAACAGAAAGCATCTGAAGGTGGTAATCTGGGAAATCTTAATGTATTTTTATACATTTTTCATTCTCTCTCTGTCTTTGTGTTTCTCTAGAAGCCACCTTTATCTTTGTTTGTTGAGTAAGCTCTTGTCATCTTGTCTTGTCCAACAGAAACTAGTGAAATAGACCACTCTGCTTTGGATAAACACATCCACCAAGTTGTCAATGCTGCTTACATTTCGTATGATCTGCCTGACAGCCGGTGAGTCCGGGGCGTAGAGGATCTGTCCCATTAGCATTGGCTTGACAGAGTTCCAAACAATCCTGGTGGCAGGGTTGGATTCCAGATCTTTCATCATATCATTGCAGAAAGGACCTGAGGGGATGGACTATGTATTATTAATGCATTTTATTGAAAGGAATATGGAAAATTGGTCAATTGTATCTCTGCTTATCCACATATACTGACTATATTCTGAAAAATAGCTTGCACAGAGAAATGTTAACTTAAAAATGAGAGCCTTTTGTACTTTATCATTACACAGTGACTTACAGAGCTACTTGCTAAAGTAGTTTCTAATGTCTCCTCCCCTAACCCTCTTGGACATTGTGCAGTTTTGTTTGCTGTACAGTCAATTAGGCTGCTGCGATTATTTTAAAAAATGTGAAGCTAACTTTTCTAGGACTGGATAACCTGTGGCCTTGTGCTTAGAATGAATCATGACTTCTTGTGATGTCTTCGTTTCTTTACTTTAGGAATACTTAAAAAAAGTATGCATGTATAAAAAAGGTTACATGTGCACTCAACCTTTTGCATTTTATTCAGAGTGTTTTTGCAATTTCAACTCCTACCGCTGCCTTCTTGATACACTGTTATGCAAGTTTTTTCTGTTGAAATGATCTATCCTGACCTCATATCTATACTCCCATTACATTGCCTGAAACTGCATATGCTGAAGACATTTTTAAAAACTTTCCACCAATTTCCTCCAAATTTTTATGTTTTGAGGTACCGTGCAAACTAACAAATAAGTTAGACTGAAACCACAACCTTTTTGGCAGAGGTAATTAAAGTGATAGTGTACAAAGATACATCCACTGACATGAACACAAATTAGAGTAGTAGGATTATTGAAAAAAAAAAAAAGGGCAGAGGCATTGCTCCAGTCTCATGAACAAGTCTGCTGGTTTTAAAGTAAAACTGAAAGCCTGTACTGGAAGAATGCTTACTCTATTATCTGTCATACTAATATACTTTTACTAATGGTCTACTCACTGGAGTTGTTGTCATACGTGTAGTCGCCCTGCGCCCTGCCGCCGCTGATGCCCAGGAAGGCTTTGTAGTTATTGTCCTCGTACCAGTTAAAGGATGTGACTCTGGAGAAAGCGCCCTCAGTGTAGCCACACACCAGGCTGGAGGCAGCAGCCATCACCTGTCTGAAGGAGAGATCCTTCTGGAAGAGAGGAGTCATGACCTCGAAAAGCTCACTGAAACTATTCCTCTGGCGCATCTGTGGAGAGATAAGAAGAAAAATAGAGCTTAAATAAGAACAGAGAAGAGTGAGCTTTTAGATGTAATGTAGTCTAGTTTTTACATAAATTTCTTTGTTGAATCTGACAGCCCCTGTGAACAAAAGCGGTATGAGTACTCCTCCGCCTCCAATGGTAAAGATCTTGATCTGGCTAGCACGCACTTTTGTTTTAAAAGCGAAAAAGTACAAAGCTGTACTTTTGACATTCACTAACTATGGTGCAAGGTTTTGTTCCTGGCTGTAGTCTCAGATTGCAACAGTTCAATATTGTGAACTTGCTACAGCTCTGATTGGCACCTCTGGCTGATCACAATACTAACTTATATGTTTGCATATCTATGTTCACCAGATAAAGGACCATTCACGCTGATTCTATGCCTTTTCATCCAATATTTATTTAACCTTAAAAAATACAAGGTACAGTAATCCCTTGTGTTTATTTAGAATAGAATAGAATAGAATAGAATAGAATAGAATATACTTTATTGTCCCCTAGGGGAAATTTGTCATGGACTCAAAGTACATAGTGCATAGTAGTAGCTGCCCTTACAGACAATAAATATACATAAAATAAAGAAAAAAAATACACATGACGGCTAAAGACGTACACGTAGGCAACATACACACTCATGACATCCAATGAAAGATTAAAGCAAATAAAAACAAAACAAACAGAACACCCAATTATTGCACACTTCCCAGGCCTCAGCGTACGGATCTATTTAGAATTTTGATATTTGGCAACAGACAGGCAATCTACCTATTGTCGCTGTCTGATGAAAACCATGTGTCTCCAAATCCTGGATTTTGGATTTTTCAGATAAATTAAAGGACGGAATGTTCCTTTTTTAGTTGAGAAAATTCTTAAACTTAATCTTAATTTACCTGGAAAATGCATTGGCACAAAGCTGTTTTTTTAAACTTGTGTTGTTGTTTGGTCACAGTTTTTTCAGTTGTTGAAAGGATCTTTGGAAGCCTCGTAGAATCTTTGATCTTTGATTTTAAAGGCGAGGAATGACTCATCACCTCGACCTCACGACGACAGACTGTCTATCGTCGGAACGGAGACAAGTGTCTTGCCAACAGGATGTGGGACTGTCAGCTGCACTTAATATCCCATAGAAACATCCACAACAAACAAAACAGTGTTTCCACAAGCCCACGTTTGACTGAATGTTTCGAATACAGGTACATCACAAATTACATTAATGAGACACCTCACCAAAGTGAAAACATGGTCACACTGACAAGGGCAACACAAGCAAATGAATAGGAATGTGAGAGAACAACAAACACAAACAGATCACTCAATCAACACTTGTGGTTAACCTGTTCCATGTCTGGAGGCTTCACCTGTTTTCGCAGCCTCAGTGTTGTTTCGACTGGGTTGGTCCCATAGTGATGATGTATCTGTTTTTGAGGCTAAACAGGCCTGTTCTGGATTTAGCCTTCCTCATACGCACTAAATGATATCCCCCTACTGTCTGTGTTTGCGTAGAAACTCAGGCGAGAGGAAGCAACTGTTTCCTGACAGCTAAAATTAGCAGGCAGTGAACTTTTGAATGGAGCTAGATTGTGGGCTGCGTGAGCTGTGCCTTACCTCTCGCAGTTTGTCCGAGGTGGCAGAGATGACCCGTACCCAGAGGCGAATGTCAATGCCTTGAGAGTGATTGTCCAGCACAAGAGGAAGCTGGGGGAAAAAACACAGATACATCATTTAATCTTTTTAAATATAAAACTTTCCCATATTTCCCACTTTTACTTTGTGCAAACATTTAAACTCAAAACTGTTAATGTGCAGCATTCTGTTTCCCAAAGGGTAATTCCACCAAGTGTGTTTTACAGGTCTTGAGGAGTAGTACTGCATATGTGAAAAAGTAGGATAACGCATTTTGTGGCTCCAGAGGAAGCTGCATGTAGCTGCTGAGTAATTGCCCCCAGTGATGTCCCTCAGCATTGTGGGTAATGCAGGCACCAGGTTTCGGTGAAGGAAGAAGACTGCATGTTTTTAAACTGTGCATACTGAGTCCAACAGTGTTAGTGGAATGCAATGCTAAACCAATTGACTGCTTTCAAAAACCTGGCACCTCCAATACCCACAATGCAATTAGCCATTGAGTGACATCACTGTAGGTAATTCATCAGATTACATGTAGCTTCCTCTGGAGACAAAAAAAGACCCAACTGAAAAAATGCAACTGTAAACATGTGTGAAGTTTTCTTGAACCTGAGAGAAATACCTGCAAATTGCCACTATCATTAACATTTTATATGTTGTTTATATCTGGTGGACACTGTTTTCTCTTGAGGATGTGCAGGTTTGCCCAAAGATCCTCCAGCCAGCTCTCAACACAATAGGCTAAAGGTCCAGGAAACAGCATGAGGCCAAGACACAGAACCAGCAGAGGAGACATCCTTCCCTACTACATATATAGATTCAGCCTATCAGAGAGCAGTGAGCACACGTAGACTTTCCATGTTGGACAAGAAGCCCAAACGGCAAACTTCCTTAGGTGTTTGCTTTTCAACTGTTCACAATCCAGCGCCTGTCCAGATAAAATAAACAATGCTTTGACACTGGCACGTCCTACATAGCAATCCTTCTTTGAGGATCCCGGACTAACTTCATTCAGACAAGCACGTAACTTAAAATACCGTCTCGTCTATTCTTATCTTTAAAGACCTCCATTGTCCATTTAAATATCATCTCAACTTGCACTCACTGCTCCAACTCCACTGTTGCAAAGGAGTATGTGCATCCACAGACAGGGATGAGATTTAAAATCCAGTCCTATAAATTGCAGTAGCAGTCAGATATCTATATATTGAAATATCTATGCAGTCTTTTGTATAACAGCCAGGAGGATTGCAGAACAAAAACATGCTATTCCCATTAAAAATCTTTATAATGCAGTGGCACGTCATTATGTGAATACAAATCATGGGCTGCCCTCTAGCCTGAAATCCTCAGTTACTGAAAATATTTGCTCATCTCCTAGGGGAGGGGACATGGTAAACAAGATACTATGCAAAGAACGTGACTGGATCTATATACTGAACACAATTGATCATATGGATTATGATGGAAGAAATTAAATTATATATGTATGATTGTTCTATTCAATATTTCTGAAAAGGTTTGATAGTTTCTATAATATTTGTATGCGTACTATGCATATATGATGTATACATTAACCAGAACCTGTGACATACAGCTATTATCTTGGTGCAGGCATTAAAACATCTATACTACCACTGCCTCTTTAGTTGAAGACCTCCTTTGTTTTCTTAAAGTTAGCACCCTTTTAAACACTCTAATCACCATGTCCTTCAGATCTCATTTTTCCTTCTTTACTCTCTTACATTTCTTCCTATCTCAATATATGTCTGTATATTTGACTAAAAACTGTTTTCAAGTGTAATTTCACGATATGTCAATGGCTGTATTGATGATGGACAGCTCCAAGTGGCCAAGAAAAGAGATGTGATCTCAATGGGACTAACCTGGTTGAATAAAGGCTAAATAAAAAATATAAATATACTTTTAGATTGAACTGTTGAAAATGATAGAGAAAAGCACTTTAGCTTCCTGCCTCTAGCACAATGAGAGACAGACAATTGGCCCAGACTTGGCCCAGTCCCATGTGATTGTGCCTGGATTAGGTTAAGGCAGAGGGCAGCCATTGTTGCTGTCTGTCTCATTGTGGCCCATGTTTACTCTCAGTGCCCTGTGATTACTAAAGAGAGGAGTGTCTCGTCACTAAGCTAATTACAGAGGCCAAGTCAGCTCAGCTAATGCTTATGGCTGTTTCACAAGTAGTCTGCATCACTCCTTCTGTACCTATATGAAGCACATTGGCAGAGCTGCAGCACACTCTATATAGACTCTTGCAGATAAAAAAGGCCCTGCTTCAGTGTAAGGTCTTCCAGGAAATTTCTTCAACTGAGTGGTGGTTGCTCAATCACATTTGGGGGGTAATTTTGTTATGTTTACATACAGTAATGTTGTGTGTTTGTTGTGTTTATAAAGTATTACATTAATCAGACAGTAAATCAAGGTAAACAAGTGGGGGTCAAAGGAACTAATTCAGTCTAAGATTGAATCTAAACTTGCACAAAATTCTGATCAAACACCAGGAATTAATAATACATGTTTTCTCAGCTATAGTTTCCACATATAGATTAATGGTCTCCACATGTACAAACTCTAATCCACATTAAAAATTAAAATCTTGTATGAAAATCTTGTAATTCACATGTGAAAAATTAAAACTTCTTTTGTGGAAATGTTCATTCACATGTAGAAATAGCTTGTGAAAATGCCCATGACATTATTCTATTCTTATAATTATATTATTAAACACACTTGACATATAATCATATCTAACACTCAACAACAACATGTTGATGCAGGTTGATATCTATATTTCAAATTCCCCATCCTTTATGGAAATGTAAATACTGTCACATGAAATGTATTTTCAAGCTTATCTGCAATATGCACGTTTACATTCTTAAAAAGCAGAGTTCTTTAACATGCCTGGGGAATGATGTAGTCCTATTACTCAACTATAGTATAATTTGGACTTTATTTACTTTAGACACAAAGCCAATTTGTATTTCCCTGAGAAATATTTGTCCCACCCTGTGAGTCAGTGCTCTTATAAAAGTAATAGCAGCTGTTTATCCACTGCAGCGCCTGCTTTAAACAGGCTCTATGAGAGGCCTGTGTGAGCTTGTTAAGTTTCGATCCAGATGTGATCTGAGCACAAACTGCTGATGTGAAGTCAGACAAAGGCTGCAACCAGGAGCAAATAACCTGAATGTAAAAACAATGACATCTTCCGTAAGTGGTTTGATGATGCAATTAGGGATCTAATTTACAATGGCTCTAAAATATATATAAAATAATAAATATATTTCTTCAAAAATAGTTCATAAACATGGCTGTAAAATGTAGACAGTGAAAATATCACGTTGTCATGAGAAACTAAAAAGGGTAGATCCTAATATAAATGTGGCATTTTCAATTTCCAAAATGGGGATGTGATTTATTTTCATTACTTAAAAAACTAAATCTCTCAAGAAATTAACCAGTCAACCAGATTAAGGCATCACTCAGGCACAAACATTAACGCTTATATGACACTGCTTGATATCATGTCCTGCCAAACACTATACTGCCTTATGACAGCTTAACTTCAAGTATTTGTGCCAGCTAATTAGCTGACTGTGAATAGCAATCAAAGATTTTTGTAAATAAACATGGCAACATCCCAAATGGGACTCATCCAACCACAGCTCTATACTGGCATTTCCTATTCATAAACTATAGGGATAACTGCCAAATTATGTCAAATGTATTTATTTAAAATGATGTTTCTAGAGGATTTATACAGTCAGAGCACAATGTATGGCTTGAAAAAGTCTGTCACTGGTATGAGCAGTGTGTAAATGAGGAGCAATGGCTCCCAATCTAACTATGACTAAATGGATTTTTGATTGTAAGTAAATAAAAATTAACTGATAAGATGTAGCATTTAGCAAAGACCCATGGCACATGTCCACAATCTACTGGGGTAACAATTGAAGGTATTACTTACCTAAAAACGTAATAGAAACTGCTATATCTTTGTATGTAATTATTGTTAGGTATACCTTTGACAAGATCATATATTCAAGCCTATAAATCTTCTACTAGCAAATGTTTAAGCCCTCTAAGTCTCAGCCAACACTGACCAGCCGGAAGAGTTTGAAAAAGTCAACATTGGCGTAGAACTTGTCCTCAATGATCTGTAGCCGCTGTGGGGTAAGGATGCACATGGCGTTGCGAACAGAATAGAGTCCTCGGCGGCTGGGGAAGATGAGGAATCGCTCCAGCAGAGTCAGGCTGCAGGCAATGTCCTTTAAATGCAAGGCTGGAACCCCAAAGGCAAACTGGGAAAATGGAAGTGGACAGGAGACATCCTTAGTTGGTTGGTTTTGAGAAAGGACTTGAGAAAGCTGATTGCTGATATCGTTGCACTGTGATGTCTTTTGTTGAACTTCACAGATCACTATTTTCTAGTCTATTTCCTCAATTAAAATGGCTTCCAAAATCAAAGAGTTAAACACTGCAGCCTGTCCCAGAATGCACTGCGCAATGCATGCTGGGACTTACTTTAATTAAAATTTCATTAACTTTACCATTATTGACGGTTATTATACAGCGTCAACTTTCAAATTTGATGAGTTATCTGTATTTCACGTTACTGTTGAGTATAACATGGAAGGAAACTCATGAGGCAAACCAACCCCAGGGACCATCCAATGATGCCATTACTGGGTTTACCGTATAAACTTGCCTGCTGAAGTGCCACACAGGTGCAAGCAGTGATTTACTGAATGCTACAAACCACAGAAGAGGGAGTGGAGTGTCAGTAGACTTGACAGTTGGCCTCATGTGTCAGGATAAATTGCCATAGATTGATGTATGTGTGTCTTACTGTGCAGATTGCCAAAGGAAAATTTCGTCCAGCTGTTTTTCAGCGAGGATTACTGGTACCATTGAATCAGATACATCCATCATACCTGAAGTGAACTTACTAAACACAAAAAATTAAGTAGATGTGCCCAGAACTGCAGAGGAGTGAGTCAAAATATTTTCTCGTCCTTAACAGAATAACTGATGTTAACATCCATGATGTGGTGATTACATGTTGGCTGATGCATAGCAATAATTCAAGAGTAATGTTAAATGAATGCGATACATTGCAATAGCTATCCAAACCTGTATTGTGTGTACACGTGTGTGTGTGTGTGTGTGTGTGTGTGTGTGTGTGTGTGTGTGTGTGTGTGTGTGTGTGTGTGTGTGTGTGCGTGCGTGCGTGCGTGTGTCTGTGTGTGTACCTGTTCAGGCCTGATCTGAGCATTGACTAGCTGATTCACCACAGACTCTGTCAGAGGAACGTCTCTCAGCAGGAATGATGTCAGAGTCTCATCGTCCTTCAGGATAGTCTCCACCGTCACACCTCGACCTGCATAGACGGATAGATGCAGTTCATATGAATGGCAATGGCACCTAAATGAGTGTGTATGACTGCTTCAGTTAGAACGACAGGAGACCAAAGTGATGATTTACATCAAACTATGGTTTCATAAAAGTAGTCTGTTATTTTTCATTCTGTAATTATGTATTCATTTTTTGGTGGATGTAATGATTTTCTACTGTCTACCAACACAAATTGATTACCCTCCTAACGAGTCTGACAGTGGATACTGGATAAGTTGTAAAAATCTGGCTACTATGTGCACATATTTGGGCAAGTTGTGACAAATCTGATGTGTTAAAAGTTTAGGAACACAGACAAAGACACTCCACCTCTGCACTGTCTCATTATTTCCTCTGACCTGTCTGTGCATGAATAAAGTTTGCTCTGCCAAACAAAGTGACGGTGTGGCCTGCTTCCAGGTTCAGCCCTAGTTTCACTTGCCTTTGGATTCCCATGTTCTCAACAGAAACAACAAAGAAACTGAAAAGCGAAAAAGGGTGAGAAAATGTACGTTTTGGAAGACCTGTCTCTATCCAAGATGTGTTGGGAAAAAAATTGTCTGAAGGAGCAGTGAGCCAACATGACGATGGCAAAATCAAAAACTGTGATTCTGTTGGTGTTAACTGCTTGTTTTTTTAACTGAGGTTATGCACACCACTGACACAAACGTCTTTGGGGCTGTCAAACAGCTGGGTAAAGCAAGTTATACAGTCACAATAGAAACTTCATCACCCCACTGTGCGTGTAGGGCGACTGTAAATTAGTTTGTTTTTTGCCTTTTGTTAGCTTAGCTTAGCACACAGACCAGAAAAAGGGGTCCGCTAACATAAACTAAGGACCGGCCTCCAACACAGCACAGAAGTTCCACAGAGCCTCTTTAATTAAAGAGGTGACATTAGAGGCACTGGTAGGCTGATTTTGGCACACCAGGCTAGTTGTTTCCAGTTGCTAATAGTCTTGCAACTAACCGGCTATCCTAGCTGTATCTTCATATGTATGCACAGATATGAGCGTAGCTATCGATGTTGTCATCTAACTGTCAGCTATCGATGTTGTCATCTAACCCAGAAACCCAATAAATAAATAAAACCAGATTCCTATAAGAGCATTCCCTTATTTCCTTTAATAACTTTCCAACAGACAGAAGGCCTTTCTTTAGGGTTATATAATCACATGGATATATACCTATGGACCCACGGACACAGGTTCATGCACACATTAATGGGACACACACGCACACTTGCTCACAATCAAGGGACTTGCATATGAATCACACACATCCACACAAACTGTTGGCATTTTCTATTTAATTTGCCCGGTCAGGATGAGTCCATTTAAAAAATTATATAACTTGGTTCTCAACATGATTCAATTTTCTTTCCAGGGGCTCATGGAAACTTGTGTGGAATGTAGATCCATATCACTGTTAGTCCATCTCCATAATTCTCCATGAGGGAGGCAGCATAGAGCGCAACCAGACATAATCATTTACAGGCTGGAATGCACTCAGCCTCATTTCACTCCCATCATAAAGGTTTATTTTGCCAGCAGGGAAACATGCTGTATACACAGTATAGGTTTATATATAACGGATATGATGACATGAGCAGAGAATTGTTTGCATTGTTTAGTGTCCCTTGAGATGGGATCAGTGTTTCTAAGTTCTCTCATGGAGAGAGGAACAAGGATAGGGAGCACGTGATTTGCTTTCCCACCAAATAAACAAGACGCTGGTGGTGAAAGTAAGCAGATTACATTACAGGCCACTCTTAAACCTGTGTGACGTAATCCTGTTATGGTGTAAAGATACACTTACAGACTGATGGGAAAGTGTGTGACATCTAATGGAGACTGTGACGCGATTTCTGAGCAGATGATTCAGACATTTTCCAAGTTTTTATAAATCATGACTTGACATTTATCGCCCATTTCTCTCACAATTAACAAAGAAAAACATATAGTCACATAATAATATTATATCTTTACAATTTACAACAGCAAGCCAATTTGGGTAGAGGAATGGTGTTAAGTGCCTGGAACCAAACTCTTTGTTTGCTCTTCTGGGAACAGAACGCTAAGGATAGCTTACAATGCTAAAAGTGTCATGCTACATACCAACTAATCAGAATAACCTAATTGACCTTGGGTTTGCCTCTGGAGACAATTATGTTTTCACAGTATGTTGATGAAAGGCTGGAGCACTGACCTGAGATCTGTTCAGGATGGGTGCGCAGTGTGTCCATGAAGTTACTCATGGCATTCAGTTCCCTCCAGAGACGACCAAGCTGCTGAAACTCTGGGTCACTCAAAAGAAGCTCCTGGGCATCCAAGTAGAACCGAGCCAAACTGAGGAGCAGGGTCAGTAACAAATCACACACATTAACAGCAGATTAACAGTATATTCATTCACATATGATTGTATGTACACAGCAAGGCTTCAAAAGAAGTAGAACCCATTCAAACATATTCTCTTTGACCTCATTGCATAATTCAAACATTTCATAGGAATGTGACACCTCAACATCTTGCCCCTACACACCCAAGGTGATGCTTACATGGAGTTGTTGTAGTTGGACACCAGGCCAGGAGATTCACCACGGGTGGGGTATTGAAAACAAGGGTTGTTGGCATTACAGAGGATTCCCTGGATCCATGGCAGGACCCCTGTGGAGGGCATGGCCTTGTTGGGGAAGTGGCCTGAGGTAGAGGAGATACTGTTGGCTTTCAACGCTTTACAAAAGTAATTTATAAATATTTGTGAACAGGGATGCCATGTACATGACAGGGCATCCTATTTCTTTATCTATGGATTAAAATGTTTCTGATAGTTGTTTGCTTACATTCATGTTGACGGTAGAGTGGATTCACTCTTCTTAGCCACACTAGTCCCATGAACAGCATTACAGGCCACATGATCTCCATTAAGAAACGCACCTGGATGAGTGGCACAACATAAACTTAATATGTTAAACTTAGTTATGATGCACATTGTTTTTAAATGCTGTTTCCGGGCAGCAAATGAGTGATTAAGATGCAAACCAATGTGTTTGCTGTATGAAAAAGGTTCAAAAAGTGGACTTGCATAGGCTAAACGTAGGCCTACAGTTTGACCATTGGTAAACTGGCAAAATAGAGCAACAAAGCCCCAGCACTATGTTTTCACTTGATAATGAATCTCCTGTGAGTGCTGTATGTTACGGCTGAGTAACATTGCTAATGTCAGTTAGCTCTGGCTAAGCATTCAACAGCCATTAAAGCAACATTATGCAACTGGGTTACCTTAAAATAACTATTTTGAAATCATTCACGTTCACTAAATCCATTCTGCTCCCAAAACGCCTGTTGCACTATTTAAATTGGGTAGGTTGTCTTCTGAGAAAGATGGGGTCCGCCCGCTATTCCGACATCCCGCTATTCCGACATGTCTTTATTTAGACATGCCGCTATTCCGACATGTCTCCGACAATGACAAAGGACAGTGTCGAAATAGTGGGACGCTTGAAAAATAACTTTAATGCCGCTATTCTGACAATTAGAGGTCACTGTCTAAATAGCGGCATGTCGGAATAGCAGCATGTAACCGAGAAAGATAAGTGCCATCAACACTGAATGGGCACTAAGTCACAGACCACCAGTTATGTTAGTAAAACTGTATCATATTTAATGGAGAAAAGGTTTTCTGGTTTTCTGTCTGATGTCATCCGGCTGCTCTGCCTCGACTCTTTGTGGCCGGATATATAGCTTTACTAATTGCTGAAGTAACCACTGCTGCTAACCGTTAGCTAGGAAGCTCTGTTAGCTGACTCTGCATGGACATGACTGGGAGTTTGGGGCACTGGGGGATTGTTGGTGTTTACACCGCTAGCACAGAAACTTTTGGACCAAAGGGAGGAGGAGGTTTTCAGACCAAAAGAGAGTGACCGAGCAAGAGGTAGAAGTAAATTAAGAGTTACTGTATTGTAGTCTTGTTTTGTTACACTTGCTTTATGTGTGGCTGCGTTAACAAAGCTGTCGACTCTCTAGTTTTTTGATCATAAGTAATGTCATCATAATGAATGCAAGTGTCCATATTTACAGCAGTGGTGTACTGAATTTGCAATTCAACGCTGTAGGGATGCCAAATTGGAAAAATAAATAAATAAATAAATTCTTACATAATGTTGCTTTAAAGAGGATTAGTTAACTCAACAAAAAATATGAAGCGTGTTCCTGTAGTTCATTATAGGGCTTTCACATTGCAGTTGATCGTTTTCATTAAAGGAGCTGGTATCCCCTGCAAAGAATGACACCTGAAAGTGTTTTAGCCAACTCCAACCCTCATGGCAATAAATGCAGTGTGTAATTGATGGATGAGAGGATTTTACCCTCTGCCTCCTGCGGACTGTCCAGTTCTTCCACAGCAGGAGTCTGACCTGTCTTCCTGCCCCCATCGCTCTTCCTTTTCACCCCCGGGGGGGCTGGCACCAGCCAACAAACCTGTATTCAACCAGTCCACAATACTCTTGTTAAGCTAGATAAAGTTACCACATGCTTTACAAAAATATGACTTTAAAAGGTAATTTGGAAAGTTTAAATGTATGGATGAACTCCTGTGTACATCATAGAGGTGTCCATCCGTTCATCCAGTGAGCGCTATATGTGAAGGCTAGCAATAGCTCTGTAATGAGGTTAATGAGCTCAAGACACTTCACATGGTCAGCATAACGGGCATAGACCTTTAAACAGTCTATAAAGATTCTCTCGGTACTACTCATTGTTATTCTATCTGCCTAATAACACTAATTATTGCACATTCCCCGTGCTTGTAACAATATCCACTTTAATCTAGGTAAGTTACAACTATTGTGCAATTTTATGGCTACTGCATCACAAATTGTATTGACTACATTTCAAAGTGGTTATAGTCTAGCAGGATATATCACTTACCTCGGAAGAACACCCGTTCTGCAGATTGTTATCCAATAAGTAAAGCATAACACCACATATTCTACCGAGTGTGCCTTGGGGTTGCTAACACAGCTCGAATCCAGACCTTGTGAATAGTTAAGCAGATTGATTTAATCTCCTTTCTCAGTGCTGGAGGTCTGCTAACACTCTCATCCATTTGTGGAGCCCTACATGACCCAACCACCTGCCCTACGTTGTACTGTATAATCCTCTCTCAGTTATACTCCTACAACTGGTAAAAGATAAATATGCTTATTATAATGACAACTTAACATAAAATTGCATCTCTATACATTCCGTTTGTTTGCTCAACAATAACATTGATTAACTTCAAGTAATCATGGGAATACTTCTATGTTATATACATTTTTAAAGATCTGAAGAAGAAAAAACAAACCATCATGGAAGTTGTCAGATATATTTTAATAAGTTACAAAAGGGTTTTTGTTTTCATGTACCTGTTTTTTTTACACTGAACTTTTCAACATTCTGTCAACCTTGTACATTGCCATAAAAAACAGATACCATTTAAATAAATGATGCACTTCCGATTACTTACAAAGAACCTGTAAGGTTTAGGTTATTGATGAAAGTACTTCAGTTGTGAAAAGAAGAACAGCTTTGGCTAATAAGAAATGTAAATGTTATCTTAAAATAAGAAAGATAATGCCATTATACAATCCAGGGGTACTTCTAAAAGCTTTTTTCAGATCAGTTTAAGTTGACAACATACAAGTTCAACAGTATAAAAACAAGTGAATGTATACCCTTTGCAACTGGTGCTTTAAAACATTACCAAATGCCTATACAGATACCCAGTACAGCATGTAACAAAGGTCATAATATTGCTTTATACACAAGTTATCAAAATTATTAGTTATAACCTAAATGTAACAATTTAAAACATTCTGACAGTTAACATGACTCAGAAAAGATTTGTGGAAGAGTATTGATGTCAGATAAGTGCACCAAACTTTTTTCAAAAATGTGGCTACATGCACTATTGTAACAATTCAAACCGTTTTTTGGTATATAAACATATATAGATAGTGAGCCTGTAAGAACTTTGTACAAAATTGTTCAAAAAAAATGGAATTGCACAGTTTCAAAAAGAATCATAAATATTCTGACGAAGGGCCAGAGTGTACTGAGTGATTGGTAAATGAAATATTGGTGAATCTTGTTAAAAAATATACAGCATTTTAAGTGCATCTTGTTTGTCTTCTGAGGACCAAAAGGTACATTTAATTGCCCTCACAGTGCCCACAATCATAGTACATCTGGAAATCGTCTTTACGGGTGTTTCTTATTCTTTTTCCAATAGAATATGGCACACATTGTTAGCATCCGAGCACTGTTTTTGAAGATCTGATAGTCCGGGATGCTCAGATAATCACACAAAATGAGCTTCTCGATGTTCTACCTCTTGGAGGCGTCTGGGTCTCAGTCTCTGGTACACTGGTTTGGCCTGGTTTGGGCCCAGTTCCTCAGGGCTAGAGCTGGGAGACATGGCTGCCTGCTCGGCCTCAATGCCTTCCTCAAGAGGCTCATCTACAGACACCTCTATCTCAATCCCCAACTCCTCTTCCTCCTCATCCTCATCCTCATCATCCTCCTCCTCCTCATCTTCCTCCTCAGCACTGTTAGCTAATGCACAGTTCTGCAGCGCTTTTGTTTTGCTCCCTGACGGGGGCTTGTAGAAGGTCCCTGGGGGAGGCTGGAGAGTTCTGGGAGCCCTGAAAGCTGTTGCAACAGGGTTGAACCTGGTTACATTGTCCTCCCTTCTTAAAGTCCTGCTGGGTCGCACTGCGACAGTATAAGGTCTGTTGGGGTAGATGGTGCTAATAGAGCTCCCAGTAGTCCCAAGGGAGAAGGATGATGAGGACACAGACGGAGATACATTGCTGGCATCCACTGCTGTACTGTCTGTGGGCAAACTGGCCACAATTCTTACAGTTCTAGAAGCAACTTCATGCTTGTACTGTTTGTCCCAAGTTCTGCGTAATGTCTGTGTGTCAATAAATGTACTCCGGTAATGTGTGCCCGCTCGCAACTTTGTATTCTCAGTTTCGTCCACCTCTTCAATGGGCTGGTCGCAGCTACCGCTTCTCCGGTCATCTTGGTCAGTGCTGTTCCGCGTGTTATTCTCGTCGACCTGGCCCCGGTTGAACATTTGTTCAGCCGGCATGCTGACTGGCCTGGAGGAGAGTTTGCTGCGAGGGTGTCGAAGCTGGACCCTGGTGACAGTGATATGCTGAGAACGACTGAGGCCTCTCTCGCCAGGTTTACGGACCTCATCGACGCTTGATGACAAAACCCCATTGAAGGTCTCTGAATCCACTTCATCAGCTTTGTAAAGAGAGATTAACAATTATTAGCATATCAAGTAAAATTATGTGGACTTCAGAAACTGTAGCAATGAAAGACAATATCCAGCTGCCAGAAAAAAAGAACTTCTGGAATAATGGACTAACAGAATTGGCTTCTTTTGGTTACCTAGCTTGATAACAATACTGACCAGGTTCAAAGTCACTTCCGTCAAGGCTTGGCATGCTTTCCTGAACCTCAGCCAATAAGTGGGAAGAAGGAATTATGGAGGAATGCCTCTTATACACCTTAGAGCTCTGCTGTAATGACAAGACAGACAGGAATCAGGATCAATCTACCATTTAATATTAAATGACAAATGGACAAATGTGCTGTATGTAACACTGATGTAAAATCTTGCTACATACCGTGCCAATAAAATACAAACAAATGTCTAATTACCTCCTTAATGTCTCCCAATGACTTTGAGTGCCTGCTCAGCTGCTGCTCCTTCTCCTGGTGGGTGAGGCGGGTGTCAGGGCGGGGTTGGGCATCGATCTCGGTAGGTGAGGTGCCACTCAGTGGACTGAGTGGGGTGTCAAAGACCATCTCGTAGTGCCTGATCAGGAGCTCAACAATGAGTGCCTGATAGGGGTAATCCACCAGAGAGGAAAGGGAAACTTCGGCATCCGCCTGCCTTGGTTTGATCAGTGTTGGACCAAAGATGATACCGAGGTTGCTGGCTGTCATCTTATTCTCCTCTGATTGCTCTGTCACCCTGGAGAGAGGAAGGATTCTTGGTCATAAATCGAAAAAAAAAAACTGACCTGTTCAAAGCCAATGATCAATTAATAACTGAGCAGAAATGTGTTTGACTGAAGCTGCCATACCGGTGCAGATGTTCTATGAGGAACTGTAGTGTCCTGTAATGAGCTGGTGGCAGTTGCTTCAGCAGGTCCTTGATCTTGAAGAGAACCCGGTTGAGCTCCACACTGACCTGGGCTGGGGCCACTGAGGTGGGACTGAGCCGCAATGCCTCCAGTTCCTCCACAATGATACTCTGACTTTCTTTGGCCAATCCGATAAAATCATTGTAGTAGCGGAACAGGATGAGCGGCTCTGGAAGCTGCAGAGGAAAGTATGAAGGAAATAAAGAACCAGAAAAATAAATGAAACAAGGAAGTGAAGTATAAACAGAAACATCAGAAATGTGTAAGTAAATAGACAAATGGTACAAAAATAGAAATGAGATTACGAGATGAGAGGTGGGAGTTATGGACCACAAAACAAACAAAGACAAATACCACTGCATTGGCTTTGTCCTGAGTTGGATACCCCCCGCAGTAATTTTAAAATACCTACAGTATATTTTAGGAATCATAAGGTTTCAAAAGCAGCTCACCTGTCTCAGGTAGAGTTTGAGTACGTTGCTAATGTCGTGGGGATAAAGCTCAGAGAGCTCCACCAGGTGCTTGCCATTCTCAAACGCCTGGCACAACTTCTCAACTCGAGACTTGGCACCATTCACGCGGTAGATCCCCTTCACAGCACAAAAACAAAATGCATTCAACAGTGGAAAATTAGATGCAATTTTCAGGATCACCATGGCAAAACTGTCTAACAACAGCTGCAGAATATTAACAGGATATAGTTGGAAGTTAAATTTTGAATCACAGCAGTGGACCCTCTTTAGTGAAGCCAATGAGAAAATGTTGGATGCAGCTACATCCCCTTTTGAACCAGAGGCAACACGATCTTAATTGTGACCAACATCATCATAAACAATACAGCTGGTGTGGAACAGAGGCAATCTATAGTACCAATCATCTTATGGTAATATTTTTTACAGTAATTATCCAAATCAAACTCTCTATTGATCTGGCTACAAATACTCATATTTGGCTTAAAATACCTTGATGTTGAGTGCTCTGTTCTCGATTTCTGATGTACACTTCTGTATGATGAAGGGGATGCCGTCCTGGCTGTTCTTAGCTGCCTGCGTGAAGTCAATGCCGAAGAGGTGGAGCCTCCCCTGGAGTTTCTTATGGCCGCACTGGATGGCCAGGGTTTCCAGACACTTCTTATGGCAGGCTAACGAACACTGCAAACATGATGACATGTATCTCAGTTATGAAAGTGACAGTTTAAGACACTGCTGAAAAGCAGAGATCATAAAAATGAGATGGAACTAACAGATGAACTTTTGATCATTACAGTAGCAGCAGTGAAGATAACACCAGGATAAAGCTTAAGTTCAGTGATTACACATAACCAATCAGAACAATACTACATACACACACTCACTGGCTCTCTGGATTGTAACTGCAACTAGTGTAAAGAAAAACATGGGGCGATTAATCCAATTTAAACTCTTTAGTTAAATTGACCCTGACCAATAGATGTACTTCTTGCTACATATCTTCCACTGAAGCCAGTCAAACCCTCAACTCCTGCTGGTTCGAGCTATTTACAGCCTAAAAGTTGCTTGCTTTTGAATTGCTTCATTCTTGTAACCCGTTGAACCAAAAACATGGAATGTTTCCAATACACTGCAGAGTTGGTGTCATTCTTCTCTTGTCAATGTCTCTACCAGCATTACATAACCTAACAAATTCTTTGTTATTTTTTTGTGTATCGTCAGTGTATCTAATAAATATGGAAAGAAATTGGATCAAAAATAAACAGTGGGGGGTGCAGGGGTGATGGAGGCGACTGCTCGGAAGATGAACAAAAGGTCTTCAGTTTCCACTGCCCGTTCCCCGACTGAGACCAGTTGGTGGACTTGGTCTCTGAGGAGAGCCTGTAGCCAGTTTCAACTTTTCCCTTTAGTCAAAGGTTTTGATGAGGGGAGAGGTGGTCTCTCCCTTTTGTTTTTGTTTGATTTTTGCTCACCATGAGTGATAAAGAGGCCATTGTGAAACTTTGGCAATGTTCATCTTGAACTTGTAATACTCTGAATGCTGTGGACTCACTACATTTAACATTTAAGGTCCAAATAGAGGATCATGTTTGGATCGTGTTTTGTTTCATTTGTTCTAAAACAAAATAAAAAGAAAAGAAACCAAGGTTACCTCCTCACACTCTGCTCCATGGAACACAACCAGGCTGTCGCACTCCCTACATTTGGATGGAGCTCTGAGCTTCCTCAGCTTGTGGGTTTGGGCAGCCTTGGACATCTGGGTGTTTCTAAACGGACCTGGTGAGCTGGCTGTTTCGATTATCATCTCACTTAAACCTTTAGAGTGGAGGACGAGAAAGAAGAAACAGAAGCCATTATTTTTTCTTCTTCTGTATAATGTAGGGACACTTTTAAATCCCACTGAGAAAAAGGGCAATTCTCATACAAAAAGAACAACAGATTAAACATATTAACAGATAAAATGTAGCATAGTAAAATAATACCTTACGGTCTAAAAAACACACAAAATACATGCAGAACATGAGGGACTCACCATTATCAGAGGGAGATGGAGGCTCTCTCTCATCCAGGTCATCAGCAGATGACATGGTGCCAGTGGAAGGGGTCCTGGGTAATCTTCTTTTAAAGTCTCCTGAACAGTAAAACATCACACACCAGTTAGTCCACATCTCCACAGTGACATCAGGTCAATTCTGCTCAAATCTCCAGTGGTAGATCTCAAGTAAGTACAGTAGTGGGAAGTACTGAGCCCTGGAGTGAGAGAACTCTCTTTAAGGAGTGGTCCACCTGTGCCATTGACTGTCGTCGTTAATTAAATTCCCAGTGGGGGATTGTTGGTGATTTACACCTTCATTGACTGATTAATGCTGTTCAATAGGCATTTCATGAATGTTGTGGATTTTCTCATGAGCCCAATAAGGAGGCTCATTAGGAATAAACTCCTACAATGCTTAAACTCTGGGGGCTAGATGGACGGTTGGTGGGCAGGGGGTCACAGGTACTTACCTGGGTATCTACAAATATCTGCTTATGAAATAAAACCACTGAATGTTATATTGCAGCTAGTGGAAAGTGCAAAGAATAAGCCATTTAAAAAACAACAACTATAGAACTATATTAATACTACACATAATCAAAATCTGGCTGCAAGAAAGTAAAAAAAATGTTTAGTTTAATACATTTTTGAAATGAAAGATTCTCCATTCAGGTAAAAATGATTTGTTACTGATTTGATTACTGTAAACACTCTGCAACAACTACTGAAATAGGGTTTCTGGTGAAAAATAAGTATTAGGTGAGGCTTAGAATACAGATACAAAGAATTGTAAAAGTTATAAAATAATGATATTCAAATTTAGCTTTGGGGACCAAACTACAAAAATCCATAACTAAATAAGTATTTGGAGTCTGATGACTTTAGTTTTTAAAGTTTTTGTATTATTTCTTGAGAAAATCATGACATGAACTGGGAAAACAAATTCTGGGTGACTTGCTATGAATGACCTGTTGTTAAGAGTCGGCTGTAAAAGCCCACCTGATAAGGAGAACACATATCAAAAGATCTTAATCTACACAAACTGACACTAATTTGAATGGAAATCTTTACTACAAACAATTGGAGGAGGCCCAACACATTACATTACAGGACACGATAGGACATTACACTGTGACACACATGTAACACAGCAACAGAGGAAACACTGACAAGATCCAACCTGCACCAGAAACTACTATTTGATGTGTTTGTGTGGTTTGTAGACTTACAGAGTTGCATAATGCTCAACACAGAGCCACCACTGTCAGTGGTTGCTAAGCCACTTGATTTTGACAAAACACTGCAATAAAGTTGGGTAAATATCGAGTTCATAAAAAAACATGTTTGCCCCAGGGGCACTTAAGACAGACAGTGCTGAGGAATGTCCCACCTGTCTATCATGTGCAATGTTTGCTTTCTTTATCAATGACATGCGACTGATAAACCTGATATTTAGAGCTAGGTGTCACTACGGAAAACAAGATGATTAGGCTTTCTAGGGGGTAAACATCAAAGCTGGACAGAAAGTAAATGGGTTTTATTTCCCTGATAGCTCAGATGTCAAAGCATGTAAGTATTTAAGTAGAAGATTACAGGTAAATATTAAAGTTGTTAGATAAATGCCCTGTTAATGAGCCATTTAGTAGCACACATACCTATTACAACATGCACAGATGGTTAAAGCCAGTAATGTGTTGAGGACATTTAAATAGCTCTTACTCAACTGATAAGGAACCCTCCAGGTCAAAAAACCTAATAAATCCTTAGCATATTAATTGACAGGAATACATTCCACATGTTTTGGTTTATTTCTTATTTCATAATGTTTTTTACCCAGTTTTACTCATTAAAAAATACTTTATTACCCCAAAAAAACAAAATTAAATTTAAAGCTGAACAAAATTGAGTAAACTGCGGTAGTCACAGTTTGAGGTAAGCCTTAGGTAATGAAGCTGGCTGCGTAAATGGCCCTACCTGGGCTTGCAGTGGGTGAGTCCATGGACCGGGACTCACTGCTCCCTCCGGCACTTTCCGAGTCGCTGCACATTCCTCCACCCTGGCTGGCTGAGGCCCACGGACGAAATGGGGCCTGAATCCGAAGTGCTGGATCAAAACAAATTATAAAAAACGCACAACCTTAACATTCAATCAACCTGCAGAGTGTAATGGACAATTTGCCATTACTAAACTTCAGTCTTGTTTGCCTATGGAGCTTACCACTGCTATTTTACATTTAAATGGGCCTTAAAGTTGTGAGCTCATTACTGCACTCAAGGATACGGGTGAATCCAACTTGCACAGGTGAATAAAACAAAATGAAAGATAAAGATAACAACACAAGGAAAGTGGTTACAGTTTAAATCTTCTGTTCCCTTTACCTTTCATATTATTTGGACATGTTTGTTATAAAGCAACAACCAAAAAGGAGGCTCATCAGAGATAAACCTTTTTACCATCTAAACGTTGGAGGTTGGATGAAATTTGCCCTGTAAGACAGTGCAATATAGCACCAGTAGAAACTAGCTTTTGCCATCTGACTCAACCTGTGTACCTTGGATGTCAGTGCTACTGTTGGATCGCCTCTCTGCGATCTTGGCGTGTTGGGCACTGATGGGACTGTCCACGTCATCTGCACCGAGGAGGTCAGAGGTCACGGATGCCTGTGATAGGTTACTGTGGGATGAGTGGCTGCCACTGAGCGAGCGCTTGTTGAAAGGCATCCTATGGAGGGCAATAATAGAAAGAAAATTATTGTATTGTTGATATTAGACTAACAGTGACTCGAAGTTACCCAGGTTTAAGCAACATGCATTTTTGAAGGCTGAAACACAGATACCATAATCTTTGGACTCATGATGTCAAATATTTTGTGTCTTTATTCACTATCTTTTGAGGTGGAATATTGCTAATCCTATAATAGTAAGTATTAAGGTCAGGTAAAGTCAATTTTTATTTAAATAGCCAGTAATAACAAATTTGTGTCAGAGGGCTTCAATCAATACAACATACAACACCCTTTACCCATCGGTACTAAAAAGGGATATGGATTAAAAATTCACATGAAAACAACTAGAGCTGCAACAATTAGTCAATTAATCAATTAGTTGATAGAAAGAACATTGATTGATAATCAGTCGTTTAAGTCATGTTTCAGGCAATAATGTCAAACATTTGTTAATTTCTGCTTCTTAAACTCATTTATGACATCATTAAAGACAAAATTATTTAATTTTAAAGACTAATCAATTATTCGATTAATCATGAAAAACAATCGGCAGATTAATCAACTATGAAAATAATCGTTAGCCCTAATATTAACCTTTAACAGGACAAAGAAGAAATCTCAAGAAGAGCAAAAAAACGTAATTTCGTTCAATCCATTTTCTTCCTGTCCAACAGCGAAAATTATACTGAAATTTCACAGTATTCAAATTTAAGACCAGCAATAACACAGTCTAGGATTCATGTCTAACTTAACATTCCTCTTTTCAGACAATGTTAAAGTAGATCTGCATGTCATTCCTATGTCTCATTTTCAAATTGCCAATTATATTTTGTAATTCCATCAGTGCTGAAATGATCCCTGAATAATTATGATATCATGAGATCAGCCTCACCTTACTATCAAAGACAGCTGTTGGTTAAGAGTTTAACGATGATTAACTCACTCTTTGCATGGTTAGTACATTAGCCAATCATCAGTCTTTCATTGTTATTTAAAGTCCAAGTCCTACTGTATCTCACAATATACAGAATGTAGGTCAGCAGTCTATTTTTAACCTTTTGAAGACCATCCATGTGAGTGCGCGCGTGTGTGTGTGTGTGCGTGCGTGTGTGTGTGTGTGTGTGTGTCAAAGTTTCATTTCCTCTCTCCCAAGTTGAATTCTTTTGATCAGAGGGATCAGAGTTGGGGGGCAGGGGGCAGCGGGAGAAAACTAAGGAAGAACAAAGCATTCTCTTATTTCCATCTTTGTGTGAGTGTGTGTGTGAGAGAGAGAGATGACAAACCTGTGTCAACAAATTCTCTAAAGGAAAACTAACTTTTTTGAATCCTCACAAGAACTTGGTACTTAATTTGCCCACTGACCACAATGTTTTTCATGTTTGTCAGAAGCAATGTGTGTATACTTTGAAAGCTACTGAAAACTTTCACAGAGGTTTAGTGATATTGATGGTAAGCCCACCGCCCCAGCTCCTCTTTCCCGTGACCACAGTCATTTCCGCAGGAAGCCCTGGCCAGCCCAATTGTTTTACGCTTTCCAAAACAAGCTTGCTCACTCAATCACTCTACCTCTCATCATTGAGGTCTACAGGACCACAAACCAATTCATTTCACTGGATTTACAACCATTGTTTACTATTTATAAATACTAATCTTTCCACTGAATCCTGTGATGCAAGCTATAAGCAGTTGACATTTAAATAACTGTATAATTGCCAACACTATGTGGAGAAAGTGACACTTTTTTTAAATTAACCAATACAGATACTGAAATTAAACTAACTTTGTTTCGGACTGTGAATCACTCTGAGAACCACCACTTACGAAAAAAAATCAGTTATCAATGTTTGTGTTTACTTTCTCAGATTTGAATCAAGGAAATGACTAAGGCTGCATTTCCACAGCATGGTACAACTTGGCTCCACTCAACTCCACTCTTTTTTTCTTCCCATTGTCAAAAGTTTGACAACTTGTATTACCTTGTATTACCTTGGTCCAGGTTCCAAGTGAGCTGAGCAGATACTTAAAGGTGGAGTTAAAACACTGCAGACCCCTGATTGGTCAGAAAGACTCATCACTAGAATCGTCACCTGCGTGACACAGACATCCTGCACACAGGCCACAAATAGCGATGCACAAATATTTATTCACTTAAACCAGATTAAAGGAAAAAAAAGCAGCCCAGAAATCCTGTGGTCTATTGACAAAGTGCAACTTTTCCTCTGTTTGGTTGCCAATGAAAAGATTTCAAAAAGGAAAGGATTTCCTCCATTGTTCCTGTTTGTGTGTCTCGTCTTGAAGATGACGTCACGGCAGTTACACCATGCGTCATTATGATGATTAGCTAAAGAATCCCACCTACACTGAGTGGGTACAAGCTGCAGTGGAAAACGAAACTGGGTAAAAAGTACCTGATGCCATTGAGCATCAAGTCAAGTGGAGCCGTACCACACAGTGGAAACACGGCTCAAGGGGGCAGATGTCGTT
Organism: Pagrus pagrus; assembly: GCF_965226575.1. Classification (NCBI taxonomy): domain Eukaryota; kingdom Metazoa; phylum Chordata; class Actinopteri; order Spariformes; family Sparidae; genus Pagrus; species Pagrus pagrus. The sequence continues at coordinate 18,732,558 of NC_140207.1, forward strand.
TAATCTACGCACAATTCCTCTATAATAAGCATCAGATCTCAGTGTCAGTGGTTTTCAAACTTTATGTCCAAGGTACACCAAAGGGCAAACCAAAATCACAAGGCACACCTGTATTCATATCCGTGCAAAATAGCCTCTACAACACGTTTCTAAAGGATTCTTTTAGGGTATTGAGTTTCCCGCTGTATTAGGAAATTAAGGTGTACGACATAGGATAAAGTAAATTAAAAACTCATCCATGACTTGTTGTATAGTTGTATATTTCAATAATAATGTATGGTTGTAGCAAGTTCAAAATTATTGTCAGTTAGGTAAAAATACTATCCATTAACTTAAATCACTTGCCCCACAATGATAACAGGAGCTATTGAACCCATGTCTTACTTAGCAAGCAGTATCTTGATGTCTCACCCTGTGTTTTGTGTGACAGCTGAATCAAACGAGTGGGACTCCAGGCGAGGCCCATCAGTGGGTAGACTCCGGACAAAATCGATATAGCGCTGGCCTGGCTCGTACAGTTTGGCATTTTCACACAGACTCTGGTGGTTGACGGGGAGGGATACGACCTGGGCCTGCTGGAGCTGGAACCAGTTGACTGTCACCTGCAACAAGGAGCAAATAACAGTGACCTCATCATGGGTAGAAAATTATTTCCGATATTCAAGGTGGTTGGAATTTTAAATGTCTGATAAACATTTAGAGCAGAAAAAGTCAGTACTTACAGCCTTGAGGGTGAGGTCGCACTGGGAGACCATCTCTCGGATCTGAGTGATGATCTCACTCTTGGTGTTGGCCAGATCGAGTCTCTTCACCCCAACATCAATCTGACAGGCTTTGCAGTGCTCCCTGGCCTCCTCAGCCTGCCAACAGAGGAATGATGCAATTATTATTCAATTTAATTTAATTTGTATGAGGGAATTGACTCTGATGCTAATCGGCTCAGACTAGTGCTACAAGAATGAGTTGTAAGTGATGGGAGGGCAAATGAGCTGCCATCTTTAGTGTTACATGAGAACAATTTCCTTAAGCCTGACTGAATGTTCACCAAACAGAACACTGTCATCCATCATCCCACCAATTCCTGTATCATGTGTTGTAACAAAAAGGAAAACCAAGAGCTGATAGTAGGACCCTAACAACTTTAAAAGATTATATACACTCTAATCCCGTTAACTATAGTTTAATTGACATAATGCACTTCAAATAAAGATCGAGTTTGTGGTCTGAGGGGGCCTGCTATGTGACGGAGACAGAGTCCAGCCAAGTATCCATTCTTATGCATTTCTACCCATTTCTGTCTCTCTGTACTTTCAAAGTCCAATAAATGTCAACAAAGTACAGCGAAACAGGAGTATGTGTGTAATGCCTTGGTGCAATTTATGAAGCAGCAACTATGTTACTAAATGAAATGGACTTTTAAATGCCAAATAAAGTTACCTACAATTTAAAAAGCAGGTCAAATTGAATCACTAAAACCAATTTTAACAAACAAAAATGTAATTCAGCACATCTACAATCTACCACATCAAAGGAGCCACAGGCCCAACAGAAGAGATGCTGTACCTTCTGCAGGGCCTCCTCCTCCAGCCTGCGCCTCTTCTCTAGCTGTTTGGCTGCTGCTGCACCTCCTCCTCCTCCGATCTGCTCCTCCTCCAGGCGGCTGGTGGACACCTTGGCCTTCTCATACTCCTCCTGCCGCTGGGCCTGCAGCAGCCGGGCCTTCTTTAGAGCACTGTCTGCCTCGTGCTGGAGATGCACACATGTATTTCAAGTTCATACACAAACAAAGAAACATAACACCACACATACAATATGAGCAAAAACAAGAAGTATAAATGGTGCAACACTGTGTACACTCTACCATCGCCAATTTTTCTTTGTCTTTCTTCCAGTGGATCTGTCTACTCAAATGAAAACTACTACTATAACAACTGTCTTTCCAGCCCAACCCCAAATCCAACATGCTAACTAAAGCCAACACAAAAATATAGCTTTTAAGTTTATAACCTACTCGAGTTAATAGTGATCTGTATTACTTAAAATCAATATGAGAAGACAATTTTAATAGAAATACTGGAAGCCAATGTAATTTACAGTATTTTACTTTCTAATGACAAGTGTGGGAGCTAAGACAATAACATGAAAAACTAACTGAATGTAAAATAGCAACTCATTTACAAATGACTAACCTTGTACTTGTAGTGTTAAGTGTTATTGGCTAAGTTAATGATGCTGCTTCCGTCATAGGTTAAACTGAATTACAGCTTACTAGGCTGCATCACTACATGACAAAACAAAGCATTTGTATGCATGCGTGTAACCAGGCTCAGGCATTTCAAGAGCATTCTTGGATCAAGCCCACAGGTCAGTGAAACAACTTCAGATTCTGTATGCATTTGTGTGTGGCCCTTTACAAAATGCAACCTTTATGTCAATCAACTCACCATTTTCTTTTGCTCTCTCTGCCACTGCTCCTTGACCTCTTTTCTTAGTTTGTCCAACTCATTCTTTCTGGCCAGGAGAGGCTGAAAAGAAACACAAAAAACCCCACACAGTAAGTCCTTTTGTTTCCATTATACAAACCAAGTGCCATTTGATAAATGCATCTTTTGATTTAGATTACCTGCATGAATTTGTTGCTTTGGAGTACTGCTGCAGTGTGAAGTACCAGCTGGCTGTATTCAATGTCATTTTTGAATGCAGTCATGAAGGTCTCACGGAAAGGCATGAATTCCTTAAATGAAGAGGAGGAAGTCTAAATGTCAATCCCAACAGCTAAAAGACAGCAGCGAAATTGTAATGTGTGACTCAAATAGGCTGCAAAATCTACTCACCTGCTGACTTGCAAGAGTCTTGGCAGATTCTGCCATTTTGGCGTAACTCTTTGCACATTCGATATCTGCAAACAGACCACACTAAAGTTGGCTTCAATTTAATAACATACACAATCCTTTGTAATGGCCTAGGAACTTTCCTCAGTGGCGTGCATTTTGTATCAACTGTTGGATCTCAATAGTTACTCAAAATTATTTAGCATTTTCGGAATAAAACATGTCCTTGAGGCATGAGGTAAATCTATAAATTGAATCAGTAAATAAAGCATTAACCAAAGGGGATGTGTTAAACAAACATGCATGCATGATAACACATGTACTGTACAGCCTGAGTGAGAGCATTGTTTCAGCTTGTTGACTGGCCAAGTGACTAATTACTAGACTGAAACCATTCATTAACCGGTGAACTGAACAAAAGCTCCCACACTGTGCACTCAACCTTGAGCCTGGATAAGACTTTATTATCCAACTATTTAAGTACAACTCAGGTGATAGAAAAAATTCTCAGGATATTGGCCTCTGATTAATCCCCACATTTTTGGCGCAAAAATGACATGAATGTAAAGGGCCAAAAACTGCATTCAGAATTGTACTAATTTAAAGACATTTTCAGCAATCTGTTGCTGCCAGGAGCATTCTCAACCCAAGGAGAAGCCGAAAGACGGATTATAACCCTATTTCAAATTGAAGCTTCAGAGAAAACTGAAACTGTAAAAGGGGGAAAAAATCATTGCATACAAAAAGTTTTTTAGTAAGTTTGTCCTTGATAAACCTAAAAATGGGTGTCCAAACTGAATGAAAAGAAAATGATTTAATGTAAAGTAAGTAAAACCGTCAACTACCATTTCACAGCGTGTCTATTAGAGAAAACTTAGTTTCAAACACTGCTTCAAATGTATTAGTTAAGTACCTTTCCTCTGTATTATATATATATATATGTGTGTGTTTGTGTTTGTAGATGTTTGTGTTTGTAGAGTGTTTGTAGAATTCATAAATATAAAATCTACAACATATAATACATATTCATAGATTCTGGATTTTAAATTAGAGAGAAAGAGTAGAGTAGATGCAATTTGAAAAAAATGTTTTGCTAGGTCATCAAAGTTTTTGTGGACACCACAAATCAAGTCAAAGTATTTTTATGTCTCAAGGATCAGGGGATCTTAAAAAAAGTTAAATGCAGTCAAAAAATGCAGTGTTTAAGATATTGTTGCTTTTTCAGACCAAACATGTACATGACAGGCAAATGAAAATGAAATCTCATGGATATCCTGATAAGAAAACCTACACTTTAGTATGTAATGGAGTACTGAAGTTAAGTACCTGGTCCATGACGCTAAAGCATGATAGCTGACTTTTTGACTTCACTGTGAAAGGTGCTACTTAGCTGCTTCCTCCCTCAGCCTGTTCCCTAACTCACCCATACTGAGACGCTTCTCCACCCACGCCAGCAACTCTTTGGTGTACTTGGACCAGGCCTTGGCGTAGAGCAGCGCTGACTCCACCCCGCTATCCTGCCGCTGCAGTGTCCTGTCCACCTCTTCTGGCCGAACCGGCGGCGACGGCCCTGTGAAAACCACCGGAATCCCACATGGCAGGTTATAGAAGATGGGCTTATACATGACTGCAAGCGATCAACCCCCATCCAACACACATGCTGCACGTACCATGTGTAAAAATTGCAACATCTGTGACTGTGAGTCAGCGAGAAAAGCCCACACTGACCTTGGGAGACTAGGATATGAGCTAATACCATTTGAAGCAAAGTAATGCTGACAGGAGACCGACTGCTGGATGTATTAATAAGTGCTTAAGGCGACTGGTCATCAAGACATGAGAGCTGGTTGTGCTCTTACCCTAGATAACCCCACACACATATCCCAATAGCAGTGACACAGCACAAACAATGCCATAACCCACACTAATAAAGCAGTAAGAGTAGGTCGGCTTAAGACTGATTTACAAACAAATTTGCCAGGATTTGATTCCCCTGACACTTTCACAGAGCAGCACCAGAGTGCAGTAGCTGTGTGTTATAGAGCTCTGTCTTACCTGGCGGATCATCTTTCTCGGGACCGGATCCTCCAGATTCCACAGAGAGGTTCTCAAAAGACTGAAAAACAGACAGATGGGGGAAAGAAATCGGAGGATGAAAAAGAGGATGAATTTCCTACTCAAGGCACGGTATGCTCTGCTTAAAACAAAGCTTATCAGACCCTTACTTCCTCTTCAGAGCAGTTATAAAACATACAGCAGGAAAACAATACATAACATCAATCCATCATTTGCGGAGGTTGTCTCAGGAACATGCGTCAACACACAAGTGCTCGCTTAACCCCTGAACTCTGCCAGGGACAATTAAGGGGCAGTGGGCCACATCCTGGCGTTAATGGATACTGAATGAACAAATGAATGTATGTTGACGAATGGGTGCTAAATAAATACATTTATATCAGCCTTCCATTTTTTGATGCCAACTACAGTTCTGGAAGGTGGTAAGTGCCAATTTCATTCCTCAATTGTGCAGAATTAATTAGACCATTTGAACTACACAATATAAATAATGTACTTTTCTTACCCTGCTTCTCTTAGTCAGGGGGAGCCCCAACACTGATCCATTCTCTACATCTCCCATAAGGAAGTCAGACACTCTGAGGGAAAAGACAAATTAACACAATGGGTTGAGAAAGGGTGAAATTGATCGAGAATGCACTCCCAAAAGGCAGATTTAAAAAAGAGTGGTCAAAATCAACAGAGCAGAGGCCGAGATCTCCTGACTTTTAATATCTAGCATGGGTCCATCTCCAAAAAACCTGGCACCCGACAGTTCCCATAATGCAACTCTAGTAATCTTTCAAACACCTCACTACCAGTTTGTACTGTAAAAAGTTGTGAGCCCAATTCAAAATAATGATTAGATGACATAATCAGGGTAATTTTGGTAACTTTCAAAAGCACCATGTATCGAATCGGCTGAATTCCCCTTTAATCTTGAAATGAAAACATTTATTTTCTTGTTTTTTCTTCATTTACATTTGTCATTATAAAGCTTTATAAATAAAGTTTTAACTTTTTCCATGTTTTCTCTATTGTTTTCTATGAGTTTAATTATTTCTAATTCCTGTTTGTATGTTACCTTACATGTTCTTTCATGTTTCTGTTAAAATGTGCTCTATAAAAACTAATTTATTGACAATGATTATTTACTCTCATAATCCCAGAATTGACTGGAACAAATACAGTGGAAAATAACCCACACTTGATTAAGAATACATAGAGTCATTGTGTCTGCAGTTTGAAATGAACCATGGGAATCACAGCGATGACATCATACTTACACATTGCCAAAGGTGAATGCCAATGTGTCGATAGCTGTGTAGATCTCTCCGAAAAGCTTCTGTTTGTTCTCTTCGTTCACCTCCTTAAAGTTCACCCCTGTTAAATTGTGAGGGAGAATGACTGAGTCAAGCTTTGGTAGCAAACCCTGCATACTGAAGACATCCTGCGCTGGCGCCATTGATATAGCCATGTTTAAGGCATGAATCTCACTCTATGATTCATCATCCTGTGCCTGACGTCAAGGACGGAGTCAGTAAAAATCTCTTTGAGTCATGCTGTACTCCTTCAATCCCACTGAGAGCTAAGTAATTGTTCACTTTGAATCTCAAATGTGGAGCCATTTAAAATTCCTTCAGAAGCATCCAAAAACAACTTGGTACCTCAAATCAGAAAAGATAAGCAAAGACTGCAACTGTGTATATTTGGCTGTAATCTGTGAAGGCAGTAGTTTCCTGCTGCGAGTCTAAACACAGTGTTGACTGAGAACAGAATAGGGGAAAAACACCAGCATAAATACAGCTGTAATCAGTCTTCACAATAAACTTCCTGTCCTGACTAAGAAGAGAGAAAATAAACTAGAAGAGAGATGCTCAAAAAACGAGACCAAAAAGCAAGCAATAAATCAGTGATGTCACTGACCACTGTGCTGCCTCCATGATTTCCTCAGCCTTTCCTTTCCTTTAGAACAATGGAGATTTCTAGAGTTCAAATGGAGCAGACATTTTAAATAGAAAACCTACTGCTTTTGGTTACTGAGCTTTCTCTGATGGCTTTGTTTTGGAAGTTTCTGTTGCGAATCATGTCTTTGTGACAGAAGACAGAGAGAGAGAGATTTTGACAAGTTGGGAAGAGTCCAAACTTATTTACTTATTTAGTTATTTTACATTAACTAAACTAAATGTAAGAATATGTAAGAAAGACTCCAATAGTCTTCCACATATGTGCCATATAATGAAAACTGAAGAGCACCCACTTATCAACACCTAACAAATACAGGCACATGAAGGTCTTTTGAAAAGAGTTGTCAGAGTGGTAAACTTTGCTACAAATGGTAAAACTACCATAACCCACCTCAAAACTTTCTTCAGCATTCCTCCTGTTTAACAGAAATGAGCCGCCTTAATTAGTAATGACTACTTTAAGTGGTGACGAAAACACGATTTTTTATGTCCAAATACCTTCAACATGCCAAGAGGTCCAAAAGTATGTTCCTCTATCCCGCAAAGAGAAATAAATCCAACGTAAAAATTCCTTCTCAGACTCAGGCACAGGAAGTGTTAAGGCTGTCGGAAGGGTGCAAAAAAAAGAGAGGATTTTGACAGGTTCCAATGTCCATGGGGCCCTGAGAGCCTCTTTCGACCCCAGCCCAGCTACTGTAGCCACCACCATTCAAAGCACGCAATTCCCTTTTGCAGTTACATCTCCTACTCTTCTGTCCAACCCCTACCCCCAACAGGACATCCTGAGGCTTGCTGGAATACAATGCCAGTACTCGCTCAGGCCCCAACCAGTGGTTCAAACGTGGAAGTTACATCATCGGGAAAAAATGGTATTGTTTCAGTTGAAAAGCTCAACAATGTCGAAACACTCGACAGCCAAAAAGACCAACGCAGAATTCAGGTCTAAGAAGAACTTTTTTTCCAATAAAAAGTAATGCGAAGGTGTAGCAACTTGGCATGCAATGGGACATGGAGTATCACAGGATGGAGGAAATTCATACAAGACTTTATGAACAACAATTTGATTTAGTTTTGGCGTGCATCTTCAAGTGTAATCATGTATAAATGTAATACTAAATCCTCTCGAAAAAAAATACAGTAATCTCTTATCAGTACAATCAAATTGTACACCTCTTATCGTTTTGTTTTTTAATTCATGTCAAAAGAAAACATAACCTCCTGGACACACCTCAATAAATAATGGCATGAGAAGATTTAACATCTTCATGTTGTGTATCATTCATAGCTTTCAGATTTGGGAGTGAAAACAGGGGTTAAAGTGTACATCTGATATCACCATGACACAATGTGAGGGTCAAGAAGTGGACAATTCTGGCCACCTAGTGGCAGAAAAGACGTTACAGCACACATCACTGCACATCCATATGAAAAGACTACATCATTGCAGCTACAGTAAGTGCTATGCCTGTAAATACTATTTGCTAATTATCAATGGCATTTGTTCAAATGTATCACTAATACTGGTGTCCTTAAACCAGTAGCTATTTATAAGCAACTGCTTTGAAAAACAGATGGATTTTGAATCTACATACCTAAGAATCCTTCCATTCATTAATTTCATTTCATTTCATTAGAAGCCTAAATCAAACGCTTCTTTTGAACAACTATTAAGCTGTCAAATCTGTCTTCCTTATTGAAAAGGTCCTAATATGCGTGCATCAACATGTCTGAATGCCACACAAAAAGTCAAGTTGCTGCATGAAGGATGGCATGTAATGTTTATGGCACACACACATGCACACACCCATGTGTATGTTTGTGGACTTGGGGTTGGTCCTGGTCAGTTTATATGCCTCCTCGGCATTTGTTCACTTCACCATGTCACCATTCCTTATTAAGGGTTAGCTTTTCAAAAAGCTATGCAGCCCCTCTATGGCCCTTTTTGCAATGCAAATTGGGAAGAGGTATACTCAGGGGATTCTTGTGTGGCAGCCAAGTTAAGAATTGACCTGCATGCCAGATCATAATCTCAGAGAATGAAAGATTGAATAGGATTCCTCAGTGTAGTTCCCTCTGGACTGGCAGACAAAGCACAAAGGACACCCGCTTCTCCCCGCCTCTTGAATCAGGTATTTGACTCCAAAATATTATTTTCTTACTCTCTGTATGGGGTTTGAAACACATGCTGGTGTATTCTAAGCACTGGAGTGACTTCTGAAGAGCGTCTTTCTTTGAAGCTATATGAAAACTTCTCAGAAACATTCCCTGGGAAGTTCTTTAAAACTTGGGAGGACAGTGCGAGAAAGAGGACATAGTAATAGTGGATGTCCAGTAGATAAAGCTGTCGAGGGAGAAGGGGGATTAGATAAGCAGAGACAGAAAACAGACCAAAGGAAGAGTGGAGGAGTAGCTGGTATGTTTTACAGGAAAGCTTTGAGTTATGTGTGTGTGTGTATGTGTTTAAGGGAGCTTGGGTCATCATAGCTCACCTTTGACCGTGGCAATGACGGTTCCAGCTGTACTGAGGATGTCCACCGAGTTGAGGCTCTGGTGTTTGCTGATAATGGCCTTCAGGACTCGCAGCAGCTCTCCAAGGCGCTCGTGGACCGCGTGATGGAGGCAGTCCTGGTGCTCTGGAAAGTTACAAAGTTACACTTTTATTGTGACAGTTAATGCTTTCTTAACTTCCTTGAGTCACAACGCTTTGACTCCTTCATGCTTTCATTTGAGTTACGTGCAGCCTACCTTGTAATACACAAACTGTTGCTGTATTATGGAGTATAGGGCTCTCTTTGTGTGGTCAATAAACTAAATGTATTGTCCTGCATGTAGATGAACTCACAATGGCTAGTGAATATCAAGCACTGAAATCTCCGTGACAGCTACTACATTATCCATTATCCTTGTTAACCTTTGACCAATAAGATGATAAGAGATCAGTTTGATTCAGTGTTCCTCTGCTACAATGATGACAAGTCTATACGCAATTAGTCAGGTTTGTTTTGCTTCATAACATCAACAACGTAGAGGCTTTACCAGGCACTATTTTAAGCTATGAATTGTGCTAGAAAAACGTGTTCATTATGTGACTGTATTTCACCGCAGAGGCTTAAGAATGAATGTGATGTAAAACCTGAGCAGATTGGACCTAGAGCTCAACTATTTAAAAGTCTCCCTGCTTTAAAATGAATGGTGAAACCTCATTGGAAACAGGATTACTGCATGACATTCCAGCTTTGTTGGTTGAAAGAGTGACCATGGCAGCCATGTGAGACTACTGCCATCCATTCACAGCAGTTCTAGTCAACACTGTAGCAATCAATGGCTTGTCTAGTCAAACACAACTCAGCAAACCTACACTTAACCTGACAGACCAGTAATAAATAAACATGATCTAATGTGTTCTCCCTGCAGTTAACACTTAGTTAGTCATTTAACCAAAGAAAACATCTCAGGTATGTGGTTCTGTGTACTAAACTCAACTTTACTAACGATGAGTCATCACCATGTACAAAGGGACCAAATGCACTTTGCTATCAAGTAACCTTGACAATGTGCTCTTGGCATGGTTGAGGAATGAGGTCATAAATGAGAAAAATGTAAATGAGTACATGAACTATGGCTAAGGTGGCTTTTTTTATTGGAATCCACATAATCCCAAAGATGACTCAGAAGGAAATGGTGAAGCAAATGGTGACACATCTCTCTTTTCTCTGTCACACAAAAACACACGCAGGAATACATACTTGGCATTTTGACAAAAAAAAGCCTCAGTCCTAGACTGTAATTAAACTAAGTATATAGTAGGCGGCTTTACAAGTTGTAATCATCTCATCCGATCTAGTCAGTCTTGTGTATCAATGAGTTTATTCTTTGTAAGATCTCGTTGCACCTTCCTAGTAAATGAAGTTTGCGAAAGGAAAGAAAAAACACAGATATATAGACACACACACACACACACACACACACACACACACACACACACAGATGCACACACAGTCACATAGACACATAGACACACACACAAACACAAAGAATGGATACAGGCAGTCAAAGCCACATTTTGTGCTGACGATCACCCCTGGATTACCCCTTCATGGAAAGGGGGATCAGAAAGACTTTAGCTGTCTCCCATTTTTTCTTTTATTCATTAGCCCTCTTTTTTGGAGTGGGACAAATAGTGCCGCCAGTGGGGCTAATAATGCTGGGTCTGTGTGGCCGCCATGACAATGCTAGCTGAGGCCTGACCCGGAAATCCAGCCAACTGACCAGCAGGTGACAAGTTCACATTGACCAACGGGTCACAACATCACAACAATAATCAAACATCCAGTATGAAGCACTACAAAAACAACACAATAGGCAGGACAAAATTCACTCACCAACTGCCAAAAAAGTGGACCACACTTGTGTGTTTTGTTTTCTGTACATCGTGTTCAACCTTTCTTACAGGAATCTGGCAGCCCATGTTTTTTCCCCTCAATCAATGAGACACAGCAGTCATAATGTGCCAAATGGCCATACATGCTGCTGTTTTACTGACAACTTAATTGCAGCTAATCAGCACACCCTGCAATCCAGTCAACAATGGGCCACTTAACATAAACCAAAATATCTGGAGTGAGTAGGTGAGGTGCAATAACTCTAGGAAATAACACAGCAAGGAGTTTAAGAGGTAATTCCAGGTGAACATCAAGCACTTGCACACGATCCACATGCAAACAAATCAAAAGACTGCTTAAAACCCAAAAATGATTACATAAGACAAGCACAAAGCAAACTGTCCCACTATCACATGAACTACTCCATGCCAACATGCCCTGGTGCTTCTAGCTTGCCAAAAAGCTTCACCATAGGACCTGGAGAGTCCTATCCTTCACCATAGCGACCATCTTCATCCATCTTCATCAGATGTCATGCGCAGCTCCTTCTAGTGCCAAGGACCTAGTGGTTTTTGATGACGAAAGCCTCTCGTCCTTTTGTTTCATCTGCCCAACTCCCCACGAGGCAGGAAAAGGGCCAGCAGTGCACTTCTGGCACAACCACACGTCAAACTGAGATGTCTATACAATCTATGCACATGCGGTATACATCAATACACATGTGGTACAGAGAAGGTCAATCTCTTTGATGGTACCATGGATTACTATGTCACTTGGAAAATGATTGTATCTGAGAAAAACTGTGCTCAGTAATTTTGTAGTGGTATAACATTTACTCTTGAAAAAAGAGTGGAGAAAAATACTTGACAGTAAGTCTGCATTAACAACAAAACCCAAATTATGTAGATTTTTTGGAGTTAATGCAAAAGAAAAGATGATTTGCAATGCTAAAAATATGTCATATTTTCGTTCAGCCAAATGTTTTGCCATGTTTATCCTTTACTGTCAACAGAACCCAGTCTTCCCAAAGACTTTATCTCCTGCAGCCTTATATGGGGATCCCAACCCACAATGATTTGATAAGGGTCAAAGTTTACAATGAGCCGCTTCAACCCCTGAGCCCTTAATTGGTCCTGGTCAGTTTAGATCCCATTTATGGACATTATCCTTTCAATGACAAAATACACACAATGGCCTAAATCATCCCCACAGAGGCTATACACCCCATTCATCGACCGAGTAACTGAATCCCAAGTCCTGGAGGCATCAAGCCTGGGCAAGCTTGAGGTTTATTAAGGACGAGCCTAAACCATGAATGCCCACGAGACAGAGGGTCTTCCCTTGCAAAGCTCTATGGGCTTCAATCCTCAATGGCGGTTGTGTGGCCTATTGGACCATCCTAAATGGAGGCTAATTAGCAAGACATTATGGTTGCGTCCACCAGCCCAGCAGGACACGGGATAATGTACAGAGACTGATTATTTAACCCCTCAACTGCCATTCTGAATGAGACACAAAGAGAAAAAGACTTGTTCCCACCAGGAAGGGCTGGTTAAAGGAACATCTGACTGGTGTGTTTTGTTTCTGTGGTAATATTGTCGTGATTTAGATCAAGGAGAAGATTTGGAAAGGGAAAATCAGTGGAAAAAGTTGCAATGACAGAAGATGTTTACATTTTTAATATTGGCAATCTGAAAATTGGCAAAAAACAAACAAGCTGCTAAGATGGTTGTTCTGTTTTCCCCAGGAGACAGCACTGAGTTTTGCGCAAGGTCTTGTTTGAGAGCCGAAAACTTACTATTGTCCCTGGGGCCACTAGCAAACAGAGGGACTGGTCGCCTCATGGGCCTGCCACATGAAGCATTTATGGAACAATAAATCACAACGGCAGCTTTTCACTTTTCACAGCGAAGAAGGAGTGTGTGTGTGCATGTGTCTTTGTCAATGTTTGATGGTTGGTGGTGGAAGGATTGTAAGAAGTGATAGGGGAGGAGTTTTGGTGGGTATAGAGATTGGGGGGCTGTGTGTTATTTGGGGTAGTACTCTCCCTTGGGATTTGTCCCAAATTTACCCCTGCACCCCACTTCCCTGCTTCAGTGGGGGTTATGAGAGAAGGAGCGAGTGAGAGACATTCCTGGGCATAATAAGCCCTGGTGAATGAAGGCTACAGGGGGATCAGACTCTGATCCTGATGAGAAGGAGGCCGCGGATCAGGAGCTGCTCTGAGGCTGCCAGTAACACATTGCCAGGTTTTTACTTCATTAGCGTCATGGAAACCCAACATTCCAGCCTCTTGTTTGGGAGAGAGGATGGGAGTTGCAGGAGCGAGGGGAGGAGGGGGATCCATAATGAAAACATTGTCAGATCATTCACCATCGAGATGACACCTCAGTACCAAAACATTCTGATGCCCTTCTGGAGCAGAGACTATCTGACATTAACATGTTATCAACCTACATATACACACTTACATAAGGCCAGAGGCTCTCATTTCTAATTTCATTTCTATTCTAACATATTTGTTGATTTTTGTTGATTTGAGCTTTGACATTTGAAATCCATATTTTTCCCTTTGTCCAGTATTCCCTTTACCCCCTGACCCACAAGTCACTCAAGTGTTTTTTTGGGAAATTTTTTTTGTGGTACTCCACTTATAGTACAGGCCCCAATGCAGGTCCAATTAACCTGCAAGGTAAAGCTTGGTTATTTGAGTAACTGTCCTGTTTTAACACAGTACAAGAGAGTTGGATGTACCGTTAGTCACCAACAGATATTATAACAAATGCAGAAGGAGCTTGTTCCATTCTGACTTGTAATTAGGGATGGGGAAAAAAATATTCTTCAGTGCATCTGGTTAGGGTTGGGAGGGTAGATTCTTGGATGATTTCAACTTAACTCTTGAAAGATTGTGTCTCTATGCAGAACAATCAGTAATTTTAAATTTAAAACTCAATCCGCTATGTCATAATCGCCTTAGACTGGGATGTACATTTCTTACAGAACAACGAATTGGATAATGATACTTAACGAATAAACAACATGCATGTCAATGCTGTTTCTGTTCCTTACAGCTGAACCGCACTGATGATGAAGTAATAGACACAAACGTGTCTTTAACTTGTAAGCTGGGCTACTGTATGGTGAGGATGGCTGACCGTGAATAAATTTGTTTGTTATGGATCTATACAAATACGCTTTATAATAAAAGTAGCCTGTAATCATTTAGTAAGAAAAAAAACAAAAAATGTGATACATTGATAATCAGTTTATAATCACATTGTAGCCCTATGAATCAGATAAATATCCAAAAGTTGTACAAAGCCAATGTTACTCAAAAAAAGCCACACGGTACATATTCTCCTTACCAAATGAAAGCTATTTTCATCTGTGTTTTACATTTATGTGTGCACGACTGCTTAGTTTTCGAGATGTGTCAATTTGGTTGCATTCTAAGAAAAGTGACAGAAGAAGGATATTTAGGTAAGAACTAAAAAGAGGTAATTTTTTTGTTGCGCAAGACCATAAATGCTAAAATGAAGATGCTGATGCTTATTCTTAATGTGTACCATAAGGAAACTATCTGACTTAGGGTACTTGGCATCAATGGCTTGACTCTTTGAAGCACACAACTTCCACTAGGGCCTGACACAATATGACTTGGCAACATTCCTTTCGCTTTGACCCTAGCTATGCTCAGTCATGCATTGCAAATCATGGGAGCAATGTATTATTTATGCTTCAAAACATTTGAGGGAATGGAGGGGTGGTTATTGCCACAAAGAAAGTGTGAAATCACTAAACATGTCACAACTGGGTTTGCAGAGGTCCGATCAAATGGAAGCAGCTCTTGGCAGAGGGGGCTAAATAGGATGTTGGACAGGCTAGCCATGACCAATGTCAATCAAAACCTCTCCATGTCTCCTATTGAGTCAGACCACAGCTGGACATTCCAGCAACTCAACCCTACATAACCAACTAGTACTCTTTAGTGGCAGTTGTTTCAAAGAAATTGTGCATTCATCAAAAGCTATGGTAAGGCTAGATTTCAAGGGGCTCCTTTGAAACTTGCCCCCTTCTTCAGAAGACAAGAAAAAAAACGTGGGTCTAATAATCAATCACTGTGTGACTCAATAACCTTTACTTCTTTCAGATGGATTCTTCTTTAATTGGCTGGGGTGAAATGCCACATTCTTTCACATAACCCTCCCACATTTTTAAGGCATTTATATGCAATGCTCAAAATGACCCTATCATCATAGGAATCCAAAGTTTGAACTATTTGCCCAACTATAAGGGGTCTGTTAAAATGGTTCCACTTAACCTTTAACACTTGGGCAGGGTCACTGCAACGGGTGGCCCATACATCCTTTGATATCCCCATCCCGATGTACTTCCTGTGGTCAGTGGCCCTGGTCAACCTCTGTCGACAGACCACCGGCAGTCCACTCTTCGGATTAGCAGATTACATGCAGCTGGTAAAAGGCAGGAGAACCTTGCCTTCCCAGACTTCTATACTCATACCGACGCATTCCCTGTTGCTACACCTTTGAAGCTCTTTTTCCCATGACTGGATGCACAAAGAGCTGGCGTTTAAAAAAGAGCCCTAGGCTAGACACACAGCACCTTCCAGCTAGGTGGGGGGCTTTTATGTTCCCACTCTGCGGGCTGCTGCCTCTGTCAGGCTGGCTAGCTGTTAGCTCAGGAAACCAAAAGTGAATGAAAAAATATCCACAATGAAGGCTGAAGATAGGAAATGCATTATGTTAAATTTGATATGGAGGAATACAAGATATAACCACATATTGCAAACTTCAGTAATAAACATCTGATAAGGAATTGACAATTATCCAAGGGAAACACTGCTAAAATGATTCAAAATCTCTTTCAAGTCAACAGACACATTTACCCATGGATATTTCTCTCTTTAGTCCTTCGCATATAAATGAGATACCCAGTGTGGAGTGAGGAATTTGTTTTTCCCCCTCTTTCATTTCTCTGTGGAGCTGTCTGTCACAGTGAGGAAAGACAGGCAACCTTTCTCTATGGTTATCCCCCCCACATCACCACCACCACCACCACCGCCGCCTACTGTTGATGCAAAGCTCTGAAGGCTGGCATTCCAACTATGCTTTCTTTAAGAGAAACTGCAAATCCCCCCACCGTGCAACCTCTAGCTGGCAGCTAAACTGGTCAGGAATTAGGATGAAGAGACTACAGTTGCTCCCCAAGCTCTGTAATGTAGGCAAAGGAACATCAGCAGGCCAGAGCTGTCCAACAAGTACAAAGACGGGCTCCTTTAGTACACCTGTCAAGGGGCAGAAGTGGGAGGTGAGGGGGCTGAGGTTGGGGGGCAAACACTGCATTGAGAACAAGAGGACACTGTTTAGTTTTACTTGCATCCTAATCCTGAGAGAAAGGGCTTTGTGTGATGAAAAGCTTGCAGTAGAAAACTTAGTCTGATAATTGTCATTTAGTAAGTTGTACAAAAAACAACTTCTTCTAATTCCATAGATCTTTGGGCAACATCAATGGTTTAAAGAAGATGAGTTTTTTTTAAAGCATATGGCTAGAGCAATGCTGATTATTACCTAACATTTAATTCAGATAGATGATAAAGAAAAACATCTCTAGACTTGGAGATGAACAAGGCACTGTTTTGCGTCTTTCCATGGATACAGCTTGAGCAGACACAGGCCTTGATTGGCAGTGAAGGTATTCTGGGCTGTGGAGGCAATGCTGCTCTACACCTGGAAGTCCTGTAAAAGGTACTTAACATGTTAATGCCAAGGGGCCTTCTGCATATATGGGCCTCCATCTCCATTCTTTGTTTCTTATCAAATATGCAGCTTAAGAAGCTCCTGAATTTAGTCCAAACAATTGGTTCACTATTTGTTCTAGGAAGCCATTATCAGTTTGGAGAAGCCAATTCACCAGACATATATGGGTATGTTGCTTGTGTGCTGTGTGCTTTGGCAAGTTCAATAACACCCCAATAGCTCCCCTTTCCTCCCATGCCCCTTTTACACCTCAGTGGGGCCTAATTTAAGTCTCACAAGACAGGGCAGACCCCAATTGGTCCTGGCTATGCTTCACGCTCAGTCTGTTTACCTCCGCATCAAACAGGGTCCCTGTTCCTTTCACTGAGCACAGCAACCGAGTTCCTTAACCTAAAATGTTGTGGACAAAGACAGTAGCTGGTTATCCTTCTTGTTCCCATCAGCTCCATTGGCCTTTAACAAGTTATGAGCTGTGCCCAGCATGGGGCTGACCCAGTCACATGTGAGAATGCCATAAGGTTGGCACTGACAGAAAAACAAGGCCAATTATGCTCAGTATAGCTCTTGCTACACAGGGAATTACACCAATTGCAGAGATTAATTTAAAAGACATGAATACAATTTAAAACTATTTACCGAAATCTCACACAACTGGGAGACTAGAACACCTGCGTCATGTCATGAGTAAACACAGTTAGTCCCTGTACTATTAGAAGTGACCAACTGGTTTTCCATATGACAAAAACAGGATGCTAAAACCTATTACTTACCTTGATGACATGCTGAAACTGAAATAAGCACCTATCACCTGCAGCATCTAACCAGTTCACTGACTGAAAATTCTGACTTGCAAATTTGACTTGCTACATTGTTATAACACACTGCACACAGTGCACTTCACTCACCACATAAATAAACACATCTTACACATCCAAACACTTGAGGCAGTCCATGTTATTTTCCTTCTTGATACAAGGATTTGCGAATGATCTACGAATGGTTTATACGGACTTTGTTTTAAGTGCAATCCAATTTAGTGTCTGCTAATTTATCAGGAAAATCCTGCGTCTTCCACAAAATCCTTCAATCTTGGATGGCCAGTTGGTGAGTAACAACAGACAGTTTGTTTTATTTATAATTCAAATTATTTAGCGTTTAGAGTTTATTTCATATATGATTCATATAGTATTCCTTATCAACTACAGTACATTTAGTATTTTTATGAGCTCTTAAAATAAATATTATTAAATATATTAAAAACATATTATTATAAACATGGAGAAAAATCAATTAAGGCCATTTCATATTGTATCAATATATCAATTGTATCCCTGCCAGCGGATACATCTAAATTGAATGACTGTATTAGTGGATCACTAATTTGCTCCAAACATGTCATATGGAGAATGTCAAATGAATGCTGCCTTGTCTAATGTCTAATGACTTTAATCCAATGCAGGGGTAAAGGCTACAGATTCAAGGGCTACTTAAGCTTATTCAGAGGATAAATTTGTCATCTTCGTTCCAAAGACTTAATCTGAGAAGGCTGAGGGGAGCCTCTGATCTGATCTTCTGATCACACAACCAAATGGGTGTTGGTTTAATCTGCCATCTTTGCTCTGAGTTATGTGCCCAACTGCAACAGTTGGACAAGAAACCTCAACTCTGCGTATAACAAGTCTGCAGTTAGAGTTTCTAAAGTACAGCCCCTCATCAGAGAGCCCACAATCCTTGGCTTCTCATGTGTAGTGTGGGAATACTGGAGTTTTATCTAAGTGTGTGGCAGACATCGACAGCCTCCTGGAACAAAGTCGCCCCAGCAAAAACAGTGCCCATAACCATAAATTTTAACAGAGGGGAGGAAGGAGAGAGACACACAGAGAAGGAGCTCCCTTGGGTTACAACTTAAAAACAGCGTACAAATCTTAAAGTGCAGCCGGGCTATTAAACTTGACAGGTCAGCATGGTTTTGCCACCTGTATACAGCGTGACACCATTGTGCGTTGCCAAATGATTGATTTTGAGTTAATGGTGCCCTGTACAGTATATGATTCATGCTTTGTTTCCTCAGGCAGAGGGGATAAATGGACCTGCCATATGTCACAATACATTTAATCCCAGGGGGTAACAATCCAAAGATCTAACCCTTGTGCTTCAACAAATAATGCTAAGACAGTAGCTGTGCTTTTCAACAAAGATCATCCAAAACAATTAAGGTAATGTAATAAATCCTGTTAGGCAGCTTAGTCAGTGAGATAAGGTTACAGTATGATTAAATGGAGATCTCTGGAAAATTTAATTTGGAGAATGCAACAAGAGACGACTTTAAAGAAAAGAAGGCTAGTTGCTTGTGATAATTTACAGTGGCTTAACAAATGGTCACAGTAAAAGAACCATAAAAGGAACTTTTTTGAGCTTGCAATGCTTTACAGTGGATCCCAGACCCAGTGGGATAGACTGTCTAAACACAGCCCAGTTACAGCCATTAAGAAAGTCTGGAATGGTTTGTGAAAAGCCCAAGTAGGGCTAATTTTAGGCTGGTATTTCACAAGGGGTGATATGTAATACAAATCACTAAAATAGCATTTAGGCTTTCTCCGAGGACCCAGACCAGAATAACTTTCCCACAAAGCTTCAGCATCACGGTAGAGTACTCAACAAGCAACCAAAAAAGAGAAAAGGCACATTTCCCACATCTTACAGCATATTTCAACTAAAGGCACAAATATTAAGCCCAAATGCAGCTCAGGGAAGTTTAACATCAACACAACCATTGTACCATACTGATTACTGCCAATGATTTGAAGAAAAAAAAACACAGTAACTCTAAAAACATTTTTGGCTACTTGCCACAAAACTCTGAGTGGTCAGGTGTCATTATAGTGTATAACTGATCATTACACAACACCTGCAGAACATTTTTAGTATGGAGTTATCAATCATTAAAAACCCAGAACCACACATTCACTGTAAGGAGAGAGCCTCCAATACTAACCAATACTGATTAACTAAGGACACCTATGACTCAATGCTTATGACTCAAAGCAAGACACAGAGCTGACATGTGGAAAGGGGGGCGCACGAGTCATACACTGACACTGACAAATCAAAAGTGTGACTAATGATGATGGAGCTGTGACACCAACCTGTACTGTTACTAGAAAGAATGCCTGGCATTGCGCAATATTTTGTTTGTTAGTCTTATTTCCATTGCAAGGATGGCCTAGTTGCACTGGAGAGAGCCCATTTGCCACAACCAGGTTTGGGTAGTTTGACATCCAAGTGCTGCACTGAAAACTGACTTGGATTTTCTCAGATAATGGATGATTGAATACATGATTTTAGGAGTGAAACTACATATTATTTTCAAAACTATTCATTTAAAGTAAATTGTGAAAAATGTTCATCAGCATTTCCCAGAGCAACATCGTGCCTTCTTTTGCCTAACCAACAGTCCCAAACCCAAAGGAAAGAAATGAAATCCTTACATTTTTGATGGGGAAAATCATCACTGAAACCATTAACTGATTATCAAAATAGCTGGCAAATCAGGGTACTTTAAAATAAACTTTTTTGTCCACTGGCCAAATGACTAGTAGTGAATGTTCAATTTTTACCAGCCATTCAACAGTATTACCATAGTTTTTTTTTGCTCGAGTTTAAAGCAGATCTATCAGCCACTTGTATTTTTTAATCAGTATTTGGTTGCTGGTTGGTGTTAATTTTGTGCCCTGCTGACAATTAATTTGCTTTCAATCGACTAATTAACTAATTGATTTATCAAATAATCATTGCAGCTCTACATGATTTTAAAACTCATTAATGTTCCGACTGTTTCACAACTTTGCAAAAGCAATCAATAACACAAGACAAACACAAACTGTCTGGCAGCTGCAAAGGGGCAACTGACAACAGCATTAAGTTATTAGAATGAAAAACCCAACAAGAATTCCATACAACTGACCTGTTTCAAAGCAAAATCAATATTCTGTAATTAGACAGTTCCAGATGCTATTTAGAAAAGTCTAGATAAGTGTTCATTGTTATTAATGAATTAAGAAGCCTTTCTGTAACACCTCGTTCTCCTCACCTTCACTCAGTGAATAGCTTGCTGGTGCAGTTTTCCTTCCTAAGCAGCTGACGCACAAAATTGGCCATCATTCTGCTTGGCAGCAACGGAGCACGAAAACAATGATGACACACCTGTGCCAGTCAGACGGGCAGCCACAACAATACACCATCAATCCTAAAATAGATGATGAGATGAACAACAATCCTCTGCACAGCTCCAGCAAAACACGACGACTACAAAACAATTTCAGAGTCTGTTGGTTGTTGAACGGAGACACAGAAGGGCCAAATGTTTGCTACGCTAATCTTAGGATGAAGAGCTTCAGGGGCCCCATCACCGTAACAAACACAAAGGGGCCACAGGGACCACCTCCACTGCATCATCTGGTCTCCAAACGTCCTCGCTGACCACGGTTAAGACCAACCTTCAAAATAATAATCCCTTCCAATTACTGACATCTCATTCACAAGTGGCCACTGGACACGGTCGACCTTAAAAGAAGAATGTAACCATGTGTCACACTGTGTGAAGAGAGCTCAATGCTGACCTAACAGCAATCAAGCCACATAAACAAGAATGTCTTCTCAGGCACTAGTAAAAAACAAAATGCAGTCATGCGTCATTGACTCAAACCGCAACGCAACAGCAACCACGATACAATGACCATTTATGGTTGATGTGCATTGCAAGAAAATAAACTTTTTTTTTTTTATAAACACTGTCATAATGGGATTGGCTGAAGAAATCCCCCAGGGACCAATCCCACAGGCTGCAGCTATTCTTGACTTGGGAAAGTATCATTTCTGTAAAAGCTGCCAGTTAGCAGCAGCATGCTAGTCTGTGGATGCCTCCTGGGACAATGGGTGTCAGACTCACATCGTTGACTGTGAATGCAGGCACTGTTGCGAGGGCTCTAAGCTTAATATTGCTCTTGACTATTGGCCCTGCGTGGTAAAAAAAAAAAAGGGAGGGTTCAGTGAGTGGCCGGGGTAATGACAGGTTTGAACTATTGTGAGGCGCTGCAGAGACAATATGGCCATAAATTAGAGGGGGATTTAAATCGCATCCAATCACAGCGCAGGTCAGTGACTCCCAACAATCTGTTAGCAAGCTCTGCTAAAGCTAAAGAGCGCTAAACCTCACAATGGCACTCTGAAGATGTGTCAAGCACAAACCATCTTGATATGACCAACAAAATTAAATCCAAAGACCTTAACATGAGGTTTGTGTTCGCATACACTGAAGTGAAATCACTGATTTGTTAAAGACTCTCCTTACAGGGTTCCATCACCTTTTCCAGAGTCATATTCAAGCATTTTCACGTTGCATTTTCAAGCTTTTCCAGTACCTTACAGATGTAGTCAATTACATATTTAAATACATATACACTTTAAATGATTATTTCACATTATCACATTAAATCAGATGTTATTGTGCTATAAACAACCAAAATTATGTTCGATTTCAGCATCCCACAGAGGGGTGCCAAACACAAAAAAGTTCCATGTTTCAAATGTGTCACCTGTCTGTAGACATGGCACCAAAGACAGCCTGGCTGAGTCAACATAAAACAATCACGTACACAAGCTAATTTATTATAAAAGTAAGGCAATTATAATTTCAAGCACTTTATCCAAAGTCCAAGCGCTTCTCAAACCCCAAAAACACCACATTATCATCACATTGGATGTCACATCATTTTCAATGATTTCCATCCGTGCAAACCCTGAACTTAACTTGTTCCTGGAATTTGAGGCACAATGGTCTCTTTGCTTGTTTCCTCACCAGTGGAGAAGAGGCCTGCTTTCTACATCCTAATCAGCCTAATTTCCCAAATCTGCCCTTTCCTGTATTTAGCCCAAATAAGCCCTCTAATGGGAATACTTTGCTTTACAATCACGTGTTGGCATCTCAGTGACTCAATTTGCATAATTGAGCTTGCGCTTACCGGACCTGTAAATTGTGTGCAGTTACATTAGCAGCAGAGTGGGCACTCACACTCACTGAATTCTGTTTCCTGTGAGTTTGTTTTTAAGCCCATTTAAGGTCTGGTGTTCTGATGTTCTGCTCAGTCTATGCAGTTGTTATTTAGAGAGGACACAGATTATAAACCGGTTTCTTTATGGTAAGCAGCAAGGGCAAAATGTCTAGTATGACAGCTATGCAACCTTGTTACATTGCAAGAACCTGTGTGTACACGCCGTGTGTTTATCTGCCATTAAACGGACCAAATTACAACTGTATCTGCGGTTGATCATGCCTGACTAAGTCAGAAACAAAAAATGTGGAGCCATAAAAGCTCAAGCTATATCTCACATTTAAATCAAGCCTTCCTTAACTCCAAAAAGCTGCAGACATCAACCTCTTGCACATGATTATTTACTGCTTTGATGCTCAGCATGCTGACAGGTCACCAAAATCTCTCAAGCTTAAAAGGTGCCTGCTGCATGGCCCACTCTGACATGTCCAGCCGGGTCAAGCACCTTTACTGACCCCTCCAGACAAAAAACAAAGCCTGGGATTCCTTTTTCCCGGGCTTGAGTGTCATGGCACAGTGGTAACGGAGTGGAAAAAAAGGCTACCACCTGCACCTTCACCGCATCTTATTTAGACCCTCCTTAAAACAGGTATGGGGATTAACAAATCTGGGACTGAGCCAAAAGCCAACGCAACACACACTAAGTCAGGAATGTCATAACCGCCCACACAAATATACACAGTCACACAGACAGGAGCACATCTCAGCACTGTGTCGACACTTCCCTATGGTTTGGAAATGATCTATTTCATCACTGATGAAGGGAAGCCTGTTAATTACAGACTTAGAGGGTGTTTTATACTGTCTAAAAAAGCATCAGCTGGAATGCTGCTGTTGTTAAATGTGGCCACAGAGCAATTTTGAAGCATTAAAAGAGGGACTCCTTATCATATCAGGTTAAAATGTCCTTCCACAGTACATTACTCTTTCTAAACCCAGAATTTTTGGCAAAAAAACACCCTTTTACCTGTTTTTAGAGAGACAAGTGAAGGCAAAATCTTGGTGTTTTCTGCTTTACAGAAGGGAGGGCAAGAATCAAACTAAAAGTGAGATAAGGCTGGTTGACTGACCGAGCAGCCAAGGCCACAGCAGGACAAAACAGGTAGATAGACCTGGGTCTGTGTACATTGTGGTAAAAGCAACAGTGTGTACACAAAGAGTTGACGGGCAGCTTCGGTCCGTTACAAATCCCTTTGGCTGTGTTTACACTATTCACCCCTATACACTGCTGCAACAAGTTCAGATATTTAATGACGCACAAAACTTGAAAAATAATAATCATGTAATAGAAAGGGCTGGGTTTAACCACAACGATGTGTTCATGTCATCACAGGAAATAAAACAACATGTCATAGCAAATTCCTAGAAGCAATTGCATGTGTAATTTACTGAAAAGTCCGTATTCACAAATGCCAAATTTTTGTGGCAACAAATCAATAACAGGTTACCTCCAGATACACTTTGAAAAATAGCAGCAGATAAAGCTCAAGTTACTTTTTGAATCCATTAGTGTGAATATAACTGATTTATGATTTATTACACCAGGACACCAGTTCCTCATAAAGGCATTGCTTAGTTAGATGATGAAAAGGCAACTCACGCATTAGGAAATTACAAAAAGAACATTGTGTCTTTAGCAACATTTCTTTCCAAACATACCTTTGGAGTTGAAAACTTCTTTGAGTTGTAGAAGCACATCAGCAAACTTGCGCACATCGCTGACCAGCTGCATAATATAGTTTGGATCTGAGGCGGGGATATCTGGGCTGTCCGAGCTCACAGAGCCGCTCTTGGAGACCCTGCCTGGCACCCAGGAGCCTGCGCTGGCAGGGCTCGCTGAACCCAAGCTGGAGCTGGAGAGTCGGGAGATGCCCAGAGGAAGTTTGGTTCCACCACCACTGCCTGTTCCGCCGCCTCCTGATCCTCCGCCTGTACTCTGGCGCAGCATGGCAGCCAGCATGTCTTATTGGTCCAGCGGCCCTCGGGCCTGGTGGCTGTTACTGGCAGTTCAGCTCCGGCTCAGACCCAGCACTGCAGCACAACAGGGATGAAGGAAGCTGCCAAGGAGAGGAAAAGACTTAATTCTCACAGGAACCATATAAAATGCCATGACAGCACTGTTATACAGGTGTGGCACATTACCAGCTGGATTTTAGCAGGACATCCACCCTGACAGGTTTAAACAAGTAAACTGGACTCTTCTTCATCCTGAAATTTTACTACATATGTTCTTCATGGTGTTCAGAAGACAATGAAATATTTTTTCTCTGCCATTTGTTGGCAATAATCAACATGTGGATTATCCATATTACCTCTTGAAATTGACAACAATAAATCTGCAGGGAGTTTGAAAGGGTCAATCAGAAGAAAATGTTATGTGTGTGGAAGCTGGACAGTTCCTGAACAGTGCCGCTGTCTGCCTGCAATGTTTCACAAGCACTAGTTTACTGTTTTGGACAATTTGTGAGGTAATTCAATCAGGTAGTTGTTGGAGGGCTAAACAGGTCTCAGTAGTCTTGAGCTTAATACAATAATGATACAAATTACAACCCAAAACATAATGTGACAGAGCAAACCAGTCTTTAACTGTGACATGCCAAACATGGAGTCATCCTTCAGAAGACATGTATCACCTCATACGGACATGAAACTTACAGACATATTCAATCAGTGGACACAGTTTGTGATGACAGCTTTCACACTTACAAATGTCCCTTTCTATATTATGCTATACCCTCTGTGTTTGATTTAATTCAATGGTATTTGAAATATAGAGTCAGTTAGAGTCAGGAGGTCCAGGCGCATCCCCCCCTTCACAGGTCATCATAGGACACGACACTGCTGGTTAAAAGTCTCAGAGTGTGATGATTTCTCGCATATAGCTGAATAAAACATGACGAGTTTAAGCCCGGGTAAGAATATGGGTTGATTGAGGTCCACTGGTTAGTTCGGCATTCATACAATCTACCAAGCAACACTTTTTCTCATTTAAATCTCGTATTTTGCAAACAGTTCAGACCGCGGCAACCATTTGTGTTTCACGTCAGTTACGTTAGCTCGGAAGAAATCTGAACTTTGGGATTTTGTTGAAGTCATACAAGCTTTGCGTTTTGAAGGTATGTCGAATGTGTGTGTTAAAAGAAAAGTTAAAAGTTAAAAGTAAATTAAGATCAAGAATGAATAACGTTA
Source organism: Pagrus pagrus (assembly GCF_965226575.1). Taxonomy (NCBI): domain Eukaryota; kingdom Metazoa; phylum Chordata; class Actinopteri; order Spariformes; family Sparidae; genus Pagrus; species Pagrus pagrus. Next base: position 18,758,869 of record NC_140207.1, read on the forward strand.
GGCGGTTTGCCGGCGAAATGCAGCATTAAAAGGCTAAATGTGGACGGAGTTCGCGTACATTTCAGAGTAAAACGTAACGTTACGCAGCTAAATTCAACCGTGTCCAGACACTTTTCCTCTTTCTTTAAATGTTAGCTAACAATGTTAGCAGAATGTCAGCAGAACTTCACTTTTGTAGCTACTCAGACAAATGTTCAATTCTCACACACTAGTACACACCTGCTGTTGGATTCTGAAACATTTCAGCCGAAAGAAAAAAAGAACTGAAACGTAAAAATATGGCCAATCTTGAGAAAGACAAATTAATCCACAGACACAGCGCCTTATGTCCTTATGTTTCACAGCCGTGTCCCCAGAGCCCCTCACTGTCTGTCCGGCTCCGCTCCGCTCCGCTCCGTTCAATCACCTCCTCTCTCCATGTGATGTAGGCTGTAACTTGTGATTGGTGTGTGTGTGTGTGTGTGTGTGTGTATTCCTCCCATAACAACAGGTGTCTAGAGTTTTAAAGTGTCAAGGTATCCATATTTAAACATCAAACATCCGGTTGTGCCTTTCAAAATAAATCCCCTGGATGGGAATACGCCACAACTTGCTGCATGTGAATTGGTTAGTGCAATTCCGAAAGGCTTTTTTAATAAAATCCAAACCAAGAATGATTGGGAAATTTGAATTTAGTAAAAAAAAAAAAAAGAAAAAAAAAAAGTTTTAAATTAGACTACAATGTATCCTTTTATCCACATATCATGCCTCATATTCAAAAGCTACAATAAACGACTTAGAAACTATCACGAAATCAATTTTAGACATTGTAACGTATAAATGTGTACATTTTATTCATATGCGCAAGTGTTAATGTAAAATTGGTCTTAAATACCAACCAACCTGAATTTAAAGCCCATACATTTAGTCTCAAAAGAACATTGTGAGTGACACGATAAACTTTTATTCTGAACACAATTTCCAATCTACTTCCGGTATCATTCTGACGGACTTGACCTCATGCGACCAATCTGCCTTATGTGAAACGTCTTGACTACGTCACTCTGTTAAAGATAACCGGCTCAATAAAAGTCCAATGACATCCATAAAGTAGCCTGATTAGTTTTTATTTCACTTCGCACAAGAAGCACAGTGATAGAGATAAAATGCACTACCGCCACAGAGGCTGCAGACACTTTATTACGTTTGCCTGGGTTGTAAATCCCTGCAGTTTATATAGAGGCCTACTTGAATAGCTAGTGTGTTTTGCAGGCATAGTTTGCACTACTCTGCTGCCTGCAGTATGTTTCTGTGGAGCAGGGACATTGGGACCTTCTCCTGAGAAACACACACAACCTTCAGTCCTTTTAAATTAGAAAAAGTAGTGGCTTTCCTGTTCTTAAATTTGTTTTTCTTGAGTGGGTTGTTGGGAGCCCTCAGCTAAAGGAAATAACAAGAGGAGATAGTGGTGGCTGTTTTGATCATTGATTTACGATGAAACGTTTTTTTTATTCTATTAAAAATATACCCAGAGAGAATTCCTTAAGACAAAATCCACTGAAATTGGGGGCCTGTGGTCTAATGTGCATCTGTCGTGGGGTGGCCTTGACATGAAAAAGTTTGGGAACCTCTGGTCTTTCTCACAGTAATAGAACTGCACTTGGTCATCCATATTACCAACTGTCTGATGTCATCAGTGAATCAATGCCATAAGAAGTAGGCCTTTAATAGCATTTCATCCACATCTGCGCTGTTTGCTAGTGTTTAGTCCCACTTTATTTTAAAGTACAAAAATATCTCTTCTTTATTTTTAACACACAACATATTTTATAACAGACTTTCCATCTGTGAAACAAACTATTTTTTATTTATGCATCAGCTGTTTACAAAACAAAATACTCTTAACCTTTAAGTTTTTCTCTGAAAATGGATCTGATGCTGGAGGCTCCGAGTAACACAGCGCACATGACTGACATCTGCTGGTGACATGGCTGTAGTGCAGTCAAATGAGGTAGAGGTTCATTAAGTCATCTGTGAATCTCGGTATTCTCTTTGGATATATGACTTTTTTTTTTTTTTTTTTTAATCAGTTTAATATTTATATTATGTGTTTAACTAGTGTAAATCTAAATGGTGTTTCATCTCCATTATGTTTCCAGAGAAAATGGGATTATAGAAGATTAGTCCTGCACAATGTGCCAGACCATACTCATACTGTATGAGACCTAGAATCTTGAATGGTCCATTAAAATATTCACCAACCAGCGAAAATCTAATCATCCAGGAAAACAAGGTTGCACTCATTATTAGAAGTAATTCGCACCACAAAAAAGACTTTGAGGCTTGTTCACTAGACTTACATGAGTCTAGCTCACTAGCTGCAGAATCATGAGCTTTCACTGCCCTCCAGTGGTGAGAGCGAAGAACTGCAACGTATTACATTCATTAAGCTAGCGCTAATGCAGCCAGTATAGCACGGCAGTACTTCTGGTGGATATTTCCAAAATATACAATCAAATATGGTGTTAATAGTCAAGTACAACTACCACTATATGTTACAAGTGAAATGTACTAATATTGCATTGACTTTTTGATTTTGATTTTGTACTTTGCTTTAAACAATATCGGGCAATATAATAATAATAATCAAAAATCAAATCATTCCAATAAGCAGCCCTGAAATGAATGTCCCTGTCCGTTAGGACAGTTAGGACTTTGGACATTGATTAACAATCAGCAGAATGAACGATGACACTGTTTTCATATCTTTAATGGAGAACTCAGCAGTTTCGATCCAAATTAGACAGATGTGTATGTCCGTGCCAACAGGGCTTTTATTTTGAAGCGCACACAGCATGTATCCTATCCTGGTTCTTCCTGATATGCGTAATGACTTGAGATTGAATGCACTGGCTAGCTTGACAGTAGTGCGTTTAAGCTAGGTCAGTTGAGACGAGACAGTAGTTCTGTGATTGTTATACCTGTGAGAGACAGTAATGTGGTGCTCGGGATGCTAATGTTACTTTAACTTTGTTCCGCGCTGCAGTTATGTCTTCTCCCGACAGCAGCACTGCTGGAGGGACTCACGGGCTTCTTCTCAAACTTCATGAATCACTTTCAGACGAAGACACTCGAGCTGCGGCTCTGAAATGTCACGATATCGTCGGTGACTTGGGACATGAATGCATGCTAACTCCAACCGAGAATGAACTTGGTAAGACAATGGATACTCCTCTCAATACTTCATTGGAAGGGATTGAATCCGCGCCAAACTCCATTGACAATCTGGCAATTTAATGTTTATATAGCTGCTGTTGTTGACGAGCGACCAACACCTTGTTGGATACGGTGTTGTATGGATATTTAGAAGCTACTTATCAATTCGTCTTGCAGAAATTATTTCAGTAATGTCGATAACTTGTGTTTTATTGAGTTTGCCCGTGTCATGTCAGCGCCTTCCGCCAAAACTCACTCCCAGGGGGGCGGTGACACTCACTCAGAGTACAATAAAAAAGCCATGTGATTCGTGTTCAATAATTATAGGCTGAAATAAGATATTATAACTTCATTACAAGTCTTAACTGTTATACTAGTAAAACTATCCAAATGCAAAGGAAGTGTTTCATTAATAAAGGATGTAGGATCATGTTCAGACCACAGGTTCCCTCCATGGCACCTTACTCCTCCGAGGGATTCACTCTGAAGTTCATACTGTATGTAACATGTGGTCGTACTGTCACATTACAAGCACTAGCTGTGCCCTGTGTTCAACTTCAATTAAAGCACAATATTCTTTACAATATATACAGCCGAGAAACATTTTAGTTCCACATAACTCTGATCAGGTAATTTTCTCTGCAGTTACATGATAGTACATAAGTAATAATGCGTAATCTATGGAGTGTGTAGCAAAGGATCAGTAAGTTAATAGAGGCTTGCACATTGCACAGATGTGTTTAAAATTTCATATTCAATTGTTGGTGTTTTGAAGTACATACTTCTGATTCCACCTTTGCATTTTCATCTTGAAGCTTTACAGACATCGCTGTTGTTCTCAAAAGACTATGGACTGCTCAGCTTCCTCAGGAAGTCCCTGGCATCAGATGAGGTAGATATCAAGAAACGAACGAACAATAATTGAGTGAATTTAAAATTCTCACGTTGACAGAAACATCTCTTTTCCAGTTCCGGGACACCCGAGTTGATATCATATGTTTTTTGGACAAGTTTTTGGACCGAGTCTCGCCAAGAGTCAAAGGTTGGGAGAAGACTTACGCCATTGACATAAGAGTAAGTCCCCCTTTTAAGTCCCCCCCCAGTACCATACACTAAGGAAACACACTTTTGCTTGCATACATGTTTCTGAAAATTAATTATGTTTTTAACTCTCTTCCTTTCTTCTTTTTTATGCAGGACACATGCATGGTTGTGTATACGAAGGAAAAAGTGGCCAAATGTAGGACTCCAGTGCTGGACCTCCTCATGAAGGTTGGTTTCCTTTTCCATTTAGTGTATTTTCTTTAACATAATTAAGCCTAGCGTGCAAGGTGAGAAAAACAGACTGCATTTGGAGCAAAAGAAAAGATCCGCTGTTGCCTGTATTCCTTATTCATAGCTTGTGAGAGTCTGTCTGGTATGTTTGTGAACATGGACTTAAATATTGACTTGGTCTTGTCAAATACTCACCACAGGTTCTCCAAACAACAAAGGCTTCCAGTGTGGCTGCAGAGCTTCGAATCAGTGAAATATTCAACAAATACTACAGCGAGCTTTGTCAGAAGAGCAAACTACCAGATTCAGGTGAGTCAGCCCTTGATGACTGAAATCTTAACACCATAATGAGAATGTCTTTATATAGGCATATTTTATATATTTGTGCTGCTGTTTTTATAGTCCTTGGCAAAATCTATGAGTTGCTGGGAGTTCTTGCAGAGGTTCACCCCAGCGAGATGGTCAACAACCCTGACAAACTCTACAAAGCCTATCTAGGAGAGCTAAAAGAACAGGTATGTTTACAGATGAAACGGCGATGACATAAAAAAAAACAAAGAGAATATCACGATCTGTTGTTTGGGCTGTGCCAAGTGTTGAACTAATGCAGCCAGTTGAAAACAGCTGGTAAAATGTGTGTTCATTCAGTTGTGGTTTTGTGGTTTTTGTTTCAGATGACCTCTTCAACAAAGGAACCCAAACTTTTGGTCGTAGCTGGATGTTTGAGAGGAATCACTTCTCTGATGGTCAACTTCACTAAAACCATGGAAGAAGGTGGGATGTTGTGTGTGTGTGTGTGTGTGTGTGTGTGTGTGTGTGTGTGTGTCTCTGCACTTCTCAATTCATCCATTCATTTCACATTTCCAACAAAAAAAATTGGAATAGCATGATTAGTGTGTCTCTCTGACTTGCAGATCCAGCAACGTCTAAGGACATTTTTCAGTATGCCCTGAAGGCAGTCAGTCCCCAGGTAAATGTCATTGTCTCAGCTGTCCAACTGTCATTAACCATTGAAGCACCCAGTTGGCAAGGAAAGTGTACATGTAATGTGTAGTGCTGTGTATTGAATTCTTTTATGGTACCAGCAGAAATGTGTCACTGTCACAACAACACCGTTTAATATATGTTATCATATTGACCATTACATTTGTGCATACTGTGTCAAGGCATGCTGACCTGTTTTTAGATTGTGTTTTACTAGGGCTGTACCATTCAAAGCTTCTTTAATGTTGACATTGGTATTATTCTAAATCCAAAACTCCAGATGAAATGTTATTTTAAAAAACAGTGTGTGTCCAGCACACACGAAACATATAAACTCACTCGCACACACACACGCTCCCTGAAGAGGAATGAGGATAAAGGACTTTTAAAATCTAAAAGTCCAAGTTTATTGAATAAGATGGATGCAATTATTTCTAAAATTCACAAAATATTCAGGTTCTGTCCATCTTTGTTGGTGTTCAGCCTTTCAGAAATATTTTCACTGCAGTCAAAAAAACTGCTTACTCTCCTGCTTGCAGCGCACAAAATGAGGCCTGCACTTAGATTTTTTGTTGACGTGGGTATATAAATGTAATTTACGGTGCTGTTAGATTGCTGCTAGACTACCCCATCAATACATTTCAGCCCTAACACTATTATAGTATATTACTGAAGTCCTTAAAAAAAACGATCATAGTATCTTTGTCTTGGCACTCCATCAAGACATCATCACTTTCATATCACTAACGACTGTAGTAAGATATTGAAGAAATTGTCAATTTAGTTTAGTTGATTTAATTAAACAGACTCTTTAATCTGATGAAACACTTCATCATAAAACATGACATGATGACAGACATTAAAAGATTCATTTGGAAACCTCAATAGAAGCTTTGAATGTGAAAAAAGACGTCCGGTCCAGCTCTGTATTTTAAATTGAATGTGTTACCATGCAACCTGTCCCCTCTGACAGTGTGTTTTCCCTTTCTTTTTTTTTTGTTGTAGATGGAAATGAGTCGTTATGCTGTCACATGTGGTAAGGCCTGCCATTTCCATCGCAAAATGATAAGATAAACCTCCCTAAAAATCTAATATCTCTATGACTCTGTTTCTTAAACAGCTGGGCTTAGACTAATTGCCAGACATGCATCCCAGTTCAGCAGCTGCCTTATGGACCACTACAGAGCTTTGTTTGACGTCATGTCTAAACTCTGTGGACACATCAACGCTGAGATGAAGAAGACAAGTTACTATGCACTTGAATCTTTCCTCAAACAGGTGAACACTTAAAGGCTTTTCCAGACAAATGATCATCAGTAAAAATATTTCCAAAACCAATATTTTTATAATCATCTGAAGGTTGCGATGCTGGTGGCAGAGAATATTGAGGAGCACAAAAGCAAGCTGAAGTTCTTCATGCAGAAGTTCTGCGGCATCATAAAGACCATGGACTCTACACATAAAGAACTGTCCATTGCCATACGAGGATATGGATTCTTTGCAACCGTATGTTAATTGCCTTTGTTTGCTTTAATAACAGTTTGGTTTCCTGTGTATTCCACTAAATAATCTTAAATGTAATATTTTGTTCTTCATGTACAGTCCAGACTTCTTAATAAAAAAATCCAAAAAAGCCTAAAAAACCTTTTTTTTTTAGCCATGCAAGAAAGTCTGCCCACAAGACGTGGACTTGATGTACACAGAGCTGATTCAGCGCTGTAAGCAGATGTACCTGACTGAGTCTGATGGGGAGGACGACAGTCTCTACCAGCTGCCAAGCTTCCTGGACTCTATTGCTAGTGTCCTGATTCACCTGGACAAGGTAACAAACTCTGTCATTAAAGTTTGACCACAGTTGAATAACAACAAACAAATCTAAAAATCTAATTGACAAGCATTATAGTTTTCAGCCATCCTTGTATGCACCATGATGTCATGCAGTGGCAAGAAAGACTCATCTGCCATTGATTGTCTCATTTCAATGTCTGCTTTGTGTCTGTGCTCTCAGATTCCAGAAGTGTATACACCTCTACTGGAGCGTCTCCTCGTAGTGCAGATTGACAGCTTCCCTCAGTACAGCGAGAGAATGCAGACCGTGTGTTGCCGGTCCATCCTTAAGGTGCTGGTGGCCATGGCTTCTAAAGGACCTGTCCTATGGACTTTCATTAGCTCAGTGGGTAAGTAGATCATGATCACATTACATCTCAAGTCCATCATTGTATTTTGAAAGGAAACCCTGCATTTTATCATGTTATCTGTAAAAGTGTCAATTCAGTAAATAGTGTAAAAATAGAATTGATCATATTCTGATTTTATCACCATGTTGCTCTTGTATGATTTATCTGAGATCATATCTGCTAAAACCTTCACTTTTCATTATTTTTCAGTGCACCAGGGCTTGATTCGTGTCTGTTCAAAACCCATCATGCTTGCTGAGGTCAGATGCATGTTTCTAGATGTTGATGTCATTATTGAATCCAGACATATGTATATATTTACTCAGCGGAATGTTTTGTTTGCAATCATATTTGTTTTCCTTTAATTAAAAACTAATTTTTTACTTTGCTGATAGAGGAAATATGCCTTTTTGTCCTCATTTCCTCAGGACAAAGATGGTGGTCCGTCTGAGTATTCCCAAGTTCGTGTTGGAAAGTGGAAAGTTCCGTCGAGTCAGAACTATCTTGCTCTGTATAAAAGCCTTCTAGACTGTGATCAGCTTAAGGTACAGCTATGTTCTTTAATTTTATCTTTTTAAGATGTGAAAAAAAAATGCTCAACTAATTTCAGCAGGTTTGGTTGGTGTAACCTGTTACATTTAGCCACTTAATATCCATTCTGAAGACAGTATTTATTCATTTACTATCAATAAGTCTAACTTTTGGTTATTATATTACGCTACTTTATTACCATAAAACTACTTTTTTACTACGAGAGTATTGCCTGTACAGTTTTGAATTGTAAATATTTAGGTACATAATATAATTACATATATTTACTAGCCACATTGTCTCCTCACATGCCTTCCTTCATTAGAGGAGGCAGCTGCAAGGGAGATAGTTTTCATTGATATTTAATGAGCATATAAGTTTTCTTTTTTTGTCCATGTTACATTTTCATCCTTCTGCAGGATTCAGGATTTCTGGACGGAGCCTTTGAAAGTCAGAACGCTGCTCTGGTATCTTTGAGCCGTCTCCTTTATGATGAGTTGGTGAAATCCATTCTCCGAATTGTGGAGAAATTGGACTTGTCTGTGCAGAAAGTGACAACAGGAGAAGAGGTGAGGTCATTATGATAAGGCCCTAGTAAACTTGTGAACATGTTTTATCCTTTCTGTTGTAAGTATAACTTGAACCATAATTCACTTGGTCTTCAGATGTCTGTCTTTTGAACACTAATCCATGGCACTTGCCTCCCCCTCTGTCAGGCTCCAGATGATGCGGCTCACGTCCTTCCCTCCTCTGACCCTGCAGCTCATCTGTTGCCTAATAAGATCAAAGATTTCACTGCCTTTATCAACCTGGTTGACTTCTGCAGGTAAGGTCTGAATATGAACAGAACCATGCTGGATACTTTATATATTACACTTTTTCGACCTTTTCATCCTTCACTCTCTTCCAGCCACATTTCAACCTGGGAGATCAGTCTGTTAGGCATTGTAGGGCCATAAAAAGTGTACATACTCCGTATTCTAGCACATTGATGGTTCATTTTCAGTCTCACTGTTTTCCTTTTTTTGCAGTGAGTTGTTGCTGAATAAACATGTGGAGTACTTTCAGTCCTGGGTGTATCCCCTAAGCCATGAACTTATCCTCCACTCCATACGAAACCCACTCGTCAGTGGCTTTTACAAGCTGCTGTCCGTCACCATGAAGATTGCCAAGAGAATCAAGCACTACCAGGTACGGTTCCACTAGTGCAAAGCATTTTGTAAGCTCAGTCATATGAGATATAGGATAATTGCAGAGTTGAAGAAACTCAAAGAAAAAGAAGTTGTGGAGTACACTTCTGACATTGAATATGTCTTACAAATATCAACAATCTGTTTTTGAACAGGGAGTTGGCCTGAGAAACTCTTCAAACGCCCAGAGCGACACAGTGAAAAGTGCTAGCTTTGCACTCTTCTCTAAGTTTGGAAAAGAGGTAGTTGCTCTTCACAATTTTTACTGAAAGTGTTATAAACTTGCTTGTTGGTGCAATTAACTAAAATGAGGCATTACTGGTGAACTTAATATGTCGGAGATGTGAGTGACATTTATTTCCCACTAGGTGTGTGTGAGAATGAAGCAGTATAAAGATGAGCTGTTGGCATCCTGCTTGACATTTGTCCTCTCGCTGCATCACAACATCATAGCTTTGGACATCAAGGCCTACTGCCCTGCTCTTGAGGTGGGTCCTTTCATTTGTTTCATTGTGCATTTGTGATGTAGATGAAAATGAGTAAATACAACTTAAAACAAAAACCTAAAATGTGGATGTACATTGGACAGTTTAATGCAGTAATTTTCAACCGAGGCAGTTGATCCCCAGCTGTTACTTCTGCAGTTTCCAGGGAGCATGAGGAAATATATATATATTATATAAGTCACTTATATAATTTGTCTGATTTTGTCTAACATTTGCTCTATAGAATAAAAGTTACAATTTGAATAAAAAATATGCCCATATCATACCATGTTGCAACTAAACGCAGACAATCAAAGAGAAAGTGACTTCAAGTCAAAAATGAATGGTTGAAATAGTTAAAAGTGTGTGTGTGTGTGTGTGTGTGTGTGTGTGTGTGTGTGTGTGGGGCTTCTAGGCGGCTCTGAAGTTGGGTTTGAGCCATGTTCCTTTGGCCAACGTAGCCCTAGACGCTCTTGAGGACTGGTCCTCCCACATCCCCTTGGAGACTATGCAGCCCTGCTACACTATTGTCCTTCCTCTTCTGGATGGATACCTCAAAACCACCTCCACCGACAGTAAGCCCATAATATTCAGTGGTCAAGTCAGTTGATGGACAGTTTGGTCACATTTTAAATGATTTTCAGTTTAATAAATGAAGATATCAGCCAAATTAACATAAAGTCTGATTCAGATGTTGTTGCCTTTAGACAAAGACGACAGCAACTGGGAAGTGATGTCGTCTGTGTCTTCAACACGTGACAAAGGATACAGCCGAGTGATGACAAGGCTCCTGAAAAAATCCAACCAGCTCACTATGGTGGGAAAAAATATTTCAGGAGAGCGATTTGCCTTTTGTGTTATTTCCTAATCTGTCTTCAGTGGTTTTCTCTTTTTTCAACCACTAATGATGCATGATGATAACACTGACAGTGAAGTCCTGTATTTGAATGTACTGATTTCTTCTATGTGAATGCAGGAAGATGCTCCACTTGACATTGTGAGGCTCAGGGTGGTGAAGTTGCTCGGTCACCTGGGAGGGAAGCTGAACAGGAACCTTGTAACTGGTGAGGATTTACATAATCAATAAACCATGTTCATCTATTTTCCACTGACATTTTCAGTATTTTAGCAATGTTCCAGATTGATGCTTTGTCAACACTTAACACATGACTGTTAATAGAAATACTTGCTGTTTTTATTGATCAAAGACCTCTATTTTTATACATTTAGTGGTGTCATCAGAGGAGATGATGAAGAAATTTGTTGCCTGGGATTCTGAGAAAAGGCTCAGCTTTGCAGTGCCGTTCGCTGACATGAAGCCAGTCATCTACCTCGACCCATTTCTGCCTCGAATTAGTGAACTGGCTCTGTCCACAAGTGACAGACACACCAAAGTATGTAATCTTACATGGAAGAGTTTCCCCCTCCAGTGGCAGTTCACAAAATTAATTTGATGCAATCTTTTGGTTGTGATATGATAACAACCCAATAAAAACAAGCTACATTTTTGAATCAAGTTTCTCTTTTGTTTGATGCAGGTAGCAGCTTGTGAGCTGCTCCACAGCTTGGTGGTCTACATGGTTGGGAAGAGTGCTCAGATGGTTGAAGGGGAGAACAGTTTGCCACCTATGTACAAGCTGCACAAGAGGCTGTTTCCTGTGCTACTGCGTCTGGCCTGTGATGTGGATCAGGTGTGTGCACTCCACCAAGATAGTTATCCCAGACATGATACCTGCTGGTCATGAAAGGTCCTTTAAATCTGATGGAATTTGGAAGGATTTTAAACCGGTCAAGGAGAGACATGTATGTTAATAAACACTGCCATCTTGTTTAAATTTAGATGGTGGTAATCAACTAAATTGTCGAGGGAATTTAAATCTCGACCCTTTCACAAAATAATGTCTGACAAACCGGGAAAGAAGAATATTTGTAGCATAAGTATATTTGTTTTTCAATTTAGCCTGAGTATTTGTTTTACTTTACTTTTATTTTTTTTACTTTACGTTACTAAAGGCTACATTCCGTTGTCTGCATGTAAAGACTGCAAGTTGTCATTATAAAAATTCTCAGAGTTGTAACGGTAATTAACCATGTCTCAAACTATGCTGTGTTGGATTCTTGAATTTAAGGAATTGGGCCTTGAAATCCCTTATAAAGTCCCTGAGTTTGATCTAAGGTGTGGGAATGCTGGGTATGTGATGATGTCTAAAGTATTGCTAATGAATTAAAAAATGTTTTACTAGGTGACCAGACAGCTCTTTGAACCGCTGGTTATGCAGCTGATTCATTGGTTCACCAACAACAAGAAGTTTGAAAGCCAAGATACAGTTGCTGTTCTAGAGGCCATTATGGTAAGTGTGTAAACTCTATGAAGAGCTTTATAGGCTAAATATCTTCAGCGTTTCTTTTCTGCCTCCTTTGGTTGCCTAATTTTCTTTTGTGCGTGCTTTTCTGTTCAGGACGGTGTGGTCGACCCGATGGACAGCACTCTCAGAGACTTCTGTGGCCGCTGCATTGAAGAGTTTGTCAGATGGTCGATCAAACAAACCACACCCAAGCAGCAAGAGAAGAGCCCCACTAACATGAAATCCTTGTTTAAGCGTATCTACAGCTTGGCTCTCCACCCCAATGGCTTCAAAAGACTTGGTGCAGCCTTAGCATTCAATAGCATCTACAGACTTTTCAGGTACGATACTTTTCTCTTGGACACTTTGAGTTAATTTATATAGTATCTAAAGAAGCAAGCTGTATCTTGCGTTTGATATTTAAGGTTTGACTGATAGTGATAATGTTTTGTTATCATTCTATTTAAATAACTACCTTTTTATGCCAAAAAAATATGCATAATAATATTTTCCCACTGCCTTGTTTTTCCAACAGAATGACAAAATTAATTGTGAGAAATGCTAGTTTATAACTAAATTGTTGGGTTGTTGTACTGTTTTTTATTTGTCTCTGCAGGGAGGAAAGTTCCTTGGTGGAGCAGTTTGTCTTCGAAGTTCTCGTCATATTTGTCGAAAGTCTGGCTCTTGCACACTCAGATGAGCGATCTTTGGGTAATTGTTCTCCACCTCAGATTTATAGACAGGACATTTTTACAGGACAGGTTTTAAAATCATTTTCAATGTGTTCATGTTATAAAATATATAAATGGGTTCATGTGAAATGTATGACTGATAACTAGCAGTGGTATTTAATACCTCGGGAACAGATATTTCTTTGAAGGTGATATATCAGTGTGTTACAGTGTTATCAAATTATGTTGCAAAAACAACACAATGTTTCAAGCCACTCTATGGTTCTTTCTACTTTGCATTAAAGGATAATTATAATGGAAAGCTAATTTGATTTTCAAAAAAGGTATTAAGCTGTTATTGCTGCTCCTCCATCCTCAGGTACATTGCAGCAGTGTGGAAGTGCCATTGATCACCTGAAACGAATCATTAAACACAAGGCCCCCAATCTCAATCAGAACAATGCTAAGAGACGCATCCCAAGGTCGGTATTCTGTGAACATGGATGTTAATTTTTGCAAGCAATGACGCTTCCCAAAGTCAATTTAACATAACAAAATTAAAATATATAGCTGCTTTGAAATGAAAATGAGCAGTCAGATACATTTTGTATATTTAGCATCACATTTCATAGATTCACATAAAGTTTTATTATGTGTGCATTCTCCATATTTCTACAAGAAGGCTAAAGCTAAGACTAAAGTAATATTTATGCTATTATGAGATATTATGATTTGTATTTGGAAATTAATATGAAATTCCTCTTTCTCTTCATACAGGGGCTTTCCCCCTGATGAAAAGCTGTGTCTCTCTGATGTGGTTTTATGGCTCCTTGAACAATGTGGCCGCCCTCAGACTGAGTGTCGCCACAAATGCATGGAACTCTTCTACGAGTTTATACCCCTCCTCCCAGGTGAGCAATCCAAGCAAGGGCTTCGTCATCCAGATATAAAAGTGAACACAACACATGCATTTCATAAAAAGAACCCTATCATACCATCACAGTAGCAATGCATTAATTTTGATTATTTTTTATACTTATACAAATGAATAAACTCTATGTCTGTGACTGAACTGAAGGAAAGAAGTCTCCACCTCAGTGGTTGGATGGCATGCTGAAGGATCATGGTATAAGTTTCCTGATCTCACGGTTTGAGGGCGGAGGTCTCCTCTCCCAGCCCACTCTCAGGGACCTGTCTAGTCCTTTCAGTGTCAGAGCCACCCTGCAGTGGATGGACCTACTGCTGGCTTCCCTGGACTGCTACAACACCTTCATCAAGTTACACATAATCAAGCCTCATCACATGCTTGGTAAGACTTGTTTGTGAAACCCTTGACAATTATAGTATGTTATTACTACCCATACCATTTCTTATACTGGGATAGTGAGATAACGAGCCAGTAGTTGTAAGTGGGGTCATGTTGTGACTTACATTTTGTCATATTGTAACTGCTATGACATTGCAAATTTGACATTTCTGAAAAAAAAGATGTATTTTCAGTTTGAAATCAGTGTTGACTATTCCATCCGTACTTTCTAACATGAAACCTCATTTAACATTGTATTGGCCCTGCAGTGATCGCAATAAATACTATTCTTATTCTTCCCTTATCGTTCCCCCAAAGGCTCCAAAGAGAAATCAAGCTTTCTGAAAGCTATGAGTTTCTTTCTGACTGAGTTGGCAACTCGTGAACTGGCAGCAGCAGAGAGCTGTTTCCCTCTTGGTGAAAGGAGCTCTCACTTCAGCCCAAGAGAGGTGGACCAGTACAACTTCAGCAAGTGCACCATTATTGTCCGCCTGTTGGAGTTTGCCACTATGATTCTTGAGAAAGGAGACAAGGAGTTTTGGAAGGTATCACTGAATCTAAGAAAAGGCTTGATTTTTTTCATTTGAAAGTTTTTTTTTTTGCTCACTTAATCATATTTAATTCACAGCTTCTGGAACAAGACATTTTGGTCTCAGCTTTTTTTGAGCTGACTGCGCTGGTGTTGTGTGAGCCATCCACTGTTGGTTTCAACATGGCAGATGTAGAGGTAATGAAGAACCTCCCAGATGTGTGTGTTCCTTTACTGAAGGTCCTGCTGACCTCACCCTATCGCACTCGTATTGAAGGCAGTTTGCGGACAAAAATCTCACGAAAAAGGTATGTTGATTATCTTTTAGTACTCTATTTTGAGTTCACTGTTAGAGACAAAGACTGGCCACATGCAATGGCTATCATTACAAAAAATGGCTTGAGAATAGTCATTGTCGTTGTCAGAAGGTAACAATTAAAATTTGTTTCAATAATTAAATGATAAAATAATCTTCTGCAAAATGAAGAATAGACAGAGGAATTGAACATTCACATTTCATAAATTACAAATTTAGACATCACTTCAGTCCCAGGTCAGTCCCAGTTTCGATAAACAAACTCTCCCATCTGTGTGATGTATGGTATATTATGCTAGAAGAAAAGAAAAAAAAAACTTGGATTGAGCTAACTGAGGCCTGAAAAGACAACTAGCTATTTTGACAGCCATAAACATAGTTATGAAATCTCAAAAAATAAATAGCATGTCAGTTGAAACTTATTGTAACAAACAACCCTGATTGTGATAATAGTACAGTTGTCAAAACCAGCCATCTTTATTTTTTCTTTCTTAATTTCTTAAATGATCTCTCCAGTGTTGAGGACTTGTGTGCTGTAGACCTCTACCATTCCAGCACTCTGAGCCACCACGACCAGATGGAAATGGTTCTGTCCTCCTGTAAGCAGATCCACAAAGCAGACTTCCTCAGCTCCATTCTGCACAGCCAGGTATTTTTCATTTTGCATAATCATTTAACACTCAATATATACTGAAAATGAATTTAATGCATTTTATATTTTGTGCACTGATGTAATGCAGTATTTTGGCCATTTTCTTACAGTGCTTATTGCATATGAAAATATTAGCCACACATTTGTCTTTCTCTGTGTTAAAGGATGCTGCCTATGCCCAATCCCTTGGGTCCCGACTTCTAATGACAGTGTACAAAGGTATAGCACCCGGTGAGGACAGGAAGGCACTTCCATCATTGGACATAAATACCAAGAGGCTAGCAGACGGCCTGCTTCAGCTTGCCTTTTCTCTAAGTCAACAGGTCAGTGCTATCGCTCTTTGGATTAGATTTGCTAAAATGAGATGAAATTGAAACCTTCTATGGTGAGCTGCAGTCAGCTGACTACAGCAGAATATAACAATGTTGCAAAACTGCCAGTGGATGTGTTGACACAATGAAACTCACAGTTTCAACACTGTAAAAAGCATGAATAGCATATCAATTTATACTTTGTTAAAAGATATATTTAGATCATTACGTCAATGAAAAACTCCTTGGATATGATGAAGTTCTTTAGTGTTTCACTGCTCCCTGCCTGCTGTTGTGTGTTGCTGTTTCTCTGCAGAGTGAGCAGCTGGTGGACTTGTTGCTGAACACCATCATGCTTTCTGTGCCGATATCTGGAAGCCATAGCCATAACTTCCTGAGCTTCTCGCATGGCGAGTATTTCTACAGCCTCTTCCAGATGACCATCAACACTGAGTTGCTGAGAAGTCTGGACACTACAGTACCACGCCTCATGACAGCCTCCTCTCAAAACCCCAGCATGGTAGCTCTTTTTCTCTTTTTTTCCCCACATTTTTAAATCGGTTAAAAATAAAGGTTATTGTACAATAGATTTCCAAAAACATTCCCAACACAGATATAACATTTAAAGGTGAAACATGTTTACAGCCTGACACCTGCTTAATGAGGCTATATAGACAATGTTTTTGTGGTCTTTGTTCTGCACAGTAGCATTGTTATCAGGATGCAGTTATTTAAGTATTGATTATTAAGAATCATTGTTGGTAAAGATATAATTTCTTGTACAAATTTAGATCTTTTCAAGCCTATGAAGTGAGTCGCAGCCATGCACCTGTAAAGGAACATTATTGTTTTTCTGTATGTGAAGTGTGTTATTCTGATGATGAATTTTGTCATCAGGTCAGTGTGTTGCTGAATGGCATGCTGGACCACAGCTTTAGAGAGCGCTCTGTGAGGAAGACTCAGGGAAAACAGCTGGTTGAAGAGGTGCTGAGAAGATGGAAAAGTCTGCAGTCGTGGTGGGAAGGACACTCCTCAACTCCTGAGAGCAAAACCGCCACCCTGCTGCTGCTCTCCAAGCTCCTACAGGTATTATAAAGCTGAAGTTACTAGCAAATCAATGGTTTGTGAATAGGGGAATAACCCTGAGTTGTCTGTAAACTAACAAAACACAATGCAAAATGGTACAAAACGAGCTTACTCAATGTATTTTTTTCAAATGTCCTCTAATGTCTAACTTATTCCCTCTCGCATCAGATTGACTCCACTGTCTGCTCTGATATCAACCATGAAGCATTCAGACCGGTGTTTTCCACTTTCACTATGCTGCTGGTTGACATGAATCTGCCTCTGAATCTCAAGGTAAAGGAGATGCTATTTAGTGGATTTGTTGAGTTGCTTAAACAAGCAAACAAAGCTGACATTTAAGTTTCTTTTGTTGGATTCTCTCAACTCTTCAGAGTCAGGCCCTGTTGGTGTTGCCCTTCTTCACAACCCTCCCAGAGGAGCCACTGGCTGAGCTGCAGAGAGCCCTGGACACCCTGGTAGCTTCCCACTTCCCCATGCAGTCAGATGAGTTTGCTAAGGGCTCGCTTCACCGTAACAACTACATGGACTGTGTCCGAAAGGTAAAGCCTGTGTTATGAAGATTAATATGGATACCACTGATTTCTAGGGGAAAAGTTAATATAATAGATGACAACAAGCATACTCCAAAAACTGACCAAGAACCCTTGTGTGGCAAGTGTAACCTTAACCAGGTTTTATTTGTTGGTGTTAGGGAGGTCGTAATTCTACATTTCTTTCTGTCTGTTAGTTGCTGGATGCCCTTGAGCTTTCTCAGAGCCCCCTCCTGCTCAAACTGATAGCAGGGATTCTGTGTCGAGATAGAAAACACATCATGGAGGATCAATTCCAAAACTGCTTCCAAAGAATTGCTAAGCGGTCAGTAAAGCCTTCACAACCTTTCTTCATTCATGCGAGACTGTAAGGTTACACAAGGTTTCTTTCTTTCATTTTAATTTAAGGTGTAGATGTTTTGAAGTCATAGATTAAACATAACTTGTTCAGCTTTTGTTATCAACTGCAGTTGTAGATACACATGTAGACTAATGTATAACATACTGTACATGTTAAGATCCATTGCAGGGCCATTATACCATATTGCAGTAGATCACACAGATGTCTCTTATTTTGTGGTGACTCCCTGTGTTTATTAATATCTGACTAGGTCAAGTACTGAGCGGCAGCTGAAGCTACTGTGTACAGTATATGTGGTGATCCAGCACGGTGATGTGCCCATGAACTCCATGCTGCAGGCTATGATGGAGAGGGTTCTGCTGCCTCTTGCCTCTCACTGTAGCATCACGGCTCTCAATGACTTCTTTGTGGGAAATGTCTCTGACATAACTGCTTTGCTGCTCAGCCGCTTCACTAAGGTTTGCTTCTTAACATTGTTACTTCTAGAGAAAAATGTGACGATGAAAAATTATCAGTTTAATGGCTGTTTTATTTAAGACTTCTATGATATTCGCTTTTAAACAAACATTTGGCAGTTAGGTGCAATTTGAGTCCTCACAGCCCAAAGCTAGTACTGTCTTATGTAGATGGAAGGAGAACATTGGAAATCAAATGCATTATTTCTTTATCAATTTTAGTCAAATGAAGATGAATTTGAGATCCAGTTGCTGAAGAAGAATGGCTGCTTCAAGCTGATGGAGCTCCTGTATTCTCGGCTTCCCAAAGAAGAGGTTTATTCCAAGGAATCTCGCATTAATCAAGCCTTCTGTCGTTCAGACAAAACAGAGGGAAATGAGCTGTCCAAGGCCATGATTAAGTAAGAAGTGACATGAAAGGGATGTAAAATGTCCTCATTCAACCATGAATAAGTATTAAGAATTGTTTTTATCTCCATCAGGTCATGTTTTGAAGCGTTCACTGAGAACATGGCTGGTGAGACTCAGCTCCTTGGACTTCGAAGACTCTATCACTGTGCTGCATACAACTGTGCAATCGCTGCCATCAGCTGCAGCTTCAACGAGCCCAAATTCTACCAGGGCTTCCTCTTCAGTGAGAAACCAGAGAAGGTGCTGGCTGCCTTTTTAAATTTTATCCGACTCACTTCACTGCAGTCCTCTTTCATTTTGGAACAATACACTACAATGAATTACACAATTTCTTCACATTTTGTGTTTTTTGTTCCTTATCCAGAATCAGTTCATTCTGGAAAACATAATCGATGTTGAAAGGACCTACAATTTTCCCATTGAAATTGAGGTATGTTTTTTTTTTTTTGACATAGCTGTTTGTTTAACAGTATGCCTTGAGTTGCAGTGATTGTTTATCCATTTATTTTTTTCATCAATTTAGGTCCCACTTGAGAGAAAGAAAAAATACGTCATGATTCGCAAAGAAGTCAGCGAGGAGAATGGAGGTATTTTACTGCTCACATCAATGTTTTTTGTAACTTTTGGAATTTGGCCATCTTTTTCAAAGAGAAAATGTAATTTCACTGCGCACTCTGTGTTCACCCAAAACTGTGCCTTGTTATGGCTTATTTATAAGACTTTATAAGACCTTAGTAAGTCCAATAAAAATGTCTTGCTCTTTACAACAAAATGGGATGTGATGCGAGTTTATCATAGGTAAATAAATAAAATGTATCCAAAGTTTATTTGAAGTCTTTTATGTTTGTTCATGAGATTTATGTTGTGGTTTCCATAGACGCACCAGTGTATCTGTCCTCTCAGTCCTACATGGCCGACAGCAGCCTAAGCGAGGAGATGAGTCAGTTTGATTTCTCCACCGGAGTCCAAAGCTTCTCCTACAGCTCTCAGAACCCTGAAGGACAGAGACGCACCGTTGCAAAAAGAGTCAGTCATGATTTTTTTCTCCCAATTACACAATTCCTGACTTTATATTATATTTTAGCGTCATATGATGTGTTAAATATCGTCTCAAAGGATTGTCAACCTTACCAATGGTCCTTTGAGGCAACTAAATGCATTTTTGTTTCGCACTAGAGCTGTGACAATTAGTTGATTTATCTATTAGTCGATCAAAAGAAAATTAATCATCAACTGTTTTGATAATCAATGAATTGTTTTCAAAAGCAAAATGTCAAACATTCGTTGGTTCTAGCTTCATAAATGTAAGGATTTGCAGCTTTTCTTTTTTTTGATAGTAAATGAAAAAAATTTTCGGTTTTGGACTAAAGAAGCTATTTGAAAACTCGAGAAAATGATGAATTAAAAATAAATAGTAATTTCTTACAATGTTTTTGAGATTTTATAAACCAAAGGAAGTTAAGGAAAAGGAAGTTTGTTGGTATGTTTGTACATCTAGGAGACAGAGGAGACAAATCCCTCCCAGGATGCAATGGTGGATCTAGAGATGGATGAGCTGAATCAGCATGAATGCATGGCATCCATGACTGGTCTTATTGGACACATGCAAAGGAACAACATAACCCCCAAAATTGAGCAGGTCAGTGACACTGAAGAGCAGGTACAGCAGGCTTTGACTCAGGATCTTTTTATAGAACTGTCATTTTCATTATGTTTTAACAGGTTTAAGTGACACTGGAGACAGATGTATGAAGCCATATAATCATCAACAAACTGTCATTCAAACTGCTCTCTCCTCTTTAATGAAACAGGGAAACATGCCTAGTGATCTTCCTCCATGGATGAAATTTCTTCATGCAAAATTGGCAAATCCAGCAACACCTCTGAATATTAGACTCTTCATCTCAAAGCTGATCATCAACACAGAGGAGGTACATGTCCCTTAAAAAAATGTCTTCAATTAAAGTCTTTGACAATGAATGATTATGATGCAACTACTCTATATATACACATATGTGTCACCTCCTATCCTGCTCCTTTATGGATTTGGACCGTGTTGTCCATCTTTCCAGGTTTTTCGACCATATGCCAAGCATTTGTTGGGGCCGCTCCTGCAGCTTGTCGTCTCTGGAAACAATGGTGGAGAGGGGATCCATTTTATGGTGGTGGACATTGTGGTCACAGTGCTCTCTTGGACAAGCCTGGCCAACCCCAAGGTTTCTAATACTTACATTTGAAAGATTGCGAATATAAATCGTTAATACATTTTTGTCATGATCTTTGTATATGTCAAGAGTTCAATATAAACATTTCAACGTATGGCAATATAAATTTACAAGAAATTGTGGCAAATTGTAGGGTGTAAGAATTCTATAAAGTATAAGTTTATATATCATTAGTACTTAAATTTGCTATCCCAGGGTAACCCCAGAGATGAAGTGCTAGCCAACCGCCTGTTGGAGTTCCTGATGAAGCACAGCTTCCACTCCAAGAGGGCAGTTTTCCGCCACAACTTGGAGATCATTCGCACTCTGGTAGAGTGCTGGAAAGACTGTCTGCATGTGCCTTACAGGTAGTACTTACACACTCTCACTGGACAATACATGTTCATTATACACAAGGCTATGGAAATGGCCAGAAATGGCCAGGACACAGACTCCACACACCATGCTACATGAAGCTTAAAAACTCAACAGGGAGAGAAATGCCCCCTGGAAACAGGCTTTAGTTGAAATTGGAGCTAAGCTTGAAGCAGGCTTTCTGGAATTAGCTTACCCCCTAAGTTGCACTTGAAGTTGTAATATCTATTTGTCCATAGTTTTTCATAGCTGATGTCTTGATTTATGACTTTGATGCCTTGGTTTAGCCGATGGGACCACCATCTAGTTGGTGAAATATAGCTAAAGAAACCCCAAAATCAGTTTTATTACATTCAAAATCTTTTACTTTGTGACAAAAGACCCAATTGACAAAATGGAAAATTGAAATTGTGTGAAAACAAACTTCTATAAAATACTGGTCTGGAGAACATAGATTTGATAGAGAAAGAAAAAAAGAAAATGTCCTGGCTGGTGTTTGAATTCTCACTTTGTGCCCAAGATGCCAAAAGGAAGCAGACTACACCAAGTGAACTATTGGCTTCCATTTGGCATTATGGCCTGTGAGTGTTTGATGGTTGAATGTTCCCTGAAACTAAGTAGATTTCAGCCTGACCGTTGTCCTTAGCTCTATTTATCTCCTACTAGTTACAAAAAGGCTGAAAAACCACTAATTGTTATGAATTTTCTATTCTGCAAGTCAATGTTCAGCCCTCACTAGCAAGGAGCAAGTTGGAAATTATGATAAATCTGATTGTATATGAGTATACATGCTTGTGCTTTATCTCATTTCTTTCCCCTCTAGTCTGATATATGAGCGATTTTGTGGCACTGACCGAAACAGTAAAGACAACTCTGTTGGACTACAACTGCTGGGAATCATCCTGGCCAACAACCTCCCTGCTTACGATGCCTCATGTGAAATTGCATATGAGAGGTAAAATATATAGTGTAGATAAATGGCAACACACTGTGCACGGTGTTGCCCCACAGCTTTACTGTTTGAAAACATGATTATTATGTTATTAAGTTACCATTTTTTTAATTGGCAAACTGAAAGATGAGAGCAGTTTATTCAATAATTGTTTTGCTGTGTTTTTACAGGTACATCCAGTCTCTCTCCAAAAACTTGTCCTTTGTAAGATATAAAGACGTCTATGCAGCTGCTGCTGAAATTATTGGCCTCATCCTGAAGAATATGCCTGAAAAGGACGAAGTATGAGATTTTCTCCAGTGTGGTTGAATGACAGTTGTACTTACTTATGTTTATGTCTGAAGAGACCTCAAAGCACCTTAGTAGAAAAACTATTTATGCTGACTAGGGATGTCCCGAGCCGATTTTTGCCATTTTGAATATGACCCAAGCACGATTATTTTTACGTCAGCTGTAAATGGAGCACAATTTGTGAAAGAACGCAGACGCGCGCGTAACGTTAGTCTGGCAACCCTGTGGATAAAATGTCTGCAGTGTGGAAATATAGCGGTTCAACGTTGACATGTAACATCTGCAATACAACGGTTTCGCGAGCTGGTAACAAAAGAGCTGCATTTACAAATTCGATACGGCGCATGAAAAGCAAACACTCAAAGGAACACAACGAGTTGACTCAAGCAATACAGGCAAAGGCACCGAAGCAACAAACACTCGCGGATACTTTCAAAAGGAAAGAGAAATATCCTTGAGACAGCGATATGGACACAAATATTACAGAGAAGCTCATTGAATTCATCGCTCTGGATAACGAGCCCATCTCCTTGATAGAGGATCAGGGAGCCATATGAAAGTATTTACTTTGTTTCAACAAAATAAAAACCTGTTAAGGAACAGCTTGGATGCAGGTAATTTTTTCTTAATGCAGCTGTATTATCTAGGAAAATATTGGTTAGGGCTAAGTGTCGGATCGGGACTCAGTATCGGCAGATACTAAATATTAAATGACTCGGATCAGGATCGGGGTAAAAAAAACCTGATCGGGGCATCCCTAATGCTGACGATGCTGATGATAAAACCTTTAAATATTATTTTTTGTCCAAAATATTTAATTTCAAATTCAGTCATTATATGAAAGTCAAAACTGTTTTCATGTGTCTGTTCTTTTCTCAGTGTCATCAAGAACTTCTCAATCATGCTGCAAGTGAGATAACCAATCTGAAGAAAAAAGACATGGATGACAAGTTCATAATTTGCTTGAACAAAGTGTCAAAGCACTTTCCTCCATTTATGGATCGGTGAGTTCGTAGTGCTGCTTTTTTCGCTGTAATATAAGTGATTTTGTAAATCAACATATTGGATTTTATTGTCTGCAAATTGCCTTTGACTTGACCCCAGGCTTGATAATTAAGTATTTTTTCTATTTTCAGGTTTGTCAACTTCGTTTTCTGCCTCCTGCCGAAGATGCATGGCATCTTGAAGATTCATTGTTTGGAGTGTGTGCTAAGCCGAGCTGATGTAATCCCAGACATCTTTCTGCAGCTGAAGACCACAGGCTTTATTCAAGTGATGGTCCACAGGTAAGTCCATACCATTATCTCCTCCCTGACTTGCTTCTTATTGACTTTCTGGATCGTTTTTGGTTCATATCCATCACAAACATGTACAAACATTTTGAGACAATAATGAGTTGTACTGTAAGTACTCCAAACAAATGAAACTCATCACTGAGAAGATAAAAACTTACAGGTATATGGAGCTCTTACAACCAGATTTCACTGCTTTTTTGACGAATCTGTTTCACACAAAACAGTATCACCTGTTTCTTTATGGACATTAACTACTGGAAATTAAATAGCAAGTGTAAATGAATAACACTTATTTTTGCTGCAAGCATGTTTCTGCACTTTACTCTTCTGTGCCCCTAGGGATGAAGCAAGGCAGAGAGTTTGTCTGGATATTATCCACAAGATCATCGCCCTCCTGAATCCAGTTCAGCTTCAGGAGCTCCTGGGAGCTGTGACAGCTTTTGTCTCCCATCCCTCACCAGTGTGCAGAGAGAGGATGTATGACATCCTAATGTGGATCCAGGACAACTACAGGTACTGTGAGCAATTTTGGCTTTCGTTCTCATGCAAATGACCTTTTCCTACTTTTGCATCTTGTTAGTGACATTCCTCATACCAAAATGTAGTAGTGTAAACTAGCTACAACATAATATAACATTTACATATAGATTTAAATTATCTAAGGGGTGATTGCAAAACCCAACCCATGTTAGGCAAAATAACTTCCATATAACAATACTATTACTTTATATGGTCATTGGTGTGCATATTTTATGTGTAGTGACAGGGTTACTGTTGCTTACAGCCTCTTGTTAACTCTCTGATGTCAATTTTAATGATGTATTGTTTTTTGTTTTTTTAATTCCAGTGATACAGAGAGCATGGAAGACAACACCTCAGTAGAGGTTTTGAATGCAGCTAAAGAAACACTCCTTCAGGGACTGTCTGAAGAAAACCAAGGCCTTCAGTAAGTACCCAATATTTCCCGCTTGCCTTTACTTTAAGTTTTATTTATGTCACACTGTCATAAATTGAAATATATATTCAGTGTTTTTGTGAAAAAAAACATCCCTTTCTATTATGTTTTCAGGCTTTATGTTCGTAACTTCTGGAGTCAAGAGAAGCGCCTCCCCACTGCGACCCTGGAGCGAATGTTGACGGTGCTTCGTTCTCTCTACTCCTGTCAAATAGAAAGGTGTTTCTTAAGCTTGGCTACCAATCTGCTGCTGGAAATGACCAGCCAGAGTCCTGACTTCAAACGAAACATGTTTGAGTATCCTCTGTCAGAGTGTACCTTCCAGGTCAGTTGGAATCTGCAGCGTTTATTTCACTCAGTCAGATAAAAATGAGATATTTTGGGATTTCTATTTATATGCTACTGATGTATTAATTACAATTTTGCATTCTCTAGGACTATGTGATTGACTCCAACTGGCGCTTCAGGAGCACAGTGATGACTCCCATGTTTGTGGAAACCCAAAGCTCTCAGGGCCCAGAGAGTTTGGCAGCTTCCCAGTCCGGATCCATGAAGGGGAAACTCAGAGCCACTCAGACTTCATTGGAGTTCTCCCAAACCCAGACAGCAGGTACCACTGTAGATTAATGTCCTGGTATTAAAGCAGCACTACAGATGAAAGCATGCGCAGTACATACAGTATAGCTCTGCAGTCAGAAAATGTACAGGTTAACGTATATGTTTTTCCTTGAAATGTTTTTTTTTTTTTTTTAGGTCGACGCACAGCATATAACTGGCTGACAGGCAGCAGTGTGGATACACTCGCAGAGTACACACTTGGCTCTGAGTCAATGTCTTCATTGATGGTGTTTGATAAGAAAGAGAGGCGAACTGCAGCAAGGAGACCAGTAGGAGAAGGCTTCGGCCTGAAGCGTCTTACTGCATCAACCGATGAGGTGGACAGTCACACCAAAGGTTAGTTACCCACCTGTTTAAACAAGCAGTCCTTTATATCTTTCACCTAATTTTATATGACCCTTAAGTATCTCCAAGACAAAAATATTAGGTAAATGAATGAGTGGTTGTTGCACCGTTAAAACTAGTTTGCTAGTTCTGAATAAGGTCAGATTCTTCACTCACTGTGTCTTCACATTAGCTCTGCCAGTGTTGTATGCTAGTGATATAAGTCATGATGGCTCGTTTGAAGGCAGTTTCTGAATGCGATCTATGTGCATTTCTCTGTGGAATGAGTGTTTTGATACTTTCACATTATTTGTAAACTGTAGCACCTAGGTCTGTTTATAAAGACCCTTTAGAAATCTAACTTTACACAAAAAAGGGCCCATAAATGCTCTTGCTATTCTTGTATTAATGATTTCAATAACTTGGTTTCAAGACTTCACTGTAGAATGATTGTTTGTATCAGAAATTTGTCGTGTCATTCATAACTCTTAGATGTTCTGTTAACTACCACAACAATCACATTTGTTTTTGAAGTAAACATTTAAAATTAATTTAAATTCTATTAATGTGAATATCTTTTTGTGGTAATATTTCAACAGCAGAAAACGAGCAACGTAGTAACATCCTGAGATTGAGACGCAGATTTCTCAAGGATCAGGAGAAAGTCAGCTTGAACTATGCACAAAAAGAGATTCAACAACAAAGGCAGAAAAAGGTATGAAACATGCAGGAACCAGTATGCTGAGCCGTATTTTTCCTCTCTGAACTGCCAGTGTCTCTAACTATCAGTGGTTCTTTTTCGGTGTCCCACAGGAAGACAAAGCTGATCAAAGGCTGCGAAAAGAGGCGCAGGTGACTCTTTATCGTAACTACAGAGTGGGAGACTTTCCAGACATCCAGATCTCATACAGCAGCCTTATCGCCCCCCTTCAAGCACTAGCCCAGGTAAAACTGCCACTGCTCCTCCCAAAAAATGGTCAGGCTGTATATATAC
The DNA here is from genome assembly GCF_965226575.1 of Pagrus pagrus. Lineage (NCBI taxonomy): Eukaryota > Metazoa > Chordata > Actinopteri > Spariformes > Sparidae > Pagrus > Pagrus pagrus. Next base: position 18,785,687 of record NC_140207.1, read on the forward strand.
TTAAATAAATTAATGTAAAACATAAATCACCTTTGATGAAAGTTAATGGATTTCTTTCTTTGCAGAGAGATCCACTTTTAGCCAAACAGCTGTTTAGCTCCCTGTTTGCTGGTATCCTCCAAGAAATGGAAAAACACAAACCAAGAGGGGAGAGCGCGAGGATTAAAGACGAGCTGCGGGCCAACATGAATACATTCCTGAGCAAGAGTTCCCTCTGCTTCCCTCCATTCATAGCTTGTGTGCAGGTACGACCTTTAGAATCTATTAAATATTTTGATTCTTAAAGCGGGTCTTGAATCTGTACAATTTCAGTGGCATTCAGTGTCACTACATTGATCACATTTACATCCACAGTGACACTGTATTTTAGCAAGTAAGAAATCTTTCGCAAAACACTCTTAAATTACATATAAGTAACACTCTACTGGTTGTGTTTTTAGGACATGTGCTACCAGAATAAGGAGCTGCAGCAGCTCGATCCAGCAGCCATCAGCTCCACTTGCTTGGTGAGTCTCCAGCAACCCTCGGGCATCCTGCTGCTGGAAGAGGGCTTGTTGCATGCTGGTGGCCAGGATGAACCTCCTTCCAAACGAGCACGAGGACGCAAAGAAATCCCACCAGACACCAAAAAATGGATCCACCTCGCAAGGTATTATATTTTGTTTAGCTTGATACTGGTTCTATTAGTGCTGGCTTGTAATAAGGTAATAAGTGTTTGTGTTTCTGTTGTGTGCTGTAATTCAGCGTGTTATATGAGGTTAATATCACAATAAACTTTTGATTTAAGGTGCATTTGTACACACCAAACAAGGTGGTCTTCCCTGGATAGTTCAGGTTCATCATACCTGTGTTGAAGGTACTGTATATGGCTGATTATAGTCAGTTGGCGATTCTTTAATTCAGTGCCATATAAAACTTTTTATTTTCTCTGCCCTCAGTTCAGATTTAAGTAGGTATGTTTGCTCAAAAGATGCTCTATGCTTTGTGTAGTAGTGGCGCTTCACATTCCCACTTGAAATAATCACCACAGTCTCAGATATGAGACTTGCAGGTTTTGAACTCCTGCTCGGAAGAATGAACATGTAAGAATCGGTCCATTCTTGATGAAAGGGTCTGTTTTTGCCATCTACTTTTCTTTTTTTAGAGCACGCCATGTGAAATTACCTTTGTCAGACTCATTTATTTCTCTAACTGTTGTCTCTTATCTCTTCTCCCTGTATGTATACTTATCTATCCCACTACTGCCTTGATGCACAGATTTGATTGGCTGAGTAGCATCACATAAGATGACTGGTGGGGAGTAAAAGCAGGTTAACAATGGGTTACATTTTGGTTATTTTGCGCACAAGGGGGACGTCATCTCCCCTCAGATCGCCTCCTGGAGCCAGTAGCAGTGACAGTGTATTAATTTAATCAATGCATTGATGCTGTCTTTTTTAAAAGCTGTTCACTGTCTTTTTTCCAACAGAGACATTAACATGAACACATTCATGACCTTATTTCTGACCCTTCACATTTTGTCAGATTGTAGCTATCAGGAGCTCCTCTACATGTAAAGATAAATTACCTTTGGATAAATGTAACTGCTCTTTGTTCCCTCTGTTCTCCAGGCTTTATAGATCTCTGGAAGATTATGATGTTGTGCGCGGCATCTTCGGTGGTAAAGTTGGGACCAAGTCGATAACCTGTTCTGCGCTTCAAGCCGAAGCCAACACTGACTTTGCAGAAGCTGTGAAGCTATACAATGAGGTATTGTTTTTCCCAATACATTAAGTCCAGCATAGTGCTTACAGAAGGCAACATGGCAGTTGATTCATGTAGTTTTACTAGATTGTTAGCTTTGTGTGTAGCATTGTAGTCAAAAGTTCATATTTTCTCCATACTGGCAGGCTCTGAACACTGAGCACTGGGATGATGGTGAGCCCACTGAGTCTGAGAAGGACTTCTGGGAAATAGCTGCTATGGACGCCTACAGTCATCTGACTGAGTGGAAGTCTCTTCAGTACTGCTCCACTGTGAACATAGATGAGGCCTCTCCACCCAACCTTGAGAGGATGTGGTCAGAGCCACTCTACCAGGTGATAGATCTGAGATTTCACAGTGTGGAAATTCTTAGTCATGTACCAGGGAGAGCTGACGTCCTGCAGGTTTTAATTCCAACCAATGGCTTTCAATTAGGCATTAACTTGAAATGAAAACCTACATTTTGTAATCTCAGCCTTCAATGGCATGTAAATGATGTCACTTTGAAAGTATCAAGTTTATGCACCAGAGTTGGAATGCTTTTCTCACTCAAGTCTTTTGCGTTTTTGTTCCAGGACATGTACCTGCAGCATGTGATTCGCAGCATGTTGAAGCAGCTGCAATTGGGTGAGACAGACCAAACTCTTCTAAGCTTCATTGACAAAGCCATGAGGGTGGAGGAACGCAAAAAGCTGCTGGAGAGTCATTACAGCCAAGAGCTCAGCTTGCTCTACATCCTGCAGGAGGACTATGACCGCGCCAAATACTACACAAACTATGCCATGCAGCTCTTTATGGAGGTCTGCTGTTACACATCCTTTCTGTCTGTCACCTCAAAGTTTTAAAACAACAAAGATCATTCATTCATTTATTGTGCACTGTTTAATCTCTTTGCCTCCTATAGAATTACTCTAGTGTAGATACGCTGTTGACTCAAAGTCGGCTGACCACCCTGCAGTCAGTGCAGGCCTTGACTGAAATCCAGGACTTCCTGCTGTTCATTAAAGGAGAGGGTGAGAGAAGTTATTATCTTTAAAAACTCAAATAACTGTAAAGAACCAAATAACAAATAGAACAAATAAATAAGTAGTTATTTCCTCTTTTTTATAAGGGTTATTCTAGTCTATATCTATAAAATCTTGGTTAATACTTTAAATAAAAACACATTTGTCCCACTCTCAAAATGTACTAATATTCATTGTGTCTTTAATTAGTGTCTCTGAGCTCCCTCAAGCGGCTCATCGGACTATGGACTGAGCGGTATCCTGATGCTAAAGTGGATCCAGTGAACTTATGGGATGACATCATTACGTCACGGTAGGAAAATAGTTTGCGTATTTAGCTTGCAAATCCTACTACTATACTCAGAGAGTGGTTAGTGTGTATGTGTGTGTCTGTTTGTCTGTGAGTTAGTGATCCCTGAAAGCAACATTCCTCCAATCCCCTCCAAATTTGCGCCAAAATGGTCAGATTTTGCAAATATTGCAATATTAACAAATATTTATTTGTTATTTGTTTTAACCATTTCGGCATTTTTAATTCAATTTTTAATATCAAATAAATATATATCCACTTTCCAATCTCTTATCTTGAACTGCTGTCACCAGGAGGTACATACTGTTTACTTGGGCTGTCATATACACCGAACAGGCATAACATTATGACCACCTGCCTAATATTGTGAAGGTTCCCCTTGTGCAGGCAAAACAGCTCTGACCTGTCAAGACATGGACTTAAGACCCCTGAGAATGTCCTGTGGTGTCTGGCACCAGAGCATTTTATAGTGGATCCTCTGGGTCCTGTATGTTGGGGGGTGGGGCCTCCATGGATCAGATCTGCTCCTGCACATCTTACATATATATATATATACATATATATATATATATATATACACATACATACTGTATATATATATATATATATATATAGGGGCAAAAGTCTCAGTCTTTGTTGCACTTATTATTGAGACTAAAGCAGTTTAAATTGCAATATAATGACACTATGCATATGAAAGTGAAATTTATGTTTGAGTAGTGGGTCTAACCATTCTGTTACCATAACAATACATTTGATGAATTGTACATTTTGTACTGCCAAACGGATATCACAAAATTTGTTTCATTTCATTTTGAAACAAAATGTATCATGTGTTGAGGAAAACAGACAGTAATGAAATAATATGTTTATGCTTTTATTTTAATACAACACAATAATAATGTATATAATATGACAAATGAGTTTTGCTGTGGAACTTTGTGCAGCCTTCAAATATGGGATAAATATCAGTAAGACCTAAATGTGCAGGTACTGATAAAGTACTTCAAGATACTTAACAACAAAGCAAACATTTCTACAATTTTCTCATGGATTAGTGCAATTCCTTAATCTCATGTTAAAGTATTCTCTCACTGTCCATCACTGTGTATTTTTATGCATATTAAGAAAGCGATGCAGAAGAAAAAAATCATTAACATGTTTTTATCATAAAGATTGTTGTTGTTGCTCAATCAGCTTAAATGATGTCACTCAAATTGAGAAGTACTGACATGTGCATGGCTATCACATACAGTAAATGAAGAAAAAGGCCTGTTTACTGCTCACATGGTGAAAAGCAGATGACCACTAAAGGTGTTATGGCGATTTTTATTGTCAAAAACCCACGAGCGTTCCCATAGACGCAAAAAAACAACATCTCCGGCCCGTAGAAGCAGTGTGACGCCATTAGCAGCACTCTCAAAATATGATCTATGATGCTCATATGCAATACAAATAGCCTCTCTGTTCTTGACCAACACGGCAGCTGTAGGAGGACCATGTGCACGTGCTCCTATGAAGAACTCAAAGTGGTAGGCTCCTCTCACTGGTGCAGTGAAAACACCTGTGGGACATTTTTATTTTCAGTGAATGTACATTAACACATCTGTCAACCAGATTGAAGTCAACATGGCCAAAAAGTCAAAAGAATTTTATTTATTTATTTTATTTGAGTACCTGTGTATCGGTTGTAGGCATTTCCAATGTTTGTGAAGACGTTTCTGAAAACCAGAGTAGTTTGTCTGTTAAATGGTCCGTAAAATGAGTCAGATGAGGCCAACATAGAAGCCGAGAAAGCCACCCGGTTCCCTGAGAAAGAAAAAAAATACTTGTTTAAAGTGACTGATGAGCATGTTTCTAAATTACCTTTTGCCTGGCTTTAATGGTGATCAGGTAAAATTCATCGAAAAAGTGGCAATATGAAATAAACCACTGTCTGCTATGAAAACTATGATAAATTGGCAAATAACTTTTTTTTCATTACCTCGCAGCTGTTGCTTTAGCCTGTTCACCTCAGTCCTTTGCAACTCCAGTTGTCTCAGCTTAGCTGCTTGTGCTGAAAATAAAGATTAAATGTTAAGAAATATTTCTCTGTTCTTTGCCGATGAGCTGCTATTGCATTTTATAATAATAACTTCCTGTTACAGAGCAGTGATTATTATACTACTGTACCTGCATTTTCTCTCTGTAAGAGCCTTATCTCCAGTCTCTGTTCAGCCAAGGAATCGTTCATCTCTTTTAGCACAGCATCGATGTCTTGTGTAAAGGTCCGTTGGTGGTCAGAAGCATGAGTTGGTTCTCTTCTCTGGGGTTCAGTTTTCTCTCCAAGTGGAATAATTTCATTGTCAGTCTCTGTTTGAAGCTGAGCCGTGCAGAGAGAGCAGATCAGCAGCAACAGTGGACAACACATTATCATCTCAGTTCTCATAGTGGCAGTCTGTGCAGTTCTACTTTGTAGTTTCTCGGTTGATCCCAGCCTTAAATAGTGTGTTGTGCTGATCAATCATTACCCGAAAATTTCTATAGGAGACACGTGCAGGAGATCAGTTTGATAACATTTATTACTTGGTGCATGCCACCTGGAAAACACAGCACACGGGCAATGATTCATCAGTACCTGTATGTTGGAATGTAGCTCACAGTCCACCAAAACCAAAATGCAGAAATTGTTTTTTAATATCTTCTCTCAATAGCGTTTGCGTCTAAGAAATCTCCCTGTGTAATTTGAGAAGCTGCAAACACATTTTAATCACTACAATGTGCTTTTAAAACCACCTCATGTGTGATAACACTGACAGGCTCTAAGAAAGACAGTATTAGATGGAAATATTTAGACTGCAGTGAGGATGAGAGAATTGAACAAATTTATATAAACAATATATTAACACAAATTGAAGAAAGGAAAAAAGAAACACACTAAACGCTAAATCAATATAATTGTCATCTGCACTGAAGTTGTAAAAGTGTAAACATTAAACAAGTTGATATTTAAAACGTGGAAAAGGTCCTTGAAGGAGTAATAAACAATAAATAATCATCCCTACCTCTTCAAACATTAATAACAATTAAATAGCATGACCTCCTTCTGGTTAATTGGCCTAGATAAGACTTAGTTAGGTCAGTGATAAAGAACACGTTTCTCTGTTTGCATCAACACAATAATAAAAAAACCATCCACTGGTAGACAGCAGCAGTCGTGTGCAAATAATGTAATTGTTATTTGCTGACATCAAAGTTGGAGAGAATACGAGTTAACCTGATTGCCGTTCCCACAGTTGCCTGCATGGTCTTTTTTTTTTTTCATTCCTCTTCTTTTAGTTACCAGGAGGACAGTTTCACTTCATCCTTTGATCCAGTTTTAGACATTGACACCCACTTTGACATGAGGGAGAGGTGGACTCTATTGTAATTTGAGAGGCCTTAAGCAACGTGCATAGTAAGCGTACAGGGCCGCCCTGTTCTGAACAAGTATGTGATTGGGCAAGCCAAGTATCATTATAAAACAATAACAAATGGGCTGCTGCCCCAGCTTTGTGGGCTGATATTTTTTTAGATTAAGTTTACTGATTTACAAGATAAAAACATGTGATGCATTTTTATTCATTAAACTGTTCAGCATTACATTAACATTACAGCTCCACCTCGAAAAGACATTTGCCTGGGGCCTACACTTCAATAATCCACACCTGAACAAAACACACAAGAAAATAACAAAGCAGATAAAGTGGCTGTCTGGTCATAAACATTCTAGATACACAGCTAAACAGTACACTAAAAAAAACATTTGAAGCCACACATGCAGTACAGCAAGGCTATGCAGTAACAAAATCTGGACTCATATTTGATAAGAACTGCCTAATTTTATAGTATGATCCGAGTTTGGTGAGTGTTGACATGCTGTTTTCTTCGCGGCAATCTTAACATCTCAGATAACAAATTGTGACACAGTATCAAATGTGACCTCTACTTCTCAGATGTTTCTTCCTGGACAAGATCAGAGAAAAGCTGAGAGGCCAGGCTCCCAGTGACAGTATGGAGGTGGACGGTTCAGAAGACCCAGCAGGTGGCATTGACACATTAGTGAATAACTGCAAGTTCAACATGAAGCTACAGATGGCTGATAGTGCATGGAAGCAGGTGAGAAAACAACTGTGGGAGTCACTTTTTTGTGCTGTCACTTCTTTACCAGAAACTGACCTTGGAACATGAATGTTGTTTTCAGAATAACTTTCCTGTGGCCACCAAGCTGCTGAAGGATCTTCACAAAGAGGCTAAAACAAACAGAGGCTGGTTTCTGCGGTGGGTTCACAGTTTTAGCCGCTACAACCATAAGCGCAGCCAGACCCAGGGTCCTGTGGATCAAATCAGTGCCATGCTGAAGGCTATCCCACTCTTGGGTAAGCTGGGAAAAGGATTCTGGTACATTATCTTAAGGGTTACACAACTGAGAATGATAGACGGCTTTAACTGACTCGCCAGATTTTCTGATCATGTAATACACTTAAAGAGTAATTCGACCAATTTTACATATTGAAGTGTGTTTACAGGTCTAGGGGAGTACTACTGCATATGTGGAAAAAGTTGTATAAAGCCTCAAGCGATGTCACTCAGTGGCAAAATTGCATTGACAAAATTGACGAATTGATGAAAATGTCAACCAGAACTGCGTAAGTTTCATGTCAGGTCTTTTATCTCTGTAGATGACCTTCAGGCTGACTGTCAGAGTTCCACAGCTAAAGTATTCAGATATCAAAAGATACTCCAGGGTACGTCTTTCCACATCCTGGCCACAGCTGTAGGCAGAAGCCCCTCAGTCCTGGGAACTATTGACGCAGACAAAGCGGAAAGAGTTGCAAAGCTTTCTGGAGCTGCTTGGCCCAGTGACAATCCAAAGGTAATCTACTTATATTTTCTAATTATTTGCAAACTAATAGAAAACATATTGCATATAGTCAGACTAGAGCAGGTGGCATTTGTGTCTTCTTTGAATTGCTTATGTGCTATCCAAATAACAAATTGCAGGCAAATCACAGGAGCAGAAGAATGATTCACGTCTCTGAATTACAAAGGCTGTACTTTGTTGATCACAGACGATTTTAGTAGTTTTAAATCGAAACCTAAAAATGTACAAATTGTCGATGCAAATGAGTTCAAGGCATTTATTCACCAAAACCTGTTTACTCTGCAGAAAGTGGAAGTTGGGCTGCAGTTACAAGCACTGAAGTTGCTGTGTGATGCTACCAGAAAGGCTGATGAAGAGCTTCAGTCTTATACTGAGGACTGTGTGGAAAGCAGCAGCATCATTGAGACATACATGGCTTTGGCTAACTTCTGTGACAAACGACTGCGAGAGGAGGAGCAGAGTGATACTGGTGAGTGATAATACTTTGAAAAACGGTATCTTTGTTGAATTTATTAATGGGCAGGTTTAGTCCATACACCTGCTCATTGAATTGTGACACTATCCACAATGGTCTCATATACAGTACACAAATGGGATACCTAACTTGGGAAAGCTGGATTTTCCAGTGTGTTCTTGTGTGGGTATCTTAAGGAATTTAGGAATTGAATTTAAGAATTGCGCTTCTTGCATCAACCAGTTATTTCCTTGTGTTTTGATACAGAAAGTCAATTTCCAGACATGTTGGCACTACCTGTTCATGTCGTGGAGAGCATGTTGAAAGCTCTGAAGATGAACTCAGAGGAAGCTCGCCTTAAGTTCCCCCGTCTGCTGCAGATCATTGAGTCCTACCCCTCTGAGACACTGGACCTCATGACAAAAGAGGTATGTGCAGTGGGTGGAGAGTAAACACACACTAATACAGTTCATCACACTTTATAATTGCCAAAATATTTCAACCTATTTCTTGGTTGTGTGCAAATGATCACACTAGTGATGTTATATGAAGATTTGTTAATCAAAATTTTACTCAAAATAAAATTTTCCTTTAATTTCATCCAACTATATATGAAATCTTGCCAATCTGCTGCCTGTCTCCAGTCTTGATGCTGCTTGCTTTAGCTTCATATTTAACAGACAGATTTGAGAGTGGCATCAATCTCCTCATCTATACCTTGGCCAGAAAATGATCAGGAATATTTCCCAAAAGTTGGATTTTTTTCTTGGGTTATTTTCTAGTTATAGTAAGCTTTGTTAGCTGGGTTCTCCCTGGTCAAGAAATTTCAGTAATATTATGGATTTAGAAATACTATTCTGGATAGGGAAGCTGATTAGTCAGTCAAGAGTACTGCCATAATTTGGTTTGCCGATGTTACAACTGAAATTCTCCTGTGAACCAGACGTACATCTTTTTAGATGACAATGAAAAATGATGGACAACAAACATTTTTAGGCTTTGGTAGTAAAACACTATATCATTGCTCTAGTGAGTCTGAAGTTTGATTTGATGCTGTCTAATATAATGTACATGTGTTTTAGTTGTACTAAGTCATAGTAATATCTTTACATGTGTAGATGATGTCAGTTCCCTGCTGGATGCTGATTAGCTGGATCAGTCAAATGGTCGCCTTGTTGGACAAGCCGGAAGCTGTGGCAGTGCAGCACTGCATTGGGCAGATAGCAGAGTGCTACCCTCAAGCACTGGTTTACGCTCTGATGATCAGCAGTGAGAGTTACCAGTTTGAGGACTCCGCTAGAGGACACCAGCAGCAGGAGTTTGTTAACAGGTAAACTGCCTAATGTGCCTTATAAAGATTAAAATAAACTCCTTAAATTCCTATGCATTTCAGAGATCTTTTGTGTGAATCAACAGGCTCAGGAGCAAACTGGATAAGGGTGGAGCTGTGAAGAACTTTGTGGATGCACTGCAGCAGCTTACAAACCCTGATATGATTTTTAAGGTGATAATTAAAAATTTAAACATGGATGGATTAATGAAGCTGCCACCTAGTGGAATTTGGCTTGTAATTGATTATTGTCCTTTGTCCCATGCAGGATTGGTGGGATGGTGTGAAAAATGAATTGGAAAAAACAAGCTTTGACAAGAAGCAGATGGGCATCATGTATGATGAGATGCACTCTTCACTTGGGGATCGTAACACAGGCGGTCATGGAATGTTTCGCAAAAAATTCATCCAAGTTTGTAGTTTACTTTGATCTCTTTATTGTTTGTACAGCAAAGGCATGTAGTATACTCTACAAGAGAGTGCTTTTCATTCTTTTGTTAAAACTCAGTTTGTTATGTTTTTATTCAAGTCTGTGTTTCTTCACATTTGTATCTGTGTGTTTGTATTTTTTCCTTTGTCTTTTCAGCTGTGTCTTTCAGAGTGATTATTCCTGCACATGCTAACTTCTCAGTTCTTCAGTTTCCTTTCTTTTTCACATTATTCCAATTTGAAAATGCATCATTTAGATGCCAGAAGATTTTTACTATGAGGGACCTCCCAGAGTATGAATCCCCAAAACTGATAAAATGTCAAGTCAACAAGTTAAGAAAACAATCTAACTGAATACATTAGCTTGCTGGCTAAAATGCTTGAACTTCTGTTACAAGATTTTATACAGGGATGCCTCAGCAATATGAAATACAGTATGAGGATGATTAACATTGCATACACAGGCTGATGTAGTTTTATGATGAAAGGCGGCCAAAGCATGCTGGTCACATAGGAGATAAATAATATGCTTTTATTTGTTTTGTCAATTAGTAAATGAAAAAAATAAATACCTTATTGACTTTTACAAACCAATTGAAAGGAAAAGTATAACATTTTTATGCCTTTTACACTCCATTTTGATTATTTATCCAACAATAGTATTTATTGGTGCATGCAGTTATACTTCTGACTTGTCTGGTAACCTTTTACTACATATATCAGTTTGGGGCTCCATACTAGAGACAAGACATATGACAGCAACTGACAAAAACTGTCACGAAATCGCTCTTTTGTGTTGTTGGAAGTGGTAGTAGACTGGCAAAAAGACTGAAAACATAAAAAACACATACAGCCTTACACATTATAGGTGCAGCTCCTAAGCAACAACACTTGTTATACTCTGTTATTATGAGGTTCATATCAGCCATTTTTTCTATCTAACAGAAATTTGCAAAAGATGTGGAGAAACTGCTGGGACCTAAAGGCAGCAAGCTGTTTGAGAAGAAAAAAGAAAAAAGCTTTTTGCGACAGGTGGAGGATCTGGCATTATCCATGCGTGGATTTCAGAAGGAACCCGGGAACCTGAAGGAATACTCACCCTGGTTGAGTGGATTTAAAGCAGACACATTCAGTAATGAGCTGGAGATCCCAGGTCAGTACAGCTGAAAACTAAATATTGTACAATGTACAATGTTGACAGGTGGTTTTGGCGCATCCTATATACGCCCCATCATTATCATAAAAATTAGTTAGTTAATATATGTGGTTAGTAGATACTTTTAGCTTTTGGTTTGTATAGCTTACAACTTAGGGCAGCGATTCCCAACTCGGGGTACTTGGTACATTGAGTTTATAAAATTAGCAGTTGAAATATTTAGTTAAAAGTAATAAACAGTTTAGTTCAAGTAATGGATAAACAGGTAAAATCGTTATAGTTTTAAATAAATGGTTGAAATTGATAGCTAAAAAAAATTTCTAAACTGTTGAAAAGTTTGCTTTAAGTATCGGACATATGTTGCAGTTGCAACATACAGTTGCACGGATACCTTTTATTAAAACATTTTTTTTAAATAAATTCCATTGACTGAAGATGTTTCCCCTCCTCTCATTGCAGGACAATATGATGGCAGATCTAAACCTTTGCCTGAGTATCATGCAAAAATAACCGGCTTTGATGAAAGGGTATGCTTTTATTGTCATTGACTGTAAAATAATCATAATGATTAAGTTAACAGCACCCTGCGCGAGGTTGAAAACCTAGTGTTCAGTGTATTGTGAATTTATGCCCTGCAGGTAAAGGTGATGTCCTCCATTCGTCGGCCCAAACGTCTGATCATTCGTGGTGATGATGAGCGTGACCACCCCTTTCTGGTGAAGGGTGGGGAGGACCTCCGCCAGGACCAACGCATTGAGCAACTTTTTGCTGTCATGAACATCTTGCTGAGTTATGACGCCGCCTGCACACACAGAGGCTTGCAGCTGCGCACTTATCAAGTCATTCCCATAAACTCAAGGTACTGTGCTTGTTTGTCCATCCATCACTCTGTGCTTCTCGTTAAACTTAATGCATATACTGATGACACAGATTGAGGGTTGAAGTAGAACTACAGTATTGTACATCTAACTTGTTATTTATATTTATTTATATTTTATTATATTTGTGTTGATGGCAGCCGCCAGCAAGTAAGCAATAAAACACAACAGTTTACTGATATACAAAAAATAATGTATAATAATGTTTTTAGATTTATTTATTTTTTTCTTTACATTTTTAGGGATTGGGGCCAATCATTAGACACTCCACTCCATTTGTTGTTGGTCAAATAACTCCAGGGATTTTATGGAGAAACACTGTCTTAATTTACCACTTTCACTGCCTTTACAGAATTGGTCTAATTGAATGGATGGAGAACACCTGTACTCTCAAAGAGTTTGTGTATAGCACAATGACTGAAGAGGAACAGCAGAGGGCAGGACGGTACAGTATACTGTATACATTTAAAAACACCCTTCACTCCATGATAGTATGAAAAGTATTCTTTGCTATTTATTGTTTATATATATATATATATATATTTGAAATCCAATGGGTGGGCAATATACGATGGATATCATTGAGATTTAGATATACAAGAAATACTGTACTGATTTTAGCTTTTCTTGAATTTAAATATATAAACTCTTTACTTAACCTATTCATCACCGTAATAGAATACAAAAACGTACCTCATTATATAGTTTAAGGTTTAGAAAGATATTTTTGATGCACAGTAAATGTCTCAACATAAATTGGCTAACAAAGAGATATTTCTATTTTTCTATTCTGTCTATACATGTAAACGCCAGTGACATTTGAAAAGACATAATCTTTTAGGTGAAGTGGTTAAGTGTCTGTTGATTTTTTACATACATTCTTTGTCTTAAAGATCTCCTGAAGTCTACAATAAGTGGCTGTCAACCACTGCTGGAAATTCAAAAATGTCTGGTGTGCAACTACATGTCCTGGCTTATGAGTAAGTTTCCCGAATGTTCCATTTTTGTTTACTAAAAATACTGTATACTCATATTAAGCTATTTCAGGTGAATTCTGTTGATTGTAATTTACTATTTACCACCTTGTCAATTTTTTCAAGAGTAGGAATTGTCATCAGGGGGAAAATGTTTTAGTTTTAATGGATATTAAATAGCAGACAGCCGTGGGTTACAGCATATTTGTTTTCTTCCAGGAAAGCCAAACGTGCTGACACTGTCAACAACTTTTTGAAAGTGTTGCAGCTTGTGCCCAGCGATCTCCTGAAGTAAGTTGAATCTCCTTATCTGTATTATAAAACTGCTCATGGAGGTTAACACTTGGACTAAACCAATGTCTTCCCTTTTTCAAATTCTAGGAGAGCTTTTCTGAAGATGTGCAACAGTCCTGAGGCCTTTCTCTCCCTGCGCTCCCACTTCATCAGCTCTCATGCCTTGCTGTGCGTGAGCCACTGGATTCTAGGTATTGGAGACCGCCATCTCTCCAACTTCATGATCAACATGGAAACAGGAGGCATGATTGGCATTGACTTTGGTCATGCATTTGGCTCAGCCACACAGGTTAGTCGTTACAGCAGAAGAGACATATCGCTGGCATGTCAAATGTGAACACCACTTTCTTGAAAAAGACACAACTGTCTCTTGTATAAACAATTTTAATCTCTGTGCAATCTTGTTTGTCCTTACAGTTCCTCCCTGTGCCTGAGATCATGCCTTTCCGGCTGACTCAACAGTTTGTGAATCTAATGCAACCCTTGAAGGAGTCGGGTTTGATCCAGAGCGTCATGGTCCACTCCCTCCGGGCTTACAGGGCTGAGCCTGACCTTTTGCTAAACACCATGGATGTGTTCGTCAAGGAGCCCTCACTGGACTGGAAGGTAACCATTGCTCTTGCTACAACCATGTTGAATTGAAAAGACTGAAAGAATGAGATCACACATCCAAGCATCAGATGGCTGGGCTCAGCCTTATAAGACAGAGTGAGGAGCTCAGATATCCGGAGGGAGATCGGACTTGAGCAGCAGCTCCTTTGAATCAAAGAAGCCAGCTGAGCTGGTTTGGTCATTTAATCAGGATCATCCTGGGTGCCTTCCTTTGGAGGTTTTCCGACGCATCCAACTGGTACGGGAACCCAGAGTAGACCCAAAACATGATTGCTTGGGATCCCATCTGGATATTCAGAAAATGGATGGATGAATCTTAACCTTGCGTGCCAGATAGTTTGTTTTTTTTACCAAACTGTCTAGGAAGGGTGCCACTAGAAACTGTTTGGAAAGGGGCAGCACAAAAAAAATACTTGGCAGTTCTTGGTGATTGAACGAACCATCTGTCAATGACTTGCTATCACAGGCTAACATCAACCAATCAGATCAACAAGAGAGGAGTACTGCAAGCAGTGGAGCCCGTTGGTGAATCAAACTCTTACTGAAGTCAATAGGAGTCGAGAAAAAGAATCGAGAAAAGCCTTCAGGGCTGTTCTTTGCTTTTCTTTTAATGAAAAGACCTCTCCAGTCCTGGTATAACAGATGCTTGCAGCATCAAGGTTAACGTTTTGAGGAGCTGCCATTGTTGTTTTCAAACAAACAGTCACTTTTCTCGCTGGTCGCCACACCGAAACCACGCCCATAGCTGCTTGTAGTTCCCAAAGGACAGAGTGGTTGAACACAAGCGCATAGCTTGAAGCCTGGCAAGATGGATTTGCGAGATCATGTGATCTTGCGAGTCCTGCTTCCTGGCCAGGAAGGTCATACATAATTTGGTATTGTTTTATGTCCAGTTCCATTTAAGTTCATGCTTACATGCTATTTGTATAATCTTTGTCTCTTCCCAGTCAAATTAAATTCACTCAATTGTACTTTGCCGTAAGTCATGTTTTTTTCTCTATGAACAGTAAATTAGCTGCAATACAAATTATGCTTCCCTTTTCTATTACACAGAACTTTGAGCTGAAACAACTGAAGAAAAGAGGCACATGGACCGAGGATGTAAACATCAAAGAAATCAACTGGTATCCCTTACAGAAGGTCAACTTTGCCAGAAGAAAACTAGAAGGAGCAAATCCAGCTGCTATAACCAGGTATATCATCAAATCCTAATCTTGCACCGTGGCATGGCTTCCATTGTATAATTTACATTATTACACGGGTCTATTGAATGCTGCTCTCTGATTGGTCCGTCGCTGCGTTCTGCGGTCTGTTATTTCTGTATAATGACCGTCGTCAAGTATAACAGACCGTTGCTAGGGACGGCGCTCTGATCCGCCCTGGCAATAGCAACATAATCAAGACATCACCGCTGTCCAAATCCTCTCTCAGGCCGGCTTTAAAGTGAAAGTGAACGTGAAAACTTTACCGAGCAATCCTTGTCGCTGCTGAATCGTTGTGGGTGATTATTTATTATTTATTTCACTCGTAAGCCGTGTAATAAGCGGGATAATGTATAGTTAGTCAGTTTTTATGTAGAAATAAACCCCTTCAGGTTGTATGGAACCCCTCCGCGCGCCAGGGTTCCATACAACCTGTCGGGGTTTATTTCTCCATAACAACCTCCGAACTATACATTATCCCTTACATATAACACAATTACACAGTGTTACATTGGCTGTCTTCAGAAAGCCCTAATGCTGAGCTACTAACAGTTATAACCAAATAGACAATAGACCTACACAGCCTTCATTCTTCATGTCATTGTTCTCTTTCCTATTATCCAAACAAGGCCTTATTTGAACTCTGCATTTGACTTGTATATAATTAGATGTTGTATTATTTCAGTGAGGAGCTGAGGCTGGGCTTTGAGAAGGAAAAGGCTTTCTCTGGGATGCAGTCTGTGGCCCTGGGGACGAAGGAGCACAACATTCGAGCTAAGCTTCCAACTGCAGGTTTGTCGGTGGAGAAGCAGGTGGACTGTCTGCTTGACCAAGCCATGGACCCAAATGTGCTGGGCAGAGTTTGGGTGGGCTGGGAACCATGGGTGTGATTGTTAGTTTTTCTAAATAGTTATTCAGAACAGCCATTAGTCGTACAGATCCCAATTATGTCAAACATTGTCTCTTTTGTCACTGTGTAAACTAATTCTTATGCTGATCCTTCCATACAATTTGTCACAATGCAATATTATCTCATATTTGACAGAAAATCAATAAAAAAAACTTGTGGGTATTTAACATTGTTAGATTCTTCTGCACATGAACACCATAATGTCGGCCATTTCTTCTTTCTTTCGTACTTCAGTTCTATTTGAAGGGAACCTATTATTGCCATCATTTGTGAATGTCTTGTATTTTCCATTTGAAATAAAAAAAAATGTTAAAGGTGCTGATGTACCAAATATATGATCACTTTGCACAAAATATTTCAGATGATATCACTTGAAATATTACTTGACTTATACAGCCAAGGAAAAGTGACAATAATTTGTGTAGACATTGGTCTACAGATTAAACACTGTCCGCTGAAATGTCAACTGGAATACTGGAAACAAAAGGAAATGAATGTATCATTGTGGTTGTTAATTATGTTGCTAAGAGGCTCAGCTATGGAAAGCTGGTAAAACTACTATACATTTCTGTTGCACTGCTTTAATGATCCATCTGTCAGATAATATACAGTAAATTTGAGGAATATATTTATGTTAAATGCATACTAAATTGTAATAACTGGTGATCCTAACTTTTCAACTAGTGCCATCATCTGGTCAAATTTTCAGTTAGTACAGTTTGTCCCAATATTTGCTATGAGCAAATGTTCCCAATAAAACTAGCTAAAATTAACATGTTGCATATAATAAATACTCCTACCATACTACCATCAGGCATGTTAGCATGCTGATGATGGCACTGAGCTCAAAGCTTTGCAGCCTCACAGAGCTCCTATCATGGCTGTAGACTCTTGGTCTTGTGAATAGACAATAATCAAAAAGTAGGGAAAAAAATCTGTTAAACTCTGGACATCCCATTTCCTGTCACTTTATTATCAGATGTCAAAACATTTTTAAGTATTTAAAGCATGATTGAAATATTCATGTCTTTATGAATTTTTTATGTAGTTGAAGTGATGTTAAGAAAATGTATCAGACCACTGAAATCGATTCCATAGATGCAAGAACTTGTCCACTGAACATTGATGATATTAAAGACAAAAAGCAGGTTTACCTCAAATATAAAGCATGTTCATCATGTGACACAGATAATACATTCAGAAGAATTTATTCATTCATCTTTTAATTTAATTATATTTAAAGGGGGTTCAGGAACTTTATGAGCAGACAGCATGTAATGTAAACAAATGCAGCTGTGACACTTGCAGACTTTGTGGAGTGCAGCGTGATCTGTGTGTGATGGCAGACAGGATGAAGACAATAAAGTGCTGCTGCAGATGAGGACATATCTGGTAATGGATAAAGACAGAAAAGAGGGAATAACAGTTCAAAACTTTAGTAATATTGTGAACACAAGCAGGAACACTAGTGTCTAAGTTCAACAATGACATTAAATTGAAATATAATACTGAATAAATGTAAACATATCTTTTAAAAAAAGATGGTTGACATCCTGAGGTGTCTACTTTCTTCTCATCTCATCTGGACTCCTCGCTTTGTCTTTTAGCGAGGAGTCCAACAGACAAAGAGGACATACGATTTGTAACTTTACCTGAGCTCAATGGAAGAACTGTGGATTAGACTAAATATGATGATAAAAACAGTCAGTGTGTACTTATCTTTTTTAAGGCAAGGGCTCACAGTAGGACACAGCATGAACTGTGTCCCTTGTCCATCTCTTGTCTCATCTGGCATCGGTCTGATCTTAAATTTCTTCCTCGTTTCCTCTCTCTGAAAGACATATGAAAGACAAGAAGGACTTGCAGTGAGTATTGATCAGTTGAAATATTATGATTTAACCAGAATCAATAGAAACGTATCTCATTCAGTCGTCAGTGTCTTGATTTCTGCACATGGAGGCGAGCAGCTGCTGAGAGCTTCTTCAGTGTTGTGTGCGAGGAGCGTCACAAACCTGCCGCCACAGACGAAGCACATAGGGACAGCTTCATCTGCACAGGTGAGTTTGGGACGCTCTTCATGGACTGGGGCTGTCGTCTTCTTCTGGTTCAGGCTCTGGAAGCAGGTTTGTTGCAGATGTCAGTTCAGTGGACAGCTGTGGTACTAGAGCTTCCTGGGATGATTGGTTGGTTGATGACCTCCACCCTCAAGTGCCTCAGAAACACAGGAGTCCTATCATCAGAAAAACAAATCATGAATATTTTATATAATATTGTCAGATATGTTTAGCCTATCACACCTTTAAGCCACTTTGTAGTGTTAATAAATACTTACATTGCTGAGTCAAACACCGCATCCTGTCCTGTTCTTGGTTGAACTTCTGGTCTGGTGGGCCAACGCTGCACGAAGAGCCCCTACAGTTATCTTGTGTTACCACAGGGAGGGGCTGCAGGGGTCCTGGTGGTGGAGCGGCTGTAGACTGGCAGGAGGACGCTCGGCTCCCCTTTTCAACTCTGAATGGTGTATGGGGTCAGCCAGTGGCAGCAGCTGAGGTAACATAAAAACAACAGAGTAAATTATTAATTAAAAGTGACAAGAAGACTTACATAAGACACGTTTTAATGGTGTTAAAAGTGTTTCCATACCTTTATCTGCTACAGCCACCTGCACCGCTGTGAAAAAACAACAGAAGTGAGACTAATCATCTTTAAATTGTTAATAAGACAAATTTTAATTGTTACTAATTGTGAGCATACCTCTGCCAGTCACAGCCATCTGCAACGGAGTCAATGCATACAACAGAGTGAGTAACATGAAGAATTTCCGAATTACTAATAATACCTGCAAGAGTCTTTTGATAATGTTATTAAAGATTTACATACCTTTGTCTCCTGAAGTCATCTTCACCTCAGTAAATAATAGGAAGGAATCAAAATACAAAATAATGAGTGATCTTTAACTTTTAAATAAGTGATATTAAATGAATAAACTGGTATATCATGTTTTTATATAACAGAATCTTGTACTTACTTTTTCCACCAGGATGAAGTGAATGGCAGTGTCTCAGGTGTTAGAGCAGACACACCATTCACTTCAGGGCCAGCGTGGCCAGTGTAGGAGCCAGTTGAGATATTTCAGTCAACTGAAAGTGTCATGGTTTGGGTTTTTAGTTTTGTCATGTCCTGTTTTATGTCCAAGGTTTATCCTGTCATGTTTTATGTTCCACTTCTTGCCTTTGTCTGTTTTCCCACCCTTTTTCTGTACACCTGTGTCTCAGTAGTTAATCACTCCCTGTGTATTTAAGGCCTGTGTTGTACCCTCAGTCTTTGTTGGTTTGTCTGTTTCATCACGTCAGTCCTGTTTTCCTCCTGTGTCTTTTTCCTGGTCCTCGTATGTTTCCCGTGTTCCTGATTTGTTTCCACATGGCTTTATGGTTTTTTCTCCATTATTGTATAGCTCTTTAGTTTTCTCCGATTTGTCTTGTTGCCTTTGGATGCCTGCCTTTTGGATTTTGGTTGCTAGCATTAAAATGTGTTCCTTGTTCCTATACCGGCCTGTCTCCGTTTTTATCCTGTTTTCACCCTGTCTCCTGTGCTTGTTCCCCAACCTGAAGTGTTTCCTGTGCTCCTGATGTCCTCCGTGGTTTAATAGTTTGTCCCCTGTTTTTGTAGTCCTTTTTAGTTTTTTCTTTATGACTATGCCTTCTATTGCTTGCTTTTTGGATTTTAGATTTTGTACTTCGGTTGCCAGCATTTAAACTCCCTTTTTGTTCCTCTGCCTGCCTCTCTGTGTGTCTTGTGTTTGGGTCGATAAAGCCTGTGTTTCCCTCTCACACTTCATTGGTTTGCCTGCTTTTATCCTGTTTTCAGCCTGTGTCTCCTGCATCTCCTGTGCTCTTGTGCCTATTATAGTTTTTGTATTTCTTCATAGTTTTTTCCTTTGACTTTTTTCAATTGCCTGCCTTTTGTTGCTTGCTTTGTCGATTTGGACTTTGTTTACCAGCATTAAAGTTCGCTTTTTGTTCTTTTACCTGCCACACTGTTTCTGCATTTGGGTTCCCTTTTGTGTAAACTGTACCAGTATG
Organism: Pagrus pagrus; assembly: GCF_965226575.1. NCBI lineage: Eukaryota > Metazoa > Chordata > Actinopteri > Spariformes > Sparidae > Pagrus > Pagrus pagrus. The sequence continues at coordinate 18,805,968 of NC_140207.1, forward strand.
TGTTTTAAGTGCCATTCTAGTTGTTAAAGCATTTATATAAATTATATTGTGTATATACTTTAAGTCGCCACCTCTGCTAGACAATAAAACCAGCCCTCGAGGCTACAAAGTAAGAATCTAACCAACACATATAGATAGACCCTGGTGCAAGTCGCTACCTAGGGCATTGCCATCCCCGCCAGACGCAGAGGCCAGCCTTCAGAAAAGCCCCACCAGACGCAGAGGCCAGCCTTCAGAAAAGCCCCACCAGACGCAGAGGCCAGCCTTCAAAAAAGCCTCGCCAGATGCAGAGGCCAGCCTTCAAAAAAGCCCCGCCAGACGCAGAGGCCAACCTTCAAAAAAGCCTCTTCTTAGGCTACAAACCAAAAAAAAGCCACTGAATACAGATGGGCCCTGGTGCAAGACGCTACCGAGGGCGCTGCCAGCCCCGCCAGACGCAAGGCCAGCCTGCGTTTGCAGTGCCATTCTAGTTGTTAAAGAATTGATATAAATTATATTGTGTATATACTTAAAGTCGCCACCTCTGCTAGACAATAAAACCAGCCCTCGAGGCTACAAAGTAAGAATCTAACCAACACATAAAGATAGACCCTGGTGCAAGTCGCTACCTAGGGCATTGCCAGCCCCGCCAGACGCAGAGGCCAGCCTTCAGAAAAGCCCCACCAGACGCAGAGGCAAGCCTTCAAAAAAGCCTCGCCAGACGCAGAGGCCAGCCTTGAAGGTTAAAACAGCCCCGCCAGACGCAAAGACACCTCTTAGGCTACAAACCAAAAAAAAGCCACTGAATACAGATGGGCCCTGGTGCAAGACGCTACCGAGGGCCCTGCCAGCCCCACCAGACGCAAGGTCCAGCCCTCAAGGCCACAAAAAATCAAGCCACCCGTTGGACTGTTTCCAGATGATCTAATCTGAGCTGCTCTCATACCAGGCTGGATTTTACCAGTATCTTTCCAAACCCCCATTTGTCCTCTGCCTCTTCGCAGGAAGCTCCTCATCATCACTCTCCCACCTGCTTTGCTTTTTGGAGGGGGTGAGGCTGGACGTCGATGGAGACAGCGCGTCGGACCTGTCGTCATCTAGGAGGCAACCACAGCAACTACAGGAACTACAGGACTCAGCTGAAGGTGATGGAAGGTCCTCATAACGAAGAGGTCTGATATGGTCTTCAACAGCCTCATCATCACCCTCATGACCATCATCATCATCATCATCATTGCCCAGGTAGGAAATGGTGTCCTGATCCGAATCCTCACAGGTCCAGTATATCGTAGAAGAAGCATCATCACTGTCATCATCGTCCTCTTCAGGAACGTCTTCATCTTCAACGCTCTCCAGGACAGCCTCACCCATGTCCTCTTCATCAGAGGAGCTAAATATCAGGAGAGAGTTACCTTCTTCATCGAGCCTGATCCGCCAAGCACGGCCCACTGCGTCGGAGACACCTGCAGGGAAAAAGTGAAATCATGAGAAAACTAAACTATATGTATGTATAAAGTTACCAGACATGACATTATTCCTACACAGATCCATACACAATAAAATGGTGAGAACAGAACAGACAAAACATGCATGCAAATTATATCTCTCATGTGAAATGAGCAGTAACATTCTCATTTTGACAGAACATCGTTCATGCAAGACCACATCACTTCAGTAAGAAGGTGATAAAGAAAAGACAAACACCTCAGACAAAGCTCAGATCCCAACACGCACTCCAACACATGATCACAGAGGAGAGCGCAGAGACATGCAGCGTCATGACTTTGTAAGAACATGTTGATTTTAAGAAATTCCTACCTTAATCTTACCTTATAAAATATATACAAAAGTTTAGTTCAACGCAACAAGTGGCCCTGCCCAGGCCGCCTATAAGCACAAACATGACAAACCAGGTTTATTACCCTTCAGGGATTCAACGATAAAAAACAAATGATAGAAATTTTCACTTTGTTCCAAAGTTCAGTGTCAGAAATCATGTCACCACTATATAATAGGAATAACAAACTTTTAATGTATTATTACTATTAGTTACAACTGTTTAGGCGTTAGAGAAACAAACATGTCTGCATTTTTCATTCCTGCACAATAGTCAAAAGTAAACAGGCTGTTGTGTAAAACCATTCTCATTCACTCTTCATTTCTGACCTGAATCATCAGGTCAGGTATTTTTTAATTATTCTTTTCTATTCATTTTAAATGATAATGGACTGATAATTGATAACAGTTTAGAACAGTTTAGCTTTCCCCTTCACTCAAACTCACAACGTGGATCTTATGATGCGTTTAGAGCAACATGAACATTAGTTCACATATGTGATAAACTTTGGATTTAAAATGTTCCGACATCTTTCAGTATAACTTTAATAGAGTGCACTCAGCTGTCCTCACAGAGAGAATGTCTACGTTTGTTTACACCTGTGCGTTCTGACGTTTGCTCCTAATAGCTCCACCGTTACCATGGTTACAAAAAATATTAATTTTAAGCATTTTAAGAAAAATGGCCCAGTCGCCATCTTTTTCTCAAAATGTCGACGCCTAATTCAACGAAATTGATGCCCTCAAACCAAAATGACACTGTTTTCAAACCACTACACCTTTGTTAACATATTGAACACATTTCCCGGGACTTTTAATGCATTAAAACCAACTGTTTTACACCGTGAAAACGACATGTGTCATCAAATCTGTGTTTCTCAAACAGGCAATCAAATATACTGTTACATTTCAACCTTTAAATTTAACAAATTATCTAATTGTTTTGCTACCAAAGTGTTAAGGCAGGTCTATTCATGAATAAGACGCAGGAAAAACATGAATTTAGTTGTCTCACCTGCGCAGTCAACGACCAGGTCACGTTGGCCTCCAACCAGCAGATGCTCCTCCAAGACAGCAGGTCTGGCAGCAGACATTTCTCCACTAGTTTGGTTTTCTTTTTCTATTGCTGGTTCAGCTGTCCAACAACGTTTGCGTGTCGCTTTTTCAGATGCTTTCCTCTCCAAAGAGTTCAGCTCTCAGCGGTCCGGTTCTGCAGTGGGTCAACTTGTGTTGGGTCCAGGTGCAAAGAGAAAAAGTGGACAGGTCAGCTCTTATATAGCCTCTGTCGTACGTCACCGTGCTGTTGTCATGACTCCTGTTGGCGCATGTGTGCACGAGATAAATATCAAAAAGTAGCACAATTGATGATATAAATTGTCTATTTATTTCTACACTTGATGTCATGTTAACACAATATGATTGCATGAAGCTATAATCTTTATGAGTATTTGTGTGTATTCTATGAATAAAATAATCAATAGAAATGTCTGTAGTCAGTAAATAGTTCAGGTCTGCTAACAGTGATGAGTTGTTTAAACAGTTATTTTTTATAGTGTTTATTTGTAAGATATAAGAGGCTATCAAAGTGTCGGCTTAAACTGCACACACCAATTAACACAGAGCATTGATGTGTTTATTGTGTATGTAAAGGTGTATATAAAGAGACAAAACTGTTCAAACTGTTCTAACTGCTTCTGAAATACCCAACATTCAAAGTGAACTCTGCCTTCAGAGATGAGACTCCAATATGTTGTTTCTTAGTTATGATGCTGTTTTTTATTTTTTATTTAACCTTTATTTAACCAGGAAAAGACTCACTGAGATTAAAAATCTCTTTTACAAGAGTGTCCTGGCCAAGACAGGCAGCAGCATAGTCATACATACACACAAACACAAGGTGGACACAAACATTCGAAACACTTAGCATCCAAAACAGCAAACATTTCAAGGTCAGCTAAAATAATAAAAGCCTCAGGCAAAACATCTACAGCTAGATGTTTCAGCCTCCAGGTCATCCAAATTCCCCTTAAAAGTGTTCAATGAGACCAACTCATTTTGTTTCAAAGTTTTCTGTAACATGTTCCAGGCAGAGGGAGCAGAAAACCTAAACGCTGTCTTTCCCAGTTCAGTTCTGACTTATGGGACAGACAGCAAGAACAAATCCTGAGACCGAAGCTTGTAAGTCCTAGCATTACTTCGGTTAATGTAGGACAAAAGGTAAGAAGGAAGTAAACATAAGATTGCCTTGTAAGTGAGAATATGCAGGTGTCTCAGTCTACATATTGATAAGGAGGACCATCTAACCCGTTCATACAGTGTACAGTGATGAGTAAGCGCATAAAAACCAGTGATGAACCTCAGAGCTCCATGATACACAGTGTAAAGAGCATGTAAGCTTTGAGACGAGGCTTGCATATATACAACATCACTGTAGTCCAGAACAGACATAAAAGTGGCAGCAACCAGTCTCTTTTTTGATTTAAAAGAAGGCAGGATGTTCTAATACTATATCATGACATTTGACACCTGCAGATTTTTTGTGAATGCATGCAATTTCCTAAATGTTAAAATCATAAAGACCACCATAAATCATTAAATGATTCTTAACACACTTTAAGAGGCAGATGAATAGAAAAAGTACAAAAGCAACTTTTGGCTTGGGACTGAAAAGGTTACAGACAGTGATGGAATGTAACTAAGTGCTTTTACTCAAGTACTTTACTTGTACTTTACTCGAGTATTTAAATTTTCTGATACCCTATACTTCCACTCCATTACATTTTGGAAGGAAATATTGTACTTTTTACTCCACTACATTTATTTGAAAACTTAAGTTTCCAGTTACTTTGGAGATTGAAAAATGTTAATTCAATATAACATTCACATAGTAGCCATTTTGACTTGGAAAAGCCCAGCTAATGACATTACTCTTAGAGACTTAGACTTTATTATCCCCAAGGGGGAATTCCTTTTCACAGCATCCTCAACTGCTACGTGACTAAAAACAACACACAAACATCAGTTAATCCATTTTAATAGATAGAATAGAATCAAAATTATACAATCAAAAATAAGGAAACAAGAGCTGAGTTGAAGGATAACTGTCCGTAACTCAAGATTCACTAATGCAGAATACTTTTCCAAATGCAATGGAACGCAGTGTCACAGTCATTTCCTTCCTTTTTTTTTTTTTTTGCACACCAATAGCATTTATTCATATAGTCCTCAGTCCAGAGTCCACACGCCTGGGACCGAGTCCATTGTTGTAGTGTGTTCACAGTTTATATCTCAGAATGACTCAGGTAACATTATGGATTTGGAATAATTCCTTTGGCATGCACAATTTAAATTCCCCTGAAATTAACACTGTGGCAAGTTTTAACATATAATACTACATTGCCTTTTATTGTCACTCAATTGCTTAGTTGTTCCTTCCCCCGGTCTCTTTGCAGCACCATGGCTGTTGCATAGGATGTTAAGAGACACAAGCCATTCTCCATAAAAAATGTGGATACTGTGAGTTGCACGTAAATCTATAAAATTACCTGGACACGTGGCTTATTAATATTATTTTTTTGGTCACTGTCCATGGAGTGACTGTAGTGATATTTTAATGCATGGATTTATAAACCCAAGTAGAACCCAAGTTGTACAGAATACAAAAACAGAAATTTGAACATAAGCTTTTTTTTCTCAATAAAAATAATTTCAACATTAGTAATCACTTTCTTAAAAAAATTACAATAAATTTGCACTGACATAAAAAATAAAAATATCAAGTAAAATATGTAACACCCCACTGCAAAAAGTGTCAGGGGAAAAAAAACTGCTGTTGGCCAACAGATCACACCTGGGTTGTAGAAAGGCTGTTGTTGCTGAGGCACCTTCATATATCAGCCGTACACAGTCTAACAACTACAATTCTGCATATTTTCGCATTATGTTACATGAGTTAAATAGCTGCATAAAAAAAATCTGAATCTAAGCAATAGAAAACAAAAGGTTTGGTACCAATATAAACCAACATTTCATTTTTGCAGACCTTCACACAATTTCAATTTTAGCCTACATGCCTCTCAGGGTCCATGGAAATACACACTTAACATCTTTCCCTGATGTTCATGTAGACTTTCATGTTAGAGAATATTCTCAAGTCAAGTGTCTGACTACATGAAAATATTAAGTCATAATGAAATATTACATATTTTAAGGACTCTGGGTTAAGGCGCAGAAAAGCTATCTTTTACTTGTTTCTTGCATTAGAGGAAACTTACAACACACAAAATTAACAAAGGAGAAGTACCATTTTTAGTTTAGAAAAAGCATGTAGTGCATTCACTCTCTACATAGACAATCTTCTTTTATAGGTTAATATTTAATGACCTTAACTGCAGTTAATAAGGCTGAAATCTACCAAAGTGCATGATGCATAATTTGTATTTTATGTAGAACGTCATGGTCCATTATCTCTGTCAGATATTTCCACATTATTAGAGTAAGGACATAATTTTTTTTAGGCCTCTGTCAGTCTTTTTCAGTTATATATATACATATATATATATATATGTTTTTTTTAGCAGAGATGTTTTAGGTTAAAGTAAGTAGTAATATAGTTGAATTCAACTCTAGATTAAAAAAGCATCAAATAGAAATAAAACCTTGCATAAAGAAGGTTGACAAATACAACACCTTGTTGCACACGAGCATGACAACACTCTATAATAACCATCATTAGTAAATGGTAAATTTATAGTTAAAGTTTAGTTAATAGTTACTGTTCTAATAATATTTATAGATAAGCTACAGAGTATTTATTAACCATTTACAAATTATAATAAACATCAGTTGCACATTTTCAATAACAATTGCTGAATAAATGGTCTATAATGGTCATTGTTAACAGTGAACTGACTTTTAACTAAAGTTTAATTAGCTATAAATGTACCATTAATTCATTTTTGCTATTATAACGTGTTATCCATTTTATTTGGCTGACTCTTGCAAGCAAAGTTTGGTAAAGTAGAATATCACACCAAGAATGCAGATGGGATTTATGGTGGCGAACAAAGCCCAAATGCAAAACTTCATCTTCTAAAACTAGACAGTAAACCAACACTCTTACCTGATATCAGATTGATGTACAGACAGCTACGTCAAAATTCACATTAAAAGTTATAGATTTTGGCTTTGTCCAACAAGCCAGTCTTTTAAAAAATTCAAGATATTTATTATTTTTAGAGAGCTGTAAAATCAAATCTTTTCAGTAATGGCACAACTCCCCATTCATTTTTACAATTAATTTTTTAACTGTACATCAACATGATACCACAGGGCTAAAGATAAGGATTACATACATTATTGTTTTTTGTCAATTGGAAAAGGAAAGGAGTTTATCAGAGTCCACTTCTTTTCCAATTGACAAAGGCTTGTAGCTTAGGAAGAGCTCAAAGGGGCAGATTTTTAAAAGAACACAAGTACACCCTAATACCCGTTAGTAGTGAGCAGGACTGAGGATTGACCGATCCAGGGCATATATCGATTATTAATAATCAAGGAGACCAATAACCCATCTTTGGAACTCATAAACTTGCAGTAAAAATGAAAATCTTGTGAGTCAAAATGTAGAACAACCAATGATGGAATGTAACGAGTACAATTTACTCAAGTGCTGTACTTAACCTAAGTATTTCCATTTTCTGCTACTTGATACTTTCATAAAAGTAAAAATTAAAGGACTAGTTTGTTTGTATTTTTTTGCATGTTTTCTACATTCTTTTTCATACATTAAATAGGCAACGTATACTACAGTCCATCCTCTGGTTCTTGTGCTCTTTTAAAAATACTGGAAATAGCAGCATGTTGTGATATTCCCCTTTAAGAACAGAATCATACAATGTCCTCATCAAGCAGATTAATGTTTTCTTGTCCTTGTCAAATCAGTAATTTCTCTTAAATGTGTTGGCGACAGTTAGGATTTGTGTGACACTAGTAAGCTTTGGGTCAAATACGTAGCGGACATGAAAATGTCTTCATGAAAAGTGCCAAATGATTCCATTTACAAATGGTTCGTAAATAGCTGTCAAAGACTTAAAGTTGGCTGGGAAATATTACCCGACTATCTTGCCCACAATATAGTAACAAGGAAATCCTTTCATATTATACAAAAGAAACTCTTTGTGGCTTGGTGTGCATAGCATATACGGTACTGTAGGCATGACTTTCTCTGCTTTACAGGATTCGGTGTCATATACTGTTAGTTATATCTTGGGTCTCCACCCATTTATGAACTGCATGAGTTTCTTCACCTGCAGTTTGCTTAGCTTGAAGTCCTCAGACAAAATCTCCTCGGTGAGCTGCAGGAGTAAATTCCCATCAATCTTTTCCGACACAAAAAGAGAAACAATGTCATCTGGCAGGCCAATGAACCTTAGAGATTTGGACACCTCTTCAATAGAAAGACCAGCCAGACTGGACGGGGGCTGCCACTGTGCAGCGGGAGAAAAGGCTGGACAGTTTTGGGTTAATGAGTTAGAGATGGAATATATCTCTTTTGTGCCCTGCTCAAGTGGAGCAGATGAGCAGTTGGAAGTTTCCTGCTCACTGTCACAGATCGATCCAGACAGTAAATCTTTGCACATCTTTATGGCATTTGATTTTGGTGTTCTCGGTGGTAAGATGGGGCAAGAGAGGCTCTGCTTAGTGTTAGATTCTTCTATTGGCTTGTCTCTGTACATTTCTGAATTGTAACTTGATGATTTGGTGCAAAACGGATTCAGAGAAGCTTTCTCCAGTCGAAAGTCCTCTCGTGCATACTCTCGGCCATCAAAGTCAACGAGGCTGGACGTGCACATTTTGGGGGTGCTTGGGGATCTCTTTCTGGGGTAACTGTAGTAGCTTCGACAGCTGGCAGGAGAAAATTCATCCATGGCGTATGATTCTCCTCCGCTGAAGTTATTTGGCCAAGACAACCTGGCAGACATCCCATCCGATGGCAGGCTACCGCTGGGCAAAGTAGCAGCTGGCTCAGTGCTGTTGGATTTGCCCCAGTTACAGGGGTAGCACACACGTTCCTCTGGTTCGGCAGCCTCTTGCTCACATGCTCCAATACTGATAAAAAAAACAGATTCAAGATTAATTTGAGGTGTAGGAGAAAACCCTTATGAATACCTTATCATATGATCTAAATATTTAACATTTTAAAACTCAGGGACACAGATAGAAATATACAGGACAAAAATCCCAAAAGATCTAGGTGGACTTCAAGGGGCACAAATTAGTAAATCGTCTCCTGATTTTCCTTTATTTGAATGCAGTATATTATTTTAATAGTATATTCACTGGTACAAATGTATCTGATGTGACTCAGGCCGAAATGTTAACTCACAAGGTAATGTTTTTTAAATTTTACTTGTGTTTAAGTTCCTTTCTCACTTTCTAGCCCCATTCACACTGCCCTTTCAATGAGGGAATCATGCGCCAATACTCCGCCTTGCCGTCTGATCTGCCTCCGGAGGTAGTATCAGAGCCACAGCAGAGGCGAGACGCCATCTGTGTGAATGGAAAAGCCAGCAGCGCGGAACATCAAAGAGAAATGTCCCAAACCTCAACCCATAAAGCAACATTACAGGACCAAACAACAGTAATGTGGTAACTGGTAGAGTCTTTGGCAACTTATATGAGGAAAAAAAATACTGCATTCATACGTGGAAAAGTGTCTGTCATCATGTCTGTCCTACCGACTCTTCGTCACATTTCTGCCCGAAAAATAGCATCTGTCTCCGGCAGAGAGAGCCAGGTGGGTCCCGCAGTTGAATAATGGTGATTATGTGACGCGATTCAGAGCAAAAAACTCATGTCTTTGTCGCCTTCCACTATTGTGTTGTGGTTGTTACGGTCTCTGGCAGAAAAAAATCACTGCAACGGTCAGCACTCCTGACCGAGACTTCAGTGAACTTTCCCCTAGAAAACAGCATCCCTCCCCGAGAGTGAAAGCAAGACTGGGTATGCCGTTTACTGATAGCAATTATGTAATTTAGAGCAAAATAGTAATTTTGTCACTTTCCACATTGTATAGTGGGTCAGGATCTCAATCACAACACATAAATAACTGCATCCATATGATTATAAACAGCCGGCGGATATATGTTTAGATTAACAGGTGGAAATCGGAGGAAACACGTTGAAAAAAACCAAAAACACACGGATGTTAACGTCATGATGTGTACCATCACGCCTCTTTTGCTGGGTTTAGTGTGAACAAACAAAGGTGGCGTAAAGGAAAGCCTTCGTTGTGGCGATAAAGCGGAGTCTACTGTGTGAAAAGGGCTTCTGACTCTCTTCCAGAAGTTACAGCGAAAGGGGAACAAATGGGAAAGCACCGTGAACTTGAGTAAACTTGTGGATTTCTCTGGGTTTCAACATTGTTGGAAATATTTGGGATAATATAAGAACACAACTCAACAAAATACTGTGTGGAACAAAGGTCTGGTTGTTTTTAGATACTTCAATGCCAAAATGTTGCATATTATATCTTTACATGAAGTGTAATAGATGTCAGATTTGTGCTATGAAACTCTTACATGTTGTGGAGACCAGATGAATAATAGGAGAGGGTTGGACTTGGAGACCGAGTCTCTTGCTGCCGAGGCTTGGACAGGATGGGCACTGCTGGCATCTGTTTCAAACTTCTTGGAGGAATAGGTGGGGCATTCAAAAGACGGCATTCTTCTTTCACCTAGAGAAGAAAGTAACTGACATTGAAACTGACAGAAAGACCAACATATTCATTTTTCTCTGAAACTAAGCATGTCAGACGCTGCTTGAAGATATGATCCTTAAAACCCATTTTTTGATACCATTTATGGTCTGGATTTCATCATTCACTAAAGTGCTGTATCGTAGGCACCTGGGCTTGTTTCTTTCTTTTGAAGACATTTCACCTCTCATCCAAGAGGCTACTTCAGTTCTAACTAACTGGAGGGGAGTTGCAGGCTTTTAAACTCTGTGTGGGAGTGTCCTTACGGAGTTGTTAAGGACACGTGTGAGCTCTGCGTTTCAGAGTCGTTAGGGGCACTTGTGGGTCATTGACCCAACCGGCCTTCATGTGGGTTGCTAGGACTAGGTGAGCCCAGGTGTGAATGGTTGTTAAGCTGTCTGGGGACATTTTTCTCCTTCAGATGTAGGTGGACAGCAGAGTCTTGACCTGAGGAGTTGGCCCTCCTGTGAAGAGTTTGTTTTGTCTCCCCAATACACAACCTCTCTGGTTTTGGTTAGATTTAGGCACAAAACACTTTTTGAGGGTTAGGGAAAGATCATGGTTTAGGCAAAAAAAAAAAAAAAATTACTTCTTGTAAGATCTTTTGTGAGTCTTGCTAAAAATGCATCTAGAAAAAAATCTTTGGCACCGTTTTCATCAACAGATCATTTTGTAATTCTCGCAAAGAAGTAGTGGAATAAGATGGATCAGCCTCAGTGGACTGTTAACTAACTTTACTTTGCCCTGCTGTCATGTGGAAACTAAATCAGAATATAATTACTGAATCTGAAAAAACTGAATTTTTTTTAAAAAGTGAGTTTGTGTGGTTGCGCTGTAAACTGATACACCAGATGTGCCTGCTGTATTTCTGAAGAAGCAGCTGCTCAAGGTGTGTTTGCTGTAGCACTTAACTGTACTTTCTGTTACCACAGTAACCATGAGTGTTGCCAAATCAACCAAGACCGCAATATTAAGGATTACATTTAACAGCTTATACTCACAGCTTCAGACTTGGGTGGGACCGGCGGTGGAATAGGAGACACATCTGAACTGGTTACGGCAGAAAGAGGACAGGTGATTGGGTATGACAGGGCTGCTGTTGTACTACAGCCGTTGTTAATGCCTCGAATTCCCTCACTTAAAGAAGGTTTTGGGATCTGCCCTCTCAAGTGGTCCAACCACAGCTCCTCATAAGGAACGTCCGACTTGTTGAGGGGTGGTTGTTGGTTTGTGCTATCCATGAGCTCAGGGAAAAAGTGTTCATTTTCCCCCGCGTCTGAAGGGATGCTGTCAGAGGGCAGAAGAGACCAATCTCCACATAGTGTCATACAGCCCTGCAAGTTGACCTCACTGTTACCATGCAGGTTGCTGCCATACACACACACAGATAGTCGGTGGAAAGACTGGGTGAGTTCATCCCGGGCGTAGGTTAAAGAGCTAGGTATCTGCATGTGGTTTTGACACCCGTTGGAGCTGCCTCCACTGCTTCCACTGCAACTACCGTTCCCACTGCTTTTCTTGGGACTCTTACCATCATCGTTCCAGTCTGTCCGCACATCGCGGACAGCACGAGAATAGTCGTCTATGTCAAACTGCTCCTGGCAGAAGGAGAACCAGCGATGTACCATAGTTTCCAGCCATAACTCTCCTTGCAGCAGCTCCTCTGGAATAATAAATCTAGGCATGGCCATGTGAAAGGGAAAATGAATGGGGATAATTTTGTTGCTTCGCAGAACGCAGCACACAACCACTGTTTTCGTCTGAATGTTGACCAATTTGTAGCGATGACCTTCGCGGATGAGGTGGAGATCGTGCTGGTTGCGGGGTGGACTGCTGGGTACTGTGACATTGACAGGGAGACGGGTTTTCTCCACAATGTTCCTGATGGTGTGCTCGCCGTCCTGCATCTGAAGTTCCAGTGGACTACAGGTGCTGAACCTGCCTTTACACTGGAAAGGCAGGCTGATGCTCTCATTGGTGCGATGGTTCATGCAGATCAAGCAGGGCATTTTGCCTCGGCCGATCTTACTGATGGAGTTCAGCTTTCCAATCTTCTTGAAAATGGTGTTGAATCTTGATTTTTCTTTGGAGGTCTTGGCATACAGGATCTCCGCCTGGCCCATTAATGTCAGTTCATCACCAGTGCTGAGTGTAATGTTGTAAACTTCGGTGTCTTCATTGCATTCCCCCGATGCCATCTGTGAAAAATATGACATATGACCTAAGTACAGCGGAAATTGAGGACAGCATTGACACTTTTTAGTAAAAACCCTGTCAATACACATTAGGTCAGTGCATTAACAGTTGCTTTCTGTAGAGATTTGTTGGGGAACTGAATTTTATAGAAATACAATTGTTATTAATGCTATAAAATTATTTAAATATGCTGTATTATTAGTTTAGACAGGAGGATGTCTGCTCTTTACTGGAGATGTTAATTTATCAAATCCACCTCATGCCACAGTTGGAGATGAGACTTCTAAATAACACGGCATAGCATAGTTTAAAAAAAGATATTAATTCTAATTAACACTATAGAATCCACAACCAATCACAATAATCCTTTCAGGAGATTAGATCTACCTTAACATTGAATGTGATTTCTTCCATGACGTATACCCTCTCAGGGAATGCTTTGGCAACCTCCTCCACGCTGTTAAAGTACTGCACAGGCTCTTTGACATCTCTGTCCTGCTCCAGTAGCTTAAACTGACCTAAAATAGGAAAAGACAAATTAGTGCAACAGAAAGGGTCAAGCACTGGTAGTACTGTTCGGTGCAAGTATTAAAAACTATGTTTGGGATAAGGCACACTGTTCCAACGATCTTTCGACACTGACTTTATTGGTTTTGCAACATACAAAGACATGTTATCATAACACAATGTAAAGCAAGCATCAAGTATCCATGCAGATGCAGCTCACCTTCATAGTGCACTGGGATCTCTATTTTAGGCCCAATGACATAGTGTCCCTCTTCCAGACTGTGAGCAGTAATAGTTGTCCATTGACGGCAGGAATGAAGCAAGAGGTAGTCATTGTCTCTGAGCCCTTCAACTAACTGACCTGCAGAAATCAAAACATGCAGGTTACGGATTATACCTTATAATCCAGGAAATATTGTGAAACTGCAAGGTGCAATAGAAAAAAAACAGCAGATTAAGTACTTTTGATGTATTTCCTGCCACTTTTGGACAATCAACATCCTAACTGTAATATAACAACAATTGTGTCTGCTGCATCATGTCTCTTGCAAATTATAAAATGATTAGTTTAAGTTTTGATTCATCTCGTCACTGTGACTTAGCATTTATTGTATTAATTAGAACAGTCATGGCAGCATTGACATTAATTTGTTATGTCCATGATTGAGAAATATTACATAAATAAGGTAATAATAAGGTGAGTATCTTGAGGCATCCCATGATTACTGTTTCCTTGTGAGCTTCACAGGGTGCTCCACTCAAGCCAATTGGATTACTCGGCACATTCAAGTCACTATCCTCCAGACTAGAGTGACTAATGCCCTAATCCATACCTCTCTAAATAGCAAGCACTGCCACTTAAAAATACAATACACCACCACAATTCTGCAGGAGAGGCTGGCCAGAGTGTGACAAAAAATGGAAAGTTGCAGAAAAAAACTAAAAGTCATACATATCTGATTTGGATAGCTTCATCAAAATCATATTCATACCATAATAAACATGCTTGTTATAATTACACAACTGTCAGGTAAAACAGCTGTGAAGAAAAATTCCCCAGCCCCATAATGCAAGCAGGTTATGTTCTAGCTTCATCTTGAAGGAACGGTTTTGCTTAAATGCATCGTTCATTGCACCCCGAATGAGGCCAAAATTGATTTTTCAGCCTTGAATCCACAATCAACTTGATCCATCCTGCTACATTTGTCAATTGAAACTTTGCCCTTCAATTCTGCACTTCACATGTGTCATTTATAATGACATTAACACATTTTCAAGTGCTCACTGTGTCCCCAACATGAAATACTATTACTTTTAAAACAATCATTTATACTTTAACGTACTGCCCTCACCTACTGGCTGAGTGACAGCAGTGAGTTTACATAACCTTTATAAAATAACACAGACTTGACGTTGTCTGGTGATATTTGCACGACAGACGCAAGGTCCTAACGATAGAGTCGCAACTTTCAACTTTGATCATTAGAAAATGCCAACTTTTTGTCATGTTATCTACACAACTTTGCTGAGAATTAATAACATACGCTGATAACATCAACCACAATAAAGTCGTACACACGGCTTAGTTTTTACCTCAGCTGCTAATTAGCGAATTAGCAGCTAGCGACAGAAAACTTTGTAGTGACAGAAAGTTACTAACCGTTATCCAGCTTGACAATTTGAGGCAACCTGTAAGCACTGACCAGTTGATCTAGTGGCAGGGACGTCGTGCTCCATGTAACATCTTTTAAATTGTTGTACAACATTGTTCCAAGGTCCATTTTGCTAGCTTGCATTAGCCAACTGGAGAGCTAGCTATGTGTAAACACGGTCACAAAAGGCTACACTAAGCTAACTAACGTAATAATGTATCAGCTCTCCATCTACAGCTTTACAATTGGCACGATTGTAAATAATTGTCGCATGTGCCTACGTATCATTAAAGTCCGTTGTCTGATAATGTGGCAGAGCCATGTTTGTTTAGCTAGCGACGGCTGCATCAAGACAACTAGTCTGGAGTTAACTAGATGAATAACGGAAATACGTATTTTAGCCTTTTAAAATAAGAGCATTATTTACTGTGCGCTACACAAGATAGGAACAACAACAAAGGTTAACAACGCAAAAACACTTTCTTCCTAAAATAGTTAAGTTCCTTAACATTATGCGGTGGAAAAATGTAGACTGCATGGTATTCGCTCAGGGTTCATCGGCTATTCAGAAACAATGTATTTTTAGTATTTAGCGGAAGTCGTAGTTTTGTACTGAAGTCTGGCACTGATGCTGATTAAAAAAAAGGCCCATTCCCAATAAAACTCCTCTTTGTGCTCCAGGTATAATCATAATGATTAAATACACAGCAGAGACTGATCATGGATCATTTCCCCCTGAGGAAATAATTAATGTAGCCTACCCCATTTATGATATATAAACTGTTATATGCATGGGGAAAAGTGATATGGGAAAGTATATGAAAACACACACACACACACACACACAGAATTACTACAGAGAAGCCTGTGAATCACATGGGGGTAAAAATCATCAACCATTGGGCCTTAAAACCTAGTGGTGGCAAGATGTAAATGTCCCAACACTGACACTTGCATCACACTTCCTGATCTCCCTGATACAAATCAGAAGAGCTTCCTGAATTTGGTCTGTAACTCAGTGTACACCTAACCTGCCACCATGTCTTTCCTGGACACTCTGCGACAGTGGGACAAGGCTGTAACTTGTGTTGACAGACAGGATATGCCAGAAGCACTCAGGATTTTCCTGTCTATCGAAGAGCCAAACTCCAAAATTTGTTTTGACATTGGCTGTCTCCATCTTCTTAACCAAGATCTGGATGCTGCTGAAAAGGTATGACCCTTGTTGGTGAAAGGCAAACTAAAATATTGCATATAAACATCTTTGTGTAATAGTACTCATCGAAAAGTAAAATCTTGTTTAGATGTAGCTGATAAATCTCAGGCAAAATGCTGTGATATTTTACAGCCCCAAAGTGCAAGTCACGCAGAAAGAAGAAGTTGAGTTTACTGTTTCTCCTTTCCTCTAGAGGAAGTTACTCTATGCTCTTGTGTTTCTCAGGCGTTTGATTACAGCATACGCAAGGATGAGCATTTGGCTGTTGCCTTCTTTCAAAGAGGAATCACATTTTACAGAAAGCAGAGGTAAGACACAACATCTTAATAAAATGACCACATTTACTTTTCACATTCACATCACATTGTGATTTTAAAACAACTGTGTACTAGATACACTGTGTGTTTATTATTATAAAATTGCAATCTTAATCACTATTTTCTTATTTTTTACCATTTGTGTGGTGTATTACATGCAAAAATGACTAACTGGATTATTTATATTCAAAGGTATGAGGAGAGTTTAGCGGATTTCCAGCATGCCTTCAAAGCACTAAGAGGCAACCAGCTGATAGATTACAAAGCACTTGGTCTCAGATACAAATTATACGCATGTGAGGTAAGTATTTCAAAGCCTCCAATAGGTTTTTATAAATTCTTGTTAAGCCTCCTTATTTTGTGATTTACAATCATCAGACTACTTATGACTGCTCTACATCCTGCAGTTCAGAGGTGCAGAGTACATTAATTCTGAAATTACAATGTTGATGTAAGTCATTCCTCCCAGGTACGCTTTGAGTTAAGTCAGAAAGTAATTGTAGATCCAGTGTTTAGGCATTCGGTGAGGAGGGTTAATTTTATTTAATTTTGTACCTTTTGTGCAAATTCTTGGGAAACTGTTGATGCTGAGTGGTTATTAGCCAGTTTCGGCCAACTCAGCTGTGGTATAGGCTTGATTGCAGGGCGGAGCTAACCCTACATGAAAGGAGCAACCAGTAATCTGCTGTTCAAAACAAGACAAGGTATCCTTGATAAATAGCAGCTACTATGCTCAGACGAGGGCTTGAAAGTTGTTTCTATTTTTTCTTTTCATTCTTACTTTATCCACGGTGATATGTTGTGGTTTCTTTCTTGTGACAAATGTACTTATTGTAAGTCCCTTCGGACAAAATCGTCTGTTAAATGTAAATATTGTCACTCCTTCTTCTTATGGAGACTCAGCCATTGTTTTCAGTTCTGTGGTCTGCATGAGTGATTAAGTGACAAGTTTCTAATCAATATTTTCCTGCCACAGGTTCTCCACAATATGGCCCTGGCTCAGGCTCAGTTGGGTAACTGGGAAAAGGCCCAGGAAAACCTTGTGAAGGCACTTGACTACAAGACAGAGGCCAAGCTCAATAGCCTCGACAGAGCCCTGCAATCCACCCTGGTCAGTTAAAATGTCATCACCATTATCTAAGTCCTGAAGCACGTAACAAAAACTTGATATTTAAGCTACCAAAAATGTATTCAGTTTATTATATCTCTCTATCTCATCTAAGTGTTTAGCCTTTCTTCTAACAAAATCTTTGTCAGAGTGGATCAGACTAAATCTTATCAACTTGGGTGGGATGGCAGCTATTTCGAGCAAGGTGTTGCACCAATGCAAAACTCTGTTGTATAAGGCTTCATAATGAAGCATTGCCTCACATTGACTAGCAAGTAGGCGATTATTAATTACAGCTCAATAAAAAACAGTCTATAGTCAAATAACAATACAAAAATATCAGTGAGAATCAAGGATTGGGCATGGAAAGTGCTATTTGTTTGCAGTTCTATAGCTCAAAATGATACTGTGTTTGTAAGCAAAGGTGTTCACAATTAAATTACAATTTACTCTCATGTTAGAAATGCTTGACAAACACTAATATCCCTTGTGATGCAATTTCAGAAACAGAAACCTTTCAAACCAGTCGAGTACCCCTCAAAAGTGCTATTTAAACCAAATAAGCACTATGTTGCTGAGCTGGAGAAGAAGGACTACCTGGGTAAAGCGAAGGTAAGACTATCTGATGACACACCTTTTGTTGGTACTGAATTTTTCATATGCACCCCATTCTGAGTATAGCTCAGTAAAATGTAAATGTTTTGTCTTTAGGCTGTTCTTGTTTTTTCAACAGCCAATTAATTTAATTATTTGACATACATAACCATTATATTTTCTGTTATCTTCAGGTTGTTGCCTCAGTCATTCCTCAGGATGCATTCTCTGGATTTGCCCCATTACAGCCACAGGTGACATATGGGCTCTTATTCAGGAATAAAAAAATCAATACAATCAGATGTATATAAAAAATTATCATTACATCAAGAATATATTATATGGAAGATTTTAAAAACTTAAGAGGCACTAAATTATTCACAATCCTTCCGCAATATTGACCGTGATGCCAGGAAACATTGATGTATCACAAGCTGCATTGTATGTTGGCATATTTTCTGCCTTATAACTTACATAGTAACTGTTTACTAAAAGACCATTGGTTCTTTTTCTTTCAGCCATTTTCAAACTGTTTACAGCACTACTGATTAATTGCTTTGTGTTTTCTATCTAACAGGTCAAAGATGGCCCGACTTGTCCAAAAGAACCTGAGGTCCTAAGGTAGAACACTAACTTTGAAGCAGTGAAACTCGGTTCTCTCTAAAAAACACAATGTATTAAGTTATTATTATTATCCATAAATGTATTTATTTGTAAATTGCCATGATACTTGGTAAGATTTTGTGATAATGATGGATTTCCACCTACACATGGACATGTAAAATGAAAAAAAATCAGCTCCTAGCATAGAAAGGCAACTGAAAACAGGGGGGGGCATCAAGCAAATCTATTAAATGTTCAGCTTTTTGTAAGAGGGAAATGTTAAATCACTGTGCAATATGAGAGCAGGATAGGAATGCATGATTACACAGCAATAACCAGCATGTGTCGTGATGCCATGTGGATGTTTCCCATCTTCACAGGGCTCTAGAAGGAGAACCACACACTGTCCTGTTTGAGTTTGTTCCTGAGACCAGTGATGAGTTGGCTGTAGTGCCGGGCAACATTGTGTTTGTGCTGCAGAAGGGAGCTGACAACTGGGCATCTGTGATCTTCAATGAAAGAGTAAGAGCACAATGTGCAGAACCTGTACATCTGCAACCTGCATACTAATGGCATATAAAACTATTATTTATGTCATGTTAAGAGAATTCATATAATGTCACTGAGTGTTCATCATTGTGTCAATTATAGAGAGGACTTGTACCTTACAATTACCTGGAACGATTGGAGATCTCCTTGGCCTCTAAACAGAATGAGGTTAGTTGACTTTATTACATTTTCCAGGTATACTCTCCAGGTTTCTAAAATAACCCTCGATAAAATGAAGTGTTTGCTCAAGGTTTGTAGTATGTTGCTATTATATCTTTGTTTTCCTGTATTCTAAATTACATTATTTGGATTCACCATGTACAGGGAATATCTAGGCCTCCAAATCGAGCACCACCGACCAGACCTGAAAGGAAACAAGGTAGACTTAACTGACGGTTTAAGCAAACTATGACTAAAATAACTACAGGCATCTTTCTCTGATTGGTGTTAAATACCAGGACATTTGACCAGCTCTACCCAAGAGCAAGTATTTGCAAATAATATATGACCCATTTTAACAAAACTTTTATGTAATAAAGGTCTCCGTCGTGATGACAGCAGTGGAAACACACAAGTAATGGTATGCTCGTTCCTGCCCATGAATACACACTCTCTAAATGAACCGTCATGTGAAGTGTTTTAAGGTGGATTTTATTTGATTTCTGTAATGACGTTATTCCACTATGTCCTTTCATTAATGCCAGGATGCAGAGTCTACTGACAATTCTCTTATTGTCAAAGTCCGATTCACATTCACCTTTGCTGTCTCAGTACCATCTGGATCTCCCTATGAGGTACTGATTGAAAAAATCAGTAATAAACTGAATCTCCCTTCTACAGCAATCATCTTGAGGTACAGTACACATTTAAACATTTCCACTTTAATCGGTATATTGTGTTACTGGCAGAGTTTCAACTCAGTCCTTTTGTTTTTAGTTTGACCTCTGAGGTAACAGGACAAACTGTAATCAATGCCAACACAGACATGGAAAGTGTGTGGACTTGTGCCAGTGGCAGGCACATTACCTTGTGGTGTGACACAAAAGAGGTAAGTGGCGTTTTATGTTGCTGTGCATGCGGACCTTACAAAATACTTTATACTTCAAAATAATTCTATCTTCTATTCATATATTTTGGTTGATATCGCAGTTTCGTAATATGGGTATTGGGATGATAGCAATATTTATGAATAAAACCTACTACTTTTAAAATCTTCATGATCCAGAGTATCAAGTATTCCCTGAGAATTAAATTTCTGTCAGGGTTGGAAAGCAATATCGACATGATTGAAACTCTGACCAAACTTCCAGGGGAAAAAAGGGACTGGAACACAGATTGATTTTCAGCCTTTAATTGTGGAAACATGTTGTGACACTACTAATGTCTTCTTTAGAGTCAAACAGAATAATACAGATGTGTTTCTTCCTCAATCACGGTGGTGCTGCAGTCCAGTCAAACTGTAGTACACCACTACGCAATAGACAGACATGATTTCAAGGTAATTGAGCAGAAAATTATTAATTTGTGTTTTTAGGAAACTGATGGAAAGCCACAGAGCAAGATTCACTTTGTGGCTCTTCATTCCTACGAGTCATCAAATCCAGAGGATCTCAATTTTCATCAAGGCGATACGATCACATTGCTCTCTAGAGGTGAGACTCCATTCATTTGGCCAGACATATCCCAAATCTTTAGAAATACTGTTTTTTCCAAGATTGATGATTCTAATTCACATTTTCCCCTTTTCTTTAGTTAACCAGGATTGGTTGGAGGGGCAGTGTAACGGGAATACTGGTATATTCCCTGCATCCTTTGTGGAAGATGTTCCTGTCAATGACCAGTAATTTAAGTTAAGAAATGTAATGAGAAACAATATTAAAGCCAGTGATATAATGAAGTGGCCACAGCAGAAAAGTGGTCCGGTTCTCCCTACCAAAACCTTTTAATAAATGAATGAAATCTGATTCATCACAGCCTACAGATTCTTTATGAATATTATTGAAACATTTTTGTTTTTGACATTATCACAATACCTTTTTATAGTCAAGTGTATTAAGTTATAATAAGACAAAATCATAGGTGACATTCTGTGACACAGTGAGAAATGAAAAAAAATGATAACTATTACTACTTACAGTTTCCAGCAATTACAAATAGTATACAGAGATAATCAAATTCTCTGTTGGGAGTTCTGTAAATGTGTTTAATTATCATGAAGATCATCCTTCCTCTTCATAGGCAATAGCTATGCCTTTCCTGCCCTTTCCTGCCTTTACCACAGGTGTCTCTCCCAATTTCTGCTCTAAGCCACGCCAACTTCTTTCTGCCAGGAAAGATGCTGTAAAAAAAAAAGCAGAACTTTGTAGTGTGATACAAAACATTTATAGTGTTTATGCCAGACTATATTGACTGAAGTGTTTTTTGTTGTTTTTGCGAAATGCTCACATTGCACAAGGTGTAACAATTACTGTATGTGTGAGAAATTCTACAATAAACTTATGGCTGTATGAAAATTAGAGCAAACAGCATCTTATTCACTACATACCAGCTGAGTTAGTGGCTACAGTCATCGTCTGGTTCCTGAGGACCACGGAGGAGCCACACGAGGACTCTGCAGGCTCACTGATCAACAGATTTTTGCTCCGCAGAGCTCCTGTGATTAATGACATGTCAGTCTCGTCGCCATCCTCCTGCTGATCAGACAACGGCACATGACTCTGTCCACCTGGTGCAAATTTGAGACGGATAGAAAAAATTAGACATAGAAAGACTTTAATAGCCTTCATTAGGCTACTTGTGATAAAAAAAATAATAGGCTCAACATGTTTGAGTATGAGAGATATAGACCTGTATTCATATTAGGGACTGTATGAAATTAATCTTTATTTCACTTTGCAATATTTTTAGTCTTTTCTTCGGACCTTTCCCTTTACTTAGAAAAAAATGCAATACCCGCCCCTTAATATCGCAAACCATAGTACATAGTAGATTTGGTACAAATCTTTAACCATTAACTAAAAGAAGAGAAGTATAAAGATTTTTGTATGGTGCAATCAACTTTAATATATATTAATGGAGGAATAATATTCACTGTAGCCACCAATGCGCATGTTAGAAGCCAAATAAGATTTTTTAAATCTACTGCAAACCCAGCCATCTCTATTCTTGAATTCCACCAACATAATAGGCTGCATGAATGATAATATAAGCAAACTTTGCAGAACTGTTGGTTCTGGTAACACCTTTAAAATACTATGAAGAATCACATTTATTTGGTGTTTCTCAAAACTGATCAGTTGGTCCGATCAGCTAGTTAATTGTGATGGGAAGAAAAAAAGGCCAGCTACAGAGAGTGAATTGTCCTCCGCACATGGCTAAGTGCAACTTTATGACCCACTGCTCACACTAAAGCTATCATTTGCAACTATTTGATCCTTTTTTAAAATCAATCCTACAAGGAGAGTCTGAAATATACATTTTGGGTGAGATTAAATCAAAACAGTTCACCCCCACCCTGCACCACCACCCCCTTATATTTTTTAATTCAGTCCCTTAACATAAAAAAGTTGACAAGAGATTATTTAGGAATTTATGATGTGGGTAAGTCCCAATCTGACCTGGCAGGAGCTGTCGAAAGTCTGTGACATATTCCTCTGACCACTCCCTCTTCTTGTTGCAGGCCACCTCCATCTCAAACGGTGTTACTACAGGTTTGTAGAACTCACTTGAGTCCAGCAGTGAGTTCTCGGGACATGCAATCAACACAAAAATGTCAATTTCCAGAAAGTTTGCTAGTTTGGGCACGTTCAGTTTCCCCATGGCGAACATGTAGCTCTTCTTGCCAGCTCGGCTGATTGTCTCCTTCAACTGCTGGATGATGGTGAGGTAGTCGGCCATCATGAGTGTGCCGACCAGGATACCAACCACATTGGCATCTTTGGCCCTTTCTATTGCGTAATATCGCTTCATCAGTGTACGGTTGATACTTATCGACTCAGTCCTCCCGATCATGGTGATTGGGTCAAAAGAACAAAATGTGCAGCGATTCCAAGTCATCATGAAGTTTCTCAGGGTGGCTCCCTCTTGACCTACATAGAACATACTGTAATCCATGATGCTTAAACCGCTTTTCAAGGAGAACTGTCTTCCAAACTGACAGACAACCTGGTTGTCGTCCTGGTTTGAGGGACAGGTGTCATCATGTTTTCTTTTAATCCAGCCATGACTGTAACACTGCTCCCCTTCGACAACAAGTTCTGAGCAGACTAGGTTCGGATACTCTGGCGAAAGGAGGGTCTGAAGATCCTCTGAAAAAATAAAACAGAAAGACATGTTCAGTCAGTGACAGGAAATCATTAACAAGCCTTTGATAAAGAAAGATTTCAATAGGTAAGATTTCAATACTCTTAACTGAGGGTGTGGTTAATTTGACTGAGGATCCTGATAGTCAAATTAACTAGAACAGTAATATGTATCTTCATTCATAATTTTAATGAAGAATTACATCTTGTGATTTGAAAGATGACAGCTCAAATAAACATGAATATCTACCCAATACAATGGCGTACATATATAATGATCTAATCCTCTTTCATACTTAAAGATAGAAGAGCATGCAGTAGGGCTATGTAAAAGAACTTACCGATGGCATGAATATAGTTGACATCATAGAGGAGGATGATGTGACTCTGTGTGTCAGGGTAGAGTTCTCTGAAGGCAGACGTGCACTTTTCAAGATCCATCGGTCGCTTCTCAAAGACGTACATCAAGGGCAGCCTTTTAGACGGGCTGAGGCAGGCGCTGCCATAGTGCACAATGCAGTCGGCTCCGACGTGCTCTGCTGCGACTTCATCCACACAGCAACTGCTCGAGAGAATTTAACAAAAATTGTAAATGTCACTAATGGACAGCTTGGCTCAGGTCCTGTTTTGTTTTAGCCTTATATAAGCCTATAAGCCACTGAATTTCAGCATATTATCACACAAGACGATGATAAATAAGTCAACTAAGTAAATAACTTACCAAATCAGTGTCACAAAAGCTATTCTCAATTCAAGATATCACATTCTGGATCCAAATTTCGAAGTTAACACGTGAAGCATACAAATGGCTGTGGAATATGTCAGTAAAGGTACCACTGAGCACTGCTTTTACACATCACTTTGCATGAGAAACACAAGCACTAAAAATGGCATGGCATGCGTGTATCATTCCATGAAATCAGGCTTTTCTCTGTTGAATCTGGTGTTTTTTACCTGCCATAGGACGTATCTCCCAAAATGAACGGCTTGGCATTGCTGTTTCTCTCGATCTCCACTGCTACTGCAACTGAATCCACCAGCAGCTCATCAGGAAACTGGAGGGCAACCTGTGAACGTTCACCATTTTAGACACACTCTTCTTAAACGTGCGTCAGGCATTCCTGCACATGATTTAACCTCAATTGCTTAAATGAGCAGCTTTATTCAAAGAGTTGTTTTTAAACAAGCACGTTTTCCTTTCATGCTTTTGTATACCAATGGATGGACTGAATGTTTGTATGACTACAAGTAAAAAAAAAGCCCTCACCTTTTGAAATTGACGTTCAGAGATGAATTCACAAGTCTTCTTAATCTGATACAACTCTTCAAGTTTTTCCAGAGGGGTGTTTGTCTTCACTGTTACGTCCACCACACGCTGAATTACCGTTTCCGAGCTGCTGCTGAATGCATCAGCCATTATTGCGTAGAAAACACTCAACAGTGCCTACAAAATAAGATTAGCTATGGTTTAGCATATCACCCGGTGAGTAAACAATAAGCGAATAAAACAAATTAGTAACATATCCGACATCCTTAAATTAGCGTAGCCGCGCTACCATAACGTTGACGTTACCTTACCTAAGTTAGCTTAGCCGCTAGCTGATTGACTACAAGAAATCTTTGTTTAAAGCTTCGGTAGTTACAAATTATATTTTACAAGTTATTACGTTATATACTTGCATCACAACATATCTGTAGACTTACAATTCAATGTCATGCGAGTTCCTGTTAAGAGATAAACGCTTCTTTGACAGCTACACACGTGTGACAGCAGTACACTGTTCCCCACAACAGTCGCTAGGGCAAATACTTCCGGCTCAAAGGCTTTTCAAAATAAAAGCAAGGGTGACTCATGAATGTCTTATATTATTGCATTATTTACCTTAAGACAAATATTTCTCATCAACTCGCCGTGACATCATTAAAAACTATTGCTTTCACTACTAAAACTAACATTTCCAGATCACTGTTATGATGCACACGTTTTAATCATTCAAGCATTATCATTATATTTTGCAGCCCAGAGGAGATCCAGTAGTTAATCAATATGACTTGTTTGTAAGACTTTTGCATATTGATGTGAACATTTCCCAACAACAGTAACATCAAATATTTCCCAACACAATAAATAGAGAGAGACACTTTGTTTGTTGGCACAAAGTTTGCATTGGTTGGCAATTCAATTTATTTCAGTTAATCAATCATGTTACAACACAAAGCAGAAAGATAGATACAAGTTACTTCTGTGATAATATAGTGGAGTAGTCATGAGTCACACTGACCCATCCTTCTTTTAATCATCTCTTCAATATCAACACCTTGATATATACACAAATAAATACATTTAAAAACAAGTTTTACTTCAGTTTCAAATAGCATTATCTGAATTAGAGGTCAGTATTTAAATCGCCTGCACATTTCTTTATACAGAGTTTCTTTAGGGGAAGGTCAATTCCCATCTGTCCAAAACGCTTCTTCAGCTATGTTTCCGGCAGATACTCGATAACCATGGCAGCTAAAAAATAAAATGACTGGCCTCAGCCCTGAGCGTCAAAATTTCATTATTTCAAAAAACTTCTAGCAGTGATCAGTTAGCAGAGGCTTTCTTCTAAAAGTCATACTTCAGAACAAAAGATAACGATTGCACCAAAAAAATCCAAACTGTCGGACATGAAAGTGACTTGTCTTTGACTGTTGTTAGATTTAGAGGATTCATTGAAGGTTCAAGTGTTACCAGTGGTTATAAATATGAAATCATACTCATTGTCCTTCTTACATCCAAATACGATAGAAACCCAAGACCACAGTGAGACAGGTGAACACTGAACCTAAAAGAGAGAAAAACGTAGGTCAATCATTAATATACCGGACTTATTATTTCATTTATCATCAGCTAAGTGTTTGGCAACTACTTTTGAATAGTATAGTATAGTATATAGTATATTTGAAAATCCAGTTTCTTCTCCAGGCTATGAATGCTTATTCTACCCGTGCCATGTCCTACCTGCGAGGTATTTTATAGTATCCAGCTTATGGGACTCTAACATGGTTTTCAAACCGGCCACTTCAGTGTCTATCTTCATGTTGGTCTGAGTTAAATGACGCTCTTGCTCTGCAGTCTGTAAAAAAGGCAATTAGACACAGTCAGACATTAAAGATCTATAAGTCTCACCAAAGACCTACCAGATATTTGTAACACACAGTGTAATAGCTTCAAAGCAATCAGTTACAGCCATTATTAGAAGTTTATGACTGGTACTGTATTGCGCTTCTTGTTGTACTTTAATAAAGCATATTTAATGTAACGAGCAGTATAATGATACGACTATCATGTTCATCTAAAAGAACACTTGTTACACCTATACCTGACACTATCTACTGTTTCACAGTTTATTCTGTGATTGTACATTATGTAGACTATCATAGGTGTAGGTGTACTGCACAAATACAAACCATTTCCATAATATCAGTTCGTGTTTCTAGAAGCTTCTTCTCATGCTCTGCTTTCTGAAAATGACAAATTATGTTTTATTTAGAGAAAGCAACACAAGTCAAGACCTGTCAGGTTCACATTTCATGTAGTCTTCCTGTCCCACCGGTCTATAGAACAATACATTTCAAACATCACTGATCTGCTAGGATCAAGACTGCATTATTCTTGTCATTCAGCATGTTTACATACTGGCAGCTGCAATAATAGAGTGTTGCATTCAATGAGAAACAGGGTTGGTAAAAGATATAATTTCAAAACAATATGTTTCAACAATAAGTCATCAGTAATTTAAAGCAAATTTAAGTCAACATGAAAAAAGACCAAATTAAATCCATTTAATTTCCTCAAACACTTACCAATTCTTTTACACGGCTTTTCTCCAAATTCATGTCCAAAATAGTGTCTGAGCGCACTTTATTCATGATATCCTGCAACGGAGATACACAAATAAATCTATATCATTCAATCACAAATCTAAATAATTACTTATATCATGAAAACTTGGACGTTAACTGATTTGAGTAAATAGGAATAACTTACAGCCAGTTGGACCTTGAGCTGCAATAACTGGGTCTTGAGTTTCTGGGAGAAATATAAAAAATATTGAAACTCTTTAGTAATATGAATCAAAAACAGAACAACATGAATGTGAATTCAGGGACCATGGACACTTACCTCGCTCTCTGCCAGTAAAGCAGAGAACTCGCTCTTCTCAAGGATTATCATGTCTTTCTTTACAGCTGCTATTTGAGACATCACACGCTGCAGCATGATCTCCTGCCAGAATCAAATAAACATTACAAAAGTTAATAAGAAAAACTTTTTTTAACAATATAGCATAGAAGTTGTTGAACATCCTGTGGAGGAAAATTAAATAAAGTGATCCTTGATTGATCCTCTGCTCACATTGCAATATCAGTCTCAACACTGTATAAATCCTGAGCTTCACTCAGCACAATTAGTACAAGAATCCTCAAATCACACTACATCAAACTCAAACGTATGATCATATTATTGTTGATTAGTTCAACGCACTGCTATTGAAATGCTTTGACATGTTCAATGAATGTGCAGTGGAGGATAAACACAAAGTGACCTTTACGAGACTAGAGGCACAGCCTTCAGGTGATACACAGAGAAGAAACAAACAGGTGCTGACATAGTGCTTACAGTAAATGTATAAGATCCTCACCTGCTGCACTTTGGTTACCATTTCAGCATAGATGACATCCATGTTAGAGTTTGTCATCCTTACCAGTATTTTAACCAACACCTCAGCTTGCTGAGTAGTGAAGCCTGTTCATGGAAAATCATTATTTAATAGAAAACAACAGCGTCTTAACAAAGCAGAGTGATATTGTTTATTGGTACTTGTTGAAGTAACAAAAGAAGCCAAACCATTTTCCTCAAAGAGTCGTACCACCGCGTGTGTATCAAAAAAACGCTTCCCGCCTTCAGACTTTGGAATTGGGTCCAGATCATACTGGAGGGCTCTAATGGACGTACTCAGATCTGAAACCATTAAGGACAAGAGATTAAACATTACCTGGAAATGTACTTTTCCCTTCCTTTCTTATTTTGAAATATACACTGTAATTCATTGCATATTTTAACACAATTTTCCATATTTATGTAGCTTTTGTCTTCAAACTTGTGTGAAGACACAGCATTTAATATAAATGGCACATTCTCTACATATGCTGTCAGCAATTGCTTAAATATTATATATTTGTAAACATAAATCTTTATGCCACAACATATATGCACATATTAAATAATCAAAGTAAAAATGTTCATATAATGTATATTTGTGAATAATGTTTCTAACTGTAAACATTTCTGCTTTACATGTAGCTAATACTCTTTCAAACTGTACATATTGTATTCATGTATGGGTTATATGTTTACTTACAAATAGTAATTATCTTTCATATTATGGCGCTCATGTTTATAATAACTTATATATACTTGTATAGCCCTTACTTGATATTTAGCATTAATAAGAGCTGCAAAAGAAACTCCAGCAGTGTTCAATACAGATACAGTACAATGTTTCAGTCATGGACCTTTATTGGGCACATTACAGGATTTAAAACTCGTACAAATAGTTTAAAGGACAAAGTATTAGTTTACTCGTATATGAAGGAACTGATGGTTGTGCAAGTAAACAGCTGTTTTACGATGCATATTTCATGTAACTTTTAATGTTATTATTTTTCTATAATGCTATACTATGGTTTCCACCAGTCACTTCCTTTGCTGTTGAAACAAACTAAACAATGTTTTTTTCCCCCTGTCATAAAGGTGCACCATGTAAGAATTGATCATCTGTTGAATTCATACTGCAGCATATCACCTGAGTAACTTCTACCTGCTGCTAACTGAAGCTCTTCGCTCCGTTGTGTTCTGGACAATTCAAAGGTGGAAAACTAAAACTTCTGAAATAATGTCCATTACAACAACAATAATCAGGATAAGCGTGTGGGTAAAGAAAGGTTGAACCAAATTCAAAAAGGTCAACTATATAAACAACTTATAGATAGTTAACTACATAAAACATTGAAATTCAAAAAAACAACAATAACCCTATGGTGGCAACACACCTGGAAGAATGGGAGGCCATGTTTTGTGAATACAGTGTGAGATGTGGGCAAAGGTTTCTATTGAAAACATTTAGCATCAGGGTCTGGTTTCATTTAACACCAAGCGCAGAGGTACAAAGAACTGTATTAGTGAGCAGATGTTGGGATCAACAACCACTGAATTCAACAGCTGACGAATTAATTGATCAATGGCAGAGATATAAGAAAGCCCTAAATTAAGAGTTTCTGAAGAGGACTTTTATTTTGACATTCATAAAAGAGACACATCAAATGACCTCATGCAGACAGTTACTGTGTATGACAGCTCATTTCTGATGGATTAAGATTGTCACCAGACTCCAGAGAGCACACACCTGTTTTCACAAGAAATAATTACCTTTCACTTGTGACACAAAGGAGCTGCGTCACTGCATTCATGCACACACTGGGGCTAAAAGTGGTTATTTGACGTTTGTCATGAAACTAGATGCCATATTAGTTAGGAGACCATAAGACGTTACCTCTTGCGTACACCTGTGTCACTGCAGACAGATGCTTAGGCTTTAAGTTTAGTCCAGGAGCTTGTCTCCTTCTCCACTGCGGCTTAAAGTCGTTGAAGGGTGTAGTGAAGAAGATACACCGGACACACGCGTGATTAAAAGAGAGGTCATACCACCTTTCTCCATGGCTGACTCGAAAAACTTTCAATCGCGAATGACACTGTTTAGGCACCATTGTTACAGCAGCAGCTGTACTTCAGTCTGGTGAAATCCTGACAATGTTACCGCGGCGGCATAGCAACTTTTCACCCAGTCTCTGCCCCCGCCCGACCATCAAGTTTGACACAATGAACAAAGAGGCACGGACTGAAACGTGACACTCACAAACTTCCGGTTTTATATTTCAAAATAAAGCTTACCTGTGTCACAACTGCTCATGCAGTAGGCTACCTACTTCTCAGATTTTGTACTTAAGTAAAAGTAGTAATGCCACAGAGTGGAAATACTTTGTTACTAGTAAGAGCCTTGCATATAATTTGTTTACTTTTGTAAAAGTGTTAGCTTTAAATATTCTTAAAGTACCAAAAGTAAATATGCAGAATGGCATATTAAAAATCTGAATGACTTTTTAATACATGTATGACTTCTAAAGCAGGAATATTTTGGTGGAGTTCTTTGAAAATTACAGAAGTACAACATTTCAAATTCTAATGTGATCTGTTAAGCAATTTGTTATATTCTGCTGTGATGCAATATCTATTTGTATACCGTAGTAAGTTATTACTTGAGATGTTCGGTGACTAAACAAGCAGCTTATGTCAAGATCACAATACTGTATTTTTCTTGTGATCATCAGAAAATTAAATAAATTAAAGTCATCTATATAGAATATACAGTCGGCAGTCGCCCTGATTCAAGCCTTCTGCATTATTCATTTTAATGTTTTAAAAAAACAAAAGCATACTAATGAGCTGGCTCATAAGGGTTTGTTTTTACTTTAATGCTGCACAGTTTTGTCTGTTTTGGAAGCATACATAACCGTTGTGAGGTCATCAACATTAACTGGTCTTTATGTTAACGTTTTACAGTTTATATATTTAGAGTGTGTTGTCAGCCTTTCAATCGCGAATGACACATTTGATGTGTGGATCCTTTGCGGTACTTTACATGTTTTTTAGTTTGGGAGGAAGGGGACGACTTTGCAAATTGTATTTTCAAGCCAGATAGACCAGCTGCTCAGCATGCCTGTAACCCTCTTGGGCATGACCCACATTTATACAGTATTTGAAAAAGCCATAAAAGCCTTACAGATTTTCATAGACTCTAACCGTATTATCCTGTTTGAAAGTTAGATTCTGCACATTTTCCTGTTGCTTTGCATACAAAGATTTAGTGCTTTTACCAAGGTGCTAATAAATAAAAATGAATGGAGTACAACACAGTGTCATATCAAAGTTGATAACTTTTATAATGCATAACTATACATTGTCAGTTCTCTACAGCACAGATTATATACACAATAAGTAACAATGAAATGAATCAAAAAACGCTTCAGTCATTGGAGGTGAATGTTCTTATTACAGCATATCAACTACAAAGCATCAGCACCTATGTCTTCTCGATGGCAACAAGGAATAACGTGAGGAAATGTCTTTCTGACTAGTCAGGAGAACATACTGTACTGAACAAAGGGAAAATATAAGCTCTATCTTTTTACAGTAGAGTAAGTAAGAGTCAACCACCTGTCCTATATTAGCCCCCTTTCTACCAAATTAGCTCTGGTTCTTGAACCAGTTCCGTTCAAGATTCTTAGAACCATGGTGCTATCTACCTTCCACCAGTTCTGAGCAGAACCAGCTGGAAACAAACTTTTGGGGTTTCTAATCAATTTAAAGCAGGTCGAAATGCTCAGAGCAGTTTAAACTTCGGTGCACCAATCGGAACAGAACTGGTTCTCTGTTGATGGAAAGGGGGCTATTGTTATTTTTTTTTCTCAGTTGTAACTGGCAACCATGTGTTTTTATTGTCACTTTGTTCAACAAAGATAGGTCAAAGAATATGGCAGCTTTGGATTCACTGGTTTTCATCCAGATTTGTTATTAGACAAATTATCTTATGCACTAGTAGATATTTTAACTGCTATTACAAAATGTAACCATTTTTGGAAAGATAAAACTACTTGTTGTTTTTGTTTTTTTACAGTGTTATTGAGTATTGCTGAGGTTTTACAGAAAAAAAAAATATATTAAGGTTTCGCTCATGAGAAAATCACAACAGAAACAGATAAAGTGGCTGCCAGCAAAACAACACAAAACAGCAATAAGAGCACAAAGATTTGATTGCGCTGGCATAGAGACTGGTGTACGGGCTGCTCCTCATCCACAGAGAGCATAGCCAGGGAGGTGCTGTCGGTGCTGCTCAGAGGGTCTGCATACTGCGGCCCGTGGGGCTCCACCATCCAGCGCAACACGTTGACTTTCATCTCCATGTCGTCGATCATGTGGTCGATTTGGCTGATCTCCTGCTCCATGGTGCTGTGCTCCTGGCTCTCCAGGCTAGCAGGGAGGGTCTGGCTTGGAGTTTGGTTCAGGTCCGGCAGGCTGAGCGCCCGAGCTGCAACCTCACTGCCTCCTCCTGTGTTAACAAAATAAAAATTAGATTATTTTGAGAAAACTTCTTATACTGAGGCTTTTGCATTTGTAAACCGAAGAGACAAAGCTCTGAAAGCTGAAACATTATTCTAAGTTTTCATAAAGGACTCAGCTTGTTTAGGCTGCACCAGAGTACAGTATGTTTAAAGGGAATGAGTGGGCGATATTCATAATTTACTCACTGCTTTTATAACATATAATAGAGCTTATAGAGCTATTATATCATATAAATAGCAGTGAGTATTAAGAAGATCAAAGAAGTGAAGCTCTGTTCTACAGTTATCATAAACTTAAAACTAATGTTATAAAGGCCCATTTCAAGATAATTATTAGCCATATTTAAGACTAAGGACAAATTATCTTTTTCTTATTCAAGCATTGCAGGTAAGTACAGTCATGGTAAGTTTAAAGATTTGTATAATCAGAAATGTGGACTTTGACACTGAAGAGTTTGACTCATGTTGAAAAAAGAAATTAGGAGATGGACAAACGAAATTAAATAAAATTATATAAAATGTGACACTTAAAACCTTGAAAGATTATAGGCACAGAAATAACAGAAATGTAGTAAAGTCCCCGTCCACATACCAAGTCAACTATAACAGATGGTCACAGGAGCACCGATAAACATGAATACATTTTGTATACCTAATAAATTAAAGTCTGTTGCAGTGGTCACTCTTTGGGGAGGAATCATATGACTTGGAGCTGCAAGATCATCCGACTTTAACAGACTAATACTAGTTGTCACAGTAAATATTGTCCCTACAGACAACATAAAACTGGCTGTAACAGTCCTTTGATAAACCCATCGTGAAAGTTATCATGTTCATTTTTTGTTGTATTAGACTGCATTATTTCGCTAGGCATACCTAAAGAACTGGCAACTGAGTGTATATGTCAACTTTCCAGCAGTGAAAGACTTAATAATAGGTGGTGTTTTTATAGTAGTTTTTTAAAATAGGTTTCAAAACTGGCTGTATAGGTTACTGAATACTGCAATGAAAGCACGACAGCACTACTCAGATGACAAAGGTTCTACTGGAAATGCCACTTGAGATGTGCACGCACAAAGAAGTGATGTTGTGTTCCCCCTCAGGCTAATCAGAGTAACTCTTCAAATGCTAGAGAGCAGAGAAAGTGCACGAGAGGCAGCATCTCAACAATAGAGATCCTCACCAGTAGTGTCTGAGAAGCTCTAGCTCAACACAGCCACCGTTACTGGCCCTCACTTTAACTTCAAAAAATGTTTACTAAAGTGCTGATGTTTTGTAATCATTGAAAGTGAACTAATTGTCGAATTATTAAAGAGCAGCCTGTCTTTTTTGTCCTAACTTCAACTTATTTTAATCATCAGAAGAGCAACTGACTTACAATCAGTGCTCCTCCTGAAATTTTAGTTATTGTTTATGGTAATAAGGGAGGTTGCTATCGTATGTCATTTCAGTGCATCAAAGAAAGACATCACAGTCCTATTCACACTTAATCTCTGAAAAGACTATGGAGATGGAGTAGTGCAATTATATATGTTGTACCACCTTCAAAGCTTTTTCCTAGGCTAAACTAATAAGAGCTATGGGGCTGAAATGTACCTTGTAGGCCCGTTTGCATCAGGGTATGACTGTTGGCCAGAGAGAAGATGTCAGCCACATTGAAAACTTTGCGCATGTCAGCATGGAGGAGCTCCAGGCTGGAGGAGAAGGCCACCCATAGGAGCTCCATCTCCTTACGCTGCTCCTCAGGCAGGCTCTTGTCTCGGAGATGTGAGGTCAGATGATGACAGATGGCCACGACCAACTTTTGGGCCTTTTCTCTCGTTTGTCGCAGCTCATCCCGCAACTGCAAGCTGTCTGTGCACCCACCGACACATGAGGCCAAGTGCCGGTAACATGCCACCACCTGTACGAGGACGTAGAAATACAAGCGATGTAATTGTGCCAATTACAATATGAAGCTGTGTGCTGCTATCCAAGTCACCTTTAGAGTTGCTTAGAGTTAATATGCATTTTACACATCAGTGCTTCATTAAAGAAATTAATTGTTCATTTTCTGTCTTTTTTGTACCCAGCTACTTCAATTGTTTAGCAGAACGCTGCAATGCTGTTTTTTTTTTTTTTGCTGCAAAGCTCCAGAAATGTTTTGTGGATTACCAAACTTCACCCAACTTTCCATCGGCATGGGGGTGAGTAGATAATGACTAAATTTGTATTTTTGGGTGAACTTATCCTTTAAGATGGGTAAGACACAGTTTTGATAAATATCCATACTGTATGTAATCTAAAGCTGAAACAGTAACTGTGAAATGTGCAAAATGAGACACATCCAGTTTTGTGATCTACATCATCATACGGTAACATAATGGTTTATTAATAGGCATTAGCCTCGCGCTGGAGGATTAGCAGGAGTGGTTCCAATGAAAAATATTACTAATAATCTCATTATCATTGATCTATTTCTAGTTAAGCCAAAACAACCTTGTGCTCTCAGAGCGTGGACAGATGAAAGAAGGGAACACAATTATTACTGAGTATGCTATATAATTTGTTTTGCTTGTGTAATCAGAACCCTAGTATATTTCTTGCCACATTAACAAAGCATGCTTATCTCTATCATGTTGCACTGCAGTGGCATACTAAATAGAAACATTTGTACAGTAGTCTTTCATTTACTACGAAGGTGTCTCATGTGTTATCAATGTGTTAAACTGCTGCTATGATGCTCAAATTTCTCTGGGGAATTAATGAAATTAATTTCAATAATAATAATAATAATCCATCATATGGCAATATCTGGTCATTCTTAAAGTAAATTCGTAAGAAGTGCTAAAAAGGTCTGCATAACTGGAACTTGCATGCTGTTAGCACCAAGAATTGTATTGTCTGCATATTAAACAAATATTCAGCGACCAAACGTAGAGCAAAAATGTGCAAAAATGATATAGATTACCCACACGCTTTTTGCTGATAAAACACTGTAGTAAATACATGCCAATAACTGAGGGAAAAAAATGTTTGGTATTGCCTCTGCATTTTCCAACACATAATAGAAGGGTCACGAAGATGCAGTGGACCAAGAAATTCTTTTCAGTGAGAGTGCTTTTTTGGCCACGGGGGAAAAACAATGCTTAGAAGTCTCGCGTTTGTTTAGTCTGTAAAATACTGACATTAGAGTTTTAGAAAAGAATATAGTGAAGACGGTATAACTGCTGATGCAAAACATATCAAATAGTACATTTAAAATTAAAATAACAATTTTCCACTCTTATGCAGTAACATTGCATAATTGATTGAAAGGTGTTTACTGA
The DNA here is from genome assembly GCF_965226575.1 of Pagrus pagrus. NCBI lineage: Eukaryota > Metazoa > Chordata > Actinopteri > Spariformes > Sparidae > Pagrus > Pagrus pagrus. Next base: position 18,842,111 of record NC_140207.1, read on the forward strand.
CATTCAATTTATGTATTAGATGACAACCTGCACCTGCTTATCCAATTGTAAAGCAGCAAACTGAAACTACTGTTGTAAACATGCCAATACAGCAGTACACCACAGCATTGTGTGTGTCCTTAATAGACATTGAAGTAAAAACTGTAAAAACCAGGAGCATCTTACCTTCATCAACGAGTCCACCAGAGCCTTCCCATCAGCCAAAGCCTTGTCTGTGCCAACTGTGCCATCATCGCCCACTTTGTTATTTACAAGTGGCATGAGGATGACTTGTCCAGAGTCTCAGACTCTGCCACAGCAGGCAAGATTTTGGCCCAGCAGCCCTTCACTTCTCTGGCTGCGGCTGCTCCTCTTCTTCCCCTGTAGGATGCTTCATTCAATGGCTGATGGTTGAGACAGACTCATTCCCACAGCCGCACGATGCACCGCAATATTCCACTCCAATTACTAAATGACAGGTACCAAACATGCTTTGGATGCTAAAAAAAATGGGCCCGAAAAAGAGCCAGAGGTGGGCGAGTCAAAGGAAAGAAGAAAAAAAGTGTAATAAACTGATGTAACTCTTAAGCAAGGTGCTAATCCTGTGATTGACCCCTTTGGACTGACGCAGGCTAAGACGAACAGCTAATCTCATTAACCATCACTGAGAGCAGAGAGATAGAAGAGCAGCTGGCTGTCCCTGCCACAATGGTCCTTTCACTAACTGAGAGGAGGCTGCGCTCTGTCACCTCACGCACACCACACTGGATCATTCACTCTACTGTAAAAGACAATATGATACATAAGTATTTCATTGACAGTGGAAATATCAGGGTTTTTAATATTGCATTGATTTAGAATTAAGAATTTTACTTATTGATTGTCAGAATGGAATATTAAGCTTATTGAATAGTGATGCTTTTGAAGGAATTGAAAGTTATAGATGGTTTCTTTGTCCTATCAGGCTCTTTGGTGCTTTACTTCCCCTTAGGCCCTAGATAATGGATGGCCTCATTTGACCAGGTTGATTTAAGGGTCAGCGCGTTCTAAGCATGAATTCCCTGCCGTGACATGTCTATAGCAGTGTATGTATGCATGTATAACAAGGTTTCTATGTGGGGAAAACGGCACACTATAAGAAAAGAAACCATATGTGCATGTGCTGTGACCATGAAATGACATCATACTAGTGATGCTTAATATATAAAAACAGAGGAACTAATATTGTCAGTAAGAAAGATAAATTACTTCAGGCCTAGAAGTTTGAGTAATTACATTTTTATTAAAAACCAAAAACACAAACATAGCAAGACACACTGGATAAAATCAATAATTTATCACTTTTAACCCAAGTAAAACTATTCCAAGATAAGTTTTTAAAAACCAAAGCTCTCTCCCAAGTCTCTTTTTCAGCGTTTTGTAGCCTTCAGAGTTTTCCTGAGCGTTCGGCTAGTCGTACACTTCCGTGGAGAAGTTACTGCCTCCCTGATGTTGGCAAGCAGGCCTCGCTTGGTTTTTGGCTGCACAGGGGACTTCTGGGAGAGCATGGCAATGTCTGCCTTCAGTGAGGCAATCTCACTGTCCTTATCAATGTTCTGCAGAAGGATTTCCTCCATAGATTTCGTCTTGATGGAAAAAAAATATTAATTGATAAACATTAAATCTACATGCAACAATATTTCCATCCTGGTGAAGTCAGGTTTGTCCAACATGCCTGGATCCAGTCAATCTGCTCAAATTGTATTATTCTTAAAAGCCAGTATAAGTATGATTTTAAATTTGATTGATTTCTTGTGACATTTGAATTGCCTCACCTGATCATCAGCCTTCCTCTGCAGAGCCTCCAGATCAGCAGATTTCTCCAGGAAGCCATCTCTGACCTTCTCAAGTGTGTCACTAAGATCCATCAGCCTTTTCTCCAAGGACAAAATCAACTGGACAAAGCATTAAATGTGAAAACTGAGCAAGTGATTACATAACCAGACATTTGATTCAGATACATCATTTTAATTTTGTCCCTGTTACCTGTTGTTTGTCCTCACACATCCTCTCTATGGCACATTTTTCTTTGTAAATCCATTTGAATCGATCATCTGCTGTGGGGATAAAATGAGCTGAGTCAAGTTTACTGCCCTAACAACAGAAGTTTTTAAAACTTACAAATTGGCATTATTACAGATTTCAAACAAAGTTGTCTGTATCCATCCCAGAGGGCGTTTCCTAAAAGCGGAAGATGTTGAGCTATGTCTGTGAATATACAGTGTGCTGACCTGCTCTTTCTGTTTTACATGGTTGAGTCTGGCACGACTGGTTCACTGTTGGAGCTGCACACACTCCTCCTCTGGACGTTAAGGTCTCCAACTCTGACACTTTACGTTTGAGAGCCTACAGTCGTTAAGGTAAGAGATTAAGTTTTAATAACCCCAAAAATCTGAAGATTCCCACTGTTTTGCTTGGTGGCATAACATGAGACTATACCAGAATACTACAAAGCCAATTTGACTATTTGCAATATAAGAACTCAATGAAGTTTATCAGGTTTTAACAGTACATTATATACCTGCAAAGCATTTGTAATGAACCCAGTCCTGAGTCTGGCATGGGTAGAGATTAAAGCCTCAACTTTAAGAGCCACTAAAACAGCCGACTAAAAGACCTACCTCCACTTTCTCTTGTTCTGCAATGAACTCATCCAGAGGTACATAGTCATCTTCCAGATTGTTCATGGCACTCTGGTAGGCGTGCTCCTTGATAGCATCCTTGTACATCTCAAAGGTGTTCTCCAGCTTCTCTTGGTAGCCCTCCTTCAGCTCTTCTATCTGTCGACTAAACATAAAAAGCAAACCTCATTCATCCAGTTTGGTTTAATTTTGACTTCAATAAAGGTTTATTTCAGGAGATTATGCTGAAATGCCTTCTGACCATGACTGCATTTATGAAAGTTTTAAGCAGAGTCCTAATTTGACAAACAAATCGTAATAACAGAAATGAAAACTGTAGGCCTGAAGTACCAGAGGTATGCATCACTCGCCTTCTCGTTTGTGATGTTACATCTGTGAATGATATGATTCTTTTCAACAGCTCTTTGGTACGATCAAAGGGAATAGTCATACTTGATGAGAGCCATTCTTTTCCTTTCTTGTGCCCAAGCTTTATTCACTAGCCAGCCAGATACATAACCATCTAAAAAATAATCCTTGGAAACGGTTAAGAAAAGGGCAGGTACTTTAAAAAATGACTTTGTAGGTGATCATATCAACTGCCTTTCACAGGCTATCATGGGCTAACTTCAACCAATCAAATCAGTGAACCACATGTTACACCAGTCATAACCTCTCTTGCAAATAAAATTAAAAAAATAGCCTACCTGCGGAGCTCTTCACTCTCCATGATCTGTTGTAACATTGCATCTCCCATTTCCTTACGAATCTCCATTTCCTGAACCAGGTTTCTTCTTCGCTCAGCCAGGAGTTTTGTTCGCAGACTCTCAATCACATTCATAAGCTCCTAGAAGAGTTAAAGGATAATAGTGTGACTCTTGTAATGAGAAAAGGCTACTGTAAATATCCCCCAAATTATATATACACAAATAAAACTAAAACTATTTACTACACAAAGGTAGTAGGTTACAGCCATGCTTTTTGCTCTGAGGCAATATTCAAGCATTAGATGCTTTGAGCTGAATGCTAACTACAGCATGTTCACAATTGTATATCGCACAATGTTAAAGAAAGTGAGAAAGAAATTGCTGGATCCATTCCTTTATCCACACCAAAAGTTAACGAGGTCTATTCTGGTGCGAGTCTCATCCTTCATCCAAGTTCATCCATAAAATGCATGGTGCTGATTTTGATACAACAAATACAACTGGACGTCTGACGTACTGCCTCTCCAATACATTTGTGAAACAATGTTTGAATGGGATATTGAGCAGCAGTTGTACATTCTGGGGCAGCAAAGACATGTCAGCCTCTTCTTCCTCATCAAGCAGCTCCTCTTCAGACAGGTAGCTCTCCAGGGCCTGGCTGTCAATCATCCCATTCCTCACCAGAGGTTTGCCATCCCGGCCGACCAAACAGGGAGCCAGAGATTCCAGAGGCTTGTCTGGGATCACCTGCACCACCTACAGAAAACACAGGTAACATTAGTGGTGTTGGAGATGTCCCACAGCTAAATTCTGCAACCTCTCACATCATCAAGTACCTCAGACTAACCTGTTTGGCAACAGCAGAGAATTTCATAACATGGAGGGTTTCGTCATAGGTGGAGGCACACTGGTTAATGTTGACGATCATTGACGCTTTTCCTTTGCCGCAGAAAACCGCCTGGAAAAGCTTGGTGAGCTTACTCTCTCTGAAAGGGATGTAGCTGTTCTTCATTCTGATCAACAACAACAGAGGAAAAAAAGGAGTTTCAGAGTGCAGAAGCATATAAATCATTAAGGGACATGTCAAGCCATGTATTATAAGGTTCAAAGCATTGGCAACTTTTGTCAAAAATATACTTAATCTAACCAACTGTACCGGTCAGTCTGATTGTTGCGCAGGGCAGTGATGCACTTCCCCAAAATGAGCAGGGAGTTGTTTATGTTTCCTGCTTCCTTCAGCCTCTCTCCAAACGTCTTGGTTTTGTTGCATCTTTCCGAACCAGCCAGGTCACACAGAGAAAACCTGAGAAATGCAATTTAGTTGGTTAAGTTATTTTTGTATATTAGTGGTTGTTTCATGGTGCTGGAGCTACCGTAGGTCAGCAAGACTCAGTCAGTTCTTTATCACAATCATGTCTCATGTTAATCCTCTCCTCCTCCTCCTGTCACTTAACAACTACTTGCCAAATGTAGCCACACAGAAAAAATGATGAGTAGGCAGGAAAAAAAATGATGAGACACTTACTCAGAGACCCATTTAACTGCACTGCCATCGATCTTCAGTAGCTTCATTGTAAATATGCTGTGGCTGTAAGGAAAGCTGGCGTGAGTTTTGAAAACAGAAAATGACACCATGTTAAGAAGTGGGAAATTAGAGTTTGCCTCCTGCTTGACGACTGGTTCATCTTCGTGGCTGCGGCACTTCTGTTTTTGTTCCCAAACTGTAGGAGTTTGCAGGCTTCACCCAGGGTCTGGATGTTGATCCACCTGAGATCTGAAATAAAAAACACACATTGCAATTCAATTTTAAGCCTTAGGATAACGGTTTCTACCAACTTGACGCAATGAAGACACGCTGACACCTTTGACGTAAGCGTTGCCAGCACCGTCGTCACACACTCGCAGAGAAGCACGTTTCTTGGACTTCGTGCACAGGGAAGATTGAAGCAGATCGTACACACACTCATTGTAGATTTCAAAGAATGCCACCCATAGCGTGAACTGGCTGCTGTCTGCTTCTGTTGGGTTGCTTGCCAACACTAAATAGAAATACAGAGGACAACAAAGGCAGAGGAGTGAAATGGAAAGATCTGAAGAAGACTGAGTTGCCATTATTCTTCTTGCCTAAGATCCTGCAGTTTCAACATTCACTGGTTACCATTTAGACATTCAATATATATATTATATTTTCAGTGTGAGTGTACAATAAATTAGGGCTACCAGTTTGTTCGTGGGACAAAGAGGAGGATGAGAGGGCGGCGGTGGAAGAGGACAAGGACTCTAAACCACCACTGGCTCTGAGAGGATCACACTCCTAGATGGGAGAAAAGAAATATGCATCACCTGCAGACAGCATTGAGGTCAACAGTGTGTCATTCCAGCAATATTTTCTACGCTGCCTGACGAAACATCAAGTTTTTCCCTCACTTCTTTGACTGAAGCAAAAATAGCAGCTTTAGCACTTCTCTCCTGCTTGACTTGGTCAGGTTCCAGATATTGTGCATCATTCCTGAGGTATGGTTTCAGGTCCATCCCCTCATACTGACGGCCTGCGATGTACTGAAAGGTGGCGTCCAGCACTCGAGGGAGTATTCCCGGCTCTTTTGGAGATCCTAAAAACATTTCACAGCATAGTTAGACTGGCGGAGGAAGTCAATAGGACTGGCGCTCAATATTAAAATGCTGTTGTCTTTTCATGTTTACCTTGGATTGTGTAGGTTTTCCCAGCATTGGTTACACCATAGCTGAATATCAGTGCATTCTTCCCATCCAAGAAATCATACATTTGTCTTTTGACAGTATCCTCAAATAGTTCAGATTGTGTCTTCCCTGGTCCAAAAATCTAAAAGCCAACACAAAGTTGCTCGGTTGGTCTTCTAACATGTTCAGGCAGCTAGATAAACAGTGCTACAAATGTCAAATGTTGAAGACCTGTGAGAAGGAGAATTTGTGGAGTGACATGCCGATGCCTTTCTCACTGCTCTTCATGGTTGCAGAACCCTTTGGTGCATTCAGTGTCACTGCCTGGCCGTTTTCAATCACTACGCAACCCTGAGGGAATAAAAGAGGAATGAGCTGTCAAGCCGTAAGCAACAGTGGATGAAAAGTCTCAAAGTGGGATGTTGGAGCAAGTTGTGGTTTGTCGTCTACACCTAGGGACCGTTTGAAATTAATTTTAAAATGTATATTTTCAAAGACTGATGTCCCTCTTGGACTTAACTTTTAAGCGTTTCAGGGGCACATGGTAACTCTTGGGAGGGTCTTCTTTTTAATATGGCAAAATATAATATCAGCCCCCACACCCATCCAAGTATTTTTCATACAGTCCCTTACATTGGTGGAAATCAGATTCACAATGTAGATAAAATGCAACACTTATAGGAATATAGGAAATAGGAATATTCAGCTTCTTTACAAGTTGAAAACCCAGTTGTCACATTCACGATCATGACTTTGACCTTTCCTTATTATACTGTACCTGATCTTCATTGTCCGAGAGTTCCTCTCTTGAGAAGGGCCTGACTCGGAGGTAAACTCTCATGGTCTGCTGCTCAGCAACACCTGGCATTTCATTCTACAAACAAGGAAGACAGCCATCAGACTGCAAACTACACATCAGCACTGGGTTTAGGATTTATTGCAGTCCTTTTGAACAGCTAATGATAAAGCCAAGTGAACTCAATAGGCACAGGCATCCTTTCTAAGCAAAAAAGTCAGTATTCAATGAGTTTAGCTTGGGAGATCAAACTGGAATCTGTTTTATTGTTTGATGAAAACAAAATGAGGAGAAAACCTCACCTGCTGGGATGAAGCGCTGACAACAGGAACATCCCAAGTCAAGTCCATGTCAACAGGCTCCATATGGTCACTTCCTTCAGTGGTCAAATCAATAACTGTACTCATCTTGAGGCAAGGAATCTCCAAAATGTCTATTAATTCAAGTGCAATTTCTTTATCTGCCCCAAAGTTGTACTTGATTCTCTGCACAAATGCAGGTTAAACAGCCCAGACTGTTTGATAGATAATACACGTGAATTTCTGACCTTAAAACTGACTTATTTCACCTTGAGTCTGAGTCTGCTCATCTTCCACTGAATGTCAGGGGGAGCTTGTAATCAATTCTAATTGAAAGCAGGTGAAGTCAAGCAAATCACAGAGAATGACCAACCAGCTCAGAGAACTCTACTCCAGCTTTACCGAGTTTAACCCTGATATGTCAAATCATTCTCTGGGGATCAAACATGATTTATACGCAATAAAAGATTGTGCTGCAGGCAAAGGCAATAACCAGATTTCTTTGTTCTACTTAAAAAGGGAATTTCTAAGACAGGAGAGACGTTAATCTTTTAAAATGAATACCCAAATAGTACCAGGACTTGTTTTCCATCAGTCACTCAATGCTACTATAATATCCTAAAGCATATATTTGTGTTTCTGAGTAATTCTTTCATATCATTTTCAAATGAGAGTGGCAGCTAAAATAGCTCCACAACTTAGGCTGCCACGCAAGCCAAAACTGTCACTTTCTGGGTCAATAAAACATTAAAGACTGCTCAATGTCTTTGGTGTGAATCATTTTCAAGAGTAGCTTACACATTTAAAATCCAATAATGAAAGACCCTATAAAATTAGGTATGTGACCAGTGGCAAACATTGTCACAAAGAATCTGGACTCCCTCGAGTAGGCCTACTGATAACATATTCTTCCTCCTTGAAATGAAAAGCTGACTTTCATAAGCAATGAACAAATCATGCTTAATTCCATATATGTAGGAGTTGTGCTGCTACAGCCTTTGTCTAATATGAACATAGCTTGAAGAGCCCATCTTTGCTAATGTTAGGAGACTTTAGTTATGGCTGTGTTACTAACTTTTTCTACTTGAGTTACGTTATGCCTTGGTATTCAGTATTATGTTATTGTCACTTGAGTTAGTTTTTTTTTCTGAATAACAGTGAGAATACACAATGAAATGTGTAACCTTTCTTTCTTGGTTAAAGGTAAGTTTTATTTTAAACAAAGGGCCATACAAAAGTTGGATGTCCATAATGTAAATAGCAATGCAAAAAGATGTTGAGAATGCAGTATAGGCAGTGGGATTCCTCTTTAAGTAGTTTTCTTTTCTGATGCAAGTCTGACCACATGTATCTAATATATTGTAGTTTTCTCCATTAACATATTAAACTGTTTACACTGTCTACAAATGGGAGAAACCCATTTTTTTTTTTTACTATTTGGGGTGAATTTTATGGAACTTTGTTCTTTGAAATGCAACTCCAAAAAGTGTAGCTATTACAAATTCACACACAGACCACCTGTCAGGCACTGTAGTACATCGACACTGCAGTGCCAAGCAAGATGCTTTTAGCTGTATTGTAAATTTATAATGGCCACATAGTATTTGATTAACCTGCTCTCTCAAGAGTTACAGACCCTACATCAACAGCACATTTGCCAATTCATGAAATGCACTTCAGTTTAATCTTCAGCAATAACTTAGTTTTTATGTAAATGACAGTGAATCAGGTTTAGATGTATTGGGATCCCACTGTGTAAGAATTCCAGTTCATACCACAAATTGCATTTTTAGTGAGAACATTTTGTCAGACTAAGTCCTCAGTTTTGATCAATTATCAGATGTTGCGTGCATCTGCTGGAAAAGCAATGTTCCTTCAGCCCTCTAAAATGCTTAAGGCATCTTCACAAATTAAGAAGTTTACTGGTTGATAGCACATTTCTAGAACCCTGTCCCTCCCACCCACACTTCTGCTATACACACACAGTTAAAAAGTTTTCATGATTCCCACTTTAAGAGCCCAGCCAATGATAACCACGTCACAGTTTTCTTATTCATTTCTTTATTCAATCATCCGCATCATTTATGCGTCAGCGATGGTAACCTCAACCTCAACACCGGGTTCAATGCTGATGGAGGTGATCTGCTTGACGATCTCAGATGGGCTGTGCAGATCAATCAGGCGCTTGTGGATCCTCATCTGGAAGCGATCCCAGGTTTTGGATCCTTCACCACAGGGAGTCTTTCTGGTGGTGATGCGCAGAGTCTGAAAACAGGCAGAAAAGGCAGAGTTTAGCTTGACCACTGTCATCTCAGAAAATAATGTAAAGGCATGTTCAGAGTTGCTAGAATTGTTAAACCAATCAGCATCACAAAGGGAAGTTGAACTACTTAGGCTAGATTCTTGTCAATTGTATTCAGTGTAAAAAATTCAATGCCTTTGCTTGTGTTGTCCATAAATGTCCAAAAAAACATTTTGGTTCCTGTTTCAAGAAGAAGAATTCAATACATTGAAGCCATAAAAGAATATACTTCAGTACCTTGGTTGGCATGCGGACGGGTCCCTTCACCTTCAGGTTCTTCTCCTTAGCCCCACGGATCAGGTCAGCGCAGACTGAGGATAATAAAAAGACAAAACCTTAACAAAAGCAACTAGAACTCACATCATTCTACTTTTGAAAAGCCATGGCTCAGAATAGCGTATACAGTCGTCAGGGTTCATCAGGTGGAAGTTGTATCCTCATAGCTCAGGTCTATGTTCCATTCTCGTCACTAACAATTTTGAGCCAACTCACCCTTCTCCAGAGATTTGACATTGCGGCTGGTAAGGGTGATGCGGATGCGGTGAATGGCGACCTCGGTCTCAACAGGTGCCTTGCCAGTGTCCTTGAAAGCCTGCATGTGAGGAAATAAGAGTTTACACAGTTAAAGCACTGTATAGGATTACATCACTTGCATCAGTGTATGTTTACTATTAAGAAAACTGGACAATCCCTTCAAATAGGCTGGACTGGTAATGTAATTCTGTGATAATCATTGATATACGTTTATAGATGAAAATTCAGTATAATCATTTATTTCATAAGACTTCAACTTGAAGTTGGAGAATTACGTGTAGCACGTAAACGCAGCACAAGTTAACTAGCACGTGGGTCGCTTTCTATTGAATTTAACAAGGCTCAGGCTGTACTCAAACTAAATACGTTTTGAAGCAAACACCATGTTTGCCTGTGGATAAATCCTGAGTTCAATTTCTCCATCTGACTTGCTGCCACATAATGGGCGCATGGGAGAACTAGCTTGGTCAACTGTCTATTCTGCTAATACTCGTTTTAATCATTTTTCCAAATTATATTTATGTCTGAACACGTTGGCAAATGTAACACGTCCAACATGATTGACAGATTGTAGTTTGTTAGGGATTTTAGACTTTAAGCGATCATAAACATTACAATAAGGTCAGTTTTCAACGAGACAATGTAAACTATAACGTTAGCTATATTAAAGCTTTAATTTCAAGCAAATGCTGCTGGTGTACTTTAAAGCATGCCGAATTTTAAGTTAAGTCATTAAGAGTCTGAAAATATGTAGTCTTCTGTAGTGTCGCGGATTTAACTTCGTCAACACGCAGTTTATTATTAAAAACGTCCAGGTTCTAAATGATAAGTGGCGGGATGTCTACTTCCAGCAACACAAGCTATCGGCGTTAGCCAATCGTCTCTGTAGACTTTTGACGTCCAAATTAGGACATGTAATTACGAAATAACCGAATAGAAAGCTTCGTGAAAAATACAAACAGTTATATTAAAACAGCACATACCATTGTGAATACCCCTGACCGACTTATTCGGAAAAAATTCAAGCGAACAGCGGTGAGCCAGGAATGGGAGCAACCAACGTGGTTAGCTCTTCACGAAAAAGGACCGACAGAGGCCTGTTTCCTGGTTATGTACTGTTCATCCGGGGTTCTCATGCTTCTTCTTTAGTGTTTTACTCTGGCCTAAACCAACAGCGACATCTGGTGGCTGCACTTGACCACTGAATTTAAAGCAGAGCTGTAGGTTCTTTCTGTAACCACTAGAGGGCAGTATATGCTTAACTCTTCAGAACTCAGTCCCTTTAGTCTGTTAACGTAATTATTAATCAATTACCGATAAAAGACTAAGATCAGAATAAATACGTATAAGAATAATCAGCATAAATGATATAGCAACTAATGACAGTGAATTCTCCCAGTATGACCAGGCTCCACCAGTGTGATGGCAGATCATAGACTAAAATATGCAGAATAAATCACAAAAAACATATTATTGCTAAAATATATGAAATATAATCCAGTTCGATGGTACGGATGGTTATCGTTTAATAGTTTTATATATGACAAATATTAACAAGAGCAATTGCAATCATGATCAATACCAGATTTGACACAACTAATGAAGAGATGCAGTTCATATATGTGTCCACCAGATGTCAGTGAAGTACCCATAACACTCGACAATTGCTGCCTCGTCTGTGGTTTCAAGGTAGGCTCAACAAGATAGTCTTACATCCGGCAAAGATTTGCAAAATAAAACAAGCAAAATAAATAATTTGCATTGCTAAAATCAAATTTGATGCACTACTCCTAAAACGTTTGAGGTCACTTACAAATGTCCTAATTTTTTGAAAGAAATGCAATATTTTTCAATTAGAATAACAATACATTGGTCAGAATTACAGTCTTGACATAACTGATGTGGTAAATCACTATTTTAGCTGGAAAAAAACGATGTTTTGATAAAATATCTACATATTTGTACCAAGGACCATTTTCAGCAACCATAACTTCTGTGGTGCAATGGCCCATTGTGTTAGCTAATCAAAAGTTGTTGTGTTAAAAGGCCATGGGGGCTCCCCAGTAGCTCAATGGTCCAGGGCTTGCACCTGCACCTGCACTTGCACCTGTGGCCCTTTGCTGCATGTCATCCTTCCTGTCTCTCTCATCCTGTTTCCTGTTGATTATTAGAAATCCCTTGTGCAACCACATCAGCACAGCTCCAAACTATACAGGAATTATTTAGGCAGGAAGCAGTACCAGCTGGTATTCTGTCTATAATGGAGTGACTAGTGCAGTCATCAGATCTCAACCTTATTGAGCTCTCAAGCAGCTTGAGTGTAGAGAAATACCCATCAGACTGTGACTGGGATGGTTGTTGTTTTTTAGCATCCTTTAGGCTCTGTGCAGACACCTCACTTCAATATCACTGATTCTGGTAGATGATACCAACGATGTTTTGGGTGGTTTCAATTACTTAAAGGATAACTACCGTTTTTTACAACCTGGACCTTATTTCTAGCAAAATATATGATCATTTACTCACCCAGATAACTTTGGTGTCATTTGGCGTCGTTCGGACGAAATTAGATCCAGTGTAGCGCCGGTATATCCATATAATGTGAGTGACGGGGCACCGAAGCGCAGCCTCTATGAGCATTATCTGCCACGAAACTAGTTCATTTCACCAATATTTTGTTACGATATGCTAGTGCTATTCCCCTCTGAGTCCAGGCTAGTCTGTTGTCAACATCCGGGGTCTGTAGGTTGACCTACTACCTCTGACCTGGAAGATGTCATCTCTGAGCTGCGTGCACACCCGCGACAGCCGGCTTGTTTACCTGTAGCTGCTACTGCTAGTTTGACCCCGGATGTTGATAACAGCCAACCCCGGACTCAGAGGGGAATAGCGCTAGCGTATCATGACAAAATATTAGTGAAATGAACTGGTTTCGTGGCAGATAATGCGTTATATAGAGGCTGTGTGTCGGTGCCCCGTCACTCGCATTATATGGATATATCGGCGCTACACTGGATCTAATTTCGTCCGAACAACTTCAAATGACACCAAAGTTATCTGGGTGAGTAAATGATCATATATTTTGCTAGAAATAAGGTCCAGGTTGTAAAAAACGGTAGTTATCCTTTAATGACTTATGTCTGGGTATACAAGACTAAGGCTGACATAAAAACGTACTGATGGGCCTACTTCCAGTCAAAAATTGAATGTTTAATTAATATTAGAAATGATGTGGTAATTGAGTGCATAATGTTACATTACTGACACTGTCCTTTCTAACCTAATAACAAAAAATCCCTTGCATTTGCATAAATCATTAGGCTTTTATTCTGAAGGATTACAGCGGAAGTCGTGCTCTGTGTTGTCCATGTATTGCTGCGGGTCAGATTCCTGAACAAGTAACGGAACCGGGGCAGTGGCTGCCGGTGCCAGAAAGTTGTTTTGTAGAAACTCAAGATATCCCGAAAGTTTTTGACTGTAAACATTATGATTGTGAGGGTGTAGTGTTTGAAAAGAACAAGAGTAGGTCTTAATTTGGAGATTTGACTTCATTTTACTGTGCGTCATGAATTCCAAACACAGGCCGCCGCCAACTGACAGAGGAAAAGTTGCCCGTTATCGTCGTTGAAGCTCAGTGGAGTTGAATGGAGACGGACTAAGTCAACACTTCAGATGAGGAGATGAATTTCGGTGTCCCCGCTAATTCGCTGCTGCTTTTCCGGGCCTGCGACGAAGGGGACTATGAAACCGCCCGGGGCATCCTGGAGCCCGGAGCCCCGAAAGAGTCCGGGCGGCAGAGCAGGCTGCGGTCAGAGGCTGGGTCGGAGTGCAACATCGCGGACATGTTGTCTCTGGTACCGGTGGACTGTACGGACGAGGAGGGGAACACCGCCCTGCAGTTCGCGTCGGCCAGCGGTCATGAGAACCTGGTCCGGTTCTTGCTGCGAAAGGGAGCCTCGGTGGACAGCCGCAACAACTACGGCTGGACCCCGCTGATGCAGGCTGCTAGGTGGGGCTGCTTGCTGGAGCTCGTTGCACTATGTTCAGGGGAGCACACACCAAACTTCATTCAAAAATCTGTCTATTTTACCCATCCTGACTGTCTTATCCTGGCAGTGGGCACTGTGAAACCATAATAAAAGGGTTTATTTAATGTTATATTTTTAAGGGATGTGTGTGTAAAACTTTTGCCTGTTACATGAACATTTGTTAAGCAATTGGCAGATTCTTTCATGGAGTTTGATGTTGCAGCATGTTCTGTAGTCACTTCCTGATCATTTTTGATGAAATCATATTTCTTTGCTTCATGGTTTCTACAAAGGGTGTATTAATGTTAACTGTCAGTGTCATGACCCTTGCGAAATCATTACTCTGTTCAATTTGAATGTTTTTATGCCTTTGTTGTTTTGGTGTCATGGAGTTTTGATGGATTTGTCCTAAACCTGAGCATAATTATTTTTTTTCCAATAGTCCACAAATAAGAGTACAAGTCATTACAATTGATTATTGATTGGCCAGGAAAATAAAATAACACCTCAGGGGCAAGGGTCTGCATTTCAACACCTGCCTAGGGCCTTTCTATAAAGTGTATAAATATTTGTGCCAGATGCACAGGACATGAACTTCTGGATGAATTTCCCTCAGGTTTTTGATGAAGTGTGACCTAACTTAATTGGGTGGTGTGAGGTATTAGACAGAACCATGTCTTCTCAACCCTCTGAGTTGATTCAGTTTAGAGAAGAGCACTGTAATGCATTTGCAAAATGTGTAATGAACTGTCATAAAGTGGGTAAAAATAGATAATTTCACTCTCTGTGTCTCTACTCCTCCAACCAGGTTTGGTCATCTGACTGTTGCCCACATCCTGCTGGAGAACGGGGCGGAAATTAATGGACGGAACAGGCTGGGTGCGAGTGTACTGACCATGGCAGCCCGTGGAGGACACACTCACGTGGTCAAGCTACTCCTTGAGAGCGGTGCTTATGCTGATGATTATGATCATCTGGCTGTTGCTGCAGAGGCAGTGTCAAATGGCAACAACAACAACAGCTGCAGGTGTGGGTTGTTTTCAGACAGGCATTATACCTACTCCTAGACTAAAACAAAATGGACTTTTATATATTCTCTATCATCTTTGTTAATCCTTGTGTGGAAAACCGGTTGTTGCTCTGTCCCTCTTTCTCCACAGTGCAGCGGGTTTCGGTGGAGGTGAAGGCTGTCCAGGAGGAGGTGGCAGAGAATTCATGGACATCACTGCCCTGATTGTGGCATCTCAGCATGGCCATGAGGCTGTGGTGCGCCTGCTGCTAGAGTGGGGCTCCGATGTCAACTTTTGCCAGAAGACCACCGGCTGGGGACCACTGATGGTGGCCACCCTAAGTGGGAAGGTGGGGTCAATGGATGGACAAGATTGATGGATAATACATTTTGGGTATTGTAAGTGTGATTTGAGATACTGGAGCAGCTGGCAAATAAAGTTATGTGTGTCTTGAAGGTGGCTGTGGCTCAGCAGCTGGTGGAGCGTGGAGCTGACCCAGACCGAGTCAATGTTCTGTCCAAGACAGCCTTTGAATTAGCCATGCAGCTGAAACAGAGAGATATCAAGGCTTACCTGGACTCCATCACCACAGTCAGACCACAGACAGGTAAGACGTTCTTCTACAAAGCTTGTTGTACAATGTTTACAATGTAATTGTAATGATTCAGAATCTAAGTGTGTGGGAAAAAGGACGTGTTTGCACATTATTATTCTGTAAACATCATAAACCTGAATTGTAATACTGCATACATAGTATAATGCTACATAATGCATAAATCAGAAGAGATACAAAGTGTTACAAAATCAAAGCGTAAAATATGATATTAAGGATAAGATGGTGAGAACGGTAGCCGTAAGAGAACTAGAATTTTTTATGAGACTTCGAAGGAGTTCAGTACAGTTTCATGTGCTGTTCTTGTTGTTGTCTCTTGGGCTCTGTCGTGTTTTGCTTCTTCCTTGGTAATACCAGTTTTCCCGCTTTTAAATATTTAATTTTGTTTTGGTCTGAGAGCGTGTTGAATTTTTGGTATTTGATTTTTATTTTGGTGAAGCACTTTTTTAATGTCGATCTGCAGTTTAACAGGATGTGCTGACCTGTCTCTTTCTTGTTGGCAAAAATAACAACCTATCCCTGTCTGTGTGTGTGTTGCCGCAACTAGAATGCAGCTGTCTTGCACTGCAATTAGCACTGATGTGAGAGTGAAACCAACAGTGGTAGCTCTTTGATGTTTAATAGCTCTTCTCACCAGTAGTTCAAGTTTTCCTGCATGGTCTTTAAAGCTCTGACTGGGGCATTAATACCAAGTAAAAGAGCCAAGGGCTTAATTTCCAATTTCAAAATCCTATTGTTGTCCCCCCCATTGTTACACTTTCATGTTGTTTTTCTTACTTTAGTCCCTGAATATTGTTCAGCCCAGCCACCACAGTCCAAATGCAAGAACATCTTAATTGATAAAGATGTTGATGCACTTATGTGCTCAAAGCCATGAGCTTAGGGGGCAGCAGGGGGTGCTTCACGCTGTTTGTTGCCCTGAGTTTCACCTCTCAGACACGTATAGGCTGCCCTACCCACCGACTGCATACAAACATGGATGATGTGTCTCTACTTCCTCCCACTGGTGATGTCATTTTGAGTCTGAGTCTGTACAGTAGTGATCATGGGTTGGAGCATGGAGGCCCACCCCCTTTTTATATCATCAAATTACTAATTAAAACACAACTTATCAGAAATGTTTGGGCTTTTTTGGTGAGCTGTCATTTTGTCTGTCATTATGTACAGTCAATGGCCCTACCTTATGGGTGAAGGGCGTTAGGGCTGTAAGCAACCTCAGAGGAGTACCTGTAGACACTACTCAGGGTAGTATTCAGTTTTCCAGTTACAGCAGAATGTTTTTAATGTATCTTACAGATCTCTACTTTGACCTGTTTCTTATTTCTTTTCTCTGTGTTCAAGTTTGATTTGTGTGAGCGGTGAACTCTGCAATGATTTTGTTTCTGTTTATTTATCTAACCCCACCACACTGACAGTTGACTCTGAGCTATGTGGAGTTTTGCCAAGTAGGAATGTTGTTTCAAAGTAAATCAGAACTCTTCTGTTCTCGGTCCTCCTCTTTTCTTCACAGACGATGAGAGAAGAAGACCAGATGTGTTCAGTGCCCTCAAGTTAGGTGAGTTAAATTGAATAATTCATAATAAAAGATACGTTAGAACTCCAAATAAGTCATGTTTTGTTTGTAAGATAAACTGGTGATTTTGTTGAAAAGAAAAACACAAAAAAGTCCAAATTAATCTGCATATTTTTGTATCCACATATGTGTGTGTATGTTTCCCCAGGGAATTCCCAGCTAGTAAAAGAAATCTTGGAGGAGGATCCGACTCAGGTGAATTCATCCAATCAGGAGGGAGCGTCACCTCTCATGATGGCAGCAGTCAGCGGTCAGTTAGAAGTGGTGCAGCTGATGGTCGAGAAGAACGCAGACATAGACAAACAAGATGGCGTCCACGGGTGGACCGCTTTAATGCAGGCCACATATCACGGGTAAGACGGAGCTGCAGGTTTATTATGATACAATTGTTGATGTAGTGGCCCATTAAATCAAGTCTACAAAATCAGAAAATGTGAGGGGTTATGAAGTCATGTGATAATGTAATGTTGTACATACACTGTGTGTGCTGGCATTATCATCAGTCCTTTCCCACTCTTTCTTTTGCTTTCTCTCTTACACTTCTCCTTCCAGTAATAAAGACATTGTGAAGTACCTGTTAAGTCAAGGAGCTGATGTCAACCTTCGAGCGAAGAATGGCTACACAGCCTTTGATTTGGTTATGCTGCTGAATGATCCAGGTACTCCCATCACATCAAATGTGCTCAGACTGAACAAACAATCCCTTCCTAAAATACTGCCACGAATAGCAGGATTATTAAATCAGGTGTCTATAATTTGTCAAAATAGCAGTACCTTCCTGAAAGAATGATAGCAGATATTTGTCTTTTTGGAGTCATCTTAAGACTTTGATCAAGGAAAAAGAGTAGAAGTACTCGTGATTTTGTAGTATTAACTATTCTGGAATTAATTCCTTTATTTATGACATTGACTGTAAATTGTAAAGATTAAATGATTAGTTGATAAATAGAGAAATAATAAGAACAAAACTGTTAATATATAAATAACAAAAATAATAATTATAATATTTATAATAATTGATAAAGAAAGTAATCAATCTAGAAAGCTAAAATCGTTTTCTAATAAGGTTCAAACTAATAAGCATTGTATGTCTTCCCAGCAAAAGGACAGCAGCACCTGACTCAGTCCATGCTTGGAGAACCCAGCGAATCCTTAACTGATTTTCTCTGTCTACTTTGGATTTTCTCAGACACTGAGTTGGTGCGTCTCTTAGCATCAGTTTGTATGCAAGTAGACAAGGACAAGTCGAAACACCGCGGCAAAGCCCTAATGAATCGCTCCAAAAGCCGACAGTCCCTCAACAACGTCCCTGTGCCACCTGACGACAAGGGAGGCCTTAAGGTAAAGAAAAAAACATCATGCTGTAGGTTTGAATAATCCATACCATGTAGTAGTTCTTTGTATATTATTTAACTAAACTGAAATTTAGTTCAGTTCAGCAGTTCAACTTTATTTATATCCCGAGGGAAATTGAATTTGTGGCCTAACCCTAACCCCTAACCCACAAGTCACATTTCATCTATGGTGTAATAATTATGATGATTCTGATGAAATGTTAAGGTAAAGAAAGTCACCTAGTTTTATAACACTACTCTGTGACACTAACATGTTGGACTTCTCTCCCCTTCCAGTCCTGGTGGAGTCGGATGTCAAATCGGTTCCGACGCCTCAAGTTGACTCACACCCTGAGGCACGGCCTTTCATCCAACCGCTTGGCTCCATTTCCAGACGATACTGAAACTTCACTGGACGCCACGATGAAGGCGAATAGGAAGCCTGCTGCCGTGTCTAATGGGACGCTAGCACAAACCCCTGCCCTGGGAGGAAATGACATGAGCACTGCCTGGGCAGTCAAGAGCAAAGATGCTGGTAAGACACAGTGATAAAATTAATTGTCATTTTTAGAGCATAATTACTGGAGACTCTAATACATCAGATGATTACCTTAAAGGGAGAGAGCCCAAATATTTTACACATCAAAGTCTGTTGAAAGGTTTTAGGGAGTACTTTAGTTTTAGGGAGTACTACTTCAGATGTGAAACAAAGCAAAGCCTCTTGTGGCTCCAGAAGAAGTTGCTGCTTTTCATCGTCGGCTGTATTGTCCAGACACTGGCCCACTGAGAGTAACTGGCTTTGGATGTGTACATGCGTGAATTTAAAAAAATGTCACACAGAAGTTGTATGTTATAAGATGTAGTAAATGTGACTTGTTTTCCTTTTTTCAGGTCTTTGCAGGGCATCATCAGAAAAGGAGGACTTTCTTATAACTACTATGGTAGGGGTGATGGATTGGCTATAAATGATGTTTCAGTGCATTTCTTCAAGCTTTGACAGTGATTATGATAAATTACATTGTAGGATGTCAGAAAAATAGCATGCTTGACTGTAACAGCCTGGTGCAAAGTGATTGTTCTTTTGCCCTGGTTTTTATGTTAGTGTAGTTATCTTTTATATTTGATTTATGCTGTATTAAAGGTTTAGGGTTTTCACTTTGTAACTGTTTGAAAAAGTGCTGTATAAATAAAGCTTATGATTATTATTTGCAGCGGTGTTGTAATCATACCATGTGTTCCATCTCATCTAGCTCAGAAGTGATGCTCCCTTGACCCGGCTGCCCAATGACAAGCTAAAAGCAGTGATCCCTCCCTTCCTGCCTCCGTCCAACTTTGAACCGTGGAACTCGGATCGTTCGCGCCTACTCAGGGACGGAAAAAGTGAGGCGCCCCGTCTGCCCATGCCACCCCAGAGGAAGCTGAACAGCAGTGGAAACTCGGATATTGTGAGTGTTTGTTTAGGGATGTTTTGTTCTGAAAAGCCGTCTATGTGTTTGTCATCATCTCTCCTCCTTCTCTCTCCTTTTTATGTTAGACATCTATCAGTCGTGTGGTTAGCAGATCCATTAAGTTTCCCAGCATCCCAAAAGGGCCCTCCTCCTCCTCGCCTTCAAACTCTGGCCACTACCACTCCCCACACTCCTCAGGAGGCTCAAATGGAGTGGCAGGGATCAACAGGGACTCTCACAACCGTTCAGGTTCATACAAACACAGACAAATACAAACATAGTCAGACACAATGGGAACCAGATTATATTCTCAAACCCCTTTTTCCACCAGGGGGCAGTGCAGACAGTGTTCTCTCCCAGATAGCAGCCCAAAGGAAGCGAGCAGCAGGTCTGATTGATGTGAAGGCGCAAGCTCCAGAGAAACAGCACAGCCAGACACAGAGCCAACCCTCACTGCCGCCCTCAGGACCTGGCCTACCACTGCCTGATATTAACCTTCCTGACATCCACTCCCACCCCAGCCTGGTTGCTTCTGACATCCACTCGCGGAGGGTCTGTGTTTTTGTTTCTTTTCTGTCGTTGCTTTTAGTTTGTGAAAACAGCCCACGTTAAGAAAGTACCTCCTATCATGTCAGTGAAGTGGTGCTACTGCTCACCTTTATTCCTCTGTAGAAAATGGAGCTGAAGAAGAGACCTCAGTCAGGGAATTCCTCCACCTCCAAGAGTACGTCACCCACTCTGACTCCGTCTCCTTCCCCAACGCCTAAGCCTCCTACTGGGCCGGGAGACTCCCTGTCCTCAGCCTCTTCACATCCTCGCTCCAAGAGCAGTGGTGGCTCCAGCAGTGGAACCATAACTGATGAAGGTGATGACATGTTGAATTCAGACCTGAACTGAAAGCATGGTTCCGCTGCCAGTTTTGCTGCCAAGTCTTGGACCAGTTAGACCAGTTCTGTAAATGTTTGAGAGAAGGCAGGAAAACAATATATTTATAGATATGCTCAACTATTAATAGTAATACAATTAGCTGTGGTGGAAGCTGAATCCTGATAACTTGCTTTGAGGATTTCAATTGCTGTTCATTTATAATTTACAGTAACTTAACCTCACTTGTTATGACTGACATTTTTGACTTTGTGTTAATTAGATTTCTGATATTAAAATCCCATTGAAAAGTCATTAAAATCATGCATATCCATTCAGATCTAAATCTGTAACCGTTGCCAAAGGAAAACATTGAGATGCAGATATTTTAATAATATAGCCCAGCTCTACTATACACAAAGCCTGAAATGAACAATGATCTTATAGTATGTGAACCATGGGCCATGACATAAAGTAACCAACGCACATGAAAGCACACAACCTAAATCTGTGTATAACAATGAGTGCCAAGGTTTATCTCTATTCGTAAGATCCTACTTTATGTTGTTTTTGTCTTTTTCAGATGAGCTGTCTAGTATATTGAAGAAACTGTCCCTGGAGAAATACCAGCCTATATTTGAGGAGCAGGAGGTATTCTATCTTTTCTGTCAAAGGGGAATTCAAAAACATTTTCCTGTCTGTTTTTCCTTTGTTTCATTACGTTTTGATACACGACTTCTCGACATGAAAGAAACTGCCCTGCCATAACTGTACAGTACGTTCTGTACTCATATTAAACCTAGAAAATGATGTCTGTGATTTGTTACACGTTTCATAAATTTTTTCCATCAATGTTTGTGTTTTCTTTTAGGTGGACATGGAGGCGTTCCTGACTCTAACAGATGGAGACCTGAAAGAGCTGGGCATTAAAACAGACGGACCCAGACAACAGATCTTGGCTGCCATATCAGAGCTCAATGCTGGAAAGGTGCATTTGGTTAAACATATATTATGCTTCCAGTGGTGTTTCCAGGAATCTCTGTGCTTATAGTTCTACTTTTTCCCCTTCCATTTTTCCACATTATAACTCAACAATAATGTCACGATAAACTGTTAACAATGTGGGCCAGCAGAGATAAGTAGAGTTAATTTGAACAAGGATGGAAATTTGCTAAAAGAAGCAATTTATGGTGGATACAGGAGACACACGATATGTGAAAGTATAGTATCATCTTTGTCGAAAAATTATAACTGGTTTATAATGACTGTTGTTGGCTGTCATCAGGGCCGAGAACGGCAGATCCTTCAAGAGACCATCCATAACTTCCAGTCTTCCTTTGGCAGTAGTGCCAGCAACCCAAGACAGCCAGGTGAACCACGCTGTGAGTGTCAAAGGTTTAAAGTAAACTATGAACTCTGGTGGAGAATTTGGAGCACCAGCACTTGCAAAGACAGCATCATAATCTGTCTTCCTCTATGTCTGATTTTCTCTCTCTACACCTTTCTTGATCAGCACCGACAGGTTGGATGAGACACCAGGTACGCTCCTCCAACAAAAGGTAACCCAGCAGCCCTGATGCCACCAGGAAGTACACCAAAGGTACCTGATTTAAGAGTAAACTGCTGGTGACCTCTAGCCAAGGCACTAATAATATGGAGTCTCCTGAACGCCAGTGTCCCAGACCACTAGTGGTGTTACTGCGAGAGGACGCTGCAGCAAAACGACCAACCAGGCCCTGATAAACTGCCTTTACAGGACCAAACTGCCTTAAAGAATTCTTCTTATGGATCCTAAAGCAGGGGAGGCGTGACAGGGCTGGCTGAGTCCAGTGCCCTGCTGCTTTTTGACAAAGCGTGTAATGTGTGGCAAATGTGATGTTTTGCCAAAGTGATACGGTTGCCACACTACTGCTAATGTAGCACATGGGTTACACAGAGAGGGTTATGAGCGGGGAGTTGTGAAAGACAAGACGATCAAATCGACAGCAGAGGAAGTGTATGGAAGCAGAGAATGGCCGTGCTTGCAATTGTGTTTTTTTAATGCACTTAGCTCAATGTAATGAGTTAATAATCTTCGTTGCATCGAAATAACAAGACAATCAACCTGTTATCACAGTAAAATATCCTCTTATTAATTACAATGTCAGAAATCAAGAGTGCCATGTCAGTATGCATAGATGGTGTCCATGCCCATTATTGATCAACGCATCAGACTGTCTTTCAGTCTTACTTGCATTCTTACACCATTTAATTACTGACCTATATTTTCGTGTGACAAATTATCTTGTTATCTCCAGAAAACGTTATTTTCTTTTCTTGAGATGACGCAAAAAATCTTATCTCAAAATAAAAAAGCTTGAAGAGCATTTGAGAAATAATTGCAAACACAGCCCTTCTCGGCCTCTACAGGAAAGTGAATTTGAGCTGACAGAGATTTTTATTTTATCTGAATAATGTGAGAAAGAAAATGCATATCTCTTGTAAAAATGGTACGTTTTCCATGGAGAAAAGATAAGAGAGAGTATGAGTACAGTAATAAAATGACATGAAACAGGTACTAGCCAGTGAAACTGTGATCGAGACTTAAAAAGGTGCACTGATGAGAAAAGCAAATGGAGAGGGAAAGGAACATTAGCCAAGCTGTTTTTTAGTCATCCAGTCTCTTGGACTGCTTTTACTAGTGTGTTTATATCTTTGGTTTATGGGCCACTATGTGAAGTAAATTCTTAGTCAAGACTGTGCTGTCATGAATAAATAAACATTATGATGATGATGTAATAACTATGTTTTTTTTCTTTTTTCTTTACGTTTAACATCTTATTGGACTTGAGATGAGAGGACATTGGCAAAAACATTTTGGAAGCATTTTATGAGCAGTATAAATTTTCTTTGAAAGAGGTACATTGAGCAATAGTTTCCACGGAGCCTCCTCTGTTTTTGCATCTGGCTCCACCATTAAATAGTTTGTCCCAATGCAGACAGATGGGGCGCTATATCATCCCTGAATATCAGGGACTTATAATCCATGGCTTAAATCCAAAGGATGGGCTGTGGCAGACTTCAGTGGGACAGTTAGATATGAGATAACGCTGTTTATTCATGCAATGTGCTGGGAAAATATGAATAAGTTGACTGTATGCTAGGGCCGCACAGTTAATTGAAATGTATTTGAAATTGCAATATGGTCAAGTGTAATATCCAAAATACAAGAAGCTGCAATTTTTTGATAAATGTAAAATGTGACAAAACAGCATTACAATGAAGTACTGTAGTGTTGCAGAGATGTCCCAGCCTATAAACCTTGTTCTCCAGATGTGAGAAAACATGTTTGTTTGGGTCATTTTCTCATGATTTTAATAGTACAGAAAATAAAATCACAATATCTGTAAAAATAATTGCAATATGTTGTTTTTAACCATAACATGCAGCCCTCCTGTATGCTTTCAAAAAGGAACTTTTAAAAATTGAATTGAATCATAACTCCTAGAAATAAAGTCTGTGTCCAAAATTAAATGCTATATTGCTATATACAGTAATCAATACAGACTATACTCATTGGTGCTCAGGTTTAATAATTGGAAACCAGGTTTCAGTTCCAGCTTTGCTTGTGTGAAAACTATATACCAAATAAAATCTAATGTGAAACTATCTTCTTTCCACAAGATGGCAGTGACCTTCTATTGATGTAATAAATCATCAGAGTTGTGTTGTCCAGCTGTGATGTACTCTTTAGACCCAGTTCTGGGATACGTTCTATGAGGTCTCTTCTTAGTATTGGTAGTCACATTAAAGCAGTACTATGTAACTTCTGAAAGATGAAATAAAACATTGTTCTCTTTCAAATTAAAGGTTTAATTGATAAGCAATGAAGCTCGACATTACTTATTTTAACCCACTTAGGAGTTATGCTGCTGCAGCCCTACCCAGCTCTGGTATGATCAGTAGTTTATGGTGGCTCGTGTTTGCAGACGTTAGATGGATTTCACCATGTAACTGACATTATTGAAGTCAGTTTTCTAACTTGTTGACTCTTCTCTACCCATGCTTACGTAACACTTTCTTTAAGCATTTGGCCTCATGTCTTAATTGCCACCTGAGGCCATAGTAGCTGCAGTACAGGAGTAGTTACATAGGCTCGCTTTAGATCCTCCAGGGATGAAGCAGTGTAAGTCATAATTAGTAGCCAAGTAGGCCTTTACACTAGGGATCAACCGAAATGTTTTTCAGGCCCGATATCAATACCAGTTATTAGTAATCAAAGATATTTGGAACCAATATACATTGGCAGTAAAAATGAAAAACTCCAGTGATGGAATTTAATTAAGTACAGTTTACTCAATTACTGTTCTTAAGTACAATTTTGAGGTGCTCGTACTTTACTTGAGTATTTCCATTTTCTTCGGCCTTACCCACTACATTTCGGAGGCAAATATTGTCAATTTTACTCCACCACATTTATCTGACAACTCAAGCCACTAGATACTTTGCAAATTCATATTATTAGTACTATAATTTAATAATACTATTATTTGGCATCAGAACCAAAGTATCGCATTTTTAAAATTAATTTGAACCACTTAAAGAACCACTCTAGACATGTGTAAGACATATAAAACTACTCAGCTTTGAATAATAATTTGTCTTATATGTTTTTAATATTAGTTACATTTATGGAAACTCCTTTACCTTTATTGAAAAATGTATTATCTATAAATTTGCAAATATTTAAAAATTTCAGCTAGAAATGCTGCTAGACACCGAATTAAATACAAAATGTGTCGTACTTAAGTGTTTCAAGTTACAACATCACACTTGTGTAAGTCCTTACACAACTTTTGTCTTCCAACCTTAATGACGTCACAAGATCCTGCAGGTACGTACTGTGTTTGTGTTAAACTGAGCTTTAAAGTGAGCAGAGAGAGCAACTTTCCTCCTTCAGCGGTTCAGCGTGAAATCAGCCTTCGAGTATCAAACTCTGCACATACGTCACTCTGCACAGTGAAGGCCAAACACCCAAGCAAAGTAACAACAAGCAAAAAACATTTTTGAGTGGAGGGGGACTTAAAAGACTCCCCATTGTCCATTTTGGATTGTATTGTTTTGTTTTTTTGAAGCAAATGTCACCATGTGAGTGAGATCAACTGAAAAATGTGTCTTTTTTTTAAAAAACGAGTTCTTCAAACGGCTTCAGTAACACCGACCATCCCCAAAACATGACCACATAGCAACACACTGGCGTTGTTGAAATCATTATTGATGACCTGGATATGGACTGGCCCGACAGGCAGGCGACAGGGTTCCTGTAGAGTTTAATGAAAAGCATCACTCAGTGTAGGAAAGCTTTCCTCTCCAGGGCTGTGGCAGATTGAGGGCTCAGATGTACACTCATATGTGAGCTGTAAGAGACTGTTGGAGGGAGAAATCCATTTGGAATATATTAACATCGCTGTGGCATGTGGGCAGCAAATGGAGTGACTCATTCAATTTCCTCCCAATTGATTTCACTCGCATACGGTTTTGATTGGATTGAATAACATTTAATAATATTGTTTGTAACTGTCAACACAGTAGGCATGCGGTAGTTAGGAACAGCAGACATGCTGAAGATCACACAAACAGTAGAGGTCACAAGCTCAGTGATGCGGATAGGGACTCGGAAAGAAGATTTCTGTGATTAATAAATTAATTTCTGTAGAACTGGATGTATTTTAACTACCCCTGCTACTGTTAAGTTCCAGACAGCCTTAACCAAGATGTCTGCCTCATCAGCCGAATGTGGTCTCCTGTCTGTGGTAAAACAGGCTGACTGAAGGAACCTGAGTCTGTCGAGGTTAAGATCCCCAGAAGAGATACAGTGCGCCAAAGTGCCAGTTTTCCAATCTTAAACCCCTGTGCCTCCCTACAGCAGTACATACTGTATTTCTCAATGCACACGCTGAAGACATAGTAGCACAAAATTACACCTAAATGGTTTAATAAGAGCAGTTATTCTGAACCTTATACAGTTGTCACGTGTCATGAAAATGTATCATGTTGTCCAGTACTGTCAGATGTTAAGGAAAATGTCACTAAACTTATAAATGTAGATGTCTGCGGCAAAATCATTTACCCAAAGTCAACTGAAAATCAGCCAATTTTAAAGTCGTTTCATCTGTTTTTAAAAGTATCGGAACAAGTGACAATACACTAGCACAAGGTGTAAGATGGTCGTCATTCTGCTAGTCAGGAAATTGATTCCTGTGATTGATTTTCCTTGGAAACAATAAACTCCACCAATTTATTTCACCTGCTAAGCATAATAGAAGAAGGGCCAGTTCACCCCAAAATAAAAGTATATATTTTTGGTCTTACATGTAGTGCTATCTGTCTATCTCGACTGCTTTGTTGTGAGTTGCCAAATTTTTCAAAATATCCACAGAGTTTTGGAGTTATCAGCATAGACAAGAGGCTAGCTAACTAAGCCAGATACTGTTACAGCTGAGCCGATGATGCCATCAATGTTTACATCCTGCGCTGTCAGCACGAGCCTCTCGTCCACGAGTAGATGCACACTTCCTTCTTTGGGGTGACATGGTTGGTGGGGGAAGTTCAGTAGAAAGAAAATGTTCTCAGTTGAAACTACTGACAATAAGGTCTGTGGATTATGTTGAGTAACGGGGTTATGATTTCTGGAAAGAGACACTGGTGTTGAGTTTTTAAAATGATTTTTCAATGTATTTTTTTTAGCGCTTTGAGCACCACAAGCCAAGGGCCATCTAGTTCCATTATGTCAAAAGAAGGCTGAAACCTCTACGGCTGATAATCTCCAAAACTCAGAAACTCAACACCAAAACAATCTAGTTGGATGAATAGCACTATATGTAAGAGGGAAAATATGTATTTTTGATTTTCGGGCGAATGGTCCCTTGAAAGGAACAATGCACTTAATTAACAAATGCAAATGTTCTGCTGCATCATTTACTGAAAGCCAACTAAAAATGAGCCAGATTTAAAGCCATTTCATCTGTTTTTAAAACAACTGGAACAAATGGCATCGTTCTGGTTCAAGGAAATCAATTCCCATGATTGATTTTCCTTTGTAACAAGCAAACTCCTCCACATTTCAAATGGTTAAAGAAATACAAGATGTTATGATTAAGAGCAGAACTTAATGAATTGTGATGGTGCTGTGCTCCGTCAGCCGTGTCTGTGGAGATATTTGGGTCAAAATGCAAAACAAGTGCCTCGCTCTCTGCCAGCGGTGAAACAAGTTGCCAGATACAGAGGTTTTTCCCAGCATTTTGGGAGTCTTCTCTAAGAGCTTGGGTGCCATTACCATGAAATACACTTTGTGGCCATTGGCCTCTGGCTGTACAAGCCAGTGCGGTTTTAAGATGTACATCACCTAGGGCAATGGCTTTACTACAGTGTGTGTGTGTGTGTGTGTGTGTGTGTGTGTGTGTGTGTGTGTCCTGGGATGCTTGGTCTCTGTGATTTAGTGGGGAGCAGGGATTGCAGGATTGAGGCCGCTGGAGCTTTCACTTTGAGGACAGTAACCTCATGTTTTGCACTCTCCTTTCTATTCTGATTCGTTTAACTTCTCTTGCCCACTTTCATCCATTGTCGCTGGATTCCTGTCAGCAGTCGTACTGTACTTATCCATTGAACTGAACACATTTTAAGCAGTTGGTGATTAGTAACCAATAAATCATATTTTTATCGTCATCGCAAAGCACCATTTGTCCCAGCTAGCCGTTAGCTACCCTCAGTGTTATTGGCGTCAATGTGGTTGCGGCTGTGAGGTTAGCTAGCGCGATGGCTGAACAGGAGAAAAGAGCTAATATTTCCACTTCAATGCGTATTTATTTATCGCAGGTCAAATAATCTTTGCAATATTTAACAATGTTTTTGCACATAGCACATTTTTCCTCACATCAGGCAGGCCTGTTGTTGATTAAAGCTAAAGCACATCCAATAAACAGCTTGCACAGCTATCATAGCCTTGTGTATTGTTTGTGCAAGCTATGCCCAAACAAACAGTTGCTGCCTGACTTCACATTAGCATCCCACTGTCAACATTCATCCTTGCAAAAGTGACTCATTTGCTCCTAGGATTTCCCAGCATCCTGGGTGTTACACAACACTGTGGCCCTTTCACCACCTCTCTGTCCCCCACCTCTCTGTTTCTCTGTACACGACACTCACACAGAAACAGTAACACAGCCACGGGATGCAGCAGATTACAGACAGATTTTGGAAACACGGGAGGACGGCCTCCATCTGACCCTTGTTCTGACCATAAAATGACCTTTGAAAAGCCCAAATATCAACAGAAGATTTTCTCCACAGAGTCCCAAAACACAATTTTCCTACTTAAACCAATTGACACAGCTTTTGATACAGCGACTGACCTAAATGGGACAGCGAAGCACGAGTTTGAGGCATATTTTTTAGCATTTGGCTCCATTGGGTGGTGTGTAACCAGCACGATACTTATTTGGAGCTCAAAACAAGTGAAATTGAACTTCACAATCTTTCATGATACTGAATGCGATGAAATAAGCCAGACTTTACATAAACAGTATGATTTAAAAGAGTGAATGGACTATTTATCTAATGACCATCCAGCTTACATGCTTCACATAAACAGTTTTAAGGGATTATAATGCAGAAAAAGATGCTTGGTGTGATTAATGATTATAATAAATTACAGTAAGTAAGTAAGTTTACTCTGTCTGTGCACTGATGTTATTTTAGACAGTAAATTATATTGTTTTCCTGTAAAATATCCCACCTCCATTACAAATCTTTGTCACAAGTGTTGTGTGATAATCACATTTGAAGGGTTTTTGCTAAACATGTGTGTATATCAGCTGACACATTTCTAAATTTTGTGGTCATATTTTGTGCTAATTCTTGGCATCGCAGGCTATTTCACTCTGTGCCTTTCAAGTTCATCATCTGATTTCCTCCTGGATTTAAGTGTCAGAGATCACAGCAGATCCACTCCTCGTCCCCAGTCACCAATCTGTTCAAATGTGGTATTAAACACTTTAGGGTCAGCTTGTGATCTTTTAAAGTGAATGAATTTAAACAGTTCGAACTGCACCATTGTTTCTGTGCGATGGTATTACGTATGCATTTATGTCTGCAAGTGTTTCCTGTTAAAACATGCGTCCTGTCCGACCTAACATGACCTCTTGAGCTGGTCTTGTCCATTAACAACTCTGCTGTCATGGATTATAC
Organism: Pagrus pagrus; assembly: GCF_965226575.1. Classification (NCBI taxonomy): domain Eukaryota; kingdom Metazoa; phylum Chordata; class Actinopteri; order Spariformes; family Sparidae; genus Pagrus; species Pagrus pagrus. Next base: position 18,872,183 of record NC_140207.1, read on the forward strand.
TCTGCATATCCTGACAGCATTGCTGCTTTTCAATGGCACTTACCAGACTGAGCTCTCCTCCTGCTCTCTGAGTTCAGGGCCATCACATCCATTGACCCCACTCATTGTTAGAAATGGACAAAGTTCCACCATATTTTCTCTGTAGTTTTCTCACATATTTACAAGTTTACTGATGTACATGTACGTATTTGTGTATAAGGTCAATATTGCTGGCTAGACTATGTTTAAATTATGTTTTTTTAAGTTGTCTGTCCGATATTGACCACCCCATCAATTTTGAATGTCCATTAGAATCAGACTTGTCATGTCGCAGCGCTGCACGCCTCCTGAAATCCCTCGATGATGCTTACACAGACAACTTAATCAATGAAAGCCACACTATTGCACCTGGCAGATGGCCTCCAGTATTGCCCTGGTTGTCTGTGCGGTCATTATTCTGAAATGTTTATTAAGCCACACACAAACACACGTTGTGGGCACACACACACACACACACGCGCGGGCAGGGGACACAGACATGAGCTCATGCACACACACACACACACACGGTTGCGTGCGAAGGGCTCCCCCAGCAGAAGCTTTAAACCTGGGCTAATCTGGAAGGCAGCTTGGATGGTGTTGCCAGTGGATTTGCATTGATACCAAAGCTCCCTGTAGCTTTAATGGCAGCTACTGACTGTGTTAACGGGACCTTAGGACCTCTTCAGATCCCCATCTCCACCTGTCACAGCAAATGAAACATCAGCCCTGATTTGATACAACAGAATGGTATTTGAAAATAATCTTATTGGTGGACTTAAACCTTCGAAGGTGGAGCCACTTCACAGGACCACATCTTGGCCATGTGACTGTACACTGGCTTGCTGCCTTTATAAGTAAAGATTTTAAACATATACCATGTGATAAATCAAATTACATAAAAATAACCATCCAGGCTTTGCATTTGTTTAATGTTAAAGGTAAAATTATAATGCTGAATATGCTCAGAACTGAATTAAAATGTCTAATACAGCCCATCTCGGTGTTACCAATACTGATTAAATGATTTTTCTCTATTTTTTATTTTTATTTCTATTTTCTCTATTCTAAAGAGATGACATAACAGCCACAATGCATTTGCTTTTGTTTTAGTCATTTTAATGTTTTTAATTTTGTTGGGAAAGTAAGCAACTCATTCAAAAAGCACATTGGCAAGGAACAATCAACCCCACCCCCACCATTAATGGTGCCTTATTTCTGTTGTTATGTGAGATCATGTGGCACAACATCACCATGGGGATTCTCCTCTACTATGTCATCTTTATTTAAAGGAGGAAAGTGTATCTCAGCCATAAGCTTGCATGATTTACTACACATAAATACACAATACGCAATGGGTGCTCAAGGGGCGTACTTGACTGTTTGTAGTGCATGCATTTGTACACTGGGGTGCAGTACAGTAGACTATGATACAAACTGCATACTGTGCATATACAGTACATCTAGTACGTAATGATGTTTCAGTGACAAGACACAACAAATAACAATGGCAACTTTATTAGGTTAGAGCTTTACAAGCAATCATACAAACAAAAATAAACATTTAAAAGTCAAAAGATTACAATTAATTCCTTTACAAATTAAAAGTACACAGAAAAGTATATATAATGGCTATTTTTAGACAATAAAAACATATTAATCACCAGCATACACATTTTGTGTAAAATCATATGGGAAGGTTGTCCTTGAGCTTTAATTCAAGCAGCTGTTTGCAGGAGCTGAGGGTTTCGTGCATTTATCCCAGAGATCATTCAACAACTCGGGCTTGCATTTTGCAGCAACTGGTTTTATAAGTGGCTCGTAAAAACTAGGCGTTGTGCTTGCGTTTTATACACGGCAAGTATGAGTATACTTTAAGCAAATATTTAAACATTAACATATGATGTTGGGGTAAACAAACAGTTTCGACAGTGAATGCGTCACATTTGAAGCTTGTGTTTTCTTCGTCCCTTCACACACAGCGCCAGAGGCCTAAGTAAACACGATCATAATAAGATTATAATTAATAAGGGAATGGTAAGGCTTCAATTTAATTCATCTTTCCTCTTCAGTTTAGTTTGTAAAGTTACAACCACAATGCGATGATTTCCGGACGGAGATTTAGGCAGCAAATCACGAACACAAGACGCTTATCTTTTCTACGGGACTGTAAGCAAGGACGTTTTATAAGCCGTGTCTCCTCGTGTCTTGTCGCGTATTTAATTAATGAACAGTTAAATTCGGCGTATAGTATTGTGCCGAAATGAACCGACTCAGTGAGGCGAACCAGAATGTAACACCACTTCCGGTGACAGACTTCAAAGTAAAGCCGTACACGCGAAGTGTCAAAGCTGTCAAATGTTATTGGAGACGTGTAACATTTCGCTACCAGCCCATTCACATTGAAAACTGAATATAAATTGCTTTAATAACTACGACATTGTTTAGTCTCTTCACATTCAGTCTATATTGGAAAGGCTATTACAGCCGTGACACATTCATGCTTTTGCTTTGAAGGCATAATCATCTCATTTCCGCCGTAAACATCTCATCTGTATCGAGCTTGACGCAGCTGCCAATCTGTCCCAGAGAGCCGAGTTGATCCCAAAAGCTGCGTTCACTGATTTAATTACTCGTTTGAAGAAGCCCGGTCCCGTCCAGCGCAGCGTGATATTCACGTACAGCAGGTTTCGTTGTAAAGTGTGTAATTTGTTGAACGGGCCGCGGTGGGGGAAAAAAACCCCAAACCCTCCGGTCCGCTGAGTGCCGTCGACCGCGGGTAGCCTCGGTGTGAATCTGGAGATTTGTGCCTCTGCTGCCCTTCGCGTGTGATCCCTCCCCTCGCGCTACTCTCAGAATGTGTGTGTGCAGCGCGCGGCTTCAGGCTGGGGTCGGGTTGGGCTACTGCTGCTTTCATGTACTCCTCGTAAATATAAAGAACTCATCGTGTATTTGAGATAAATTGAGTCGAAAATACACACAGTCTAACACAGAATCCACTCCCTCTGCCAAGTGCAATATGTTACTGTTGGTGGCGGTTTTTGAAAAAAATACAATAGCCACAAATTAAAGAGAAAATGCTCCTACACACGCAACTCATATTTTTGCCAAGTAGCTTACTTAGCATATGAAAGTAAGCAGAAAATGAAAAACAGCCACAGTGAGCATGTCGTTTTTTATAATTAGGTTTAATATAAAATCACATGCCACTAATATTTGAAACCATATAGGCTACAAACACGTAGGTGGTAATTCCTATAAGCAGGCAGTACTTGAAAGCAGCATAAGCTAAGCCTGTTTGTGTGTGTGTGTGTGTGTGTGTGTGTGTGTGTGTGTGTGTGTGTGTGTGTGTGTGTGTGTGTGTGTGTGTGTGTGCCCTCCTCGCGCTCTGTTTGTGAGGCAGAGAGTTGCGTGCGAAGAGCTCGACATGTCATTCAGAGGAATCCGCCACCTGAAACGCGAGGAAGTGAAGGCGACTCAATTGGGTATAAAGCATCAGCCAACATCTGCCCCGAGCAGTGCAAAGCTGATGAAAACATCAGCTCGGAGCTCATACAGGACCTCTCCGAATTATTTTATTTTCCTTGGATTTATCATTTGGCATTTACGGTGTCGGTGCACCCTGGGAGACGCATCTCTACTCTGCACTTAAAGTGAATGTGACCCAACATCCAACATTATACTGGAATTAACTGACAACCACCGATATTCTGGGTTAGTGCTTTTATTTTTATTTTTATTTCTGTTGGACGTTTTGCTGTGTATTTAATAAGATTATTATTTTATAATTCATTTCCAGGGATCCGGCATGTCTTCTGGGCTTTTCAAAAATATTGATTAGATCACTTGCACCAGCGTGGTATTTTATTTTGTAACTACTGGCACTTGTTTGAAGGCTCTTAAGCTTTCATATGCCATAAATCTTAACTAATTCACAGACCCTTCTGTTTAAATTTGAACTTTAGCTTAATTTAGGTTCTTTTACTTTCATTTTTAGAAATGTAGGGATTAAATGCAATTCCCCCCCCTAGGAATGACTTTAAATGTCATCTTGTGCAACAGCCTGTCTGAATGTGTTTTAGTTCTCACAGTTTTTTACATGTGTAAAGTTTCTCTCTCCAGCCACACTGAACTTAACGTGCTCTCTGTCTCACCCGCAGCGCACCTGTTACCTCCGCGGAGTGCAAGACCATGATCCCTCCGGGAGACTGCATGTACGCGGGCAGAAAGAGGAGGAAGCCCATCCAAAAGCAGTTAAGGAGCGCTGCTGTTTATTTTGTTCAATCAGTGCCTGCTGACAAGTGTTTGCTAATATGCACTCAATCACGATGTGGTACATTAAAGAGGGACTAAATTCTAATCAATCACAGGAAGTTAGTGAGTCAGCAACCTGAAAGTGTGAAAATAACAGTCCTGAATAAGATGTTGTAATCAATTAATTATCAGTCTGACACTTGTGATTATTTCTCTCAAACATACTATTAATAATATATCACTTATTTATAAGTCATTATCAAGTGGTTTTTATTATAATTGTGTATTTTTGTATTATTGGCACTGTAGTAGCCTTAAGTTTTTTTTAAATTTATTTATTTATTTTTTTAACTGTGCGTGTACGTCCTTACCCGCAGGAATAGGAGTCAAAGTGTGCGTTAGGTTGCTGATGGTGTTTTAGGCAGTCCACAGTTTCTGATGCAGATTTTTTGGGACGGTCTTGTCAGCTGTTGTCATGAATAGTGGATCGTGGCTTATATAAGATTTTGAAGAGGGAAGTGGTAATTTAACAAGGCCTGTGGCATTTATAAAGTTTTCATGTTTT